>NW_027491313.1:0-631210 GCF_021521415.1 Bidens hawaiensis
ATGATACGTTAGAAGTCTACAATTTTTCGAATACAATTTTGGGCAAAATATTTAGACAGAAGTCATAAGTATTCACAGGCTGCGAATATGGTTGTGTTTTAATATTCTTATAAGATCGATTACTTTAAATATAAATGTGAGTATGGCAGTTTAAACAAGAAGCATAATCAAATTGGGTTAGCTAAACTTACTAGTGCTTAATCTAAGGTTAAAAGATACAACTAATGTTTTCTGAGTAGAATTTCAATAGGATTTTACCAAATGCAATTTGGACTTCAGAACAACTTGCCGACTACAGTAATCACAACGTAAATAAATCTTTTTAAAGATACCAAACTCGAATAAGATTACAAAATTGTAAATTACCAACTTGTGCCAAGAAAAGAAACAAAAGAATGACGAAAGTTCACAAGCGGATTTATACAATCAAGACAATTGGTAAAGAATATTACTTGAGATTTAATTAATCGTGTAGGGGCATTTTTCAAGCATTCGGTTGCAACTCCACCATATGCCCTGACTAATCCTCCAGTACCTAGTTTGATCCCTCCAAAGTGCCTAAGAATTAACAAACAAATTATTAAATTAGTTATTATAAATGAAATATAACCAAATGTAGCAGAAGAACAAGTTTTGCATATTAACTTTATATGAAGTAGATCATGATGGAAGTGAACATGAGATAATATTTACCTAATGACAACAACCATCACTCTATCTAACCCTGAATTTTCGATAGCAGAATGTATCGGGTTTCCAGCTGTACCAGATGGCTCACCGTCGTCATTACTTCGATACTGATTACCAACCTAAAATTCAAGAAAACAAATAATGAGCACTTTGAGCATGAATGCATTATAATAAACACACACACACATATATGATATACCTTATAAGCCCAGCAATTATGAGTTGTGCGTGGATCTTGAACCTGCACATTTATATAAGATGAAATCAAAAACTTTAACAACAACAAAGCAAATCATATAACAAGCTAAAGAAGTTATTGCAGCTAACAATGAGTAATAATTTCACTTAAATCTATTAATGTTATGCTACAGAAAACTTCTTTAGTGGTGTCCTCTAACTTTAATCCAAAACAAAAATATAGGTCATGAAGGTACTGCTATACCTATCTTATAAGCTTATGGAAAAAAAATTTCAAATATATATTGAAGGTAAAAAAGAAATTACAGCTAGCAATCTCATAATTTCAAGGTTATCAATGAA
This sequence comes from Bidens hawaiensis, assembly GCF_021521415.1. NCBI lineage: Eukaryota > Viridiplantae > Streptophyta > Magnoliopsida > Asterales > Asteraceae > Bidens > Bidens hawaiensis. Next base: position 1,231 of record NW_027491313.1, read on the forward strand.
TAAGTGCAACCAATAACCATGGTTGTAAAAATCCCGACTAGACTCTGATTAATCCCCGATTAATCGCTAGTCCCACCCCCAACTGATTAATTTTGTGCTAGTCGGCCAATTAATCGGTCAATGGTCAAATCCGACCAAAATAAGGATTAATCGGACTTTTTCGGCGTTTTCGGGCAAGTTTCTGGCCAAATTCGACGGTTTCCAGCATGATTCCAGCCAATTTCTGGACAAAATGTACATGTGTGTATATAAAACTGAAATTTATATATTAAAGTCCGATCCGATCAACGCTCCGACTAGCGACTACTACAACCTTGCCAATAACCATGTTGTGCATGTATACAGGAGCAAACAGTATTTTGAGTATATAACATATGTTCCGGGAGATTAATTCATTGTATTCACACAACCTTAACTTGTGTATATAACTCAAATTCCATTATTTTCAAAATATTTAACCTCAAAGCATCTGTAAATATATACAGAAGTTACTAATTACTTTGCTTATTACTTACAAATATATACGATTAATACGGAACAACTAAGAGAGTAAATGAAATGGCTTAATTAGCATCGGTGATAATTTCGTATTCAACTATTATAATTTATAAAGCCCTAATTTTGAAACTGAAACAAAACACAAAATTGGGCAATTCGCATTATATTATATCGTAGCAACGGAATATTAATTGTATACCTCGGAGAGAAAAGACTGGGCAGAACGCTCATCGGGAATATGACCGGCAATAGCGATGAATTTGCTCTTTTTAATTTCACGCTCCAAGGTGACTGTCTCTGCGATGGTGGTGAAAGCACCGCCGGTGTTACGGCTGGTGGTTGCGGTGACCATGGATCTAAGGAGGACTAGAGATGCGGTAATGGTGGTTGTAGCAGTGGTAAGGTGATATCAAATTTGATACCTGCATTTGAAGACCACCTGTTCAAAGTTAGGAAAACTGGACTACTTTTGCTTTGATACGGGTGTTGGTTAATAGGTTTGGGTTATTGGGGTTTAATCGTTTATGATGTTTGAAGGTCTAATCGGAACCTGAAGTTAGTAACATTCGGTTAAGTTGGCTTTCGGGTACATGTTTGTTTGACTGAGGGTTATTGCGGGTAAGAGTTAGATCAGGTCTGGTGAATTCTTTATTGCAGTAAAGTAAACTCGAATCATGGTGGAATTACACGCATCATGAGAAGACGTTGACCTTCATCTCCACTACCTCCCTTTATTACCACCAACTCCATTACCACACATTGATCAACGAAATAAGATGGAGCTCGATGGTTGGGTGTGGGCGATAATGGAGCTAGTGGTGGTGATAATAACAGGTGCTAATGTTTTTTTAGAAGAAAGAGGGAAGGATCAGAATTTTGGTGTGGTGACACATTGTTAGGTCGTTAGTCGTAGTGTTTGCAGATCCAACTCAAATCCAACCTAGCAATCCCAAGTCACAGGTGTTTTTAACTAGTTGATTCACCCGGGAGTCAATGTAAGTTAGTTGTTTTAATTTGTTATGAAGGTTAACATATTCTTTTCTTCGTTGGTTGCATATGAAGTCGGTTGCTTATGAATAAATTATCGTCTGGACATCTTACATAATGCACATCAGCCGGTAAGACTGATGTTAACCTACTATTATTAAATTTATTTTGCGGATAGTTAATATTACAGCCATTATTTATATACTACATGTGTTTTGCATTTCCAAAGTTAGGAGCTTGCATGACATGTATTAGGAGCTTGCATCACATGTATTAGGTTGCTTTTGGGGGAATGTTCAGTTGTTCAAAAAGACTGTGTAGCATCATGGTTGAGCAGCATCCTGCCTATCCGCTAGCAAAACATTCATGGGTTGGTCTTCTAAGGTAATAGTTGGAGGTGCTTGTCCTCGTTGGTTGTTTCAGCTTCTTTACCTTCTTGTCTGGTATGGCAGATTGCAGTTGTCGTTTCGATGGGACCGTGGCAGCAACACCTGAAGTGTACGTTGTAGAGTTAGTACTTATAGTTTGCAAAATATTATAGTATGGTATTTTACATAGTTTTAAAGTATATACCTGGGGTGTCTATGATTGCTTGTCGTTTCAGTGGTGTTGAAGGTGCTGGTGTGTTGGGTGGTGGGATTGCGTCTGTTACCGTTGCTGCATTTAACGTCCTTTTGGTTATGGTGTTATAAAAATATGTGTTTTGATTCATTGTATTGACCAATTAATAAGTTATACCTAGTGAACTCTTCTTTGGTTCTGATGGAGATGATGTGTTGCTGGTGTTTTCTGCAGATGATAAAACTTAAGTTAACTTAATCCTTCAGCAAGTAATGAGAACATTTTGCTAGTGAGCTGAATTAAACCCATATTAAACTAACCAATCTGGTTAATTTTAAGCATATAGAATTCAGTTATTTAACGCTTTTAAGTCTTTGTCCCTAAGACAAAAGCTTGTTTTATTTAGGGATAATGGGTCGGGTTTGGGATGGGTCTATGTATTCCCAAACCCGTAACTGATTATTAATACTCGTCCTCAAACATGTCGGGTATTTACCCGTCGGGTATCAGGTATATCCATGGGTTTCGGTATCCCGTTAGTGCATTAAAAATACCCGTTAAGTATACGTAACTCAAAACTCGTCAAGTAGGTTAACCATTAAAGCAAATTGTCATATTTGTTACATAGAATATACATTAAATCATATAAAAGGACAAATGCTCATAACACTTTAAAAAATGAGTATATATTTTCGGAACTATATACTAAAATTAAGGTGCATTGATATAAATAAAGAAAATTATGTTAGGTTACTTGGGTATATAATTGAGTAAACGGGTCTATATTATCGGGTGATCGGGCCAGGTAATCGAGCATAATACAAATCCCATACCTATACTAAACCCGTTAATATTCAAAAGCAATCCCAGACCCGTCTCATACCTTGAAACGGGCATTACCCATTGCCATCCCTATTTTTGTTTTGTATTATAAAATGAGCCTCTTATGTATGAACAGAGCGCATCTAGTTGCGCGACATTGGTTTTATTTTTTTTTTATTTTTGGTGTTGTTTAATAGCTTTAGAACTCTGAAAGTAACCTGTGTGTTGTTTAACTTTTAAGTTGTGATGAATATCTTTACCTAAAACTTAAAAGCATGCACACTACATTCTTGTGGAGTTTTAGTATGGATACCTGTGAAATTAGTTGTTGCTCAGGAATTAATGGCATTTCTTGTGGAGTTTCATGAGGTATGTTAGTTTCTTCTAGGACTTTGTTACAGGTAAATCTTGTCGATCATTGCTGAATGCGGTTGTTGAATTGGAGTTGGAACTTCTTTGTCTGGCCAATTATTACATGCAATGGACCTGGTAGTGTATTAGGGTCTTCAAAGGCTTTTTCAACCACCATTGTCATTGCATCTATTTGCGCCAATGAGTAAACTGCCTCGTCAAACAATGTAGCTGTTGTAGTCCTTGTTTTGTCTTCGATTGTTACATTGACACAGTACCCTATATTTAAATTCTTTTGTTAGTATTTAAATGGAATTTTATGTGCAGTATGTATTAAAAAAGTTGTTATAGTTGATAGTCTTACATGAATCTTTGTTGTTGTTCATTTGGATGGTACCACACATCCATCCGGGCCACGCGGATGTAGTTTTCGATTACACTGGATGCACCCTCGATAAAACCATTTCCGTTCATAGATGACATCTTTGATGGTGGCGATGCAAGAAAATCTTCGTTCCTGTTGGCGTTTAACATTTAGTGTAATATTGAAAATTGAATGTATTTTAACACAATAAACTCAAAAACTTACATTGTTCTGTGTCGGATTTATCTGCAATAACTGTGAGATTGTGAAACGACCTCTTTGGTTGTTTGGTATGTTGGCGTACCTCATTGTAAACCTGTGTACAATATAGTTTGTAATTGTACTATGTGCGCTATGTAGGTTTTAAAAGTAGTGTGTTTGAGGGTATGCGTGGTTCTTACCGTTCGATTAACTCATTGGTTTCAGGGACACATGGATTGATGTAGACGTGTGTAGGAGCGGTTGACTCAAGCTGTAAATTTTCATATTTTTTTACCCTCATAGAAGTGACAGCTACTATACATGGAAAAGTTGCATTGGTGAGGCTTTCTATGTCAACCATATCAATTGTTTCTTCCCAAAGAGCCACTTCAATGAATTTTTCATTCAAACTGTAACATTATATGTTCAGATGGTTAGTTTGACAGTTGTACTTGTGTATCAATAATGTGCGTGTTGTGGTGTATGTGCTTGTGTCTTACTCTACATCTTCCGATGAGAAATTTCAACAATCTTCGTCCTAATGATGTTGGTCTGTTTGTGGTTATCGAGGTCAAAACGCCCTATGAAATCTGTAATGTACATGTTCATTAGTGCATATATAATGTGTCTGGTAATATAAATAGACTGATTTTTTTACACCTGTTAACAGAAAGTGGGAATCTAGACGGCTTTGGAGAACGTGGTACGGTACAAAGTTGAAGTAGTGTAATGGGAAGCCCGATGGGTCGACTGGAACAAAAGAGGTTCCTCGGACAAGTTTTATGGTCGCCTGTTGAGGAACAACGTTGTGAGTGCGTCTCGGCTTTTGCGACACGTAGTTAGACACCCTGTAGTAACCTTGCATTTTCATATTGTTTTCAAAGTGAAACTTATCGCGATTGTTTCCACACGCCTCAATCGCATGCCCCTGTATATTATGTTGATTTGTAGGTTTTGTTAGAATTTGAATTATGATTAGGGAAACTATAAATATTAAGGGTGTGTTAGGCTTAAGTTGTCCCTTACCCAATCGATCGGAACCGGTTCAAAAGGAAAAACTTAAAAAAAGATCGTGCATATTCAAAAATTTTAACCGGTTCCATTCGGGTTTAACCTATTTCAAGAGAAGTTCTCAAATTATTAATTGGGATATACAAAACGGTTGTTAAATTTTGTATATGTTACAAAACTAATTATAAACAGTCTGAGAACTCCTCTTTAGAAATATAAACACAACATAGGACAATTTATTTATTGTGATAATCATGATCAACAGATCAATACTATAGAATCTATATGGTAATAGTATTCTCTTATAAGGAAAAAATTTAGTCGCTGTACCTCTTTATCCACAAATAAGTAGCAACATTCATCCTTAAAAGCGTAGGATTGCCATTTTCTTATGACACGAATGTCTACAGGTTCTGCACCATCCCCATTCCTAATGAGAGAAAGACTTCTAGATGTCATCTTAGGTCACCTGTAGAGTAAAAAATTTAACAAAAACAACAGGGTCAAATGGATGAAAACATGCACCTTTGTTTTTCAATTTTTTAACATTTGAGCGATAGTGACTTTATAATATGGTTATTTATCAAAATTTAAGCTGAATTAAAAGGGACTAATAAAAAGCATAGCTTAACTGGATTATATAAACTCTAGACTCGTCAATTTACAATGTTTACTGGTTATTCAAAATGGAAGCAAAATTTCCGTTAACCGATTAACAAATCCCTACAAAAGAAATCAATAACATAAAAAAACTAAAAAACTAAGCATACCTATGTGAGGAATACAAACAATTTTCCAACGTGAAATCTGTATTTGATGGATGAAGACATATAAAAGATAAACGCCATCTTGCAGGCACGGAAGCGAGACACCAAGCCAACCTACAGCCCTAGGTACGCAAATGTGTAAGTACACGAACAACCTCTAAACACAACATGTACTCCACTAATAACCCACTAATAAGCAAACAATAATATTAAAAACCAAGGCAGCAGAGGGTAAATAACGTTTTCCAATTGTTATATTTATTATTTTGGTGATTTGGATTTGGGAACGGTGCGAAAATAATATGTTTGGTGGAGTTTGACAGGGGGTAACCAGAGATGACGTGGCAACATTGAGATGCCTTGTTTCAATAGTGGAATTGTGATATGTGAATGGGTGTGTGCATATTTTATTTATTATTATAAACCTTCATTGCATGATGTACAACAGCTAATGCGACGTTTCACTTGAAATTGTAAACATATAAATTAATTTGGCTTCAAGGTCTTTACATGTATCTATAGCCTTTATTCGGTCTTTATTCATATTAGCACTTTACACGCTGATGGATTAGATTCCAAGATGGTTCCATAAGTATACTCCACATTCATTAATCTTCAGTTAACTTTATTCGGTTTTATCGAATTTAGTATTCTTAGGCCATTAACTTTTTAAAACCAGTATGTTCTTTTGCTTAGTTTATATATTACTATTCAAGCACGTCAAATATACATATGAGAAATCGGATGTGAAGTATTTTTAGAAGTAAACAAATTTGAGGGATAAATGTATTTTTAGTTAAATCATATGGAAGTTGATGAGGATGATATTGTGAATGCTCTAAGATACACCCACTAAATATAGATTTTATTTTATTTTTAATACTAAAACGTATTTTAGTATTTTATAACATTTAGCAAAAAAATTGAACTTTCATTCACGTTTAACAACATTTGTGTTCAGTTTATTCATAAGATTGAAGTAGTAATATGATTTCTTAAAGTTAGAGATCAAAAGTGAAATATCGAAATGTCAAATTAATCGTGCATGACCGTTAATTTATATTGTATCAAATGTATTTAACAATTGACTACAAAATAACTTTGTTTCTTGCTATTAAATTAAACTACAAATAAATGAGCATATCATAGTTTAACCATGGTCATATATAGTCCTCATTTTGTTCATGAATGACATACTACAATAACACTTTATAAAATAAATATATTTTATTTTAGGATTATGGTGTCTTTTGAAATTAATTATTTTATTAATGTGACTTAAAGCATAACAAACAGCTTTTATTGTTTGAAAATGACTATGATTTTTATTTTATATACATGTTAAATGATAAATTTAAATCAGCGAATATCTTATTACTACAAGTTCAACCCCCTAGAACATATTTATATACTATCTTATCCAACACGTTTGCAAGTGGTTTTTTTATTGTAGTTAATTATTACATAATCACTATCAAAATCCCATTAATTAACAGATCTTCATTTTCATTGGCACACCCGTGATTTGTTAATAAAAATGAAAATAAAATAATAATGATTATAGAGAAAAAAGATAAATAAGGATGAAGTGTTGATAATCATGGTTGATTGGGCTGTCAATGCCGTACACAACCGTTTAGTTTATTTATCTAAACAAGTTAAACGAGATGACAAGTTATTCGTTTCGGGTTGAAGTGTTGAACCCCCAATTCAAATATTATTTGCTTCTCCAAAACATCAACCTAAACTTGAACACACTTAAATTGTGTAACAAGAACTTGATCATCTATCTTAACGAGTCAAACGGATAGGTAGGTTAAAATCAAGTTGTAAGCGTGTTAAACATGTTAATCGGTTATAATAGTTAAATTTGAATACATTTAAACTAAACCGATCAAATTCAAATACAACATGTTTATTCTATTAACTGGAATCCAAAACCTTTACCACCCACTCTCCTTGAACGTTAGGAAAAAGAAGGTTAAAAATTTTAAAACTTATTCAAAAAGTAAGATAGTTGTAATTTCTAACCTTCGAATGTTAAAAATGGGTCCTCTACTCAAAACGTTAAATTTCTATCCTTGAAAATTAACTTAACGTGTCTTACTACTTCAAAGGCCTTGAAAAATACTTGACGTATCCTTGAATGATACTGCACATGCCCATGACAGAGACATGATGATTCATTCATAATCATATTTACTTTTTTTATGTTGTTTTTTTTTACATAATTCATATAATAATTCCAAATTTTTGTCACACTCTAGACCATGAACATCTCATTGTGGTAATGATAATGTATATTTTAATCAGTCCATTAAATTATCGTATTTGACAACACATTGCCTAAAGTTTGTGAAATGTGTTTTACTTTGTCCCTTTTATATATGTTTACTTACTTGTTCAACTTCCCTTTGTAACGCCTGTTTCATAGATCAAACAATATCCCCAAATCCATTTTTAAATTCAACCCAATTCAATTGTTCAGAAAATTAGATATCTTTAACCCTTCAGATAATAATGGGATTCAAAGGATTTGTTGAAGGTGGTATAGCATCAATAGTGGCCGGATGTTCAACCCACCCGCTTGATCTCATCAAGGTCCGGATGCATCTACAAGGCGAAAACGCCCCCGTACGCGCTACTGCACCCGCACAACTGGGTGCCAGCATCCCTATCCCTGGCCCCCAACATGTGGGGCCAGTTACGGTTGGGATGCGGATCATCCAGCAAGACGGGGCAGCGGCGCTGTTCTCGGGCGTTTCCGCTACTGTCCTTCGCCAGACACTTTATTCGACTACCCGGATGGGCCTTTATGATATGATGAAGAAGAAATGGACCGATCTGGAAACCGGAAACATGCGGTTGTGGAAGAAGATTGGTGCCGGGTTGATCGCGGGTGGGATCGGGGCGGCTGTGGGGAACCCGGCTGACGTGGCGATGGTTCGCATGCAGGCGGATGGAAGGCTACCCGCTTTGCAGCGTCGGAATTATAAAAGCGTGGTGGACGCTATATCGCAAATGGCGAAAAACGAGGGGATTGGTAGTTTATGGCGCGGTTCATCTCTTACGGTGAACCGCGCCATGTTGGTAACCGCCTCACAGTTGGCATCGTACGATCAGATCAAGGAGACGATATTGGACAAGGGTGTGATGGAGGATGGGCTTGGAACCCATGTGACCGCGAGTTTTGCTGCAGGGTTTGTGGCTTCGGTAGTCACGAACCCTATTGATGTGATTAAGACAAGGGTTATGAATATGAAGGTGGAGCCAGGGATCCCCACCCTACGCAGGCGCCACTGATTGCGCATTGCGAACAGTAAGGACCGAAGGTCTTATGGCACTTTACAAAGGGTTCATTCCTACAATATCAAGACAGGGGCCGTTTACAATCGTGTTGTTTGTCACTCTGGAACAGGTTCGGAAATTGCTTAAGGATTTCTGAAATGATTGGATGATGAACATTGATGATTTGGTACTTGCACTATTAAAAGTGGCCATGGTTTATTGTTTACTTTTTCACTTTTCATTTTAGGAAAATAAAATAGTGTTGTCATGTGTCATATGTATCATATGAAAGGCAATAATTTATTTGGAATATACTTTGATAATGATACATCTTAAATTAGCAGACTTTTAAATTAATTTGATGAGAGAAAAATGGAAGCAAAAGATCAAATATGAAAAGAAACATAACTTAGTGCTATGGCCGGTGTCAGGCATATGTAGTGGGTGACGGATTAGAGCGAGAAAGGGGCGACATGGGCTATAACACCACCCCCGTGGGCGATTTTTGGGGCGATTTGGGCGGGGGCAAATTTTTCTTATCGCCCTGAGATGTATATGTATGTATATGTGCTGTGTGTGTATTGTATGTATGTATATATATTTATATTATTATATATGTTTGTGTGTGGTATACATATATGTATATATATATTAGCCTACAACACTATTACACCCAAAAAACAAATTATCATCCCTTGCTGACTGGGCGCCACGTGTCACAATCCACCCCAATTTGTAGCCCCTCCACTACGCATAGCCTTACGAGGGCTATGACCGATGTTACGGGCCCATAAGTAGCGGATGGAAAATCTAGACAGCCATATCATGTGACAAACTACCATAGATGGTTTGACCTAGCTGTTATGCCTGAGTCGTATCAGTTGGTGCTCGTATTTCGTCACCACAGATTTCTCAAATTTTAGTGATTCATAATTTTCCCTTTTTCTAGTGAATAGAAATATAAATTTTGGAATATTTGACACTGATCAGTAATAGAAAAACTCTTGTATTCCAAGACCCAAATAAGTGACTAACCCAAGTTGGTAGAGATATATTCATATCTTCTTTAGAGAAGGGGTTCTAGGTTTAAATATGAAAAAAGACTAATAAATTAATAGTTGTAAAGTTGATTGGAGTACTATTTACCATTAAAAAACAATGTTAGACCATGTGTAGTTGGCGTGATGGTCTCACCGCCTCAGCTTGCCCTAACGGAAAAAAACCATCACACGGTTGTTAGCGGAGGTGCTAAGGGCTTCTTTGCCATTCGCCAAGCCCTTAATGGGCATGAATGTTGAAGGTGAGATGATTTCCACCATTAACCAATCATCAATTTTCTTTATTTTTTTCGTTCATTTATTTAATTTTTTAATTAACCACCACAACCTTGTTAAAGTGTGGGTAGTTAAAGCCTCATTGTCTTTGCTATAGTGGTGCGACACTTTAATGAACTCATTTAGTTAAGCCACTGCTACACTTTATCGTAGCCATACTATGTAGAGAGCTGCTCATAGCATGGGGATATGTGACTCGAGCCACGACGTAAAACATGGAGTCTATCTGACGTAGTTCAATGTCATGAGTAAAGGTGGTTTAAATGTCATTTTTCAATGTCATGGGTAAAGGTGGTTTAAATGTCATTTTTCAAGAAAAAGAAATGTATTATTTTTTTAAATGTTTTTCTTTTTAACACTATAAATACAACTTAATTTTTTTTTTATATTTAACACAACTTGATTACAAACTTCTCAAAAAAAAAAAAAAAAATTGAAAAAAAACAAACACACGCCATCCGATTTATACCCTAAATTAACCATCTTTGTGATCCACGCTACATATGCAATGTAATCAATCTATGACGCTTGAGATAATAACATCATAATATCTATGGTTTTTGGCATGTTTTCTTGGAAGAAACGGGTACAAACAATGACATAAACCTACTTGATCAGTCTTCGGTATTTAACGACATGATAAGCAGAATAACACTCGATTCTTCATTTCATCTTAGAGGGTCACAATACAAGTATGATTACTACCTCACTGAGGACCTACATCTCGAGTAGGATATCTTTGTCAGTCCTTTTCATGCCCTCAAGATGAAAAAAAAAAAAGAAAACACTTTAAAACAACATAAGAAGTTGCTAAAAAGCACATTGAATGAGCATTTAGTGTTCTCAAGCATTAAAATGCCCAACACGTCTATGGAAACCTTGTAGAATACGCATGTTATGTACAACACATATGCTTAATTCTACATAACATTATATTAGAGGATCAAGGCCAAACCTTTTGTGAGTATAATGAAAAAGATTTTGAGACGGGAACTATATTAGAAGAAGTTAGCAGTAAAAAAAAGTGTTAATGAAATATCCACAACAATCTTCGAGCAAACTTAGTGCGTCACATTGCCACACTTCACAACGAGAAAATGTAGTTTTTATGTATTTTTAATCAATAATGAAGTCACTTTTCACATCATGTGAAAAGTAGAATCATGACCCATATTTTTTTTAACTTGTTCAGTCCCTACGTGACAGACAAGTTCAACACTCCATGATGAGAATATTAGATAATGTTTGGTGGGAAGTAATGAAATGAAGATGAAATAAAATGATTCATTACGTAAGAATGAAAGAAACGGTGTTTGGTTACTCAATAAAATGGAATCATCCATTACATCTCATTCCATCAAAACCATTTCTTTTCACCTCCCTTCTTTTTTTTTTCATTACATTCCTCCATCACTCTACTTTCTCAACACCACCACCACCACCACCACCTAACAACAACCAAGGATTATTAACATTAAAAAAAAACTGAAATGGCGACGATGGTGGCGGTAGCTCCGGCGACGAAAATGGTGGTGGTGGTTAGGCGGGGTGGGGTGGCGGTAGTAGCATTGGTAGTGATGGCGATGGTAGGGTGGTGGCAACGGTGGTGGTGGTCAGGCAACGACATTGGTGTGGCGGTTATGTTCAGGTGGCGATGGTAGCGCTGGTGGTGGCGGAGGTGGTGGCGACGGTGACGGTGACGGTTAGGTGGTGGTGGTGGTGATGGTAGTTGTGGTGGTTGTTGTTAGGTGGTGGTGGTGGTGTTGAGAAAGTAGAGTGATGGAGGAATGTAATGAAAAAAAAGAAGGGAGGTGGGAAGAAATGGTTTTGATGGAATGAGATTCCATTTGTAATGGATGATTCCATTATATTGAGTAATCAAACACCATTTTTTTCATTCTCACGTAATGAATCATTTTATTTTCCCTGTCATTCTTGTATACCAAACGTTACCTTAGTATTAAACTTTTTACGGCACAATATTTTCATTCCTTGTTGATTGTTGGAACTTAGAACTAGTTTACTAACATAAAAATTGAATATATTAATATGTATCTTTTAAAGTTATTATGTTATAACTGTAGTAAGTTATATAATCAAAACAGCAAATATATATCTATGTATATCCATTTAACTAAACATATTTTATTTGATGACTTCATCAAGTTTTATTTTATATTTGGCGATGATTTCTATAGTAAGTTGATTGTGATATGGCAATGTTTTCTAGTTAAGACTTTCCTAATAAACCATTCTCACTAACCTTTAAACCTCGACAGCTGGATAGTAAAAGTTGACAAAAGAAAGTCGTTCTATATAAGATAAATTGAACTGGTAAGAGACCTTTAAACTTGTATGAAAAGGCCATATCCTTAGGATGAAGCAAATGTTATTATACTAAAAAAAACTAGCATTACACGTGATTTGTTACATAATATGAAAAATATGATATTGGAATCTGTTAAATTTTCTTAATTCATCAATCAACTATTTAAATACAAGGTGGTGGAAAAGCAATTTGATAACAAAACAAATTGATCTCCTAATATGAATATTAAACAGGAGATAAACATTAAAATATTAAAATAGAGAGAAGGATAAATATACATCTTCGAGGTATCACACTCAAACTCCTCAAGATGGAGCGTGAAGGTCACGAGCGCACAACTTGTCTAGTACGTAATAAACGTAAGGGTCGAGCTCCCAATGGTTTAGTGAACATGCCAGCGATTTGTTTGTTTGAGTCTATGTGGATTGGCACAATATCCTTACTCTTTCTCTAACAAAACAACAATCCATCTTCACATGCTTAGTACGCTCGTGAAAAACCGGGTTATTGGCAATGTGTTGAGCTACTAAATTATCACTAAACAACAAAGTAGGATCATTGATGAAACAAGGAAGTCTTTAAGCAGCCATCTTACCCATAAGACCTCACTAATAGTAGTTCCCATAACACGATATTCTGCTTTAGTGGAAGAACGAGATACCATAGATTGTATTTTTTTTGCTTTTCCATGAAACTGGAGCTCCTCCCGACAAGAGTAAATTCCTAGTTCGAGACCGCCTAGTAAACGTGCAACCTAATCAGTCAGCATCACAATAAGCACTCAAATTTAGGCCACCTTATTTCGGTAATAAAATTTCTTGTCCTGGAGTCGTTTTGAGATACCGAAGGACCTGATGAACGACTTCCATGTGTTCATATCTAGGGTCAGAAACAAATTGGCTTAACATGTTAAATGAGTAAGCGATATTTAATGACCGTGTCGTACCGATCATGCAACAACCTAATTTTACCTATAGACAGGGTAAGTCAGGTATCGAATCCAGAGGAGCATGTGGTCAATGTCATACGTTTGTTCGTTTATTTAATTATATACAATTATAAACAAATACTTATAAAGTTTTGTCGAGTGCTGATCACACTAGCAGGTTTTGTTTGGAAGCAACAAACACTTAAACGAGTTTAACAATTAACAAGAACATAATCACACCTAGGGTTTAAGCATGCAACTAAAACAATAATCTCATGTTAACCTAACAGATTAATTGTCAAAGATCAAATCAGATTGACTAACTAGGCAAACCTTAGGCATCAACAATCGTTAACACATGGCACTGGTTATCAAACAGTCCCTGCCAGTGTGACTCAACCAAAGGCAATTGTATGCTTCATCATATTCAAACTAGGCAAAACAACCCTATAAGCAATTATCATAACAACTGGAAAACTAATCGTTCTGATCAAAATAAACCCACACCGACTGAGTGCACAACAATACCAAACATCAATACTCATTGATTAATAAAAAACAATTACAATTAGTTTGTTCTTTAACACATGAGAAAATACTGAAAAAGTTACAATACTCTACATCCCGGGAATGACTCGTGACGAATCAGCCGCTCATGATCTTTGATTAGTCTTCGGCTATTGATTCATGATGATGAACTATGAACTCGGAGGTGATTGGAGGTGATCCGGGGCTCCTGGAATCGCCCTTGTCGTCCCGCAGACTGCTGAAAGTCGTGATAACTGATTAGGGTTCGTAAAATAGAAGATATAGGTCAAAACTCGATTTTCCTGTTTTTTATTACCATCGCGATACGCGATGGTCATAGCCTCATGCCGTTGCGTATCGCGACCTAAGAAAACCTCATATTTGGATTCCTCTCGTCGATAAACCCAAAATTCACATATCCCGTAACTCATTTTCTAGCCCAGGATATGCTCGTTTTACTTCTTGGTCGCGTTTTGTCAACCCATCTTGTTCAGTTTTAGCATCGGCTTATGATTTCTTATTCACACTCTTCCCGAATCCTTCTAACACTTCCTAAGACTTCAAATCATGCTCCGGTCTTCACAAGATATCATTCCATGCTCGTACAGGTCTCTAATTTAGCATCTTTAACAATTAATTACCTGAAATACAAAAGCACGTATGAAGTACCAAAGTTCTAACAATAAACTCAATAAAACTACATAATTAATAAACTAATATATATACAAAATATCTAACCATCAATATCCGGTCGAGTGGTTTGGAGATACAAAAGTCTCCCAATGAGCGGTCAGTATCGTGGAGCATCCACCATCTGACTTTCACTACAATGGTCGAGTTTGAGGTCTTGTTCCATAGGAAAAGGACTTGGTCGGCAACCAAGCATACCACTGTCTTCTAAAGCATTCAAAGTATATTAACTTTGGCTTAAACCAATCCGTCTGGTGTACTTGCCACATCAATGCCCAAGAAATACTTTAATGGCCCGAGATCCTTGATGGTAAACCGGTTGAGATTCCTTAGTACGTTGTATTTTTTTAATGTTGTTGCCGACAATAATAACATCATCAACATAAATGAGAACAAAAACAAATAAACCGTTTGTATCAAAAGTAAATAACGAATCATATGCTTTAGATTGTTAAAACCCATCTTCAAGAAGGGCCGAGGTGAATTTGTGATACCAATTACGAGAAACCTGTTTTAACCCGTAAAGTGATTTTCTAAGACGGCAAACCCATGTGTCTCCTTCCTCTGTGAAGCCTTGTGGAATTTTTGTATAAACCTCCTCTTCCAAATCCCCATGAAGAAAAGCGTTATTTACATCGAGCTGATGAATCAACCAATTTTTCTTTGTCGCAAATCGCAATCACTAGAAGACACCTAATTGTGACTAATTTGGCAACCAGAGTGAACTTATCATGAAAATCTACTCCCTCCATTTGAGTAAAGCCTCCACGAGACGTGCCTTGTATCTTTCAATTTCACAATTCGGTTTATATTTTATTTTATAAACCCATTTTGAATCAATTGTGCGCTTGCCATTGGGCAAGTGTTCAAGTGTCCATGTTTGTTTTCTTCAAGGGCTTGGTTTCCCTTTTCATTGCTTCAATCTAGTGTTTATCCTGCATGGCTTTATGAAAAGTCTTTGGCTCGTTGTTTGAAGTAATGGCCGTCAAAAAGGATTTATGTGAGGTAGAAAACTTTTCGTAAGAAATATAATGAGCAAGAGGATGTATCGTTGAGGAACACTAATCTTGTGTGGAGTGTGAATGGTCGATAGATGGTGCCAACTTAACTTCAAAGCCATGAAATTTCTTGGGCGCCACATGGATTCGTTTTTTTCCTTTGGATGGGGTTTTTTTCAACTGAGCCTGTGGGAATTCGTTCCTGATCATTTGTCATTCTGACTTTCGGTTTGGGCATGATCACTGGGCTCGACAATATTTGTGGTTTGTTCATTTTTTTCTTGGTCTGCTAGATCTTGGGCTTCCTCCGAATCAAAGGTAAACCCATTTGTATCTTTATTTGTATGAGTGGTGGTGGACCAAAACTTCATGGTGGGCCAAATATTCGTCTACACATAGACATTAGTTTCATTCACTTGAGGTTTTATTTTGGCAAATGGAAACTCTTCTTCAATAAATTTGACATCTCGTGACGTTAGCACCTTTCCATGTTCTATATCAAAAATTCTATACCCTTTTGTTTATCATACGACCCAAACCGCTCTACTAAAAACATCAACAATAGTTAAGGAAAAATTCATGTTTGTGGTAGAGGTCCTTCGATATTTCCCCCATATATCACAAAGGATTAAATCAAAACATGCATTTGTCTTAATGAAGCTTTTAGGAAATGCCAGACATTTATGCTTAACTTTATTACAAGCGTCACACAAACTGTCTATAAAATTGAAAGGAATACTATAAAAAAAAACAACACGACATAACTTATCATACGAGGCGTGACCAAGTATTTTATGCCACACTTCTGCATCGGACTTCAACATCATGGCTTTTCTTTTTTTCACCACCATGCCCATCCGATATAGTTCATTCACACATTTACCCACACCAATCAGGTTCCTCGAGTGTAAATCCTGCATGAAACAAAAGGACGGGAGAAAGCAAACCGAACATTGTAAGTCATTAGCCAATCTACTTACATAAAGCAAATTGCAATTAAAATCTGGCACATATAAAACTTCTTTAATATTAAAGCCTTTTATCAAGGTACAATTTCCCTTGGCCCTCACCGAGACGCCATCCCCGTTAGGGATGATAACAGGTGTCTCGTTCTCAATATGGGTGTAGTCATCGAATATCGTGAACTATATGCTCCGTGGACCCGGAGTCTATAATCTAATCTCCATTTTTATTTAACATACCTGCATGTTAGTCCTAGGAACTTTATCACCTTGTGGTGGGTCTTTGGCATCAGTAAAGTGTTTGAGTAGGGACTTATATTGCTCCTCATTAAGCCCACCTATAGATGTGGATTCGGTTTCTACACAAGCAACTTTAGGCTTGCCTTTCGTTTTCCCGGGCCACCATTCCAGGTAATCGATTCTTTCAAAACATCCCTCTCGATTATGCCCGTTTCTTCCACAATGAGTGCATTGTTCTATGTCATCGTTAACATTACGCTTCATATCCCTTCTATTTCTTTGTGGTCCGAATGTGCCATCAACCCAGTTAGGTGCAACAGTTTGGAAGGCGGCGGGGTCGATTTGCGGTTTCTTCATGGCTGTTTTGGTACGTTGGTGTTCATATTCGGAAGCCAAATGATAGGCATCCCCTAGAGTTGGACATGGTTTCATTGATAACGGTTGTTATCGTAGGGTGGTAAACTCGCTATCGAGTCCCATGAGAAATTCATATAAACGCTCATATTCACGAAAATCGTTCATTTTTTCCTACATCGCACGAACAATGGCCACAAGTACAACGCGGTGCTCGGAGAACAGAATGGATCTCATTCCATATTCCACGAAGCCTTGTGAAATAAGCAGAAACCGATGACCCGTCTTGGCGTGTAACAGTTAGAAATTGTTTTAGTTCGTAGGCACGAGGAGCACTTTTTTCCCGAAACTTTCCTTAATGTCTTCCCAGATTTCTGAAGTGGAGTTGGCGTATTTTACAATACCCCTAATGTCCTTCTCCATAGCCGTTGTTAACCACCCATTTATCATCGCATCACACCGCATCCAAACCATGAAGGTTTCTTCGTTTTGTTGTGGCTTAGGGATCGATCCGTCCACGAAACCAATTTTGTTTTTGTCGTAGAGGAAATATATCATCTCTTGAGACCAATCACTATAGTGGCAATCGGTAAGAACATCGTTCACTTGCATCTGTCTCGGATAATCAAATGCGTGTATGTAATATGGTGAGCTTGGATCGATGGGTTTAGGATCGACATTAAATGACCCGTTATTGTCGTTTTTGTCTCCGACCATCTCGACTGCAAGATGGAATTTTAAGATTCGCAGAGGAGACTAACCTGCTATGATACCATGAAAAATATGATATTTTCATTGATCAAGTCTTTAAATACAAGGTGGTGGAAAAGCAATTTGATAACAAAACAAACTGATCTCCTAATATGAATATTAAACAGGAGATAAACATTAAAATAGAGATAAGGATAAATATATATCATCGAGGTATCACACTCAAACTCCAATATAATAATAATAATAATAATAATAATAATAATAATAATAAATAAGGTCCGTTATTTGAAATAAAGAAACAAAATTAAAGGTTAAAAAGAAATGAAATTATAAAGTACAAACAGTAAGAAACTTGAATTTTAAATTTATAAATTTGAGAAAATCTCTTTAAATACAACATTTGTTTTATCACGAGGATTCACATCGTCATCTAATATTAACAATTTTAGACCACTTCTGTTGGTTACCCTAGATAATGCAACATATGGTCTTCGTGGAAAAATAACCGGACAACGAAGGAACAAATCAACCTTAGAAAAAGATTAATCTTGGCTATTTTTCACTTAATTAACTTTTATATTTTACAAGTTTGATCTTTAATCTATATCTTTACTTTTAATTTCTTGACTATTCTATAACCTAATTGTCAAAATGGTTTTGACTCATAACCCATAAATTGCTAGGATGAGTGAGATAAGAGATTAGAATATCAGGATTTAGGTGGGGGAATTAATATTTTATAACATAATTGTTAAAATGATTTTAACACGTGACCCATAAAAAACTAGAATGAATGAAATGAAATATTAAAAAATTAAGAGAGAAAATAAAAATAGAATTCTATGCATAAAACTCATTATTTTACTTTATTAGAAAAGTAAAAATTGCAATAAATACAATCTAAACTATTATTACTATTATTAATAATAATAATATAATATTCTTTCATACTTAATATCATAATCAAAATCATTAGTATCAAACCATTTATAAAAAGATAGGAATATAAATTTTGTCATTTAAACATAGTTGATTTACAAATCAGGTCCTTTAAAAAGTATACTTTCAAGCGTTCTTTACATAACATATTTATTTTATTTTCGTCTTTACATTAACGGCCATTTAATTAAGCCATGACATGTGCATGTCATATGAGGGTAATTTACCCACTTATCTTAAATTATATAAACGAAACATCCTTATTTTCTTTCAAGCCATCAGATTGCTTTATTTTTAAATAGTGATTTCTCATGCGTTTGACCCGAATTCACGAGTATGGGTCTCACCAAACCAGATAACCTTTAAACGGGTTATAACATCTCATTATATTAAAAATTAATCTCACCAAATATTTGATATGAAAATCCTATAAAATAGGGATATACTAAAAATTAATATCCCATTTTTTATAACAAAAAGAAATTATTTATAATTATGAAACAATTTTATAGTATAAGAAAATAAGCGGGTCATTGGTTTCATCAAACCCATATAGCTTTTAAATGGGTTATAACATCTCATTTATTTGTGAAACCCTTTCATCATTAAACCCTATAAGTATATTATTAATTTTCTTACAATAAATAAAATTAAAATACAAAATAATATATTACTATTAGAAAAAAATTGTAAAGCAAACCCCGTAATCAAACTCTAATTTAATTTCTCAACATAGATTTAGTTACATTAGCGATTCCTTTTCTTTGAAGTTTAAATTAATCAAAAAATTTCACAAAATAATATCCAAATTATAACAAATGAACATAAACGAATAAATATAAAAATCAAGTAGATAATTCATTCAACGTTTCATAATAAAATGAACATAACCCAACATAAATTAATTAAAATAGGTTCAAGTATATTATTAGATTCTTACAATAAATAAACTAAAATATAAAAAAATATATTCACAATATTAGAAACGAAAAATTTTAAACAACCTCCGTTATACGGGGAATAAAAACTAGTTATTAATAATTTTTTATAAAATAAAAAATATATTTCCCGGCGTCAGCTCGTGGCGGGTGACACCGCTGTGGAGGTCCGGTATTTAAGTTGTTTTCAATTTTAATTATTCTATTTTACTTATTATTGTTTTCTCACATGGGTTTACTATTTTGCATATGAGCTTTGGTTTACTATTGGACTGTTGCATGGGCTGGCCTTATAATGCTTCTTGAAATGAGGTATGTGAGATTGTGTTGTGACTGTGATTACTAGTTAATCTTTTGCCTATTTATTAACTGCTTTTGAAGTTTGTGATACTGATTCCACGGTAATACTCAAATGGCTCAAGAACACAATGATTTCATTCAAATGATTCGAACCAAATGACTCGGTTGACAAGCTTGAAGCTTACGAATTCTTTAAAAATCAATCAACCAACTAAACAAAATACCTGACAATCATATTAATAAATAAAAATAAGCAGTTAGGCCGGGCCAACTTAATGGACCGGATGCATCAGTTTGTTCCTTTTGTCTGCTTCATAATTTTACATAGGTTAAATTATGTCATTAGATCTATAGCTTAGTTTGTGATAGGTGTCTTTTTTTTCTTTTGTGTGTGCGTGTGTTATTAATAAAAGAAATTTTTACCTTTACCAATCCGTTAAATGCTAATTATACTTAATAATAATAATAATACATTAATACAAACAACTGGGAGAAAATTGAACCATCCAAAGATTATTCGATTAACATTCGAGAGTAAGAAGACGATAGATAACAAAAGCCCCTTGCCAAATGCATGGTCAACCGATCTTTAAAAGAGAAACATGTGTAAGTGCGAATATTGTTAAGAAACATTGTTTGACCGCTTTTGTTTGTCATAATATGAGGCATTTATATATTTCCCTTCTCTAACATCTTTAATTACATATTTCTCCAAAATCAAAAATACAATTACATATTTTCCCTTCCTAACATATATAAATTACATATTTGTCCATTACTTTAAAACAAACTTATTAGTTGACTAATTTATGTAAGTCCTAGAGACGGATTTTTCAATATGATGTCAATGATCTCTATGTTATTGCGGAATATAACAAGAGACGATTCAAGGCAAACAAGTATAACACGTAAAGAACACAAGAGATGCTTCAGAACATACGTATATTAAACGTCTAATGCTTAAGCACTAGGTTACACAAAACCCTCGTTCCACAATATCAAAGTGAACGGCCAACCCAAACCCTATACATAACATGTCTATATATAAGGGAACTACAACCTAGCCCATAACAAGCCCAAGCCCACCGAGATTACCATGATCTCGGTTTACACATACATACAAGACACAAACCAAAACAAACTAAGTACAAACCAAATAATACAGACTCAACAATCTCCCCCTTGGTTTGTAGCTTTGTCTTTCAATTATGTTCCATAATGTTGGCGTCAGCCTCTCTATATCCACCACACCACAATCACGCTCTGATTATAGATGCCACCATTCCCGTATACTCTTTGGCATCGGCCTCAAATAATTGTTCGACAATAATCTGAAAGTTGCTCAACGTCTTGATATCACGCTCATGAAACTTCAATAAATCACGCGGGTCAACAAAACGATATTGCCCCTTCTTCACACGGACAACAACAGTAGCAGTTTCACTGTCGTATGCCCAGAATTGCAGCTCATCAAGTGATCCTTCTGGAATCGAAGTAGATAGGGGAATATGAGTTGCCTTGTTAGTAGCGGGCTACATCACATTCACCATTGTCTTTCCAGTCTTTGGATCTCGAACACTCTTAGCTTTCTTCAAAAATGACTCATAGTGGTCATGTTTGAGAATCCCTGATCGACTTGTCTCTTTAAGAAATTCCAGAAGTCTGTAGCTTTCTTGTCATGATTCGGGTTATGAAACGGAGCATTAATGAGGTCGCTCAGATCCAACTTCGTCCAAGACCCAAAATCTTTCATCTTTCGATAATACTTAGTGGTTCCAGATTTGCGTTTCACCCACCACATACTCTTATCAATATCAAATCCCCATGACATGATCCCAAACCTGTCACCGTATTTCTCAGAAAAACCATGTTGTAGATTTAAAATAAACTTATCTGGATGGTCAGAGGATTCAACATTCTGGTTGGAATTCTTCATAATAAGTATCTTCCTTTGAAGTCTGTAATATTGCTTCGCGGTTCTTGACGTTGCAGATAAATAATGTTATAGTGGATCAAAAGCATCTATATTTGAAGTCGTGCGTCCACTAGAACTGCCACCTTGATCATCACTGAGTGTCTTTGATGCCACGTCTTCACTGCCCTTAAATTCATCTCCAAACTTTCGAATGAGTTTCTGTTGGAGGTCCAGGTACATAGCAGTAAGACCACCCATATTAGACTGAAACTATTTAATATTTAAATCTTTATCTGTGTTGCTGGCTTCAAGTTCTTGGATACGCACATCTTTCACAACCGAGTCTTGTTTGTCTCAAAGCCTGCACGTCCACAGGTGCAGCTTCAAGAGTAATCCCCTTGCCTTTATCCTGCAAAAATTTATCTTGCATAGCAAGAATGTGAGCAATTTTCTCAATAGCACTAGAGCTCTACTGACCAATCGGGTTAGATGATCCCGGTGGCTCATCAAAGAATTGGATATCAGCTTCAAAGTCAAACTCATGAGCAATGTCATCAAAAATATTTTCTTGAGTTTGAGGTTTGGCTGAGGATGGACTTGTATCAACGTGAGTCTCAGTAGTTTCTGACTCACGTTTTGGTTGCCGGCTTGTTGTTGTTGTTGTTGTTGTTTCAGTAACCAGCACGCCGGGTCTTGGATCCTTCCTTCGTCTCTTTCACGGAATAAGATCGGCGGCTGGTTCTTCAGGAGCATCTTCATCTTGAGTCTCAGTAACTGATTGAGGAGGCTTCAATGCAGTTGACTGGAGTAATTCTTTGAATTTCTCAAACTCCTTTAATTGATCAGCAGAAGGAGCAGTTTCAGTATCTTGGTGTTCAATCTCATCATCATCTGAAATGACTTCAAATGCAGCAGTACGCCTCTAAACATGCATCACATGCTCTTCAGCAACTTGAGCTCTGACAGGAACATGCTCAGTTTTAGCAAACTTCCCGAACTCAACTAGTTCGTGAAGGCATTGGTAAACGACTTTTGACCCCTCCCTGTACTGCTGCATCAGCCCAAAGGTGTTTGGTCTCATAGACTTTAGATCAAGAGTCTCTACAGATTTAACAAGGTTAGGATAATGTGAGTCGAAGATCATCTGTAGAAACCTAGTGAGGAACATCTCCTTCTTCTTTCCCTTCAAGTTGCTCATCATCTCATCGAACACAATTTAGAATAATTGTAGTTCCATTCCATGATCAGAGCAACTATAACCAACATCTGAATGTGGCTGATCTCGTCAGATCCTCCTTTGCGTCCTGACACACATGTAAAGAATGTGTGAATCAGGAACTTACAGTATGGATGAAAGAGCTTCTTTATAGCCCGAGGATAGGATCCTTCGTAACCCATTCGGACTATAACTTCAGTAACTGTATTAGTTGAGAATTTCGTTGGATAGTCTGGTTGATCTCCGAACAGAAGAACCTCACGTATAATGGCCTCTGAAATGACGAACGACTTCTTTTGAACTATGGAATCAATAGTGACAGCTCCACCTACTCCTCAGTTATTAATAGAAGCATTATTCCATAACTCCGTGATCATCTTCTTGCATATGACAGGAGTTTCTCGTATATCATGAGAAATCCTGCAAGTATTGAGTCCCACTATCATGGATTTAAACTCTTTGTGTGCCAGAGGTGGATCATACAAGCATCCTGCTATGTTGTGAGTATCAACAAACTTTAATGGTGTTTGATCAGCCATTACTGCAACAAACGAAACAAGTTAGTAAATATTCACTTATATTAGTCAACAATCTTAACATATTGAGGACATATAGCAAATTTACAAACTACAGGGACCAAACATGATGAAATCAGATTGTGTGGATCATAAGTGTACATTAACAATGATTTTATATTAGATTTAGGTCCAGATGATAGTTTTCTATCCACAGAGAGATTTCGGTCTAAATTGGGTTTTCTGTCCATTCCCACCGAGAACAAGGGACTTCTCGGTCAGCGAAGTCAACCGAGAAATCATAGTTTGACTAAGCGTTCTCGGTCAAACTTTCTGAAAGAGAAAAACCCTTTGAGTTTCACTTTGGAATATGTGTCATCTTCTCCAAATAGCCGAAATCTCCATTTACGATCAAAACCTGCAACTTAATGAAACTCTCAATACATTCTAACACAAGTCACGACCATATCACACTCTATCCAAATCCCTACCCGTCACGACAACGACATTCAGCCTTCAAACTCATCCATACATCGTTTACTAAGAACCGAAATAAGATATTTATCTTGTCCATTTACCTGTTAATAATCAAAGATCCTGAAACAACTTGAAACACAAGGGCAGATTAATCTTGATTAGCAAGAAGATTAAAGGTTTTTGGCCAAGAGAAAATTGAGAGAAAGATATTTTGAAAAGTAATACCAATAATGTAGATATCAGTCTTTATATCTCAAAAGATTTTGAATGGTCCTAGAACTTATAGATGTGAGCCAAGCCCAACAAAACTTGATTAAACCAGTTTTAAGGATACATGGGCTGAAAAAGTTTTAAGAACCCAACAAAACTTGATCCATGGATTTAGAATCAATTTCTTATAGCATCCGTTTCGACAAGAGCAATTAGGAAGTGGAATAAAATAAAATAAGACCAAAAATAACAATCAAAACAAAGTAAATCACTGTAAGGCCCCATTACCGGTAGCCCTGCTTTAGTGTTGGATTTACCGACATCTTGGTCAGGACGGCACTCGCTGATTCAGATAATTTTATCCATGGCGGTTATCCACTGAAGAGTAGCGATTGCATCACCCAAACCGGTCAGCTTTGGCGGGTCACATCCTTTGAAGGACTTATAATTGCACCCGCCTCGGCCTCTTTTCCTGTCACCGGCTTTCACAGAATTAACCCCACTCGAGGCCTCCCTCTCTTCTTCCTCATCTCTCCTACCATCACCACCTGCCCCTCCAGCGGTTCTTTCACGGCTTCCAGCAGACCCTCCCGGAGTAATATTCTTCACAGCAGTGGCTACAACTTGAACAATAGCTGCCTGAATTGCGGGATCCAGCTGGACCCCTTCGTTGTTGACTGGAACTCCTCCAGCTGCACTCCCTTCATCTCTGGTGTTGGAAGCTATCTCAACCGAAGGTTGCTGGGCACGACGAGGCCTGCCACGTCGTCCAGTGCGACCTCCCGCTCCCACATTTCCTCCCGTTCCAGCCATCGTATTCTAAAAATGGAAAACACAAACATCATCACTCAAGGAACTATTTAGTACAATGATAGTAAGGCTAACAGGTAATAACAGTGGCCAGCTGTGATTAGATGATCACGTTACTTTCCGTGTCCTATACACTTCCTTTTATGAGTCCATTTGTGGTGGTTCTACTTTAAACAGTTAGTCAATCAAAGCAATCAAATAAATCCTATCTCTAATATTAATATGCATTATTCAATCACACTCTTTACCTTTACTGGGCTTGCTTGAGCGACAAATGGCATTCTTGGACTGGCATCTTCTTTCTTTTCTTACTTAAATCCCATTCTCTGTTCGAGTCTAAGCATATGGGATGCTTAAATCTCTCAAACTTTGCTCTGATACCAACTTGTAAGGCCCCGTTACCGGTAGCCCTGCTTTAGTGTTAGATTTACTCATAAACGCAGTTCTAAATATCAGAGTTAATCAAAACTTAACTCGGAATAATAAACTTTCATATAACATTACATGGCAAATCATAAACATGTCTTAAATCATCCCTTGTCTTTCAATATTAAAACATTAAACATAAAACGACTTGCGTCTTCAGATGCCAGACCCTTATTCTCCTGCCATGTGTCCCCGCTCAAACCAGCTGCCTCATTCTACTCGCCTGCGTGCATATTAAAAGTCAGCTACGCTGAGTGAGTTCTAGTTAATATACATCCTACAATACATTCACTTACCTTCAACCATGCAATTTACTTTTATTTCGTACTTTCATACATACGTACATACTTTATTACTTTCATACTTACATAACCATACCTTACGTTCTAAAGAGCATTACGCCCTATAACCTTCGCATATATTATTAGGGTATGCAACCCTTTAACCTTCGCACATATTATTAGGGTATGCAACCCTTTATCCTTCGCATATATTATTAGGGTATGCAACCCTTTAACCTTACCTTACCTTTTATTGTCATATCCATACATTTTATTCAATACATATCATAGTCGTACATACTTCCTTATTCACATACACATATCATACATACTACACTATACTTGCCTTAACAATACGTGCAATACCCGAAGGTCGTTCACGTACTGTCAAGCATACATACATAACTATCACAATCGTCATTAAGACATACACTTATCATTTAAGGTAAGTGTCTTAACATTCACATCGAGTATGCACACAGCCCCGAAAACATAACAAGGAAATGGGGCTAGAAACTCACCTGAATGCGGTTACGTTCACCGTTAATCGTAATCCCTCTCTTGAGCTATGCACGGCTAACTGTATAATATTTACATGTATCAATTAACTATTACTACTCATATCTTATTTCTATCTTTATATAACCCACAACAAACGGAGGTCCGGGGGCAGCGCCCCTGGCAGCGGGGTTCTAGGGGCAGCAGCCCCTAGCAGGGTCCAAGGGGAAGAGCCCCTGGCTGGGGTTAAGCTGTCTTTACACATTTTCCATTAACATTTTAAATTGTTTTCCAAGTTGGGCTTGTTTGCTAAGCCTAAGTTAATGGGCTAGTTTACTTTATTTTAGATATGGGCTTAGCCCACGGTCCATTATGGTACTTGGGCCCAACCCAAACAGAGATCTGGCCGAGAACTCTTTGGCAGAGAACTCTTGGCCGAGAACACTGGATTGACTGAGAACCTTGGTTGGCCGAGAACCTTGGTTGACCGAGAACCTTGGTTGGCCGAGAACCATGGTTGACCGAAATCTTGGTTGGCCGAGAACATGGGTTGGCCGAGAACCCCCAGTTTTGGCCGAGAACCCTCAGGTGAGGTGTGTTCAGCTCATCTTTCCATTTTTGTAACTTTCACCTAGCCCAGTTAACCTTTTTATGGTTCAATCTATGAACTTTTAACCCTTAATCATCATTAGTCATACCCGTTTCACACCCATTACTATCGCGGCTTCAAGATCTATCCCGTTTTAGGCGTAAATCTTAGACCTTTATACCTTTAAAATGTTCTAGGCTAGATCTAGGGTTCATCTATGAGTCGTATATAACCATATGTCCATTAAGCCCGTTTTAATCATCAAGTTTGTATTTTTATGAGACATCTAGGTCCAATATACTCTAGGGTCAAGTTTCATGGAAAAATGTTCATAAAAATGTGACCTTTAAACGTAAAGTACATAACTTTATATGGTTATTAGGTTACGGCTAGCTTGTATGAGTTATTGATCTTGTATCTAGCTTGTACTCCCAAAGATCTATCAATAAAAGGTTTGATTTTGATCTTGGTTCCTTGATCTAGGTGGCGGCCGAAATAGGAAGGTTTGTAGGTGTGTTTTGTGGTGTAAAGTGGATAAGATGGATGGAAATGGAAAGATTTAAGGTTTAAGGGGTATTTATACTCCCTTAAGCCCATGGACCCTAGGCCCATCTTTCCTTTTTAGTCCATGATTAATCCTATCTAAGCCTACTTATCTTTCTCTCTTATTATTATTTTATTTACTAACCCAAGTAAACTTTTCTATAATATACTATTTTAAAATATTATTATTATTTGAAATTCGGGATGTTACAATCACCCGGTATTCTTGTAATTTAGCAAAAATTTTGGGATCAAATTCAGTTTTGATAAACAAGCCGCCTTTTATGAAAATATCCGAACATGGAATCATATTGATTAAGATGCTTTCACAAAGATTCATGTTCAGTGTTATTGTGACATAAAGAGACAAGTTGATAGCAGGTATAATAGACTTAGCATGATTTTCATTGTGTCAGTGATACGAGTTAGGTTCAATTTGGCATAAATCTTAGATGGACATCACTCATGGACCTGTGATGCCTCCTATCTCTTCTCAAGGCGTATTTGGCTTTCCCCATATCACCACTATTTAACTCCAACCCCCTAGTGATACGAGTTAGGTTCAATTTGGCATAAATCTTAGATGGACATCACTCATGGACCTGTGATGCCTCCTATCTCTTCTCAAGGCGTATTTGGCTTTCCCCATGTCACCACAATTTAACTCCAACCCCCTAGTGCTTGATTAAAATTTTTTTAGATAGAAAAAACTTTTAAGCTTTAAGGTTGAACGTTGGACTTACAAGCCACCCTTGTAGTTCTATTTTGACCCTTTAAGCCTTTGAAAATCGAAATTTAACAACTCAATATTATATATATACACACACACACACACACACAATTATTTATTTATTTTAAACAATAAGGGAACAAGAACATAATATTTTTGGAGATCAAGACACTAACGGGATCGTGTATGACTGGGTAATTACTTTTCTGCCTATCATTCAGAGAGATGTATGTGGAGACATGCACATTTCTTCAAAATGACTCTCCGTAGTAAGTTTAGCATATTTAGTTTATATCACAACAACTTTTACGCATCATGGAAAGCTACCATGCAAATCAATGACTGTTCTAGAGCCTTTTAAGCTTAACAACTTCACCCGTTAAGCACACAGAATCAATTTACCTATCATATTCCAAAGGTTGGATCAATTTTCATTTGAAAATACTTTGAAGCTTCTAAAAGCTATTAACTGAATAATCATATCACTTCCCAGATAATTACATAAGACACTTTTTAAAAAAAAAATCAGTTTCCCCGGTCACTCTTAGTTCTTAGGTGAATGGCAATCCTGTATGTCCACAGTTGGTTAACAGGACCAAACGCATATATAAATATTTGTCCCTCAAACTTAGAATAATCGACATAATTTTAAGCGAAAGAATTAAAACAAAACACACCACAATCGCCCAGGTTCTTTCAATCTTTAGGTGAATGGCTATCCTGTGGGTCTACGAGTGGATGACAGGACCAAACATATACGAGTATATGTCCTTCAAACTTGAGCAACCGACATAATTTTAAGCGAAAGTAAATAAAAATAAAAGTTTTTATTTTATTTTTTTAATAAGAAAAACACACACACACAATATTTTTGAATTTTTAATTCCCCCCATAAATTTGTGCAAATGTAGAAAATATGTACAAATATAATCTAAAAAAAACTCAATCTTCGAAACGAAGCATTTTAAGAAATCCCACAAACATATTAAATATGGTTGTTCTGACCGGTTTTGTAAATAAGTTCGCCACGTTATTATCAGTGTGAACTTGTTCTAGATGAATCAATTTGCGGTCTTAACAGTCACGAATGAAAGGAATTTTAATATCGATGTGCTTGGTTTTTGAATGCTGAACATGATATTTAACAACAGCAATAGCAGCATCATTATCACAAAAGATATGGGTGTCAAGAAATTCCAAACTGTAGTCCAGCAATTGATGTTGCATCCATATAACCTGTGAGCAGCAAGCTGACGCATCAATATATTCAGCCTCGACAGTGGATGTGGACACCGTTTGTTGTTTATTGCATTGCTATGAAATGAGACGATCTCTCAAGAACTGACAACCAGCAGATGTGGATTTTGTTGGTGCATAGTGTCAGTAGTTCATAATCTAGTGTCTGTAATCGAGTCTGTAATGTTTAATTATGTTTTGTATGTTTAAGCGAAGTTACTGACAAGTTCGCTTAACAGGCGAACTTGTTAGTCAAGCGAAGTTATGGACAACTTCGCCTGAACATGCCAGGCGAAGTTGTCGTGTATTTATATACCTAGCTTACGGCTTGGTTTGAAGTTAGTTGTTTAAGTTCGTTTCAGTAGTTCGAGTTCATTGTAACGTGAGGACGAGAGTCTGTAACGGCGATATTACGTCACGTGGTTGAGTTATAATATATAACGTGTGTTCGGTTATTTGTGTGTTTGTTTGGTTTGTGTTCTATACTCGTAACGATCTACGCAGGGATTCCGCACCTGAGTAGACCGATATATCTCGTGCGATCCGTCCAGGGAACCTACAATTGGTATCAGAGCGTTTGCTCGATTGTGTGGTTCGGGATATTCACGCGGGTATAGAAATCGTCCCGTTTCGACTATTCGCGGGACGTGTTTTCTGTGTTTTTGTGTCAATCTTACCTCCTACCATCGTGTTCAAGCCTTTGCATCGTCAAAAACCTCGTAAAATCCAGATTCCAGATCTGCAAAAACATCCGTGTTCATCAGGCGAAGTTGCCGTCAGGATACGTAGGGTTTCGGCGAAGATATAAGGTTAAGCGAAGTTATCCACAACTTCGCCTACCTTCTCAAGTTCGCCTTACTCAGCGAAGTTCTCTACAACTCCGCCTACCTCCTAAGTTCGCTTACCTTAAGCGAAGTTAATCATCTGCGAAGTTAATCAGCGGCGAAGTTAAGGCTTAAGCGAAGTTATCCGTAACTTCGCCTACAGTACTTTTCAGAAAAATTTTTGATCTTTTTCGGGTTTCTTACTTTTCGGGAAAGATGTCGTCGATTAACATCTCTGAGTTAGTGAAGATGGAAGTTGAAGCAGGGTCAGCTACTAAGGCCCCAAGGTTGCTGAAGGGAACCGATTTCGTTGCATGGAAGGATCGGTTCATACAATATGTCAAGTACCAGGATGCGAAGATGTGGGTATGCATCCAGGATGGTTATATTCCACCAGTTATGGAGTATGAAGGTCGTGATCAAATCAAAAAGTATAGCAAAATGGAAGAAGAAGAGAAAAAGATTTATGAGGCCGAGAGCAAGGCTCATGCTGCTATTACTATGGCTCTTCCACAAGAGATCCTTCATACGTTTAGAAAGTACACGTCAGCAAGAGAGCTTTGGGAAGCTCTTGAGAACAGATTTGAAGGGAATGTAGGAATCCGTGCTTCAAAGATAAAATTGCTCAAAACCCAGTTCTCAGTCTTCAAGTATTTGAAGAATGAATCTTTAGATGATATTATCACTCGATATTACCATCTGATGACTGAATTGAGCAACTATTCAATTTCCTACCGAGAAGAAGAAATAGTTGAGAAGCTTCTAGATGCTCTCCCACCAAAATGGGAGATGTACACTGTGCTGATGAGGGAAGACAAAGACTTTCCCACATATGATCTAGAAACGGCAGTCAACAAGCTCAGAACCTTTGAGCTTAACATGGTCAGAAAAGAGACACCTATGGATCAGGTTCAAGATCCAGGTATGTATGGAGCTAAAGTCAACACTAGCTCAGGATCGAAGACTGAATCTGCTGCCTACTACTCGAAAAGAGAGTCGGGCGCAAACTCATCACATGAGGGTCATGTGTCAGTCAACACAAATGGTGATGTTTGCTATGTAGCAGGTGGATCGAGTGGTTCTCAACCCCAGGTAAGCAAGAGTAGTTGCTCTCCAAGTATTCCCAGCAACAACTACTCCAAGATGCCTATGAGTGTCAAGTCTGCTGAAGAGCAGTTTGGTCTCTATGCTTCTTTTATTGCTTCCTATGAGAACTACATTCAAGGGAAGGTTGTTGATCCAGCTATGATGGATGAAGACTATGACCAGATTGATGCTGATGATCTGGAGGAAATGGATCTGCAATGGCAGATGGCCATGATTGTAAGGAGAGTGAAGCGGTTTATGAGGAAGACCGGGAGAAAGTTTGTCGGTGGAAAGCCAGGATTTGACAAGACAAAGGTGAGATGCTACAATTGTCAGCAAAACGGTTACTTTGCAAAAGAATGCAGGAATAAGCGTGTGGAACGAAGTCAAGGCAGGTCTCCACAGCAAAGTGGGGGTTCTAAAGATTATAGTGCAATGATGTCCAGAGAAGATGGTGAATACAACTGGAACCTGCTTTCTAAAGAAACTTTTGAGCAGGCAAATTTGGCGAAGGTTGAAACTTAAGATAATGAGAAGGTTACCGGAGAAGAAAAAGCTCTTATGGCAGACGTTAATGACCAGCTCTCTGAGGTATGTTCTAAACCTACTTGCTCTAAATGTGAAAACTTGTCTGAGCAATTAGCAACTATAACCGATCAGTATGTTAGGTTGGATGCTGAATTAAAAACCCTAAAAGAAGATCATCATTTTACAAAAGCAAGAGAAAATAGCTATAAAGTCAAAATAAAAGCGTGTGAAAAAGATGTTAAAAGTCTAAAAACAAAACTTGCTGAAAAAATTGAAGTGATTGATTTAAGCTATGAAGTTTTGGAAGAAAAAACCAAACTAATTGCTGATAGAGAAAAACAGATTGCTGATCACCAGGTAAAAGTGGTGGAACTGAATAGAAAACTAGAGCAGTTCAGAAATTCCTCTGCTATTCTTGATCACCTTGTTAGTGATCAAGGTTCCTCTGCTAAGAGAGGAGGAATCGGTTATCATGAGGTTCCACCACCTTATAATCACAATTACACTTTTAACCCTAGTGTTCAGAAATCTGTTGACTTTGAGGTTGCTCAGACAGTACCAGTTAAAGTAACTTGTAAAGAACCAAATGTTAGTGGAGGCGAAACAAGTTCGCCTGGTTCAAGTGTTAAAATTTCTGATCCAAGTCCAGTCTCATCAGATTCGGATAAGTCATCCGAGTCTGGTAAGGCAAAAGAGGAGATGGTATTACCCAATGTTGGAGAGAAAGATAAGACGAATAAAAAGAGTACTCCACTAAACCCGTACGTCCCACCATATGTGAGACGAACGGGCGGTAATAAAGCCTCGACATCTAAAACACCGGTTGATAAAAAAGTTGAGCATAGGTTTTGTTTTAGATGTAATCAATTAGGGCACCTAGTTGCAGATTGCCCTCTGAAGCAGCGATTCAGAGGTGTAAGGCCTACTAAAACTGAGAATAAGCCTAATAGTAATTATCATACTGTTAAAAATGAAAACCATTTAAAATTCAAAAATGTGACTAATTCAGGTTTTCATAGAAACAAATCTCAGTTTTACACTGCTAATAACCAAATCACAAGCTATAATTCTTTCAATTCACAAAGGTTTGGAAGGCCTCACAATCAATCTTCAAGGAGGTTTCCTAATAGGACTTACAGGAATTATCAAGATACTAACTTTGGAAAGCCAAAGTTTGGGATGTATAGATCCAAGACCAATTGGTCTTGGGTCCCTAAATTCTAATCTTTTGCTTTATTGTGCAGGAACAGTTGAACAGGGCTGCCAACAATCTTTGGGTTGTAGATAGCGGCTGTTCCCGGCACATGACGGGTAACAAATACTTGTTACACGATTTGAAACCTGTTCAAGGAGGGAGAGTGAGCTTTGCCGGTGAAAGTGGTTCAAGATAACAGGAATGGGAATGGTGTCGAACGGAAAGATGACATTGGAGAAAGTTAACTTTGTGGAAGAATTGAAGCACAATCTGCTGAGTGTGTCGCAGATATGTGATAAGGAGTACACCGTTCACTTTACAAAGAATGAGGCGATTGTGTTGCAACCTGGTTTTCAGATACCAGAGGAGTGGATTGTGATGAAGGCTCCACGTGAAAGAAATACATATATTATGGATATGAGGTCGACTGAAATGGCCACGGAAGAATCATGCCTTATGACAAAAGCAAGCGAATCGGAGTCCGAATTGTGGCATAGGAGAATGGGACACATTCATCTTCGGAAGATGAACCACATTGTCAGGAATGGACTTGTGCTGGGCGTTCCCTTGAAGAATTTCAATTTTGAAGATAAATGTATAGCGTGCAAGAAGGGAAAGCAGCACAAGAAATCCCATCTCACCAAGAAAGTCAATTCAATTGCCAGTACTCTGGAGTTGCTTCACATGGATCTCTTCGGTCCCGTGAATGCAAAAAGTCTAGGAGGAACTTCTTATTGCTTGGTGATCACTGATGACTACTCACGATATTCGTGGGTATATTTCCTGAAATCAAAAGACGAAACGGCTCAGATGGTGAAGAATTTGATTACCAAAGTTGAGAACGTTATGGATAAAAGGGTTAAGTTCATCAGGAGTGACAATGGAACGGAGTTCAAGAATTTTGAGATGGAGATCTTCTGCCTTCAGAGAGGGATTGAACACCAATACAGCGCTCCGTATACACCGCAACAGAATGGAGTGGCTGAAAGGAAGAACAGAACATTAATTGAAGGAGCCAGAACAATGCTGGCTGATTCAAAGCTTCCTGTGGTGTTTTGGGCTGAAGCTGTTGCTACAGCCTGTTATGTTCTGAATAGAGTCTTATCTGTTAAAAGACTTGGTAAAACGTGTTATGAGCTTATGCATGGGAGAAAGCCCAACTTGAGTGGTCTTGAACCATTCGGGTCCCCTTGTTCGATTTTGAAGACAAATTCTAAATTTGGTGAAGTAGCCGATGAAGGAATCTTAGTCGGTTATGTTGTTGGGACTCCCAACAGACATGTCTTTAATACATCGACCAGCAAGGTTGAGGTGGTGTGTAACACCGATATCACAAGTTACCAACCGCCAAAACCAAGCAACGGACCTGCTGAGTTTTTCGACTATGTTAAACTTTTTAAGTCTTTTAACATACCGTATGTGGATATTGCTGAAGAAGAAGAGAGAGTTGCTACGAAGATGATCCTTGATGAGGAAGAAAACCTATTGCAAAGACAGCTGATCGATAAATGTCAACCTTCCTCATCAAATGCTGTCGATACCCCTGCTGCCTCGACTGAAGAAGAATTTTTCAATCCATTTCACTCTCAGCATGAAACAACCATTGACGAGCTCTCTTCTAACTTGGAAGACAATTTGCATGTCGGTTCTGTTCCGACCACGAGAATTCATAAAGATCACCCTTTGGAGAATGTGATTGGTGATGTGTCCTCCGGTGTACAAACAAGACGTAGCTTGAATGAGCACACCTGTGTTTACACAAGCATCAAGGAGACAGGGATAATCAACGAATGCTTGTACACCTGCTTTATCAGCCAGATTGAACCGAAGAATTATCAAATGGCTCTCAAGGACAGCTCGTGGGTCGAAGCTATGCAAGAAGAGTTGGCTCAATTCAAGAAAATGGAAGTTTGGACTTTGGTTGAAAAACCGAAGCATGTGCATGCGATAGGCACAAAATGGGTGTTTAAGTGCAAGAGAGATGAGAAAGGGATTATCATAAGAAACAAGGCGAGGCTAGTCGTTAAAGGTTTTAATCAACAAGAGGGGATTGATTATAATGAAGTGTTCGCTCCTGTCGCAAGGTTGGAAGCCATTAGATTGTTTTTGGCATTCGCTGCTTATAAGAAGATGAAGGTATTTCAGTTGGATGTGAAGAGTGCGTTTCTGAATGGGAAAGTTGATGAGGTAGTGTATGTTGAGCAACCTCCGGGTTTTCCTGACCCAGACTTTCCTGATCACGTGTACAAGTTAAGCAAGACATTGTATGGACTACATCAGGCACCTCGTGCCTGGTATTCAACTTTATCAGATTACTTGCTTGAAAATGGGTTTGAAAGAGGGAAGATTGATAGCACGTTGTTCGTTAAGAGAGAAGGAAGCGACTTCCTGCTGGTGCAAGTCTACGTGGATGACATTATCTTTGCTGCATCTAAAGTCTCCATGTGTCAGGAGTTTGAGGCCGTCATGAAGAAAAGGTTTGAAATGAGTGCTATGGGTGAACTAACTTTCTTTTTAGGATTGCAGGTTGATCAGAAGAAGGATGGGATGTTCATTCATCAGACCAAGTATGTCCATGATGTGCTCAAACG
The DNA here is from genome assembly GCF_021521415.1 of Bidens hawaiensis. Lineage (NCBI taxonomy): Eukaryota > Viridiplantae > Streptophyta > Magnoliopsida > Asterales > Asteraceae > Bidens > Bidens hawaiensis. The sequence goes on from NW_027491313.1 coordinate 37,005, forward strand.
CTTCAAGATGGAGGACAGCACTCCATTCGACACTCCAATCTGCGTCAATCACAAATTGGGTGCTGAGTCAGACGGTGATGCAGATGTGGACCCAACTCAGTATCGGGCTATTATAGGTTCTTTAATGTACTTAACTGCTTCTAGGCCTGATATAATGTTTGCTGTTTGTCTTTGTGCTCGTTTTCAGGCAAACCCAAAGGAATCTCACATGAAGGGTGTGAAGAGGATCTTGCGGTATCTCAACGGCAAACCGAAGCTGGGGTTGTGGTACCCGAGAGGAGGAGACTTGGAGCTAGTCGCTTACACAGATTCTGATTATGGAGGATGCAATCAGAGTCGGAAGTCAACAACTGGAGGATGTCAGTTTCTTGGTGGCAGATTGGTGTCGTGGCAATGCAAGAAGCAGACTTCAGTCGCAATTTCAACCTGTGAAGCAGAATACATGACAGCATCCAACTGCTGCTCCCAGGTTCTTTGGATTCAACAACAGTTGCGCGACTATGGTCTGAATTTCTTACTTACTCCTATTTGCATTGATAACACAGCTGCTATCTCAGTAACTAACAATCCCGTGAAGCACAGTAAAACTAAACATATTGACATACGTCATCATTTTATACGGGATTGTGCTGAGAAGAAACTGATTGTGCTTGAAAAGGTGGATACGCTTGATAATTTCGCTGATCTTTATACTAAAGCGTTTGACAAAACAAGATTTCAAAACCTTATCGAGCTGAATGGGATGATCAATCCCGAGTAAACATGCTTTTCATGTTATATTTAAAAAAAAAAAAAAAAAAACGTCACTATCGCTTAAAATATGTCGGTTACCTCAGTTTGAAGGACTTGTCTTCGGATATGTTTTGGTCCTCATTTACTACTTGTAGATTTTGAGGATAGCCATTAACCAGATGACTGAAAGTGACCGGGGCGGTTTATGATGAGTTTTCATTCTTTCGCTTAAAATTAGTCGATCATATTAATTAGTTAGAATGACACATACTAGTATGTGGTCGGTCCAGCTGATCCATTGGATCTTCGGGATAGCCGTTTACCTGAAGACTTTGTTTTGGTCGGGGCGATTAATGTTAAATTTATTTTTTAGGGAAATGAAATTATTTTTCAAGTCTGCTACTTCGTAAGAAGTTCGTGTACTATGTTTAACAGGAAATTGATCCAACCTTGGAAAATGATAGATATACTGATTCTGTGTGCTTAACTAGTGAAGTTATTAGGCTTAAAAGGCTTTAGGACAGTTATTGTATGTCATGGTGGCTTTTTATAGTGAGTAAAAGTAGATGTGATACAAACTAAAACTACTTGATTTTACGTGGAAACTCCTTATGAGTTTTGCATGTCTCCATATATATCTTTCCGAATGATAGGCAGAAAAGCGATTACCCAGTTATACACGAGCCCGTAAGTGTTCTGATTCCCGTGAAGATAGCGTTTCAAGAAACTGCAGTGATCCAGATTCGGGACTTGCAGTTGTTTACTACTCTGAAGTCTATATGAATGTTTAAAAAAAAAAAAAAAAAAAAAAAAAAAAAACTTATGAGTTATTGAAACATTCTATAGCTGAAAATGTCAAGACTTCTCAATCATGGAGTAAGAAAGAGAACGGGAAGCAGATGAAGAGTACTTACAAACTTAATCAGACACTATGGGTCGAGGTCAATTCGGGGTGACTTGGGGAAAGCCAAATACGCTTTGAGAATAGATACGAGGCATCAAAAATTTCTGAGTTGTTGCCCACTTAAATTTTGAGGCATAATTGAACCTAACTCGTATCACAGAAACGATGAAAACCATCTTAAGTTATTTACCTGCTTACAACCTGTCTCTATATGTCATAATACAGCTAAACACGGATCTATGTGACAGTCACGTAATTAGTATGATTCCTGTTCGGATCTTTTCTAAAACGTAGTAGTCCCTATCGAGACTGAAATTTGATCCCTTATACTTTAATTGTTAAAAGTTTTCTTTTTATGTAGTTGTATGCTTTTATAAATGGTTATTTGGACTTGATCGTGTCATTTAATTCTTAAAGGGAAGTTTTAAAACTTAATTGCAAAATGATTCAAATTATAAGGTTTGATTTTGTAAATATAGGCGATGTTGTTAAACAGGCGAACTTGTGCATAACTTCGCCTAGGCGAAGTTAACCATAACTTCGCCTGTATAACAACGCCCCTATATAAGGATTTTCAAAGGTCAATCGTTCATTATTCTTAAATATCAGCGAACTTATTCTCTCCGAGATTTCAGCGAACTTATCGATCAATCTGTCAATCATCTTTGTTTTCTTTCTTCGATTTCAAACCGATTTAAAGGTTGGTTGGGTCATTACATCGTGTTATCTGTTCTTTGATGTTAATCTAAGGTTGTTTCGATAACCGGTTAATAACCTCGGCCGATCGATCCTTAAACCCGATTTCAAACCTTGTTTTCACGTGGTCATGTACAACCTGGTCGTCTAGTTATCCTTAAAAACTTGTGTTTCAGAGTCCTTAATCTCCACATTAACCAGAAACACCAGATTTTCCGGAATGTAATCGACCTTACTGTCGCCGTTTCAGATTCAGGCGAACTTAAGGTTTGGGCGAAGTTATCCGTAACTTCGCCAGAGGCTTAACTTCGCTTGAGGCGATGTTCTGAGGCGATGTTGAGAGGCGATGTTCTGAGGCGATGTTGTGGTGAGGCTAAGTTAACATTAACTTCGCCTGGACCTTTTAACTTATCAGTTATCAGACGAACTTAAAGCTGAAGCGAAGTTGTTCTCAACTTCGCCCCAACTTTAACTTCGCCGATACAGATTTAATCACAACTTCGCTCATGGTAACAAGCGAACTTGTGTTATGCTTTAACGTTTATCTAACTTGATTCGTTTGTTGCAGATATGGCTGCTGTTGCCGGTGCTAGAGGTGCTGGAGGTGACGATGGAGATAATCAGAGGCAATTCTTTCCAGGTCACAACATGTTCATCACCTTAGACCCGGAAGCGAGTGGTGTGGAGGATTACCGCGAGATAATCACATTCCTCCTTCGCTCGAGGATATTCCACGCAATCACTATGACTCTGCCGGTTTCCTTACCCAATATTGAGGATTTCTGGCAGACGGTGGAATACGATTGCCGTGTTGTGCCCCCGGTTATGAGAGCAACCATCAATAATCAAGAAGTTCAGTTCTCATCTGAACAAATACGGGTGGCGTTACGATTTGGAGAGGAAACTAGGGATGACCCTACGGAGTTTGTTGCTCCGTTTCGCGATGGAGCATTTCTAAGAATGGGCTATTCTGGTCCATTGGGCGATACACAACGGAGGAAGGGTTTCCTACTTGATCAGTGGCGCTTCCTCATGCACGTTATGATTGTCTGCATGTCTGGGAGGAAGGCGGGCACTGATGGTATGGGTGCGACCATGCAGTCCGCAATGACTGCTCTGACTTATAACAAACGTTATAGCTTCAGTTAGATGGTCTTTTATGAGATCGATAGACAGAGGAGAGCGATGGCTCGTGAGAGGTTCATCATGTATCCAAGATTCATTCAGATGATCTTGAATCTGTTGCTCCCACGTTGCCTCAACGACGCCCAATACGATACGTGGAGAATGTGAGCAAACGTATCTTCGCTCAATGCCGTACATCCAGTGCGAGGAGCAAGCCTGAACTGCGTCCAAGGCATACTCCACTCTTTGGGTACTTAATAAACCCGGGGTATGTGCCAGCTCGTGGGGATGAGTTCAGAGACCCGGCACCTCAACAGGCAGGAGCAACTCATGCTATACCTGCTGCTCCTGTTGTGTCACCGGAGGAGGAAGTGGACCTTGATGCAGAATTCGGAGGTCAAGGGTTCTTCGATATGGATCGGGTGGATCCAGAGGAGAACGTTCAGATTCCAGTTGAACGTGTCTCGAGTGTGCGTGTTACTAGAGCAGCTACGACGGTGGCTGACTCAGATCTTGATGATGTTATGGATGAGGCGAGAAGGATGTTGGTGACTCAAGAGAGAACATTTGGCAAGAGGAAGAGAACAGTTGATGATAGCGAGTCAGAAGAAGAAGAAGATATTCACAAGCTGATTAGACGATCAAGACGTGAAAGGACAGGTGCAGGTATGGGAGCTGGAGAGACTTCAAGAGTTGTACGTTTTGCTCCATCCGCACTGTCAGGTATGTCGATTGTTCCTACATCTGTACAGGTCACAGGTTTAAGCGCCGCGGAAGTTCCCGTGGTGGCTACATCAGCTGTCGGCATCCCATCAATCACTACTATCCAGCTGACGACTCCGGAGATTGTGTCTTTACCACCTCCAACGCTTACTCCTTCCGGGGTGGTGGCACAATTTGTAGAGTCGACAGTCGTTGCAACTGCAGGGTTGTCGGTCACGATACCACCTGCGGTTACGTCCACAACTGCTTCTGATGTCCCGGTTACATTCGAGATCCCTGCTGAGTATACTCAAGACACATCTAACATGAGGTTTGATTTCGATGTAACCCTCTCAGACTCGGAGAGAATAGCTGCACTTGAACGGGTCGTGGCAGAGCAATCGAGGATAAACTTTATCCAGACCCAGGCTATTCAGCGCCTTGTAGCAGAGAATCAACTACAGTCGTCCCTCCTGGTTGAACATGGGAGAATTATAGATGCTATGAAGGAGTTCTTGGCATCTCAGGGGGAGACAGGCTGTAGAGGCGACGAGTTAAGGACAAAGAAGAGAAATGATAGAGACGATGATCCCAATGCATCAAAAGGTGCAGGTGGTGAGTTGCCAAGAACTACTCAAGCTCTTGGGACTTCCACATCTCAGGGGGAGTCTGCAAGTGCAGTTGGTGGTGATGAGGTGGTGATGGTTGATGATGAAGATGATGTGATTGATGCTTTGAAAGAATTAGATGATGATATGCTAGATGATGATATGATGTTTGATGATGATGTGTTGCCAATTGAGGAGATTGAGAAGATTGGAGCGCAGATTGTGATTGAAGAAGATGTTGAGGAAGGTGAAATAGTAGAAGAGAATGTGGAGCATGACATTCCAGGTGTGGAGAAAGCTGATATGGGTAATGAGACAGTAATAGATGATACTGAATGGGAAGAGCAGCCTAGGTGGAAGGAAGGCTATGCTCAGTGGTTCGTCAAAACGAAGAAACCTGCGGTCCCTACAATGTTTAAGAAGAGTTACAATATTAAAGGCTATGCCGAAGCGAAGAAAGGGATTATTTGCTGGATCTATGATGAGCAGTTGAAGCTCTTTGTGATTAAACGGTATGACGGCGTTCAGTATTTTAAAAGAATGTTAAGGTCGTTGAATACACTGCCGGAATGTGAAGTGAAAGACTTAGCCAGATTGGGGTTAATCAATCGAAATGACGATAATATGGCTAGAGTCATTAAGAAAATTGTATGGAGAGAGAGTATAAAAGAGAAGAAGTTTGAGCTGTTGAAACCGCAGAAGGGAAAACTTGTTGAAGACAAGGATAGAGGTTTGAGAGCTGATGGAAAACCTTGGATGGTCATGAAGTATAAACCGATCCGGTGCCTGAAAGAAGTACCGATGAAGCTAATGCCCAAGGATGTGCTTAAAGACCTAAAGTGGTGGTATGTGGATTGTGAGACAGCAGAGGCGGTGATGGAAGACGAGGATGAACAGGAGCTCCTAAGAGTTTACGATCCGATGCATTTGGTAAACTTATCGCAAGCTGATCTGAAGGTGCTTAATGAGAAGAAAATCTTTTATATTCCTGCTTGGAAGGACGAAGCGAGGAAGTATCAAAGAGTTGTGTCAGTTTGTGTTAGAGAAGGAGTGCATACGTGAAGAGACAAGATTGAAGATTACGAGACAAGTGCTTAAAGATCAAGATATGAAGCTACTGCCAAGGGGGAGTCTGTTGGTGCATAGTGTCAGTAGTTCATAATCTAGTGTCTGTAATCGAGTCTGTAATGTTTAATTATGTTTTGTATGTTTAAGCGAAGTTACTGACAAGTTCGCTTAACAGGCGAACTTGTTAGTCAAGCGAAGTTATGGACAACTTCGCCTGAACATGCCAGGCGAAGTTGTCGTGTATTTATATACCTAGCTTACGGCTTGGTTTGAAGTTAGTTGTTTAAGTTCGTTTCAGTAGTTCGAGTTCATTGTAACGTGAGGACGAGAGTCTGTAACGGTGATATTACGTCACGTGGTTGAGTTATAATATATAACGTGTGTTCGGTTATTCGTGTGTTTGTTTGGTTTGTGTTCTATACTCGTAACAATCTACGCAGAGTAGACCGATATATCTCGTGCGATCCGTCCAGGGAACCTACAGATTTCCTGTCAATATCATCTCCACCATAATTGCTATAAGCAAAAGAATACAGATCAAAATATGAGTTTTTGGGATACCAAAGACCTAGCTTCGGTTTCTCTTTCAAATATCTAAAAATACGTTTAACAACAATTAAATGAGAGAGTTTAGGGTTAGCCTGGAAACGTGTGCATTGACAGACAACGAACATGATGTCAGGGCGACTTGCGGTGAGATACATCAGTGACCTGATCATCAATCGATAGCACGTTTGATCTACGGGATTCCCTTCAGGATTAGAGGACAGAAGAGGTCTTTCTGCCATAGGAGTTGTTGCACTCTTGGAGTCTTGAAATTCAAATTTCGCAAGTATATCTTCAACATACTTTCCTTGATGCAACAAAACCCCTGTCGAACTCTGACGAACTTGCAATCCTAGAAACGTTGTCATTTCCCCCAACGAACTCATTTCAAATCTCTTCTTCATCACCTCTTCAAATTCAGAGCACAACTCAGTACTGGTAGACCCAAAAATAATGTCATCCACATAAATTTGAATCAGAATCAAATCTTTCCCAACTATTTTTAGGAACAAAGTTTGATCAATGGTTCCTCTCTTGTAATCCTGACCCAGAAGATGAGCAGTCAAGGTTGCATACCATGCCCGAGGAGTTTGATGAAGACCATACAATGCCTTATCTAACTTGTAGATGTGAGTAGGATTCTTTGAGTCAACAAACCCCGGTGACTGATCCACATAGATCTCCTCCTTAACTTTGTCGTACAGAAAAGCGGTTTTCACATCCATCTGATAAACTGTAAAACCCATGAACGAGGCATATGCAAGAAAAATCCGAATGGCTTCAAGTCTAGCTACGAGAGCATACACTTCAGTGTAGTCTAAACCTTCAACCTGACGAAAACCGTGAACGACGAGTCGTGCCTTTTTTCGAACAATAACCCCCGTGTTATCTTGCTTGTTTTGGAAAACCCATCTTGTATCCAAGGTTTTCTTTCCAACGGGCAGCTCAACCAATCTCCAAACTTTGAGCTTATCGAACTGAATCAATTCCTCATGTATAGCATCCACCCAACTTGGTTCTTGAAGTGTCATTTCAGCTGACTTCGGCATAATCTGAGAGATGAAACAAGAAAACAAGCAACTATTGATGTGTCCAGTCTGACTTCTGGTGAACACACATGTTTCAAGAGGACCTATGACATTTTCAATTGGATGATCTAACTGAATTCTTGATGGAACTGTGTCACACCCTCATCTTAGGGCTAGGCGTGTGACCAACAGTTGGTACCGGTTTTGTAAATATATAAGAGTTTATTTTAATGGAAGACTTTTAATCATTTAAAATATTTATATACTTTTGAAACCATTATTAATAAAATATAATCCTCTTTTGTTTAAAAAAGCTTCTCGGGAAAGTCTTTTATTTATAATAAATATTACTCCCTCCGTCCCATTATAAGTGTAATAGTTTGATATTTTAAGTCTTTCTTTTGCAACCTTGACCGTAAATATTTTTGTTCATGTCATATGATGAAAATTATATCAATGAAAAATACATTAAAAACCTAATCCATTCATATACTTTACATCAAGTATTATATAACACAAACAAAAATATTGTCAGTCAAAGTTAAACAAGAAAGACTTAAAAAATCAAACTAGGACACTTTTAATGGGACGGAGGGAGTAATATATTTTTTTGATGACAATTTAATTGTAAACCTTTATTTATAAATAAGATTATTTAGAAAGCGTATCGGATAATAAATACCCGAGTGTTTAATTTATAAACCTCGTTTGATTTTACAAATCATATCATTTACATTCTTTTAATAATTTAAAACAATGAGCCATCTCTACCTTGCGAACATCCACTTCATGAATGGCTCCACTTCTTGATACATTAATTTTCCTGAAATGTTAAAAAAAAATACGTCAACGATATGCTGGTGAACACGCTGTCGCTAAAATATTTTATTTTACTTGATTACCCCTCGAGACATAACTTAGGTCTGGCCCATCGTGGCTTAGGAATAATCAAGCTTTAAAATAATGCAATTTATAAACTCAAGTCTCTACACAAAGCACCCCAGCAAAACACCGCAGCGTTCGACATTACTTAGGTACTATATGTACACATGGTCATTACTCCCCGCAGGAGAGCGTGACTATAACCAAGTGCGGTGCGATGTGCCCACCGCATTTTACCACATATATAAGGATCCAGACAAACGTATACTATAGCCTGAGGGCAATGTTTATACTCTTGCTTATAAATGTTTTTAGAGAGACGTAGTCTCATGTAAATCTTTTCACGTAACACATTTGACTCGTTTGAAAACAAGTTCGTAAAGTTTGGGGCGTATTCATCTTTTTGATTTGGATCGACTTCAATACACCGTCCGAGGGTCTTTTCCGTTGCTATCTCGCACATTTAGTACAAGTATAACCTTTTCGTTTCGATCAGCTTCAATACACTGTCCGAGGGTCTTTCCCTCTTCTTTGTTATCTCGCACCTATAGTAATAGTATAATTTTTTGTCAGTCGGATATACAATCCGGCTTAAGACCTCTAGTCTCTTTTGTAAAATCTTTACCTCGATTTTATTTTCTTTATGAATCTTTAGTTCAAAACATCTTTTCTTTATTTTAAACCTTTAGTTCAAAATATCATTTCTTTCTTTTCTTTTTCAAGTTAAAACTCTTTCTTTTAACTTATTTACTTTTCTTTTTCTTTTACAAGATAAACCTCTAGTTTAACTTGTTTTCTTTTTCATAAACTCTACATTTTTTCTTTTACTTATAATTTAAGAATAATAAACTTAAATAATATTATCAACTATAACTATTTTCTACTTTATCTTTTCCTTTTTCTTTTATAGTATGTTTGAACCTATAGTTTAAATCATATATTCTTTATTCTCATATTCAGACCTGTAGTCCGTCATGTTTCTTTTCTAAAATCTACGTTTCCAAACTGTATACATATATATACACACACACATTATTTAGTTTACATAAATCATATAAACAATATATATATATATATATATATATATATATATATATACATATATATTCTTTTACTCATTATTCAAAATACTTTTAAATAATATTTCTATCTTTATTTATTAATAAAGATTATTTCATTTACTTTTATTTTATTATTATTATTATTATTATTATTATTATCTAAAATCATTTAAATAATAATTTCGCTTTATCTATAACCAATATTTATATCTTTCTCTTTATGTAATTCCTTTTGGTTTTTCTTTTCTTTATTTTCGAGGTATTGACTGTCACACCCCAACCTACGGCGGAAATGCCGGGGCGTAAACTGATTGTCACAGCTCACAAGGTTACTATTTTGCAACATTATAATTTTCAATATCTATTTAATAATTTCAAATAAAACAATTTCAGTTAACTACATTAAATATAACGAAATTACAACAATGATTAATTAAGTCTGTATCCTAAAAAAAGCATCTCTACGTGATCTTCATCTTGCTAAACGACAAAGCTGATAACCTGCAAATACGTATAAAATATATTTTTGTTAACAACACATGTTGAGTGAGTAAAACACCAGTTTATGACACAACATTAATAGTATATAATATAAAGAAATATGCAAACTGATCCTGTGAGATAAACAGTTAAACCATGGCACATACACAAACAATCAACCTTAAAGATGTTGGAATTACGTGTGCCCGAGACACATACTTATACTAATGTGGCTAACTGTGTTTGATCCAAGTCGGGTCATACCCAATAACAAGCTAGACGACACCAAATGTATTCTTTAATGATTTGATCATTTAAACGAATACCGAACACTACGTGTTTAGAAAATTGGTTTTCTAAACAAACACACTTGAGGATTTAAATAAATTATCTGGATGATTTGTTTATATAAATTAATTATTTAATTGGTTAAATAATTACATAAATGTATGTGCATTTTATAAAATGAGTTTTATAAAATAATTGGAGATGTTTTAAATGGTTAAAACAAAACAAAAAAAAAAAAAAAAAAAAAAAAAATAATATCAAAACCGGCCACCCCATGTGGGTGGAAGGTTTGTCCTTTTATGCCTTGTCTCCATGTGATGACAACTTTATCCATCTCCAATAAGATTACATGCATTTTGGGGTCTTGAGTGTGTGCATTATTATTCAAATTTTGAATCAAGAAAACCTATCTATCTCTCTCTCAAACTCACGGCTCAAGGTGGGCAATTTTGGGGGTCTTTGGGAGCTCATATAGTGTTCAATAAATCCTAGCAATCACTTGGTGTTGTCTCAAATAGCTTGGGGTATCACACTCTTGAGGTCTTCTTCTTTGGAGGCTTGCCATTCATCCACCATCATCTTCAACAACTTGCTTGTTCTTCTAAAGGTAGAAGAAGGTACAATTTACATTTTGTGAGCATCTTGTTCTTGTAATTTTGATCCTTGTTCATTGGGTTTTAGTTTTAACATAATGGTATGTTTATAACAAGTTTTAAAATCTAAGCTTCCGTTGCGTTTTCTAGTTAAATTTGGTTAACTTGAACTTTGATAATCTTGTATAAAACCCAACAATGGCATCAAGAGCCGGTTACAAGGACTTATGCTCCTTGCATGTTCATAGATTTCGGGTTTTTTCATGGGTGAAAAAAGGGGTCCGAAATTTTTGGTGGATTTTACCCCTCATGGTTTTGTAAGATCTTGACATGCATGCAAAGATCTTAGGAAACCATTATTAACATTTGGATGTTGAAAAAAAATAAAAATAAAAAAATAAGATTTGGCCGTAGCCTCTTGGGGGGGGGGGCCGATTCTTTTGGAGTTTTTGGGCATTGGTTGCTTAGGTTGCATGCTTAGAACATTTGGTATGTTTGGATGTGTCATAACCGAAACCTAGACCTTGGATGTGTTGATTGTTGTTTGTGTATGTTGATTATGTTTATTATTCAATATGGTTGTAATAATTCATAATCTTAGGCTTGTGTAATTTATTTATTCATAAGTTGGTTTGTAATAAATAGATTAGTTGCATTTTCTTTTTTTTAGAAAAATATGTATTAGGATACATTTTGTAAAAATTGAAGATGCAAGAATTGGTGGATTTGGGCCTTGGACCGAAATTTTGGGCTTGTTGGGCCTCACCGGCCCATCATGGGATTCAAGCCCATTAGGCCCATAAATTTCACTCTTGGGCCCAAGAAGACTTTTGGAAGTTTGGAGCCCATTAACAAGCCCAACAAGAACACAACAACTTGGAAAGGATACTTGAAGCATTTGGATGCAAGGTCAAGTGGGAGTCAACATTCCATCCTTGTGTCATGTTTTGTCCCTTAGGTGTGACTTATGACCTATACTTGTTTCGGCTAACAAGTATGGTCAAACTTAGCGGTTCTCGGTTATGACTATATTTTGCATGTGTTTGCTTGGTTGTTTGTTTTACTTATTGTAATGTGTGGTTGATAGATATTAGGATATCCAAACCGTCACATAGGAACGACAACAAGCATAAAACGGGTTCTAATATATATTTGGTAATATCGCGTCAATTAGTTTAATTAAATGGGTTTATTAAAACTAAGCGATTACTCACATATAATAAAATTGGTTTTATTATAACTTGAACCTTGAAAATTGGTTTTCAAAATCGCCATATTGCTAAATGCATGTTAGGATATGGCATAATGTTTTTCAAACTAGAATATTGGAAAACTTAAAATCCCTTTTTCATAATTACCAAGGAAACAAGTCTTACACCATCCTTTTGTATGACACTTAACGTATTAGGGAACTTTAAATGGGATAAAGGTCACCTAACCATTTTGAGCAAACTAATATACTTAGGGTAATATTAACATATTTGTGGGATAAAGGTCACCTAACCACTTGTATGTTAATCTTACATGTTTATACAAGTAGGACGACTTGAATTGGAAACCATGTGATAAAGGTCACCTAAGCATGGGGATCTAATGGTGTTGATGGGATAAACATGCCAACACGAAATAAGGATTTCGAATGGTCCCATACCTCTAGAAGTTGCAAAAGGTTGCAATTGTCAAGATTGACTACCTTGTTAAATCAAATAACGGGATAAAGGTCACCTAACCGAAATTTGATTTATCGTTGGATTCTAGAATTTAATTATTATTTTAAAATTTGGAATAAAAGGGTATTAATAATTAAATTGTTTATAATACTAAAATAAAACTTTGTTAAAATTTTGTAGATGGCCGCTAACAATGCAAACACCTCTACCCATAACACCCGTAACCTATCCTTAAGAACCATCCTTGAAAAGGATCGTCTAAACCATAATAACTTTATGGATTGGTATCGCAACTTGAGAATAGTTCTCAAACAAGAAGAGATATCATATGTCTTAGACGATCCCATTCCCGACGAGCCTAACGTGGAAGATGAGGAGGCGTATAACGATTGGGTCAAGTACACCAAAGATTCGGTGCAAGCCTCTTGCCTCATGTTAGGGACTATGATTCCCGAAATCCAAAAGGATTTCGAGCATCATGGGGCATACGACATGATAACTCAATTGAAGGAAATGTTCCTTCAACAAGCTAGAGCGGAACGTTTCGAAACGGTTCGAGCGTTTCATGCATGTCGTATGGAGGAAACCCAAAGCGTCTCATCTTATGTCCTAAAAATGAAAAGCTACATTGAAAAGCTTCGTAGGTTGAATTGTCCCGTATCTAATGAGTTGGCTACGGATTTGATCCTCAACTCTTTGACCAAAAGGTTTGAAACCTTTGTCATGAATTATAACATGAATGGATGGGACAAAAGCATTGGTGAGCTTCACGCAATGCTAAGAACGGCCGAAGCGGGAATGGGTAAAAGGGCTTTACCCGTTCTAACAATCAATGAAGGAAAAAGGGGACATAACTCCAACCCCAAAGCAAGTGTTGCTAAGGGAAAGGGCCACGTCCAAGGAAAGGGAAAGAGGAAAGCCATCACGGCCACCAAACCGAAGGAAAAGAAGCAAAAGGTTGCGGCGCAAGATCCATGCTTTGAGTGTGGAGAGATAGGTCATTGGAAAAGGAATTGTCCGACCTATCTCAATGCGTTAAAAGATAAGAGGGATGCGGGGCATACCTCAGGTATTATCTTTACTATACATATTGAACTAAATGTTATTTCTTCGAATACATGGGTACTTGATACCGGATGTGGAACTCACATTTGCAATTTGTTGCAGGGGTTCAAAAGAAGTAAACAACTCAACAAAGGGGACATTAGTCTCTTTATGGGCAATGGAGCAAGAGTTGAAGTCCAAGCCCAAGGAGACTACTTGTTAAAGCTTCCAAGTGGTTTGGAAGTAATTTTGAAGAATGTTTTGTATGCTCCTAAGTTAAGGAGAAACATTATTTCCGTGTCCCTTTTAAAACAATGTGGCTTTGATCTTAAATTTATAAATTGTGATATTCATGTTTTGATGAATGGCATGTTTTATTTTAAAGCTATACCCATGAATGGTATATATGAAATAGATCAAAGTGGTATGTCACATAGTAGTTCAATGTACAATGTCAACACCAAGAAACTCAAGAAGGACTTGGGTGATTCCTATCTTTGGCATTGTCGCCTTGGACATATAAGCAAGAATCGCATGCAAACTCTTCGCAAGAATGGTATTCTAGAAACAAATGAGTATGATTCATTTGATGTATGTGAATCTTGTTTACAAGGCAAAATGACAAAGCAACCCTTTAATAAAACTTTTGAAAGGTCAAAAGAATTATTGGGTATCATACATTCGGATGTATGTGGTCCTTTTAGACCAATGACTAGGAATGGTGAAAGATACTTCATTACCTTTATTGACGATTATAGTCGATATGGTTATGTGTACTTAATGAAACACAAAGATGAAGCTTTTGAAATGTTCAAAGACTTCAAAACTGAAGTAGAAAGACAACTCAAGACCACAATCAAAGTACTTCGTAGTGATAGAGGAGGTGAATACCTAAGTGGTGTTTTTCAAGATCATCTTAAGAGTTGTGGAATTATTTCACAACTTACTCCACCTGGAACACCACAACATAATGGTGTGTCTGAAAGGAGAAATCGTACCCTATTAGATATGGTTCGATCGATGATGGCTAGAAGCACTTTACCTCTATCATTTTGGGGCTATGCTTTACTTTCCGCTGTTCGCATATTGAATATGGCTCCAACCAAGAAAGTGGAGAAGACACCTTTTGAAGTATGGCATGGAAAGGCTCCATCGCTATCATTCTTAAGAGTTTGGGGTTGTGAAGCTTATGTAAAGCAATACACCCCAAACAAATTAGAAGTCCGATCCACTAAGTGTATCTTTATAGGTTATCCTAAAGATGATTTAGGATATTACTTTTACGATCCTAGTGAGCAAAATGTTATTATTGCTCGAAAGGGTAAGTTCTTGGAAACTAAGTTCCTTGAGGAAGGAACTAATAGTAGAACAGTGAAATTTGATGAGGATCAAGAATCACAAGATGATACACAATTGGTTGATACTAGCACTCAACAAGAGGTTGTTGAAAGTGATCAAGTGGTTGATCAAAACACACAAAACGTTCGCAGATCTGGTAGAATTAGCAATCCACCTGAAAAATATGGATTTTTTGTAGAAGGTTGCTACGTGGTAGATTCGGATGAACCGACCACATACCGTGATGCAATGTCCAAGAATGATTGTGACAAATGGCTTGAAGCCATGAACGTTGAGATGCAATCCATGTATGACAACCAAGTTTGGGAATTGGTTGAACCACCACTCAACTCCAAAGCTGTTGGAAGCAAGTGGGTTTTCAAAAGGAAAACTGATATGCATGGAAACTTGGATACTTATAAAGCAAGACTTGTAGCTAAGGGTTTCACTCAAACTCAAGGGGTTGATTATGATGAAACTTTTTCGCCTGTGGCAATGCTTAAGTCTATTAGGATATTATTTGCCATAGCTGCACATTATGATTATGAAATTTGGCAAATGGATGTCAAGACCGCTTTCCTAAATGGATATCTTGAGGAAGATGTCTATATGGTTCAGCCTGAAGGTTTTGTCGATCCAAAACATCCTAATAAAGTATGCAAGTTAAAGAAATCAATCTATGGATTGAAACAAGCATCTAGAACTTGGAATCATCGTTTTGATGAAGAAATCAAAAGTTTTGGATTCATCAAGAACGCTGATGAGGCTTGCGTGTATAAGAAAGCTAGTGGGAGTATAATTACCTTCTTAGTATTGTATGTCGATGACATTCTACTATTTGGAAATGACATTCCAACCATGGAAAGCGTTAAGGCTTGGCTTGGAAGTAGATTTTCCATCAAGGATCTTGGTGAAGCTGCCTATATTTTGGGAATAAAGATCTATAGGGATAGGTCAAGGCGCTTGATAGGTTTGAACCAAAGTACATACATTGATAAGATCTTGAAAAGGTTCAAGATGGAAAACTCCAAGAAAGGTTTTGTACCTATTCAAAGAGGGACCATATTGAGTTCAGCTCAATGTCCAAACTCAAAGGGTGAGCAAGAGATGATGAAACAAATCCCATATGCTTCTGCTATAGGATCCATCATGTATGCGATGATATGTACTAGACCGGATGTGTCATGCGCTTTGAGCATGACAAGCAGATATCAACAGAATCCAGGAAACAGTCATTGGATGGCTGTTAAGAGCATATTGAAATACCTTAGGAGAACTAAGGATATGTTTCTGATATATGGATCTGGTGAGGAGGAACTCGCTATAAAAGGTTACACGGATGCGAGCTTCCAAACTGATCGAGATGATTCTCGATCACAGTCTGGGTATGTGTTCACTCTTAATGGAGGAGCTGTCTCTTGGAAGAGCTCAAAACAGGAAGTGGTAGCATTGTCCACTACAGAATCAGAATACATCGCCGCTTCATTGGCAGCTCAGGAAGCTGCATGGTTGAAGAAATTCATTACTGATCTAGGGGTGGTCTCTTCCATTCAAGACCCCCTAGAAATCTTTTGTGACAACGAGGGTGCGATTGCACAAATCAAGGAACCTCGTTCGCACCAAAAGACAAGGCACATAGAGCGGAGATTCAACTACATAAGGGATGAAGTTGAAAAAGGAAAGATATGTATTCGCAAAGTTGGAACTGATCAAAATCTTGCGGATCCATTCACGAAGCTCCTAGAAAGACCGAAACATGAGCGTCATGCGAGTGGCTTAGGACTTCGATATTCTAGTAATTGGATTTGATCTATTTTGTATTAAAGTTTAAAAGACTTTTGTAATTTAACTCTTTTATATGATTATGGAATCTTGAGTTAAATTCTGATTTTGCATGTTTAATCCATGAATAAGTTATCTTATTCTAAAAGTCCGTAGTCGATCACATTTGTGGGAACAAATATGAAGCAAGACTATTATGAACTAGGATTGGTGGATATTCATGAGGAATGAATATGGAGCATAGGTTTGCTGCCAAGGTTCATAGATATTTGTGGGATACAAATATTGGACTGACCCGCTCTCAATATTACTACATGGAGTCGATTGACTTGATCATTAGTAATTTTGAGTAAAGGAGAATTTCATATTATCCTTAGACCTGAGATGTATACTGGGTCTTGATTTTCACCAAGTATTACACTTTGACTCTCCCCTTCGCTATTCGTAAAAGATGGTACATAAGGATGAGCTCAGGTGGAGTATAAAAGTGATAGTGAGAGGCGTATACAGTCAAGAAGGAATTTGTTCCTCTTATGTGTTGAGAGTTTAGATGTCTAAGGCCTGATAAAGTTGAATTGTAAAGAGAATGATCGCCTATGTCTCTTAGATCCAACATGACATCTAGTAACAAAGGGATATAATGATAGATTCACCTAAATCATATCAAGTAAGGAACTTGAAGGGATGATGTTATTGAATGGCACTTCGTCAAACACATTAGGGGTGGTGAACTGTTGTTAGGCGGTATTCACCACTTGCATTAATTTTCTATGTATCTCGTGCAAGTGGGAGATTGTTGGAATTACGTGTGCCCGAGACACATACTTATACTAATGTGGCTAACTGTGTTTGATCCAAGTCGGGTCATACCCAATAACAAGCTAGACGACACCAAATGTATTCTTTAATGATTTGATCATTTAAACGAATACCGAACACTACGTGTTTAGAAAATTGGTTTTCTAAACAAACACACTTGAGGATTTAAATAAATTATCTGGATGATTTGTTTATATAAATTAATTATTTAATTGGTTAAATAATTACATAAATGTATGTGCATTTTATAAAATGAGTTTTATAAAATAATTGGAGATGTTTTAAATGGTTAAAACAAAACAAAAAAAAAAAAAAAAAAAAAAAAAATAATATCAAAACCGGCCACCCCATGTGGGTGGAAGATTTGTCCTTTTATGCCTTGTCTCCATGTGATGACAACTTTATCCATCTCCAATAAGATTACATGCATTTTGGGGTCTTGAGTGTGTGCATTATTATTCAAATTTTGAATCAAGAAAACCTATCTATCTCTCTCTCAAACTCACGGCTCAAGGTGGGCAATTTTGGGGGTCTTTGGGAGCTCATATAGTGTTCAATAAATCCTAGCAATCACTTGGTGTTGTCTCAAATAGCTTGGGGTATCACACTCTTGAGGTCTTCTTCTTTGGAGGCTTGCCATTCATCCACCATCATCTTCAACAACTTGCTTGTTCTTCTAAAGGTAGAAGAAGGTACAATTTACATTTTGTGAGCATCTTGTTCTTGTAATTTTGATCCTTGTTCATTGGGTTTTAGTTTTAACATAATGGTATGTTTATAACAAGTTTTAAAATCTAAGCTTCCGTTGCGTTTTCTAGTTAAATTTGGTTAACTTGAACTTTGATAATCTTGTATAAAACCCAACAAAAGAAAGGGCTAAACCGTTGCCATGCGAATGGGCATTGGTTACCATAAATGAGGTGTCGGTGAAACCATTGTCAATGCGTCGGACGCCGGCCACTACGACGGTCGTATGATCATACTAGACTGAGAATATGTTGGACATCTCCGAATGCGGTTCAAGTAAAGCAAGTAAGCAAATAGCAAATTAGGCATAAACTGATATACACACAAGGATTAAACAGTTACGGTTTTGAATACTAGAAAATAGATAAATATGATACGATACGCATATGTCCCCAAAAGGTTAAAAATAAGTAAAAATGGGAGTGATTACTCACCTAATCGGTCACCTAATCGGATGAACGGAAATATAAATGATGATGTGAGAATGATGAACCATTCGGGATACACCGACAAGGATTCCTAGTTTAATAATATAACTTGAATTAATGATAAAAGGTATAACATGACTTTAATGAATTAAGATGTCGATATGATTTGAGTTTTGGTTTGAGATTATAATGTTTATTAATTGAACGATTGATCTCTACGGATTATTTGTTATTATGAAAACAATATTAGCGGTCATCATCTAGTTATGAGAATCGTTTGTTTATCATATAATCGAATTTATGAATAATTAATTTAAATAAATATGAGTTGAAATAACAAACACTTAAATAGTTAATTAAAATTTATATTTTAGAATCTTTAACGCAACGCAATGGTAAAAATAGTTAATTCGTTTTAACACGTTAATAAGTTCTATTATATTTTCGCTTAAAATAAATAATATATATATATATAATAAATTTGTAAAAACTATAAATGACGTTCGGGTTATTAAAGCAAAGTTCGTTTTATATTATTAATATATACTTATAATACATACATATGTGTGTGTGTATACACACACGTATACGAAAACTTGTAACGATATTTAATTGACAAGGAACGTAACCTTAAAGATGTCGGTTGAATAAAAATATTGTTTATTTGATATTTAATGATTAATTAATCACTTTAACCATTAAAACAAACAAAAAAAACAATAAAAGATCAAAAACGAAATGGCTGAGGCTCGAACCCGCGCCTCAGCCGGTAGCACGTATTAGCACACAAACACCAAAACCAACTGTTCTAGGCTGCCAGTTGTGTCAAAAATGAAAAGAAATAATTATATACAGTTACGCCCAAAACCCCCCAAAACATATAAACCCTAATTTATGTAATTGATTTATTCCGTTTGTGATTAATCACAAAATTATAGGGTTATTACAGATTTAAAGATAAAGAAAACATATGTATAGTTTAATTACCTCAGAGGTTGAAGAACAAAGCTCAATTGAACGATAACCCGGCGGCAGAGAGTGAATCAAAAACAGGTATAAGGGTTAATCTATAATGAAATTGATTATGGGGGAACGGTAGGCGATGATCCAAGGATGGTGCAGTAGCGATTAATTGAATTATGATGAAGCTTTATCGTCTATCCTTAAATGAGTGTTTGTCGGCTGTTCATATTAACAAATACGATTCACTCCAGATCGATATAACTTAATTAGATGAGTCGGTGTGCTAATTATGGCAGGATTAACAAGTAATGCGATTCAATTTCCATATTAGACGCGAAAATTAAGGTGCAAGCTAAAGAACGGGTAATCGGGTTGCGGGTTTGGGTGTGATAAACGGGTTTGGGTTTGGGTTAATGAATTATAATCTCAAATTTGCAGTTTGGTCCTTAAACTATGAAGATGGAGACAGATTTGGGTTAGTATATCTTTGGCTTAAAAAATGTATGTTTTCAAAGTAAATTTATAATAAATAAATAACCAGAATAAACAATTAAAAATAAAATCGTAATTACTCAATAAACGTGATATTTTTTTTATTGATAAAATTTCCCGAACAAAAACGGGTTGGGTAATTTAAAATGGGGAAAACCGAGTTGTTACATTGACTATACCCTTGACTAAGGTCTAAGCCTTTATTATTTTATTAATATTTTATTTGGGCATTATGCCTACCTTGTTCGGCTTATTATATTCTAAACTTACGGGCAGCACTTCGACGTTGGCACGTATATCGAGAATCTTGATTAACACCTCCTTGGTACGCAAATCGAGGCACGCCGGTATTCAAGTCTCGTTGGCACGCACTTCGAGTCGGGTCTTCGGGTCGTCTTGGGTCGGCACATACTTTGAGGCGGAACGTCGGGTCGTCTCGGGTCGGCAGGTACTTCGAGGCTGAACGCCGGGTCGTCTCGGGTCGGCACGTACTTCGAGATATCGTCGTTGGTATTTCTGGGTATCGTCGGTTTAATGGCACAGATTACGAGTTAAAATTTCGATGTGTGGCACGGAAATGAGGTTGTCGGTACAATTAACAAGGTGATTTTTAGAGAGAGGGAATATATTCTAGAGAGAGAAATGAGTGTGTGAAAAATGGTGTGAGAAATGAATGGCAAAACATGCTATTTATAGACTTTTCCCGGGACCCATCGCGATACGCGATGGTCCCTTGATCATGCCATCGCGTATCGCGATGTAGGCATGATGAGTCACCCACTAGGGCTGCCACGTGGCGTCACGTGGCGGACGCGATGCCACGTGGCAACACATAATTCCACCAGGTGACACGTGTCGACACGTGTCAATTTATCATGGCTTTATGCCACGTGGTGACACGTGGCAGAACACGTGTATGCCCGTCGCGTATCGCGATCAGGCCTGGTGACAGATTTTTCATTTTTTATTTTTAAGTTTAATAACTTGTCATTTTTGGTCCTTTATTTTTTGAACTTGGTATTTTTGACCAGATATTTCCGTGATGTTACAAATTGATTGCTCAGGAACAGAACTGGTGGACGGTAAGTTTGATAGATCTTCGAGGATTTCAGTGAGAGGGTTCTTTCATCCAGATGTCGTCGTATTGTGTGAGTACGAGGTGCTGGCAACGTATTCATTAGGATTGACATATGGGAATAAGGTACTTTCAAAAATTTGACGAATAGGACTCTCCCCCTCAACTATTGGATTGTTTTCTGCTGATGTTGGTGAAGACATAGTTTCGGTAACCTTTTCTTGTTGATTTTCTGACACTAGCCGAGTGGCATCTGGTGATTCTGAGGGGTCATCATCCAGAACTGGAGATATATGAGAAACAACAGGTGAATCTTCCTTTTCAGAATGTAAAACATCAGCACCCGAAATTTCTGTATCGATGACTGGAAACACATTGAAGGGTTTGAAGAGTTCATTATAATCTAACAATCAGTCGGGACCAACACGAGCATCAGTCTCATTTTCTTCCAACCAACGTACATCATACGATTCTACTATCTGCTTGGTTGATTTGTTGTAGACTCTGTAAGCAGTACGACCAACATACCCGACAAAATAACAATCATCTGCTTTGGCTCCAAATTTTTGAGTCGATTCAAGATTCAGTAGAGTACACGAACAACCAAACGCCCTAAAATGTGCAACCGTGGGCTTGTGACCATAGATGATCTCATATGGAGTCTTCATTTGTGACTTGTTAATCAGCACACGATTTTGAACATAGCATGCCGCATTAACAGCCTCTGCCCTGAAGAATAATGGCACCTTTGAATCACACAACACGGTTCTTGCCGCCTCAATAAGAAGTCTGTTCCTTCGTTCAGAGACACCATTTTGTTGCACTGTCCAAGCTGAACTGTACTGTCAAAGTACCCCCCTTTTCTGCACAAAAGTAGTTCAATGTAGAATTCTTGAATTCTGTGCCATTGTCGCAACGAATACCCTTCAACTTTAAGTTGATCTGATTCTCCATAAGCACCACAAAGCGTTTGATTAGTTCTGCAGTTTTATTCTTATATGACAAGAAAAACACCCAAGTTAAACGTGAGTAATCATCAGTAATAACAAGACAATAAGAGCTGCGAGAAAGGCTCAAAACATGAACTGGACCGAACAAGTCCATATGCAATAACTGAAACACTAATGAAATGGTATTAATCAGTTTTGGCTTATGATATTTGCGATTGTGTTTATCGAAAGCACATTCGAACAACCAGTCAGGACCAACACGAGCATCGGTCTCATTTTCTTCCAACCAACGTACATCATACGATTCTACTATCTACTTGGTTGATTTTTTATAGACTCTGTAGGCAGTACGACCAGCATACCCGACAAAATAACAATCATCAGCTTTGGCTCCAAATTTTGGAGTCGATTCAAGACACAGTATAGTACACGAACAACCAAACGCCCTAAAATGTGCAACCGTGGGCTTGTGACCATAGATGATCTCATATGGAGTCTTCATTTGTGACTTGTTAATCAGCACATGATTTTGAACATAGCATGCCGCATTAACAGCCTCCGCCCAGAAGAATAAATGCAGCTTTGAATCATACAACATGGTCTTGCCGCCTCAATAAAAGTTTTGTTCCTTCATTTAGCGACACAATTTTGTTGTGCTGTCCGAGCTGAACTGTACTGTTGAAGTACCCACTTTTCTGCACAAAAGCAGTTCAATGTATAATTCTTGAATTATGTGCCATTATCGCAACGAATACCCTTCAGCTTTAAGTTGAGTTGATTCTCTATAAGCACCACAAAGTGTTTGATCAGTTCGGCAGTTTCACTCTTATTAGACAAGAAAAACACCCAAGTAAAACGTGAGTAATCATCAGTATTAACAAGATAATAAGAGCTGCAAAAAAAGGCTCAAAACATGAACTGGACCGAAAAAGTCCATATGCAATAACTGAAACACTGATGAAATGGTATCAATCAGTTTTGGCTTATGAGATTTGCGAGTGTGTTTATCCAAAGCACAAGCCACACATTTTTTAATAGTCACAAAATCTTTGACAGGTAAACCACGCACCAAGTCGTTTTTAGAAAGACAATTTTAATTTTTAAGATTTGCATGACCAAGACGACGATGTCAAAGCATGACATTATGTTCTGACACTTTTGAAAATAAGTAGGTTATTTTATCAGGAACATTTTTTGTTCATGTCAATCACATAAGCATTATCTTTTCTTTGTGATCGAAAAGAATCCAGTCTTTTGGTATAATGATACCAGGTTTTAGAATCAGACACTCTTTATTAGTAAAATTAGTTGAGAAACCTTTATCAAGATCTGCGAAACACTCAGCAGACTGTATTTCAACTTAGGAACAAAATTAACATTCTCAAATTTTAGAGCACCATTACTTACAGTACCCTTCTGCGTAATCTTCCTTTTCTCTCCTCCCGCAAAGGAAACACAACCCACGTTAAAAAGTTGAATGTCGTGTAGCTGGGAAATGTCTCTTGTTATGTGTCTGGAACAACCACTATCAACATACCAAGGTCTGATGATATTCCTCCATAGTTGTTCCTGCACGATGTGCGAGATTAATTAGACTTTGGTACCTAGTCCATGTAACACTGGGTGAAACTGATTCATCTAAAGTTGGCACGGGTTGCCATGACACGTCTTTCTGATCATCTAATATGGAATTCGATGCCTCTTTCGCCGGAGACTAGGCAACCATTCATGTATACCATTGTATGATTTGGCATTATTTGTACGAATGGATGACTTGGTATCGGGTTTGCAAGTGGGAGACACGAATGACTGTCTTCCTCACTTGTTTTGGTTTAGAAGTCGCGTTTGTTTTTGAGACCGAAGCCCGTTTCTACCACCTTTACGGAACATGTTAGGCTTGGTATGATGACGACTAAACCTACCAGGTTTGTTTTTGTTCCAATCACCGTCAGAGGGATTAGCCTGGTGATACGTGAAATCTCGTCGATAGGTTTTACGAGGTATATTCCTCCGATAGAATCCATAGTATGGGACATATGGACGGTGTGGACAATTTCTAGCAATATAACCAGGAGTGCCACAATTAAAACAAGTTTGACGTTTTATATGGAATTTATTGTGGTCAACTCCCTGTCTGGACCTATTGTGTGGACCAGTTTGCCTTGCATGGTGTTTGCTGCTTGACACATTGTCTGGTTTATCACCCTGTTTGTCATTAGAGCATCCCTCTTTAACAAACTTAGGCAATAAGTATTTATTAATTTTTTTTGATTTTTTAAACTTATTAAAAACCACATCACCAGAATTCAAAGTTTTAACGGAATCAACAACACAATTGTCTTTGCTCTTAAAGTCACAGCCCACACAAACAGGCGGAATAGCAGAATTCAAAACATGTAATTTTAAAGAAACATCAGAATTAATGTCTTTATTAATTGAAACATATAAATCATCATCTTCATCAGTCAAATCCTCAATGATTACTTTATCTGCACATGAGACAAACACATTAGAATCGTTCACTCCTGAAGTGGACGCAGTAGTGTTTACTGAGTCGGAAACAGCTTTATCATTTTTTGCTAGTTTACCATACTGCATGTCTTTTATTCTTTCCTCTTGTTCTTTGGTAATAGGAAGGCTAGTATAGTTGTCATTGTATGGTGGGGGTACAAGACTATATCATATACCCTCACCCTCGTTTTCTTTCCACCATAATTGAATTTCAATCATTGAATTGACTACTTTACTAGAACCATCAAATTTTCTAAAATCTAGTTCAGCCCTTTTAAATTTATCAGTTAGATTCAAAATTTCTAACTTAGAGGCTTCCGGTTCAGCAGTTAATTCAACAATATTCTGTTTGGCATCTAGGTGGTGACAACATTTTAAACTAATATCTGATTTGAATTTAGAAAAATCTTTTTTCTGAGCTTCTATTTTATCTTTGAAAGCCTTTTCATTTTTCTTGAGATTATAATTTTCGGATTTTACTACTTCCATTTCTCTAAGCAAGTTACTGTCATGAGATTTGTAGAGATCTGTAACATCGAGAAAATTTTGAGTTCAAAGTGTCAACTTTTCAAAGTCAAAGAACCTAAAATGTCAAAATTCCAAACCTTAGGGTTTAAAAATGAAAATTCTGATTTTCTGTCCCTTCGCGATACGCGACGGGACAAAGGACAAGTCAATCCCGTATCGCGAAGGGCTTGGTCAAACCTTCTAGAAGTGGGTCAACGACGATAAGCGATCATCGTTGAAGCTACGTCATCGCGTATCGCGATGACGTGGTCTGACACCTCTGGCACAAGTTCTGCATGTGTCCACACGTGGCACACCGTATGCCACGTGTCCCGACACGTGGCAACACATGGTACGTCGTCCGCCACGTGTCAACACGTGGCACACCGTCTGCCACGTGGCGACACGTGGCAGACCTATATGGTGACTGGCTTGGGCTACTTCGCGATACGCGAAGGGTGCCTAAGAGGCCATCACTTATCGCGAAGGGCTTCCAGGTTTTGCCTATAAATAGCAAGTCCGGGATTCACATTTTCTCATCCCAAATTCAGTTGATCTTTCTCTCTCTAACATCTCTCTAGAAGTCCATAAACCTTCAATCAATCCACCTCGAAAAGCGTGTCCCGATTCATCGTTTTCCGTGCCGACATTTCCTCGAAGTTCGTGCCACTCTCCACCAACATATCGACCAAGAAGATGTTTGTTATATCTCGACAACAATATGGTGAGTCTCACAAGGCGTGCCGACAAGTGGTGAAAGATTGGTGTTATCGTTTGGTGTGCCAAGGAAGGAATACCAAGAAGAAAAGTTGTTCGTGAAGGAAAGGAAAGCAAAGCGGCGTAGGAGTGCTGCTCAAGTCATTAGGGTTTATAAACCAAACAAAGGTAGGCATAATGCCCGAATAAAATAATAATAAAATACTATAAAAGGCTTAACCCTTAAGTCGAGGTTATACTCGATACCTCGATAAAATAAAAGAAAACATAGCAACGGGAAAGACCCTCGGACGGTGTTTGAAGCCGATCCAAATCAAAAGGTGAATATGCCCCAACTTTTACAAACTTGTTTTCAAATGAGTCAACGTGTTATGTGAAAAACTTTACATGAGACTAAGTGTCTCTAAAACATTAATAAACAAGGGTATAAATACTGGCCTCAGGCTATTGTGTACGTTTGTCTGGATCCTTTCATATGTGGTGGGCACATCACACCTGGTCACAATTACGCTCGCCTGTGGGGAGTATGACCTATACGTATATGCACTCAACTAGTCGAACGCTGCGGTGATTCGCTGGGGGAACCGAGTATAGAGACTTGAGTTTATAAATTGCATTGTTTTAACTTGATTATTCCTAAGCCACGTTGGGCCGAGATCTACGTAGTCTCGAGGGGTGATTAAGTAAAAAAAATATTTTTAGCGTCAGCATATTCACCAGCATTCGTTGCTGACGTATTTTCTTACATTGTGGAGGTGACCTAGGTTAGCACTTGGGGTGATGAAGTGCTAAAAGATATCCGATGGCTCGGATCTTTTGTTTAAACATAATATAATGTAAATGGTGGTTTTTGTAAAACAATTAATCTTAAAACATTAAACCGGAAACTTTTAAATCCCGTCTTTTGTACATGTAAATATTACACTTTTAATCCACAAGTTTATAAAGTCTTCAGCTAATCACACAACTCTGATTTATTTACAATTGTGGTACCAACATATGTGTTATACACCTAGGCCGTAGTTTGGGGTGTGACAAGTGTTGGTATCAGAGCCATCGATCTTAGCGAATTAGGTATTACAAGATAATACCTAATCTTCGATCCAAGTATAGGAATTAATTGTTTATTTGAAATAGGGATAAGATAGGCTGGTAAACCTTTTCTTTCCTTCCTCACTCTAAACCACCCAAATTTTTAGATGTAATTCAAGAGCATGATGGAGAACTTTGTACGCAAGGTTAAAGAGGCTGGAATCACCGAACCTTTTCCCGAAGACAATATGAGTGAAGGCTATTATGAAGCATTCTTCGACCAAGACGTAGAGTATGACCTAACTAAACCTGTATACTACCCCGGAACCAAGCACTATCCAATAAATGTTCCTGATAGCCCACCGAAACAAAGAAGTGAAACACCGAGGCACTCAAGCTATCACCCACCAACAATACCCATGTACCACCCATCTGAGGTTCCCACATATCACCCATCAAAGATCCCCACATATCAACCATCGGAGGTACCACCTTATTACTCAACTGGAGTTCCAACTTACCTACCACCAAATCCTCACCCATCCTATGCTTTCCTCTCTAATCGACCAATCAAGTAAGAACCAAGATCTCCTTCATCAGACTGGATGCAATGCCACTCCGACTAACGAAGATGGCATACTGGAAGCTCTACCTTCAATGTAGTTGACTCCCAACCTAACAACGGGGAAGGGCCGTCCCGCAAACCCAAGATGAGGGTGATGATACTCTATGAAAGTTTCCGAATGCCACCTATTGGGAAGGAGACCGTTCAACTCATGGAGGAAGAGGAACCTGAAGAAGAAGAGGACCCTAAGGAAGAGGAAGATCCGAAAGAAGAATCTGAGGAAGACCCAGAAGAAGAATACCCTGATAATCCCAATGAATATGTCAACACCAATGGAGGAGTCATTCACTTCCCAAATTCCAAGCTACGGTTCTGTTGATCCCTATGTTCAATACCTCTAGAAACTCAAGAACCAAGCTTCATCAAGTTTTTCACCTTTTCAAGGTACGATACCGACGGAAGAAGAGCAAGCCAATGAGATTAGAGAGCAAAACAAAGCTGTAGAAGCTTTCTTCCACTACTCATCTGACGTGACTGCCTCTCCGTATCCAGAACCAAGAAATCATTATGACATGGTGACGATGGGTTACCGCGACCCACCTCCAAGATATGGATACCCCAACGAAATCCCGCAGGCACAAGAGGAACACTTGGATCACGCCTAGCATGAGTCAGACGAATTAAGGAAAAAGATGACCGATGATGGGAAGAAGAAGAAGAAGAAGAAGATAGGAGAGACGTTTCTTCGAAAATGCAACAAGTTAACCAAGGTGGTGAGGAAGTTCATGAGAGATTGACGAGATGATAGAGAAGGATGTGATGTAGAAGTCGTGTGTGTAATGTAGTCATATGTGTTATGTGTTATATGTGTAACAAAGAACGTTGAGACGTTCTTAAATAAAGATAGGATAATCAATATATATATATATATCAAATGATATATATATATATATGTGTATTGTATATATATATATATATATCCTTTTGTGATATATATATATATTAATGTTAAAATTTCAGTTAAAGACATTGAAAAGAAAAAGATAATGTCGGAACAAAGTAACAACATAGAGAATTCTCAAAAAGAAAAAGAAATAAGAAAAGAAAAGAGGAAAGACCCCGTGAATAAACAAGATGAACCAATTCCCGAAAAATATATGAGTCAAATACAAAAGATGATAAAGGATGCAGTTAGAGAAGAATCCATGGCTAGATCCCAATCAAAACACTCGAAACATTCTCAATATGTTAATCTTTCCCATAAAACCGTAAAATCTCTTCCAAAACCGTCTCGTGTCGAAGAAAGTGTTCATGAATCGAATGCTGATGGCGGAATCTGTCAAGAATTCAAGAAACTGATTATTGGAGGCTGTTCTTTCAAAGATTTCAAGTATTTCGGCCCAAAGTAATTTTATGGAGATAAAGGAGCTATCACAACCGTTAGATGGCTTGAGGAAATGGAATCTATTGTCATAATAAGCAAGTGTTCAAGACAAGAAATGATACAATAGTCCGCGCAGATGTTTAGAGGCGAGGTGATATACATCTATTTATACATCTCGAATCCCATGTAAAGTTGTGTTTCTCTAATGTTTTGAGTTCGTTTTAGTTCGAGTTTTTTTTATCTTTTATTAATTTAAGTTTTTGAGTCAAGTTTATTATATGTTTACATGTTTTTAATCGTTTGGTGTCTTGCATGTTAAACTTAATTCTTTCTATCCTTTCATGCGAAGTTTAAGTTTGTTTTGCTAGTCACTGGTTATGATTAGCACACTTAGAGTTTTGATTTGTTTTCATGTAGATGGTGGTTTGGTGGTCAAGGGAAAGAAGGTCTAGAAGGTTCTTTTCGTAGCTTGGAGTTCAAGAAAGATTTAGCGACGATTAAGCAACGAATAAACAACAATTAACATAAAAAATCCGGACCCCCCTATGGCACGCCGCGCCGCGCGATGGCAAAGGGGCAAGGGCCTCCGCGCGGCGTCTTGGGCTCACTGGGCTGCCGTTTTTTCAACTTAAAGTCTGTAATTCGCTTATATATATACTGTTTCAAACCTAAACGAAAAGGGAAGCTTTTTGGCAGCCGAATTTGGAGAGGAAATCAAGGTTTTGAAGGTGTTTTTGAGGCTAGTAATCAAGGAAGATCATCAAGCTTTTATACACGTGTTCGAGGGTCGATTAAGACGGGTTCTTTCATTCTTTTTCATTACCTTTGTTCATTAATCTTTATGATGTCTATCTTTGTTCTTTGTTTTAATTATTTATCTTTGATTAAGACTATGCTAGGCAAGACTTCATGTCTACCTAGGTTTGATGAACATGTTTAAGAATTGATTTTTGCTTTGGACTTATGTTTTGATTATGGTTTGTTAATTTAATAGTAAAAGACTTGATTTTGCTTTCATGATGCATATAAGTATTTATCATCTTGATTGATTGTTAATTATGGCTTCACATGGATCTTGCTTTCTATTGATTGTGTTCTTTAGATCTTAGGGTTCATGTTTAATCTTTACTTGGTGTTTTGATTATTATGGTTGAATAGGCCTATTAGATCATAGAAGCTTATTAATCGTTAATTAGGATTTTAAAAAGCTTTGCTAAATTCCAATAGCTGTGAGGTGAGGAGTTGTTCGTGTGTCTTGGTCAATTGCATGCTAGGATAGATTGTGACATTATTCTTGCTTCGTGCGTTGATCCTTGTTCATGATGTCATGTTAGCTTATCAAGTTATCTAGAGTTTTGTGTTTCGTAAGATTGCTTGCTTTAGATACTATTAATTAACCCTATTTGATAACTTTGCGGAAATCAATTCAACTGATTGCTTAATAATTTAATTATTCTTCTTTAGGATTTCATTTGATTCAGTCAAAGGTCCTTAGGGTTTGTTAGATGAATACGTTTAGAAATCAGTTTCCATAATCATGTTATTTGTCCATTTCTTGATGATTGTTGATACATGGGATTCTTACCTAGGTAGATTCCTTCTCTGATTGGTTTCGATCTTGTGTTTAGTTGCTTGTTTCTCGTTAACTTGTTTATTTACTTTCTTAGTTTAATCTTAGTTTAATATTAGTTTAAAAATCCCCCTTAAAACATTAATAATAAATAGTCATGTCGTAAGTCGAGTCTAATTAGTTAATTAACGTAATTTATAGAGTCCCGTGGGTTCAATATTCCGGACTTACTTAGCTTAGTAAAATTGACCGGTTCACTTGCCGGTGTTTTGTTTAGTTGACTCTTAGGTCTAGTTCTTATTGCTTGTTTAATTTAGTTGATAATTAATTGACTGTTTTTAGCACATCAAGTTTTTGGCGGCGTTGGAGTGGTGGAACACACTGATTTTGAGTAAGGGATGTCAAGTTTTATACGATCTTTCTTGGGATGAATTCAAGGCGATGATGATGGCAAAGTTTTCTCCCATGCATGAAACCGACCAAATTCAATCAAAGTTTCTTAATCACAAGGTCGTGGGGACAAATCTCCAAGAATACAACACAAAATTTCATGAGTATTGTCGCCTGGTTCCCCAGCTGGTTAAACCTGAGTCCAGCAAAGTTACACGCTACATAAGGGGACTGCCGCGGGAAATCCGCGACATGGTGAGGTCTCATTTACCTCAAACTGCTGATTCCGCAATGAAGTTGGCTGGTTATTTGATGGGTGGAATGATCTGCAACAAAGAGAGGATAAGAAGATGACAACAACAACCACTCAAAAGAGAACAGGAGGAAGCACCAACTACAAAGGCAAAGGCACAAACCAAAGCCGATCTGGGTTCAACTCAAATGCTCCATTTTGTAAGATTTGCCGAAGGCACCACCGAGGGCAATGCCGACATGCTTCAACAAACGTTTGTGAATCATGCAAAAGACTTGGCCACGCTGCTGCTGACTGTTGGATGAAGAAGATGACGTGTTACAATTGCAAGGAGATGGGGCATCTAAGTTTCGAGTGCCCAAAGAACAAACCTGCGACTGGTGGTGCGGGTGGAAATGGCCAGAACAATAAAGGAAATGCAAGAGTCTTCGTACTCGACACGAAAAAGGCCGCTGACATGCCGGAAACCATCACCGGTATGTTTTTAGTCAACGGCACCTATGCTAGTGTTTTGTTTGATTCGGGTGCCAATTTGAGTTTTATAGATTATAGCTTTTGTAGTCTATTAAACGAACCTTTAACAAAATTAAAAAAAAAACTCTAAACGTCGAGACTGCTAGTGGCGAAATCGTTAAAATCTCCGAAGCCCTTGAAAACGGAAAAATTCTCTTAGCTGGTTATATTCTGCCTATTCGTTTGTTGCCTATGACTCTTGCTGGTTTTGACATTGTACTTGGTATGGATTGGTTATCCGGTAACCATGCTCGTATCATTTGCAATAGCAAAACCATCGAACTTCAAGCCCCTGATAAACGAACCATTCGAATTGAAGGGGACAAATATGCTGGCCAAGTTAGCATAATTTCCATGATTAGGGCTAACAAATGTTTAAATCAAGGATGCTTAGAATTCATGGCCTACGTCACTAAAGAATCCAAACCAAAGGAGATAAAGGACGTACCTGTAGTCTCCGACATTTCTGATGTTTTTCCCGATGAACTTCCCGGAATTCCTCCCGATCGTGAAGTAGAGTTTAGGATCGATCTTATTCCCGGTACTGCTCCGATCGAAAAAGCACCATATCTTCTTGCTCCGACCAAAATGAAGGAATTAAAGAAACAACTCGATGAGCTTCTCGAGAAAGGCTTCATTCGACCGAGTTCATCACCATGGGGAGCGCCAATCTTATTCGTCAAGAAGAAGGATGGATCTATGTGTAAGTGTATCGATTATCGTGTGTTAAACAAAGTCACAATAAAAAACCGCTATCCACTTCCTCGAATCGATGATCTTTTTGACCAACTTCAAGGTGCTAGTTTCTTTTCCAAAATCGACCTTCGTTCTGGTTATCGCCAACTCAAAGTTCAATCCGAAGATATCCCGAAAACTGCTTTCCGAACAAGGTATGGCCATTATGAGTTCACTGTTATGCCATTCGGACTTACTAATGCGCCAGCCGTTCATGGACATGATGAATCGAATATGCAAGCCTTACTTGGATAAATTTGTTATCGTATTCATCAAAGACATACTTATTTATTCTAAGTCTAAGGCTGATCATGAAGTCCACCTTCGAACCTTACTTGAATTACTTAGAACCGAGAAGTTGTACGCCAAGTTCTCAAAATGTGAGTTCTGGTTGCAAGAAGTGCAATTTCTTTAGCATGTCATAAATATGAATGGTATTCAAGTCGATCCCGCTAAAATCCAAACCATCTCGAAGTGGGAAATTCCAAAGTCGCCTACCAAGATCCGAAGTTTCTTGGGTTTGGCCCGCTATTATTGAAGGTTCATTGAAAATTTCTCTCGTATAGCCTATCCCCTAACTTCCTTGACTCGTAAAAATATTAAATATGAATAGGGAACAAAGCAACAAGTGGCATTCGATATACTCAAACAGAAACTCACCCAAGCACCTATACTGGCCTTGCAAGAAGGTACTGAGGATTTGGTTGTCTTTAGTGACGCGTCTCATTCCGGCTTGGGATGTGTACTAATGCAACGAAAGAAAGTAATCGCTTATTCCTCTCGTCAACTCAAAGTACACGAAAAGAACTACACAACTCACGATCTGGAATTAGGCGCCATAATCTTTGCACTTAAGATATGGAGGCACTATCTCTATGGAGTAAAGTTTATCGTGTATACCGATCATAAAAGCTTAAAGCATATCTTCGATCAAAAAGAGCTTAACATGTGCCAACGACGATGGATGGAAACTCTCAATGACTGCGACTGCGAGATTGTTTACCATGAAGACAAAGCCAATGTCGTGGCTAATGCCTTAAGTTGCAAGGAACATGAGAAGCCAAAAAGAGTCCGAGCGTTGCATCTAGAACTTCAAGTCGATCTTCTTGAACAAATCAAATCTGCTCAATTCCAAGCGATCAATGAAAACCAAATTTCCAACGTAAAACGTAATGGCACCATTGACTCGTTAGTCAAGGGTGACGATGGTATCCTTAGACTCGGTAATAGGATTTGGGTACCAATCGTTGGGGATTTGCGTGAGAAAAGTTTGAACGAAGCCCACAAGTCCAAATACATGATGCACCCCGGTAGTGACAAAATGTATCAAAATCTCAAACCGAACTATTGGTGGAATGGGATGAAAAAGGATATCGCTTCGCATGTGGCGAAATGTTTAACTTGTTTGAAAGTCAAGGCTGAACACCAAAAGCCTTCGGGATTGCTCCATCAACCCGAACTTCCCGTATGGAAGTGGGAGTTAATCACAATGGATTTCATTACCAAACTCCCTAAACGACTCGACAACACAATGCAATATGGGATATCGTGGATCAATTGACAAAATCCGCACACTTCGTACCCATCAATGAATCGTACTCAATGGATAGATTAGCGCGTATTTATGTAAACAACATCGTGGCTTTGCATGGAGTACCACTGTCTATAATCTCTGATGGAGACAGACATTGTACGTCTTATTTCTGGAAGAGCTTTCAACAAGCCTTAGGCACAAAGCTAAACCTTAGCACCGCCTATCATCCACAAACTGATGGGCAAAGCGAAAGGACAATTCAATCGTTGGAAGACATGCTCCGTGCTTGTGTGATCGATTTAGGTGGAAGTCGGGACGACCAATTACCCCTAATGGAATTTTTGTATAACAAAAGCTATCACACAAGTATTCAAGCCGCACCATTCGAGGCGTTATATGGTTGTAAATGTAGAACGCCCGTGTGGTGGTCTGAAACCGCAGACAACCAATTATCTGGACCCGAGATTGTCCAAGAAACCACCGACAATATTCTCCAAATCCGAGAACGACTTAAGACGGCACGTGATCGCCAAAAGAGTTACGCCGATGTCCGTCGTAAGCCGTTGGAATTTAATGTTGGTAACAAAGTTCTTTTGAAAGTCTCGCCTTGGAGAGGAGTCGTTCGCTTTGGCAATAAATGAAAGCTAAGTCCTTGATTCGTTGGACCCTTCGAGGTACTCGAACGAATTGGTACCGTCGCATATCGTTTGCGACTGCCCGAGGAAATGCAAGGGATACACGATGTATTCCATGTTTCAAATCTGCGAAAATGTTTGGCCGACGAATATCTATCGATGCCCTTAAAAGATGTTGAAATAAATGAAAACTTAAAATTAATTGAAAAACCAATTCAAATAGAAGATTCGAAAACAAAAAAATTGAAAAGACGAACATTGAAAATTCTGAAGGTCAAATGGGACTAACGAAGAGGGCCCGAGTATACATGGGAACTCGAATCGGAAATGAGAAAGATATACCCCCACTTGTTCTTGTAAAGCAATCTCGAGGACGAGATTTATTTCAAGGTGGGAAGGATGTAACATCGAGAAAACTTCGAGTTCAAAGTGTCAAGTTTTCAAAGTTAAAGGACCTAAAATGTCAAAATTCCAAACCTTAGGGTTAAAATATGAAAATTCTGATTTTCTGTCCCATCGCGATATGTGACGGGACAAAGGACAAGCCAATCGTGTATCGCGAAGGGCTTGATCAAACCTTCTAGAAGTGGGCCAACGGCGATACGCGATCATCGTTGAAGGTACGTCATCGCGTATCGCGATGACGTGATCTGACACCTCTGGCACAAGTTCTACCACGTGTCCACACGTGGCACACCGTATGCCACGTGTCCCGACATGTGGCACATCGTCCGCCACGTGTCAACACGTGGCACACCGTCTGCCACGTGGCGACACGTGGCAGACCTATATGGTGACTGGCTTGGGCTACTTCGCGATACGTGAAGGGTTCCCAGGAGGCCATCACGTATCGCGAAGGGCTTCCAGGTTTTGCCTATAAATAGCAAGTCCGGGATTCACATTTTCTCATCCCAAATTCAGTACATCTCTCTCTCTCTCTCTCTAACATCTCTCTAGAAGTTCATAAACCTTCCATCGATTCACCTCGAAAAGAGTGTCCCGATTCATCGTTTTCCGGGCCAACATTTCCTCGAAGTTCATGCCACTCTCCACCAACATATCGACCAAGAAGGTGTTTGTTATATCTCGACAACAAGATGGTGAGTCTCACAAGGCGTGCCGACAAGTGGTGAAAGATTGGTGTTATCGTTTGGTGTGCCAAGGAAGGAATACCGAGAAGAAAAGTTGTTCGTGAAGGAAAGGAAAGCAAAGCGGCGTAGGAGTGCTGCTCAAGTCATTTGGGTTTATAAGCCAAACAAAGGTAGGCATAATGCCCGAATAAAATAACAATAAAATATTATAAAAGGCTTAACCCTTAAGTCGAGGTTATACTCGATACCTTGATAAAATAAAAGAAAACATAGCAAAGAAAGAATAAAAGATAAGATTATGAAAATTGATAAATATGTATATATGTGTGTAAGTATATATGTATATATTCTTTGTTATGAAAATATTATTTAAGTGATAATAACTATTCTTAAATAATAAAGAAAAAGAAAGAATACGTTTCTTAGAGAAGAATAAATAGGGTTTTATAAACAAACTAAAGGTTTATAAATTACTTTTAAAACTAAAGGTTTTTAAAGTAAAAGAGATTTTGAACTAAAGGTTCATCGAGGTAAAGTTTATAAAATAAGACTAAAGGTCTTAAGCCGGATTTTATATCTGACTAACAATTGGTAATACTCATACTATAGGTGCGAGATAGCAACGGGAAAGACCCTCGGACGGTGTTTGAAGCCGATCCAAATCAAAAGGTGAATACGCCCCAACTTTTACAAACTTGTTTTCAAATGAGTCAACGTGTTATGTGAAAAACTTTACATGAGACTAAGTGTCTCTAAAACATTAATAAACAAGGGTATAAATACTGGCCTCAGGCTATTGTGTACGTTTGTCTGGATCCTTTCATATGTGGTGGGCACATCACACCTGGTCACAATTACGCTCGCCTATGGGGAGTATGACCTATACGTATATGCACTCAACTAGTCGAACGCTGCGGTGATTCGCTGGGGGAACCGAGTATAGAGACTTGAGTTTATAAATTGCATTGTTTTAACTTGATTATTCCTAAGCCACGTTGGGCCGAGACCTACGTAGTCTCGAGGGGTGATTAAGTAAAGAAAATATTTTTTGCGTCAGCATATTCACCAGCATTCGCTGCTGACGTATTTTCTTACATTGTGGAGGTGACCTAGGTTAGCACTTGGGGTGATGAAGTGCTAAAAGATATTCGATGGCTCGGATATTTTGTTTAAACATAATATAATGTAAATGGTGGTTTTTGTAAAACAATTAATCTTAAAACATTAAACGGGAAACTTTTAAATCTCGTCTTTTGTACATGTAAATATTACACTTTTAATCCACAAGTTTATAAAGTCTTCCGCTAATAAACGTAACTCTGATTTATTTACAATTGTGGTACCAACATATGTGTCATACACCTAGGTCGTAGTTTGGGGTGTGGCAAGATCTACTTTATTAATGCAAGCTTGAGAACATAGTTGAGAACTTACCTCAGATGAACTGGAAGAAGTGAAGGCCATAAAAGCAAATTGGAGCTCCTTAACTTGTTCCTCAGCAGCATTCTCTTCCTCAGGATCTTCAACATGAGCAAAGTTAGCAATCTGATTACGTATGTTGAGAGCAACCATCTGATCAGTCCAGGAGAATTGCTGAGCTACCAAACCCCGTTCACCTTCACCTGAACTCTCCCAACTTTCTCCTCTAGCATTTCCCACTAGGACCAACGCTCTTTCCATGTTTCCTTCTTTTGATGGATTAGTGCATTCACGAGCAAAGTGACCTGGCTCGTGACAGTTGTAACACCTCAGAGTATCCTTGTTAAAACCCACTTTCTGATTATTTGGCACGTTCCAATTATTTCTGCCCGTTCTCTTAGTAAATTTCTTTGCACGAAACACTGCCATGGCGATTTGCCAAGAAATGTCCATTTCTTCTACATTGTCAGGATGAATTTGATCAAGCTCAGCAGCTACTACTGGTTGAACTAGATGTCCAGCATGGAACACGTTGTAACAATTCATGTATCCCGCCATCAAAGCAATGTTTCTTGAGTTTCCTTTGAGATAGAAGGAATCTGATTGGAACCCTGACTAGAAGAGGCGCCAGATGTTTGATTTTTAGCAGCCGTAGGTGGTTGAGCGGTGAAGCTTGAGAGAATTGACCCTGAGCGGATTTAAACATTGAAAAGTTGTTTTGAGGTTAAGACTGCTTTTGTCCTTGAGTAGCTTTGAACATTGAGAAGTTGTCTTGTGAAATAAGTGCATTATTAGAAGCAATATTGTAGCCAACTACATTGTTGGAGTTTGCATGGTTTATAGAACGTTGCTTGTCATCCATATCACAAGCCTTGATTATAGCCATAACTTCTGACAGTGTTAGCCTGTTGAGATCTTTTGTCTTCTTAATTACTGCAACGTTCATATCCCAACTTTGCGGCAATGAGTTTACCAGCTTATTGTTTGTTTCAACTGTTGTTTGATTGATATTTGCATATCTCATTTCAGTCACAAGAACTATAAACCTGTGCAGTTGAGTTTCCAACGACTCTCCCATAACGTGATTAAACATGTTAAACTTTTATCGCAACAGATCTTGTCGACTCCTCCTCATGTCTTCATTACCATCATATACTTCAATCAAGGCTTACCATAATGCCTTAGCAGATTGTAGTTCTCTAAATCCCAAGGCAATCTCAGGTTAGAGTGCCATAGTCAACGTTGAAAGTGCCTTTTTATCTTCTTCCATTTTCCCAAAATGAGCATCATCATACAGTTCAACCGGCTTTACAACAACTTCCTCAGAGTTCTCACGTTGATATGTGTTAGCTTGAGGACCTTAAACAATGCTTGTGCAAACCTTGGCATCTTTCATTTTAACGTATTTCTCAAATCTGAACTTCCACTCGCTAAACCCCTCATGAGACAACAGACGAGGTATGCGAGTAGCAGTTCCCATTATGGAGTCCGGTTCTTGATGAACTGTAGCATTTGATGACCCATTACCATTAGTTAGTTGGTCCATTTTAACATTAACAGTATTAGTCCAATACATTGAGCCCAAGTATCTTTCAAAGCCCAATAGATCTCGGCCCAAAACAGTCCAGCCGAGAACCAAGGATAATGACAGAGAACAACTTTTGAC
The DNA here is from genome assembly GCF_021521415.1 of Bidens hawaiensis. Classification (NCBI taxonomy): domain Eukaryota; kingdom Viridiplantae; phylum Streptophyta; class Magnoliopsida; order Asterales; family Asteraceae; genus Bidens; species Bidens hawaiensis. The sequence goes on from NW_027491313.1 coordinate 75,548, forward strand.
CGAAAACTAACGTGGACCGAGAACTCTGAACTTTAACCTAGAACTGTCAAATTTGCCCGAGAACACTTGAATTCGACCGAGAACACCCAAATCAAGCCGAAAACAATGATTACTTGTTCAATTACTCAGAGACTTTGGCCGAAAACCCTTAAGTAACCCCGAGATCGTTGTAGATTGCTCGAGAACAAGGTTGACTGATTTAAAATTTGTAACCAACTAAATCCAGAGTTTTATGGGATTTGATTTGATTCTTAACCAACTTGATCTGTTCCCAAAAATAAGTCTTTCTTCTCCGACGAACTGTTCATCGGAGATACAAATACCAAGAACACCAATAATACCAATGAATCAACACCTTAAATCTTTTGATATCACAACCAAGCCTAGAATAGGTCAATAGGCTTTGATACCAATTGTAAGTCCTAGAGACGAATCTTTCAATATGATATCAATGATCTCTATGTTATTGCAGAATATAACAAGAGACGATTCAAGGCAAGCGAGTATAACACGTAAAGAACACAAGAGATGCTTCAAAACATACGTATATTAAATGTCTAATGCTTAAGCCCTTTGTTACACAAAACCCTCGTTCCATAATATCAAAGTGAACGTCCAACCCAAACCCTATACATAACATGTCTCTATATAGGGGAACTACAACCTAGCCCATAACAAGCCCAAGCCCACCGAGATCACCATGATCTCGGTTTACACATACATACAAGACACAAACCAACACAAACTAAGTACAAACCAAATAATACGGACCAACAATTTACCCTTACTTTTATCAAATTATCCTAAAATTCAAAAAAGTAAAAGTTAAATAACAAAATCCATTATCCCCTTTTTAACCTTAAAAGAGATTTAACGCGTGATTTTTCCACCACCATTAACCCTATTCCGACAAGCTCCTCCTGGGATCCACCGCCATTAATTCCGTTCTAGCCAAGCTCTTCCCGGATCCACCACCATTAACCCCGTTCTGGGCAAACAGAGGCGTTGGTGGTGGTGTCATCAGAGTAGGTTGCTGTTGTACTGGAGAAAACGGGTTGATTAATGATTGGTGCCGCGGTGGTGGCGGTTAGGTGCCGAATGGTCGTTTCCGGCGAGTCATTTCAGATTTGGTGAGTCGTTTCCACCTTGTAATCGACTTTCCGGCGAGTCGTTTCAGATTTGGTGAAGATAGTGTCATATTTGGTTGAGAGTGGTAAGATGATGGTTGTGAAGGTGGTTTCAGAGGGTCACTGGAAAATGATAAAAAGGTGACGGTAGAAGATCACCGGAAAATGATGAAAGGTGATGGTGCGTCAGCGGCAGCCCTAGTGTGACACAAAGTAGTTCTATGGTGTCAAATATGTGGGTTATGGAAGAAGATGATGTTGGGTGATGGTGGTATCTTGTTATATATTTAATTTACTTTAAAGATAGATAGGTAATTTTATATGAAAAGGATAAATATGTAAATTGATATTTGGGGTTGGGATATATGTAATTAGAGGTATTTAATAAGGGGAAATATGTAAAAATCCCTTATAATATAACTCTTTAAAAGATTTTGCGTTTTGTTTGTGGTGTTATATGGAGAAATATGTTTTCTTTTCAAGTGTTGAAAATGAATCACTTTTACAACGGTTTTAAGCTATGAGACATTGGGACTCAAATGTTACACTTACTAATGATTTGTTAAACAAATACCATTCTACACCAGTGAACGTGAATGTAAATACTTTTATTAAAACCCTACAGCCAAATATTTGTGGTTCCGTCATTATATATATATATATGTATGTATGTATATACACTAATTTTTATCTCCTATATTACGGGGGATGTTTTATATTATTTGTTTTTAATATATATTTATTTTTTGAATTTTTATTTTTTTTATTGTATGAAAGTTAATAATATACTTATGATTTGATGATAAACTGTTTCACAAATAAATGAGATATAATAACCGGGTTTAAAAGCTATATGGGTTTGATGAGTCCCAAGACCCGTTTATTTTTTTTTACTATAAAATTGGTTTTTTAATTATAAATGATATATATATATATGTGTGTGTGTGTGTGTGTGTGTATTTAAATAAATCAGATATTAATTTTTAGTATATCCCTACTTTATATGATTTTTTTATCAAATATTTGGTGAGATTAGTTTTTAATTTAATGAGATGTTATAACCTATTTAAGAAATATATGGGTTTGATGTGACCCATACCCGTGAATTCGGGTCAAATGCATGAGAAGCCTTCATTTAAAAATCAAGTAAATATGGCGACTCCAAAAAAAGGGGGAGCGACCACATCGCGACACGTATGATTTTTATGGTTTCGTTTATATATATTATAGATATGTATATATAGGATTGATTTCTTTTGAGAACCACTTTGAGCTTTAAGAACTCGAAAGAACTCAACGTAACAATTTTTTTTGAATTTTTTTTACACATGTGTAATACGTAAGTGTAAGTAATGTACAAAAAATTACCGTAATTTTTTACACATCTGTGTAACTAAAGTAACTTGTGTAATTATCAAAAATACTTATTCTCTCTCCTGATTCATTTTTTAATCAAATTTAATCTCAGCCACATATTCAAACTCATTTAATTAAATGTGTGGTCCAAAATGAAGTTCTTAAAGTTCTTAAAATTCATCAAGTTCTCAAAATATCCCTCCCCTGTATATATATATTTATATATGTGTGTGTGCATATATATGTATGTATATGTATATTTATATAGGGGGTTATCCTAAAAACTAGTTTCCTAGGAACACTAGGAATAAATCATAGCCATTAGATCATGTTAATGAATGGTTGAGATTTAAAATTATCAAAAACCGTCATAGTTTTCTAGAATTACTCTTTCACCATTATAACCGACATAGTTTCCTAGATTTGTTTTTTCACCATATGGTGTAATGCCACATGTCAAAAATCTATTGGTTCTTACCATTCCTACGAAACCCCTTATTTTTATTTGAACCATTTTCTATGTATGTATGTATGTATGTATATACGTATATGTACATATGTATATATGTATATATGTATACGTATATAAATGAATATATATATTCACGTATAAAAGATGGAATACGCTAATGCCTTATCGTACGATACGCAAGCGACAATTGGGTGCGTCGATTTCTACCTTCGATTTAGTTGTGTTCAGTTGAGAAGATTTTGTATCCTTTTAAAAAGAAGGGTACACTTGTCTTTTGATACGTAATCTAAATTTAATAATTTGCGTATAAACGGTTACGATCCTGATATATGGCTTAATCAAAATCAATTTCTTTTTTACGAACCAATTTTTGTACCGAAATCAAATCCATTGAGTTTACGAACCAGTTTTCAACCAATTGTTTATCTAGGGCTTTGAAATGGAAGACGGTCGTGAATGTAAGTTTTTTTCAATGTTTGAACTAATTGAGATTAGTTGTATAATATGTTTTAATCGGACATGCTTCTGCATGTTAGTGTTCTATGACAATCACATGATAATAGATTACTTTAATTTGTGAGTGTATTATGAGCGTGTGCACATGATAGCTTTTGAAGTTTAGAATATGATCGTATTTACTAGCATGTTAACATGATTGCTTTTGATGTTTATAATATGAGCGTATTACGAGTGTGTTAACATGTTAGTTTTTTGGTTCCAACATGAGCGTAACATGCTAGTGTTGAGGTTGATATTCATTTTTATGAGCTTTTTGTCATGATATTAAGTGAAATTTAGTTATTGAGCGTTTTTCGAGTGTAACATGATATTTTATTTTAACTTAGAGTGTGAGCGTTTTACGAGCGTAGTTAACATGATAGTAATATAAGTTTGGTAAGAGTGTGTTACAAATGTAGTTAGCATGTTACTATTTGTATGATCATAAAATATATGTATTTATTTATTTATTTATATTTTTTTTGCAGATGATGCAAGTGTTTTAGTTGAAGATCAAGGGAATGATATTATTCCTGAAGTTGCTTCTTCTTACAAACCTGTTAAAGGAATGATGTTTTCGTCAACAAATCAAGCATTTGATTTTTATATTGAATATGCTGAGAAGGCTGGATTTGGTGTTCGCAAAGGTGGATCGTACATGCATAACAAGGTACTAAAAACCAAGTATTTTACATGTTGTAAAGAAGTTCACAAACCAGCCAAAATTTATGATTCGAAAGTTGATTATAATGAATCTTCAGCCAATTTCCCTCTCACATGTTTTATACTTATTCTTGCAGTCGGGAATTGATTTTTGAACAGATATGTAGTTGCATCATCCCCCAATATTGGTCTACTCTTGTCTAAAACTGGTATTTTACCCATTGGTATCCCCAACACTTCATGCATTTTTTTTGGTGTTATATTAATAACATGACTCCCAATGTTCAATTCATTAAAACATTGATCATAGTTCATCAGCAACCAATGTCCCAACATTGATGGAGTTTGGTTTAGTTGTAGTCTTAACATTGACCCAAAACCCATTGCTTCCAAACAAACTTTTTGTTAAGAGTTCATTGCATTCACTACATCAACAATATTAAATTGTGCACATCTCACTCGCAACTTTTTGTTTATAAGTTCAACAAAAGGTTTCCTTTGTATCATCTCAGCTGGCTTTTTTTTTTTTAACAACTTTCTTCTTTGGTCTTTGAAAGTCCGAGTCAGAGGTACTGTCTTCTACACCTTTCCGCTTTGTTAACAACTTGTTGATTGGAGCTTCAAAGTCTGAATCAGAGTTTGTTTCAATATGTTTTGTTTTAACCTTTTTCATTCTGGCATCAACTTGTTTAGTATTCTTATCAACAGTCTTTCGTTTAACATCATTCTTTTTATCCCCTGCCTTCTTACCTTTAACTGAATCACATATAAAACGCTTAATAAACACTTAAGACTACATTCTTATTAATTGCATAGATGCTGATGATACAACGCTTGTTAAACGCTTAAGATTATATTCGGATTAACTGCATAGATGCAGATGATACAATCATCACAAAACGCTTAATACTACATTCAGATTAACACAATCACAAAACGCTTATAGAACGCTTAAGACCAAAATTAAAGCGTAATGTCAATAGAAATATATAGAATGATACAAAGAACTACAAACGCTTGTCAAACGTTTACAAAATCAACGGTTACATTTTTACAATAATTAAAACCTAAAACAATTACGAAATCATAAAAAAACACCTGATTATTCAGTAATGTGAGGTCTATCTTGGTTTTCTTTTGATCTCCATTACTTGCTCAAAGCAGATGATTTAGGGTTCTTTGATTTCTCCATCTTCGTTCCGCCTCTATTACTTTTGATTTACGCTTACAGAACGCTTAAGACCAAAATTAAAGCATAATGTCAATAGAAAAATATAGAATGATACAAAGAACTACAAACGCTTATCAAACGTTTACAAAATCAACGGTTACATTTTAACAATAATTAAAACCTAAAACGATTACAAAATCATAAAAAAACACCTGATTTCTCAGTAATCTGAGGTCTATCTTGGTTTTCTTTTGATCTCCATTACTTGCTCGAAGCAGATGATTTAGGGTTCTTTGATTTCTCCATCTTCGTTTCGCCTCTATTACTTCTGATTTACGCTTACATGTAGTGTGGTTCAGTTGATTTACAGTAGTTTATGAGTACGCTTAATCGTCACCGGGTTCAGTTGATTATTGGGAGTGATTTTATGGATATTTGCGGAGATTATTTTATGATCTTACCCTTTTAGAAGATTTCAGACGCGTGTTTTAAATTTTTGATCGGACGCTTGAAGTTGTCGCGTATCTATCTTATGAAAAGACATTATTGTACACTAACCGCTCTATATATATATATATATATAGGCTTATGTTCATGAAAGAAAAGATATTAATGCGAGAAATGAATATGAGCCGTTAGTTTTATTTTAGGTTTTAAATATTTAAGAATAAATAAAAAAGATGTAAATGCAACAATAAATACACTCTCTCTCTTTAATTAAAACAACTAATATAATAATAATAAATATCTCTCTCTAATAGGAATGGCAACGGGCCGGATATTGGTAATTTCATACCTATACCCGTTTGTAAAATCGTGTCCCATACCCGGCCCATTACCCGTCGGGTATCGGGCATACCCGTTGGGACTTTTAAGTATATATTCTTTAACATCATAATCATTTTATACCTTTTGTTCATATAACAAATGTTACAAATTTAATTATAATAACGCTTCATATATATAAGCGTGACAATATATAAAAAATATAATTATAATTTCTATATATATATATATGCTTCACAACCTACGAAATACAAAGAATTTTTCAGGTATATCATCCGGGTATATGGTTCGGGTAAACGGGCATGTGCTTTCGTGTAATAAGGTCGGGTATTATCTAATCCCATACTCGGCCCGTACCCGCGAAAATTTATAAATTCTAATCCCATACCCGGCCCATAACCATCGGGTTTCGGGTATACCGGTCCCATTTATTTCGAGTTTCGAGTATACCCGTCGGGCTCGGGCTTTTTTTGCCATCCATACTCTCTGATTAATATATCTATCTAATTTAACTATAATCATTAAAAAGAAACAATAATTTAGTATTATTTTTCATTTACACTTCTTCATTTCATCCAACAAAAATACAATTTATTCATATAATAGTATTTCTTTATATTAAAAAAATAATTTCTTTCCACTCAATTTATTAGCATATATCAACGTGTTTTTAGCTATAGATATCAAAACATAATATATATATTTTTTTCAATTCATATGCTTATAAAAATTATTGTCATCAATATTAATAAAAAAAATATCATACAAATGTGTCCATTAAATATTATTAATAAATATACAACCTACACAAAATTATATAACTTACATCTGTTGAGCCATAAAAATGTACAACATACGAAAAAGCATACAACTTACATATGTAATTCGACATCAACAATTATATAAATTACACAAAGATACACATATCCTACACATGCGTATGTTATATGTTTTCGTATGTATGTTATATGTTTTCTTATTCTTAGAACAGTTGTATGTTATATGTTTTTGTGTAGGTTGTATATATTTTATTGACATTTAACGCAAACATGTGTAAGATAGTTTTTGTATTATTCATCACAATGTAACTACGTGTTGATGGATATTGATATGTTGAGTTGGAAGAAATTGGTTTTGAATAAAAAGAAATTTTAATGTATGAATAAATTGTATTTGTGTAAAATAAAATTTTCCTATGTAGGTTATATGTTTTTCGTGTTTATGTTATATGTTTTTATGTGCGTGTGTATTTTATTGATGATGAATTTTGGGTGTGGGTTGTATTTTTTTGTGTGTAGGTTATATGTTTTCTTATTCTTAGAACAAGTGTAGGTTATGTATTTTTGTGTATGTTGTATCTTTTGTGTTGATATTTAATGCAAACACGTGTAAAATAGTTTTTTTGTATTATTCATCACAACGTAAGTACGTGTTGATGGATATTAATATATTGAGTTGGAAGAAATTAGTTTTGGATAAAAAGAAATTTTAATGTATGAATAAATTGTACTTGTGTATGATAAAAATTCAAGAGACTAACAATAAGTTATAAAAATAAATTAGTTCTTAATATTTTTTTAATTATAATAATTTGATTATTTATATTAATTGAAGAAATATAATACATTTATACTTTCTTTATTTATATATAAGCATTGAAAACCTAAAACAAAAGTAGTGGATTATATTCATTTCTCTTATTTTCACAGTAATTTCATTTTTCTCCTGAACCATCATATATATATATATGGTGGGGTTAAAATAAGAAGTGAGGTGTGTCTAAGAAGTGTAAGAAGTAATCTGGTGCGTTAGATATGTTGATCTGATGGTGGATATGAAAAGTGTGTTTATTGTGTGGTGTGTTTTATTAGATATAATAGTGAAAACACACTTTCTACACTTTTAAGGAAAAAATCAACTTCTTATTATAACCTTACTATATATATATATATAGTAAGGATCATAAGAGAACCCTTTGTAAATTGAGAACTTTGAGAACCATTTTGGACCACTAAAAACACCTTTAAAAAAACTATTTAAAAATATCATAAAACAAAAAATAACAAAAATTTTAAAAAGGTAAAAAAACCAAAATTCTTATATTTCATTCCGGTTTCATTAAAAAAATATAAAATATTATAAAAAAATAAAAAAACGTCGTATTATACACATATGTATAATTTCATTTAATCTTTAGTTACGTAATATACACATATTTACAGTATCATTTATCTTAAATTGTACACATGTGTATAAAAGAATCATGTAAATGTACATATATGTATATATTATACATATGTGTATATAATTTGGCTAAACCGAGTTTTTTTTTATGAAACCAGGATGTTAAAATAAGAATTTTGGTTTTTATACTTTTTTCATTTTTGTGTTTTTTTTATTTTATGATTTTTTTAATTTTTGGGTTTTTTGTGGTCCAAAATGGTTCTCATAGTTCTCAATTTCAAAAAAGTTCTCTCATGATCCTGATCCTATATATATATATATATATATATATATATATATATATATATATATATATATATATAATATATATATATATATATATATATATATATGGGAGGGTTATCCTAAAAACAAATAGTTTCCTAAGAAGACTAGAAATAAATCATAGCCATTGGATCATATCAATCAATGGTTAAGATTTAAAATTACAAAAAAACCGTCATAGTTTCTTACAATTACTCTTTCAACATTATAACCGACATAGTTTCCTATAATTGTTCTTTCACCATAGGTTTTAATGCCAAATGTCAAAATTCTATTGGTTCTTACCATTATAGAATTTTGACACTTGGCATTAAAACCTATGGTGAAAGAACAATTATAGGAAACTATGTCGGTTATAATGTTGAAAGAGTAATTGTAAGAAACTATGACGATTTTTTGTAATTTTAAATCTTTACCATTGATTGATATGATCCAATGACTATGATTTATTCCTAGTCTTCCTAGGAAACTATTTGTTTTTAGGATAACCCTCCCAAATATATATATATATATATATATATATATATATATATAAGAGTTCAAATAAAAAACAAGTGTTTTGTGAGAAGTGTGAGAAAAGCTTTAAAATAAAACAAACCACCTAAATATGACACTATACGATGTAAATATGAAACAATACACTTATTTAGAAACTACCAATCTCAACCACTAGATCATAGATCCAAGGGCCTAGATCTATTCTTATTCTTCTCACAAAAATATTTTTTTACATTAACCCTACCATATATATATATATATACTAGTTTTTATCCCCCGTATTACGGGGGTTGTTTTATATTATTTGTTCTAATATTTATTTAATTTTTGAGTTTATATTTTTTATTGTATAAAAGTTAATAATATACTTGTCGTTTGGTGATAAATTGTTTCACAAATAAATGATATGTTCTAACCCGATTTAAAAGCTATATGGTGTTGATAAGACCCAAACCCGTTTATTTATTTTACTATAAAATTGGTTTTTTAATTATAATAATATTTATGAAAGTTAATAATATACTTATGGTTTGATGAGACTCAAGACCCGTTTATTTTTTTACTATAAAATTGGTTTTTTAATTTAAATAATATATATATATATATATCTTTTTTAAAATAAATAAGATATTAATTTTTAGTATATCCTATTTTATAGGATTTTTACATCAATAATTTGGTGAGGATAATTTTTAATTTAATGAGATGTTATAACCCGTTTAAGGAATATATGGGTTTGGTAAGACCCATACCCATGAATTCGGGTAAAATGCATGAGAAGCCTCCATTTAAAAATCAAGCAAATCTGGTGACTCCAAAAAAAGGGGGAGCGACCACATCGCGACACATAGGATTTTTATGTTTTCGTTTATATATATTATAGATGTTCTAATATTTATTTATTTTTTGAGTTTATATTTTTTTATTGTATGAAAGTTAATAATATACTTGTCGTTTGGTGATAAATTGTTTCACAAATAAATGATATGTTCTAACCCGATTTAAAAGCTATATGGTTTTGATGAAACCCAAACCCGTTTATTTATTTTACTATAAAATTGGTTTTTTAATTATAATAATATTTATGAAAGTTAATAATATACTTATGGTTTGATGAGACTCAAGACCCGTTTATTTTTTTACTATAAAATTGGTTTTTTAATTTAAATAATATATATATATATATATTTTAAAACAAATAAGATATTAATTTTTAGTATATCCTTTTTTTATAGGATTTTTACATCAATAAATTGGTGAGGATAATTTTTAATTTAATGAGATGTTATAACCCGTTTAAGGAATATCTGGGTTTGGTAAGACCCATACCCATGAATTCGGGTCAAATGCATGAGAAGCCTCCATTTAAAAATCAAGCAAATCTGGTGACTCCAAAAAAAGGGGGAGCGACCACATCGCGACACATAGGATTTTTATTTTTCGTTTATATATATATATTATATATATATATATGGTAAGGATCCTAAGAGAACCCTTTGCAAATTGAGAACTTTGAGAACCATTTTGAACCACAAAAAACATCTTTAAAAAAATATTTAAAAAAATCATAAAACAAAAAATAATAAAAATTATAAAAAAAGTAAAAAAACCAAAATTCTTATATTTTATTCCGGTTTCATTAAAAAAATAAAAAAAAATACAAAAAAAATAAAAAAAACGTCGTATTATACACATATGTATAATTTTATATAATCTTTTGTTACGTAATATACACATATCTATAGTATCATTTATCTTAAATTATACACACGTGTACAAAAAAACATGTAAATATACATATATGTATATATTATACATATGTGTATATAATTTAGTTGAACCGAGTTTTTTTTTATGAAACCGGGATAATAAAATAAGAATTTTGGTTTTTATACTTTTTTGATTTTTGTGTTTTTTGTGTTTTATGATTTTTTTATTTTTGGGGTTTTTGTGGTCCAAAATGGTTCTCATAATTCTCAATTTCAAAAAAGGTTCTCTCATGTTACTGATCCTATATATATATATATATATATATATATATATATATATATATATATTCTAATCTACTTCTAATTCTATTACACAATCCGATTTCCAATTATGGGAGAGAGTTTCTAATACGCCAATATATATATGGTGGCTAAATGATTTTTTAGATCAAAATTATTAGTGAAGAAATGGAATGTCATTCTCATTTAGATGAAATGATAATGTGGTTAAAATGTGAAATAAAAGATCATGGATTAAAATCTAACTGTAAAACATTTAATCGTTTAAAAAAGGAAAAAAATAGTAAAGAAATGTAATAAGTACTAATAACTAGAAAGACAATAAGTTGGATGCCCGCCTACTTCATAAGTTGAAAGTGTTCGCATCATAGAAATAAAGAAAGCTTAAAGAATATAATATCTTAGGTGGTGTTTGTTTTTAACAAAAGAGCTTCTTGGTGTTTTTTGTCTGCGTCACGCAGACCACGCGCAGACATTGAAGTTTGTAGACTGTTTGTTTTCCGGAAGACAATTCATTAAAAAGGTCCGCGCGCCCTCTTCCTCGCGCATACATGGACCACTCACTTCTCACCTCTTCTAAACATCTTTCACCAGGAACATAAGGTCATAATATTATCTCCACAACTTTCATCTCCAAACCCTAGCCTCTTCTCTCCAACCTTCTTCCTGTCACCCCCTCTCCCCACCTCCGGACGCCACCATCCACCCCCACCTCCGGCTGCCGTACCCCACCCTCACCTCCGGCCTCCGCCCCCAACCTCAACCTTTGGCCTCCACACCCCACTCCTACATCCGACCGCCGTACTCCACCTCCTTCCTCCATCACTACAAGAAATTTGACAAATAGCGTCCAGCTCCACCACTGTCAAGCTCAAGATCCGCCACCGTCAAGCTCCACCACCGTCAAGCTCAAGATTTGCCACCACCGGGCACCACCTGTCCACCAGTTCCTCAAGATCCAAGCTTCCAAGATCTAAGCTTATGTTAAAAATATATGTAAACATTATAATTTATTTTTCAATTTCAGTTTGATCATGTTTTAGATTTGTAATCTTGTAATTTGCCCGATTTTAATGAGAAATTACATGTGTTTGTTTCAATTTTGAGTTCAATTTGATTAATTATTGTGTTTTGTTGTGTTAAAAAGTGTGAGAATTCTTCTCCGGCAAGTTTTCCAGCATAGTCTCCGGCAATCCCTTAGCGGCGACGGCATGGTGTTTTCCGGCACTTATATGTTAAACAACTTTTTTATTTAATTTCATCTTATTTGAAAATTTCGGTTATATTTTAGAAGTCTGCAGACATTAAAAAACAAACAATCTTCTTCTTGCAAACTGCAGAGTTCTGGTCCACCTCTTCTGCTACAGATGCCTGCAGATGTGGTCCGCAGACTGCAGACATTTTACCTCTTAAAATACAAACAACACTGTCGGATGCAATTTGAATTTTTAGTAAAATTAGGAACATCTCCAACTAGTAAAGGAAAACAGTATGAAAAGAACTTACAATACATGTTACAACTAAAACAAATAAAATAAGAATATGTATAAGTCGAGTTGCTGAGGCCACATGTTGGACAACACGATAGCAGTTTGTTGTACTGACAGAGATGACTATCAATTAACTAAAAAGAATATGTCATTTGTTGCGGAAAATGATTGATGTGTATAAAATGTGTTCGAGTTTTTTCCAGAGCCTACAAAGTCTTTCAAGGTTTGGACATGTCATTAAAACTAAAGGAGTAACTTAGCTTTTGTTGGGATTTAATTGCTCTTGATGCATTGATTTGACGCGAGTGTGCAAAGTGCAAAGTACGTCATTACGCTCACGGTCTTATTCACAACGCGCACGGAACCCATTTATTCCTTACCGTGAAGAAACAGCAAAGTTCGGATTTTAGACTCATCAACGGGCTTGGCCTTAAAAGAGAGGTGGGAGTCTGAACAGTTGGATTACCCATATGCTTATTTTAGGATCCTGAGCCCTGTATTATATTAGTCGTATCAAGTGGGGAGTCCGGAACCTATTACAACTTCAAATGGTGCAAGTGAATTCCAAGCAAGTGTAACATATTCAGATGGAGAGGGAGAGTGGATCGAGTTGGATATTGAATAGGTTGCCAACTTTAACGGTTCTATAAAAAAAACGTCTAGTTTAATTCCAATTAGTGCATACTTTGTGGTAACACACTCGAGACGGCGGACCACATATTTACCTCTTGCTACATTGTTTCGATTGTATGACAAAGAATTAGCAGCTGATGCAAAATAAATCAGATATTTGCCTTTACAGAATTACGGTTAGAGAGTTATTGGAATCTCATAATTCACGATGGATAGACATTGATTATAAGGACATTCTACATGGCATTATCATTATTGGTTGTTGGTGCATATAAAAGACGAGAAATAAAGTTCAATTCTCAAACGAAGAAGTTAAAGTGATAAAAATTTTAGACGATATAAAATCGCTCAAATATCTTTAGATAAAGAATAGGTCGTATCACATATGGGAAGATGGATATAATTTCACATTTTTGTAATTTTGTAAACCAGTTATTGGTTATGTTGTTTGCCTTTGCTTCGACGGGTGCTTTTCAAATAAAATTTGCCTTTCGGGAAAAAAAAGAAAAAGAAAATTGAAGAGGCCTTGTCATTAATAGTTAATACGATAGTCATTATACTTAATGATAGTATTATGCAAGTTGTATATAAACTAATGGCACCTGAAACTTCAAACTATATTTAACTAATCATTATAAATTACCTAAAATAAGAGTATAATCGTTAAGTCAAATGACCAAATATTCTTTCCACACCTATTAAATTCATTTATCTTTACCCTTCATCTTCTAGAAATGCCTATTAATAATGTAATTATCTCTAAAATAGTATTGGATCTCCCATATAATAATCTTTAATAATTTTTGTTGGTGACATAATCTTAAACTCTCAAATCATAGTTAATAGTTTACCTGGCGTCAACTCCTTTAATTCCAGATATCTATGAAAGATTTGGTACTAGGTATCCATCAAGGATTTCAAATCATTTTTATTTCCAGTTTTGGTTCATACGCCTCAATGAAAACCAACCTTTAGATACTCTAAATACATCAACACTAAATAGATAACATTAATAAACATAATAGTTAATGGGGCGTCTTCGATCTAGTGATACCAAAGTGATGGAAAAAGGTGTCGGCTGTCAAAGTGATAAGAAGTCAAGTCTCGCTGTGAGGAAAAATGTGTAAGTTTAAAAAGATTCTTCTCAAAACTAAATATAACAGTTGTGAATAGTTAGAATTATGATCATACTTTAAGTATTTAATGGAAGATGATAAGTAATTTCTCTCATTATTGAAGCAAATTTTGATTAAAGATTATTAAACTAAACCTATGTTTGTTTATGTACATTATATCATATTTTACCTATGTAATAACTGTTATTTAATTATTACTGTTTCGGTTAAGATGGCTGTAGTTGGTGGCTATTAATGGCCGCTTAACGGTTGGTGATTAATCACCCCCGAAAAACCCATATGTATTTATGGCGCTTGAACATCGTCATATGAGGCACCAAGTTTATTTGAAATCATTTGTTTGAACCTTTTATTTGTATTCCTTCATTTATCATAAGAGTGTGAGTGTTCTTTGATATCATACATAGCGACATTAGAGCAAAAAATCCAGGGAAAGATTCAAAACACTGATAAAAGAAAGTATCGTTCAATTCTCAACCGATGCATCCAATTGGAATTATGATCAAAGAGAAAAGGTAATGATCAAGCTATGCAATTGTTAATATTGCAGGGTCCAAGGACGTCTCATATCCAACTGCAACCTCAAGGAGCGTGATGAATTAGCTTCTTTGATTATAGGAAAAATGGATGTTGGCGCACAAGATAAAATTTCCAGATTAGTAACTCATACGTCTAAATTGTTGCTGGTACATATGCGAAAAACTGGAATGATATTTGGATGTGTGTGTGCTCTCATTCCTATCTCATTTATTGGTGCATTAGTCTGCAGTTGCAGCTAATGTACATAATAGGTTTGTTTGGCAAAACTAGTTGCTAGCTGTAGCTAGAAACTGGTGGCTGATGGCTTGAAGCTGGTAGCTGTAACTGGTAGCTAGTAGTTGTAGCTTTTTAGATATATTTAGATGTTTGGCAGAGTAGCTAAGCTTTTTATAAAATTAATAAATGGGCGTAGCTAAAAATAATAATCGTAAATGTATTTATTTTGAAAGGTTATTTAAGTAAATTAAAATACTAAAACTAAAAGCTTGTAGCTCCTTCTAAACGCTACTAGTAGAAGATTTAAGCTTTAAGTTTTTTCTCCTAACTTAAAAGTTTTAAGCTCCTTAAACCAAGCAAAACTTTTAATTGAGTAGAAGTTTTTTTTAAAAGTTTGAAGCTAAAAGCTCCTAAAAGTTTCCTTCCAAACATACCCGCTGTGTGGACTATTATTATATGATCATTGGATTATTAATGTTATTGGCTCGCATGGTATTTCCATAATAGAATACTATTGCATTGATTCATCATTGATCGTTTAGCATATGGCATCGTTCTTATTGTTACATTGTTATCAAGGGTATGTGCACAATAGAATGCTATAACGGTTTGTATAGGCTTATAAATTTTTATTATTGCATATGCTCTTAGGGGTGAATAGGTTCTCACATTCTCTTTGTTTTTTTTATTAGGCTACAACACATATCAGCTGTGTACAGAAAGAACAAATAAATAGGAATGATGAAACGAAAGGGCAAAGAATTTGCATTTGTGCAGAAAAATAATCACCATGAACTTAACAACTCCTCCAACAAATCAGATCCTAGATCTTCCAAAATCAGCAAGTCTTTCTGTTGCTTGTTTGCTTCACTCGAATTCAATGACAAAGACATTCTCGGAAGCTTGTGCATCGCCTTTATAGCGAGTACAGGAGATTCCCCGTCCGGATTACTGCACTGGATTCCATTCAGGGAGTCCTTAACGGTTTCAACTGAAAAGTTTACGACAGATGAAGAACCCCTCATTGAGTATGATGCTTGATCATATGCCAAAGCTGCCGCTTCAGCGGTATCAAATGTCCCGAGCCAGACCCTCTTCCCATTTCGTGTCGAATCCCTTATCTCTGCTGCAAACTTTCCCCATGGTCTCTTTCTAACACCAACATATTGTTTCTTCTGATCACCTTCTTCTTCTCTCCTTTCTGAATTCATGACTTCTTCATTAGGGGAACAATCGATATTCCCTTCTTGGGATGACGGAGATAGATCCATCATCAACTGATGATGGGGTTCAGAAAGGATGTAATATTGAAAGCGCCTATATATAGATAGTTCTATACAATAAATTTAGAACTTACAAAATTTTAGGATTTTGCTAAAAATATACAATTGACTTCAAGTATTTTAATCCAACATGTTTTAATTAAGAGAATTATAAAATACAATTGAACCAAACTCCTATCTAATTGCTTTTTGTCCTTTATTGCAGATCCACAGATTTATGATAGATTAAGATTAACCAACCAAAATAACTTTGCAGATAAATTGAAAGGTGAAGCAAGTTAAAGTTTCAATATCTGCTAGCTAGTCTACAACTTATCTCCACTAATTTCTAGGATAATAACGAAAATGATCATGTGTTTTTTTCTTGCAGAGAAATGAAAAATATTTATAATAGTTCGTCGACGTACCCTGATCATATGTAAAAGATTCACCAACTTTGTAGGTTTTGGATTTTGCATGACCTGTATGGCGTTCTTAATCGTGTATATTTCACTTTCAGATTAAGGTGTTTCGTAGGTACATAAAACGAAGAGGCAACTTGTAACTTGCTACTGGTTTCCAGTCAGTTTACTAGGGGTGTTGCCTCTTGAACCGCAAAGAGTCAGCCCCCGTACCGGCCCGGTTGGTGGAGCCCCATGGATCCCCCACGGTCTAGGTCTTCGCCTCTTAAAACCTTAAGGTACCTTAGCAACAAAGTCATAATAATATTGAGGGGGTGTTTGGGATTCCTTATTGTACCTCCTTATACCTTATTTAAGGAATAAGGAATACGTTACAATGTTGTAACTTATACCTTATACACTCACAAAAACCCAACTTTCCCAAACACCTTATAACTTATAATTCATAAGTTATAAGCTATAAGGAGCAAAAATAAAGAATCCCAAACAGCCTCTGAATGAGTGTGTACCTCACATCTCCAAACTCGTATCTATGTTTATTATAGTTTCTCATTTGGCCTTCAAGTATATCATGACTAGGCAAAATAGATTAATGGGACCAAAGTCACCTAACAAAGCACTCCCAAACCAGACCACCCTTCACAACGGGTGTTAGGATCAGACGGGTCACACAAACAAACACAAATCGCACACCACTAGACTCGCAATCAAGAACAACACAAAGATTTATAGTGGTTCGGTCCGGCTCTGACCTACGGCCACTCTCGGTAACTAGGAGGTTTTATTACTTGTTGTTGGTGTAATTAAACTGATACAAGATCAATCTCTTATATAGAGATTAAATATGAATTTGTCAAACAAAGAAATTAATGTTGCAGATAACACACAGTGTCTTCAGCCACTTCTTTTGACAGCCTGCAAACATGGTTGCAGGTTCACACCTGTTTTTTCTGCTGCTGCTTTTTGACAAACCACAAGAGTGGCTTCACACTCAACAATATCCCACTTGAAGCCACGAAACAATCTTCACCTGCGCTTCAACTGTGTATCTGTATTTCTGTAAGAAACTTCTGATCTTAGTATCTTCCTAGTTACCCGCCCTTCTCTTCAGTTATCCTGAAGGCCAGTTGAAGCTATGCAAAGCTTCAACTTCTCTAAGGTGACAACCTTAGTCAACATATCAGCTGGATTTTCAGTTCCTTTGATCCTCTTCAACTTCAGAGTGCCATCACTAACTTTGTCTCTGATGAAGTGATATCTCAGCTGTATGTGTTTCGTCTTCGAATGGAAGACAGGATTCTTTGCAAGATGAATAGCACTTTGATTATCACAGAATAGTGCACAATCATCTTGTTCTTTGCCAAGTTCGTTCAGAAAATTCTTCAACCATATAAGCTATTTGCTTGCTTCAGCAACGGCCATATACTCTGCTTCAGTGGTTGAAAGGGCAACACTTTTCTGTAGTTTAGACATCCAACTTACTGCAGTGCCTCCCACTGTAAAGACATACCCGGTTGTGCTTTTGAATGATTCTTTGCAACCACCAAGGTCTGCATCTGCAAAGCCTTTCAGAATAACATCTTTCCCCTTAAAATGCAATGCCACTTTTGAAGTCCCCTTCAAATATCTTAGCAACCACTTAACTGCTTCCCAATGTTCTCTACCCAGATTAGACATAAACCGACTAACAACTCCCACCGCATGAGCAATATCTGGTCTCGTGCATACCATTGCATACATGAGGCTACCAACTGCAGATGGATATGGAACTTTAGCCATTTCTGCTTTGTCTTCTTCTGATTTGGGTGACTGATCTTTGGAAAGCTTAAAGTGACTTCCCAATGGCGTGCTTCTAATCTTGGCATCTTTAAGGCTGAATTTCTGTAACACTTTCTCAATGTACTTCTCCTGAGAGAGTGTCAAAGAACCATCTTCTTTGTTTCTGAAAATACTCATCCCGAGTATTTAGTTTGCAGCTCCTAAGTCTTTCATTTCGAACTCTTCAGACATTTGCTTCTTTAACTTCTTGATTTCTGTCATGTCTGAACCTGCAATCAACATATCATCTACATAGAGTAGTAGAATGATATAAGAACCCTTGAACTTCTTTATGTAACAACAATAGTCATTGTCACATCTCTTGTAACCAACTCTTCCCATGAAGTTATCAAACTTCAAGTACCATTGTCTGGGCGCTTGCTTCAGACCATACAAACTCTTCTTCAATTTACACACCAAGTTTTCTTTACCTTTAACCTGAAAACCTTCTGGTTGTCTCATGTAGTTTTCTTCTTCTAGGTCACCGTGTAGAAAAGATGTCTTGACATCTAGTTGCTCTAGATGCAAGCCTTCTGCTGCTACAATACTGAGAACAAGTCTGATAGTGGTCATCTTCACTACTGGAGAGAATATCTCATTGAAATCGATTCCCTCTTTCTGCTGAAAACCCTTGACTACTAATCTTGCTTTGTACCGTTTGGTACTATCATGTTCATCCTTGACCCTGAAAACCCATTTATTTTGAAGAGCCTTCTTACCAGCTGGAAGCTTTGTTAAGTGTCAGGTCTTGTTCTTCTCAAGCGACTTCATTTCATCTTTCATTGCTATCTCCCACTGCAATGAATCTTTCAACCCCATAGCTTCACTGTAACACTGAGGTTCACCATTTTCAGTCAAAAGAATGTAGTTGACTGATGGTGAGTACCGGTTTGGCGGTCTAGTGGCTCTAGACGATCTTCTTGGTTGATTTTGAGGTGTTTCTGGGGATTCTGGAGTTTGAGGAGCAACTTCTTCTACTTCTTCTTCCTCAGAATCATTACTAGAGTCATCCCCTGAGCTCCCACTGTCGCTTGACTCATTTCCATTTTCTGGAATGTCGACTGAAGCTTATTTTCTTTTTTCACTTTCAAACTCAACACTTTCTTTTTGATCTTCTTGTTTCTTGCTGTTTTTGTCTTTGTATAATTCGTTTTCATTGAAGATGACATTCTTGCTTCTGATTACTTTTCTGCCTTCATTATCCCAAAGCCTGTAACCCATTTCTTCTGACCCATAACCAATGAATGTGCACTTCTTGGATTTTGAGTCTAACTTGTCTCTTTCACCACTTTCTAACAAATCATAAGCACTACAACCAAAGACTCGTAAGTGTTCGAGACTTACCTCCTTTCCTTGCCACATTTCTTCTGGCAATTTGAAACCCAATGGAACAGATGGTGAACAGTTGATCAAGTAAGCTACAGTGTTAACTGCATCGGCCCAGAATGTCTTAGGCATCCCGGCATTCAGCCTCATGCTTCTAGCCCTTTCATTCAATGTTCTGTTCATTCTCTCAGCTACACCATTCTGCTGAGGAGTTCCAGGAACTATCCTTATCATCTCTATCCCTTCATTGGCACAATAGTCAGTGAACTGCTTGCTTATGTATTCACCACCATTGTCCGAGTTTAAGCACTTTACCTTCAAATTAGTTTCATTTTCAACAGCAGATTTCCATATCTTAAAAGCATCAAATACACCAGATTTATGTTTAAGAAAATATACCCATACCTTGCGTGTTGAATCATCTATGAAGGTAATATAATATCTCGAGCCTCCTAGAGATGAAACTGAAGTTGGTCCATATACATCTGAGTAAACAAGCTCCAACTTCTGAGCTTTCGGTGTCCTCCCTGTCTTCACAAAAGTAACCCTCTTTTGTTTTCCAAGAACACAAGGTTCACAAAATTCAGTTTCCACTTTCTTCAAGTCTGGAAACTTTCCTTTCTGAGCCAACATCTTCAATCCCTTCTCGCTCATGTGTCCGAGTCGGTTATGCCATAAATTTGATGGACTCGGACCGGTGGTCATTGCGTGAACACCTTCAGCAGAAACTTCTGCCATGTATAGAGTGCCTTTCTTCTTTCCTTTGGCAATCACCAAGTTACCTTTGATCACTTTCCATTGTCCACCCCCAAAGTGAACATTAAACCCTTCATCATCCAGTTTACTAACTGAAATCAACTTTCTCCTCTAGTTAGGAATAACCCTGACATTTTTCAATGTCCATATAGTTCCTAATGAGGTCTTCAAGTCTACATCTCCAATACCTGTAATATCAAGCATCTGATCATCTGCTAAACAAACTTTACCAAAGTTACCTGTTCGTAGATTCTTGACCAGATCTGGGCATGAGATAGCATGGAAAGAAGCACCCGAATCCATAATCCAAGATTCAACTGAATCTTCAACGGAACAGATGAGAGCATCACCAAATTCTTCCGAGGATACACTGTTTACTTCTTTCTTTGCAGTTGGGTTTGTACATTGGCTTCTAAAGTGTCCTTTTTCTTTGAAATTCCAACATTCAATGTCTTTTCTATCTTTTCTGTACTTTGACTGACTCCTTCTTCTTGACTTTGATCTGCCTCGACTATGTCCTCTTTCGTTTCTTCTTCCTCTACTTTCTGTATGCAATAGAGAACTAGAATTAGAAGTCTCACCGTTTCTTCTCCGCCTGATATCTTCATTTACAATCAAGTCACGAATACTCTCGAAAGTGAGTTTGATAGTGCCGGATGCACTACTAACAGCTGTGACTGTGCCTGACCAACTGTCGGGCAAAGATGATAAAAGGAGGAGCGCTTGTACTTCATCTTCAAACTTTATTGCAACTGAGGCTAAACGAGAGATAATCGAGTTAAACTCGTTTATGTGAGCGGTAACTGACATGACTTCCTTCATCTTGGTGTTAACCAATTGTTTGAGCAGATAATCGTGTTCTTTCTTCTTCTTCTTCTTGAGCAGATAAACACAGAAAACAAGGACAAAAAACTTAACTTTCCTTCTTCCTTCTATCTCCCAAGAAAACGAGCAAAGGTGATGGTGTCATGCGCGATTTCTGGCGAGGGGAGCAGGCTACGGGTTCGTCGGAACCTTGGGTAGTCGCGGAGGTGGCGGTCACTAGCGACGGCGACAGAGGCTGCGCGGCAGCGGGGCTATGGAAGCGACGGCAGTTGCTGATCGGAACTTTATTTCCGGCTTCACATGTCAATATCTTCTCGCCTCTAACCTGGTTCGTGTGATTCAATCGATCCTGTGCTCTGATGCTAGTTGTTAGGATCAGACGGGTCACACAAACGAACACAAATCGCACACCACTCGACCCGCAATCAAGAACAACACAAAGATTTATAGTGGTTCGGTCAGGCTCTGACCTACGTCCACTCTCGGTAACTAGGAGGTTTTATTACTTGTTGTTGGTGTAATTAAACTGATACAAGATCAATCTCTTATATAGAGATTAAATATGAATTTGTCAAACAAAGAAATTAATGTTGCAGATAACACACAGTGTCTTCAGCCACTTCTTTTGACAGCCTGCAAACATGGTTGCAGGTTCACACCTGTTTTTTCTGCTGCTGCTTTTTGACAAACCACAAGAGTGGCTTCACACTCAACAACGCGTCTGCTGCTTGGCTGCGTCCTTCGAACCTTGGGGCCATAGCCCGTTGTGGGTGCTCTAACAAAGCGGGAACAGTATGTTGGATCGAGCTGACACTTGGTTTTTACTTTTTAGATGACTTAACCGCCGAACCGGTTCAATGTTATTAACTTTTCCATTTTTGTGTAAAAATTATATTTATTTTTTAGATTTTTAAGATTTATTGATGTGACAGTGTTCGCCAGCTAATATAGGAAGATGTTAATTAGTGTTGTATTTTGGTTGCTACATTAAATACTCTTCTCTTCATTTTTTTTTCATTTTAACAAATAATATACTTTTATTCTTTTATTTATAATTTTATTCTTTTATTTATAAGCAACACAACAATATGCGATACATAATTCTCTTTTAAAAATCTTATGTTATGACGAGTTCAACAACAGGTGTGGTTTCGTATTTCCTACTTGGCTACTTGTATATCGTTTTGTTGTACGTACTGTAATGAATTGACAGACTATATGATACCTTAAATAATATATAAATTATGTGATTGATCCTTAAAGATGAATGATATAAATAATATAAAAAATGGACTATTTTTTAAATTTGTTGATAAATACAAAGAAACAAACTAATTAAGATAGGAAATTTAAATTGCACGATTATGAAGAGGCTAGGACAACATGAAATATCATATTTGAATTAAAGTAATGAAATTCAATGTTTATTAATCTCTAATTCATATAAACTTACCTAAACGCATGAGGTATTTCATGTTTAAATTCATTATCCATGCCCCAAGCTAGGCACATATGGTAGAAGGCAAGTAATTTTATGGCTAATAGCATAAAGCTAGTGGGACTCCTTCGCATGATGTGACGGATTGGTATTAATTCTGCCTGTTACAATACTGACAAGTTGCTATAACAATCGAATGAGAAAACCAAAAAAATAAACTTTTTGAGCGATCACCACTATTAAACTTTTAGGTTAACACATTAATCTTGTCATCTAGATATTAATATTCTTATGATGCTTAAGCGTAAAGAAACATCTTGGTAAGTTCAGTTTTTTGTCCGATATGTTGATCAGAAATTGAGGCATCGGTCGAACATGTGTTTGTCTTGTGTGGCCTTGCCCAAACTACGTGGAGTTTAATTTCACAATGGGATAAGTTGTCTACCTTATTTATCTTTAGTATTCACGATATGATGGAGTTGCATAAATTTTGTTCGTTTTCAAACGAGAAAACAAAATTGTTCCAAGCGATTTGTTTGATAGCGATTTGGTGCTTGTGAAAAAAGATAAATGCATTGGTCCATAGCGGGATTTCATTTTATATCATTAGAGCCTTGTAATGACTGTGAATAAGGACAGAACTTCATAGTTAAGTATACTTATGTGAGAGTAATATCAGGATAAATGACTATTTCAGAAGTCTCTATGTACACTGACAAAAAAAAATCAGTTTTATATGGGTAAAACAAACACTATTTATGGTGTGAAGGGCGTTATATGACAACTATTGTTACTATTAAATATCTATCACATTAGACATGATAATCTCGTAGTTATTAGAACTTTGCATTATTTAATTACTTTACTAGCGATTATACGTAATTATTGTTGATATAACTTACGTATATTAATTATCTGGCGTATTATAATTATCTGCTATAAAAGAATATATATTCCCCAATATAAATAATTATATACTCCATAAGTAATGGCAAAGAATATGATGAAGCATCTTCCAAGCTATATTAATTAAACATACTCTTAGTGGCCTTCACCATAAGTTCTTCATCACACTCACACTCACACTCACACTCACACTCACACTCACACTCACACTCACACGTATGTGTAGTTATGTAACACAAAAACAACATAAACATGTATAGAAGTAATTTTGAACTTACGTACGTTGTCGCAGGTTCTTCAACAAAAAATAATGTAAACGAGAAGCTTAGAACGAATGAACGATAGATCACATAAAAGAATATTGTTGACGATAAAAGTTGAATAAAATAAAGGAAAATTGGATTTCAATAATCTCAACTATTAAGCATTGGCCACCAATAATTCAAACTATCAATGTGATCGGTGATAATCTCAATTTTCAATGTTGTTACCAAGAACAATCCCGCTCTAACAATTCACTAACTCCGTTAGTTATTTTCTTTTAAGTTGTTGTGAAATAACCAAAATACCCTTACTTGTAAATAAAAATAGAGCTAAATAAAAACAAAAACTAAAATCACAACCATCCACCCTTCTTCCCCATCAACCGGAGTAAGGGTTTTCCGGCCACCTTCAACCGCCGACACAAATCTGAATGCCGCCCCTGTCCATCTCCAACTAGAATCACAAACACCAGACCACAAATCTGAACAACCCCCCCCCCCCCCATTACCACCGAAGATAGTCACCACCGCCCCTCGTTTTTCCGGCCACGATAGAGCCACACTCCAACGACCACATCGGCGATGATTCCCCTCACTCCCGGTCTCGTTCTCCACCCTTTTCCCATTAACCATCATCCCCCTTGTCTTTCCGATAAGAATATAGGAAACAGGATGTAGAGATAGAGAGATCTGAGCGGTGGTGTAAAGTAAATTGTCGGCAACCGTCTTTTTCTAAACCCAGAAAACTTAGCGGTGGTGTGGTGTAAAGCTCGAACACCGCCGATAGGGGATAGACAAATAGGGTGCTTGTTTTATCAGGTGGTGGTGCTTGTACCCTTCACTCGCCGGAAAAAGATCGTAGAAGAAGAAGTGACGGTGGTTGGTAAAGACAACCAAATGCAAATCTACGGTGGTGTTAGGTTTTTTAAGATTTTTTTATTAATTATATTTTGTATTTGTTAGTAAGGGTATTTTGGTTATTTCACGCTAACTTAAAACAAAATAACTAACGCAGTTAGTGAATTGTTAGAGCTGGATTGTTCTTGGTAACAACATTGAAAATTGGGATTATCACCGGTCACATTGTTAGTTGGGATTATTGGTAGCTAATGCTTAATAGTTAGGATTATTGAAATCCAATTTTCCTAAAATAAATTATTATTTTACACTAAATCATGTCGTGCGCGGGAATCCGTCGACGGTAAAGGACAAAACATGTCCCTTCCCCAGTTCTAGCTCACCACCTGTTTGCATAATAAACAAATATTAGTTAAGTTTTAGTATTATAGTATACACCTTCTTTTGTTGGCAAAGGTCGATAAATATAGAATAAATTTAAAATTTTATTTTGAAAATGATTAATATAATAATATGATATATTCACCATCCTATTTTCATTTTGGTGTCAAAAGTCCCTACATGAAGGGAGGTTAAAAACAAAATATATCTCATGGCAAAGAGTTAATATTAGTAACATTTCGTTCTCTCATATTCAATTTGCTCATAAACCCCTTATTAAAGTTGAGCGACTATAACGAATCATTTGATTAAGCTTTACTAATATGACATAATTAGTCCTAACAATTATATGATATAAGTAATTGTAAAAAAGTTAACAGATAAATATAGTTACCCTGATACGCCTATTATATTAGAAGAATTAATCATTATTAGAGATCTTTATTCCGCACAACTAATGATTAAGATCTTTACTATACCATGAACACTAAAGAACGCCATCATTCTTCCAAATGATTATCTGTCAAGATTGAGGCATCATTACGGAATCAATATGACTTCACCATCATTGTAGAAGATCATGTGTCCCGCAAGTATGATTTATTTGATGTATAAACTCATGTTCGTGATTGAATCTACACTATTTGGATTTATGTTTTACCCATGTTGATTAAAATTTTTATAAAAAATATAGCCATGAAATTTGTTACATTACCACTTAATCTTTAATGCACATGAAGAGAAAAATGGTGCAAGAGATTCTTGTCGCCAACCTATGTTGGCGTACGAGGTTATTTGTTGTGCGATATAGCGCAAGAGGTATATGGGTTGGCGTAGGAGACTAGGAGATGAAGAGTTGGTGCATAAGCATAAAGTAAGATTGTTTTGGTAATTTAAAAAGGTCAAGATTGTTTTGATATATATATATATAGGAGGGATATTTTGAGAACCATGTTGAGTTTTAAGAACTTAAGAACTCAATTCTAGGCCACACATTTAATTAAATGGATTGAAATATGTGGTTGAGATTAAATCTGGCGAAAAAGTCAAAGTATGAGAGATAATAAATATGTAAGTGGTTACACTAACTTTTACGTCCGTTACACATGTGTAAAAAATCGACTCGGTGCGTAAAAAATTCTGTAATTTTTTTACGTGTATGTAACTTACATATATTACGCATGTGTAAAAGAAATTCGAAAAAAAAATCGTTACACTGAGTTCTTTCGAGTTCTTAAAACTCAAAGAGGTTCTTAATTGAAATCTCCCCTATATATATATATATATATATATATATATATATATATATATATGGTTAATTTGGCTATTTTGATGATTTTCCCAAGCAAGTATTCTAGTTTATCACCGATTATTGATAGTTTTAGAAGAAAAAAGAACTCTCATTTAAAAGCTAAGTATTTATACCATAATGCCGTATGTTCTTCATAAACATACCTTTTATTTGTGTCTAAAGCTCTTTCAAAAGTTTTAAACACACAATTATGCATGTATATGCATATGCATATGTGTATAGGTATCAAGGCATGTGTATATAAGACTATAAGAGTATAGTATATGTATGTGTATTAGGATAAGTATGAGTATAAGTATGTGTATAATTATGACTATTACCGTTTGTTGCAAATGTGTAGCCAATTGCTAAGCATTCGGTACGAATTCAGTTGAATTATTTCAAAATAGTTATTATTATTATTATTATTATTATTATTATTATTATTATCGTCAACTTAATTATTTGTGTCATTATTAATTAACTTTTATCATTATTCTTATTAACTATATAATAATATTATTGTTATGTACGTGAATGTATGTGTTTCATATGTTTGTGTCAAGTTGCCACGACATTGCAGCATCCAAAGTCATCGCTTCCGTCGAACCACGATTCAGTCACATGACCGGTCTAGTTTTATATAGTTCGCTCAGTTCTTAAATAATCGGCCGTTTCAAACCGGTGGAGAACCGGACGGGTTGAACCGGATCACTGTGGAAAAGAATTATTTTTTTAATTGAAAATTCATGTTCGTTTGGTTGAACTGATGAACCGGTTCATTGTCCGACTCAGCTATGAAAACATTGGTTTTGATCCAATTGAAATCCGGTGATTTGCTATGAGTGTGGTGTCTTGAACTGAATTTGGGAAACGGTGTTTCCCCTGTCATACTAATCAATTTGTTATGAGTGAGATTAAACTGGATACGTTTGTTTGAAATGGTGTTCAGGCCACCGGAGGGGGGTTTTCTATTTGAAAGTTCTCTCAATAACATCCAAAAATATAGAAAAACTTAAACCACAAGTCAACTAATTTATACAAGAAAACCAAATAATGAAATCAAGACTGCTATAAAAAGGATTTTCAGTATCCCACATGTCAATTATTTGATCCTAGAACTTGCTGCTTAATCTCTCCTATCTTTGATGCCAATTCATCTCTGTTTCTCTGCAAAACGTAAAAAGATCAACATAATATGCTAAAAATCCAAAAAGTAATATCACAAAAATAGGTGCATCTGCAATATTGTTTGTTAGTAACAACAGTGTTTATAGGTGCATCTGTGTAATAACCTTCCTCAAACTAGATTGCATTATTCTTAAGATTTCCTTTTCTTAAGGTGCATCTAATCTGTATGACTGTATGTTGTATGTGATGTGATTATTTTGTTAGTTATTCGCTAATCCAAGAACAAATGGCTCAAGATAACAGATAAATTTATGTGATTCAAGAAATCGCGTAATGAGATAGTACATCAAAGGATAAATAATTAGGTTTCTTCTTTTAAAAAGGACGATTGCTAAAATGCAATCTAGACTACTATAAAAAGGACAATTTCGATATCTCACATGTCAATTCTTTGATCCCAGAACTTGCTGCTTAATCTCTATTTCTCTGCGAAACGTAAAAAAAAAACAATAAAAAAATCCAGCTGCTAAATTTAGAAAAAAAATTATATGCATACCTTAAAGAGCAAATGCCCTGCTTGGGTGCGCGCATATAATGTGTATATGTGTGAACCCTCAGGTGGGCTAAAGTGAAATTGCACTAATTTTGACGTTATTTTACTAATCTCGTGAAAATAACGTTAAAAGTGGCGGAAGGTTAATCAGGCATCATGTGGTAGCGTTGATAGCCGAAAGACAAGGGTACATGCACCAATCGGCCGGTGTCCCAATGGTTGAGTGTTATGTGCCTTATGTCCAAGGCTTGATGCAAAACTACCATCGAGCTGGGGGTCTCACCGGAAGCAGCCTCTCTATTCCTACGGGGTAGAGGTAAGGCTGTCTACATCTTACCCTCCTCAGACCCTACCATAGCTTTGCTATTGGTGGGATATACTGAGTACGATGATGATGATGATGATACCTTAAAGAGCAAGTAACGCGTGGTGAACCAGATGCTGTAGCCAAGACCAACCAGTTCCATCAATTTAGGAAACTGTTAAAAACATGTCAAACAAATACATAACTAAATTATAAGGCAGGTTATGATATATTAAAATTTAGTTTAGCAAGTACAGAAACCAAATAACACACCAAAGGTATACGATCAATGGATCCAACTATGTTTGCAGCCAACCATAGAGCTGTAACACCACCTACACCAAGCAAAGCAATCGAAAACGAATCTTCAAGATCCAGCTACATAGCAAGCACAAGCATTCTATTATCACAAATAAATATATAATCATACAAAAGTAACTAATCATCTTTATGATTCAGATGATATCCATGAGAAATAACAACATAGCATACCTCCGTTTTGAGCTTATTTAAGAAATCAATTTGAGGGAACTGATCATCTTCAGCAGCAGCATCATCTTTGAACAAACCAAATCCTTCAAACCCGGTGTTCTCCTCAGGTTGACCATCGTTGACCGGCGCTACATTATCAGCTTCTTCTTTAACATACTGATTTGCTTCACTTGATGTTTCCTTAGAAGCTGTTGCTTTTATAGATGAGTAACTGTACCCGCGTAAGCCTGTAAACCAAAATAAGCAAGAACCCATTTAGTTTTATAGCTTGAACAAGCATCTCTTACAATATCATATCAAAATTAGTTAAAAACACTTGTTGGGTAGGATCATCATCATGCTACTTTTCAACAAAAAAATCATAACTTTCATATGAATTTTACTGAAATCCCTCAATTTAGCATACTATAAATTATATTCTATATAACGCAAGACCAGTATGCGCATAATTCAGAGCCAGACACGTAACCCGACGTTAGTACCACGTAATTGGACATTGATACGCGTGTAACACGAATTCAAACACGTAACACGTAACCAACGTCAGGTCCGTTCCACGCCTGAACGCGTAACCCGTAGCGAAAAGCAAATCAAAAGCCAAAATGCGCCATAATTTCAAAGAAAAAACATTTTTTAAACCAACCCGAAACCTTTCGAACCCAAAACCCGTTCTGACTCGACCCTTTCCAACCCGAACCAAAACAATCCTTTTTTAAATGGACCCATTTCGACCCAACCCGTTTGCCAGTCATAACTCTAATCATATCATCAAATTACATATTCCTAAAAACAACTATTTAAAGCCCAGGAAACTCGTAAACAGAATGTATGGATTTAATGCTAATAAAGTCTATTTAACAGCAACAATGAATTCATAATCAAGTGAAATTTGAAGGAAATCTAGGGTGTATATTAGCAAAAGAAAGTAAATAGTGTAGAATTCAAATGTGCACCTGGATTATTGAGAGAAATCGAGTTTGATTTCAGTTGCAGACTGCTGATATGAGGGGTAAAGGCAAAAGATGTAAGATTTGATTGACCATTTGGGATACAACGAGAATTAAAAGTGCAGATCTCCATTTTTGTGAAGAATGTGATGTTAGGGTTTTAGCTGCTTCTACTTCTAGTAGAGGGTTCTATCGTTTGCAATCGAGCTTTCTCGAGTATAACAAAAGCGGATAAAATTAAAAATTAAAAGTTCAAAAACCCGAGGTATATTTTAAAAAACTAAGATAGCGTTTGGTATATGGTAATGAAGGACGGAATGAAATGACCCATTCAGACGTAATAAAAATATGCATGTTTGGTTGAAATTTCGAAAGAAATAAGCAATTACCAAAGGAAATTTCCTTCTAAAAATAGTCATTTTCATTTCTTCCATCTACCCAGTTTTTTTTTCATTCCGAGTCATATTTTCAAGTTAACGTATTTTGCCCATCAGAATTGCTTGTCTTGGGGACAAAAAAAACTCTGTAAAATTTTATTTACATATTTCAATAATAATAATTTCTTTTGATTGCATTGTAATTTCTTATTTTGATCTACTAAATATATTTTTGGAGGTCTCTATACTAAAAAAAAATTATTCCTTTCTTGTGATTTTGTTTCTCTAAATTATAAAACATATTTAAATTTATTAGTTTTTTAATTGGATAATATTAAAGTTGGTACAAAGAAATAATTTTGAAGCTCGGTTTATCATTTTTTTTATGAATTATTTTTTATTCCTCCGACTTTTCAAGCATACTAAACAATATAGAGTAATGATACATTTCATTCTCATATGGTAACCAAAAAGGGCAATAGAATGAGAATGATCCATTCCATTCCCATGTCCATTCCATTCCCTCATTCATTTCATTCACTTGTTCATTCCATTACATCATACCAAACAAACCCTAAGAAAAAAACTTACTTACTAATCATCTATCAAAAAATAGTCTTTAATTATCTCCAAAAATATGTCTTCCATATTATCTTCAACACCATACTACTATCCCGATCTAGACATTATTTTAGATTCGGATTCAGGGGATGAAACGATATTTAGTGTTATTTGAGAGGCTGCCAAACTCTTAGTTGAGCATTGCGAAAGCTCACAACCACAAACAAGACGACCTCTTCTTCAACGGGATCGTGTAGGTGCTCATAACCGGTTGATAAAAGTTTATTTTCGTCGGATGCGACTTTTGATTCGGAACAATTTTGGCGCCATTTTTGGATGAATCGCCAACTATTTTTACGAATAATAGGTGATTTAGAACGCGATTATGTATTTTTCCAACAACGACAGGACGCGAGAGGTAAACTGGGATTTTATCCTATGCAAAAATGCACGACGGCAATTCGTCAACTACCGTACCGGACTACGAGCGACGCCGTGGATGAGTATTTACAGATGTCGGAGACAGTGGGTCGTGAAGCCATTCACATGTTCTGCGAATGTGAGTATTATTATCATTTAAATTATATTTTACTAAACCTTCTTATTCTGAGTGTAAATTTTATAAACTTTGTTAAAATTATTAATATTAGGTATTTCTCAACTTGTCACACCCCCGCTTAGGGCCTAGGCGTATGACCAATAGTTGATACATGTTTCATAAATACATCAGAGTTGCGTTTATTTTAGCGGAAGACTTTGGTTATAATAAAATATTAATTTATTTGAAAACTTCTCGAATAATAAACATCAGAGTGTTTGATTTATAAATCATGTTTAAATCTTGTTTATAATATTTTAATAATTTAAAACTAAGTCATATCTACCTATCGAGCGTCTATCTTCATGAATGGCTCTAATTCCTTGCTACATGTACTAATATATTTCCCTGAAATATCGGGGGGGAGGGGGGGGATACGTCAGCGATGTGCTGGTGAATCGTTGACTCTAAAAATATTTAAATTATAGTTACAATACAAATATAGTTTTCTTGACAAACTTAGCGGAAATATTTCTACTTCTAGTATTTGTACCACTGCCCTACACACACACAAAAGTTCTCCGAGCCACGTAGCCCGTAATGGAGAAATGGTCATGACTGTTAGCCCGCGGTCACGTAGCCTTTGACTGTTTAGGCTGAACAGTTATGTTTGGATCCAGGCACATGTGTAATCGGTCTGAGTTGCTTTTTATTTTCTATTTTGTATTATAACGTTTTAGAGATCACGTAATCTCATGTAAACGTTGACTGACTCTTTAAGACAAACAACCCGTTCATCTTACAGAGTATAAATATGTTTTGACTGATTTGTAAGGTTAACATATTCACCTGTGATTGTCTGTTCTGAATGATGTGGTGATCTTGTTTGAAAACCTTTGTGAATGATTGATTGATGATTAACCTATAATAAAATAGGTTTATATAAATACCCGGATCGTCTTTTAATCCGGCTACAGACCTTTAGTCTGGTTTTAATAGCTTTAAACCTTGATTGATCATTTGTTTGAATAAAAATATTTAGACATGTAGTCTTTCTGTTTATTTACCAAATCATATGCTGAGTTTCTTCTTCATGAAGAAACATCTATAATTTGTTTCTTCTTCAAGAAGAAACATTCATTGACTGCTACCTTTGTATGTAAAATATTATGTTTCTTAATCATGAATAAACAATATATTAACTATATATCCTTGTATATAAAATGTTACGTTTCTTAACCGCGAAGAAACTATATTTTGACTATATCCTCATGTATGAAAAATTCTGTGTTTCTTAATTGTAAGAAACATTACTATAATCCTTTGTATGTTTAAAGCTTATGTAAACATAATTATGATCAAGGTTTGGGCTATACCCCTGACTATGGTCTAAGTCATATAAATATAATAATAAAATAATGACTTAGGAAGAATCCCACCTTATACGAGTATTCAGAGTTCAATTTCTAAGACTGGTCAATCAGCACTTCTACTCTCTATCGCGTACTAGAGCTTAAACTGTTAGAACCTCAGCACTTGGCACGTACTACGGTACTCGGCACGCGATTAAGTGTGTGTGAATAAGTGTGTTTTGTTGTGTGAAAAATGATATGCCATGAACCCCTATTTATAGGTTGATTTTGCAACCCATCGCGATACGCGATGGGTCCTGGTAATCTGGTCGCGTATCGCGGCGCCGTATATTATCCGCCGCCATACTACGTGCTGACACCTGGTCTGCTGAGTCATCAAGGTCCATCGCGTATCGCGGCGACCTTTGTTCTGGGCTCATCGCGATGGCACGTTGGACTCATGTTTTTATTTTTAACGTAATTGGTAACTTATCATGTATGGGTTTTACTACCATTTTCCAAAAATACTAAGGCTGCCCTCGGCGATGCGAGCGTGCGAAGTGCAAAGTGCACCATCAAATCGCCACATTGTGCCCATCGCCCGTGCTCGCTAGGACCAGTGGGTGCATGCTAAGCATAAAAGAATATTACTATGGAATTTTATATTTTTATAAAGAGCTTCCAAATCTTTCCCACTTTCCATGTGGGATGGATTTTAACTTCCTTATTTATATCAATGTGGAATGATTCCACTTTCTTCCATCTTTCTATGTGGGATGGAATTCCCTTATTCCATATCCTTAACATGAGATAACTTATTTATAAAATATTTTTATTTCCTTATAAAATGATTTTATTTTCTTTATTTAAATTTTCTCATTACTTATTTTAGAAAATAATTTTGATCCTTCAACTTTTACTAAGTTGTCAAATTTGGACAAAAATTTGGGGATGTTACACAACTATATGATAAAAAATATTTGAGGAGGCCGACTCAAGTGATATACAAAAAATATACGAGATGCATAAACAAAGACAAGGTTTTTCTGAGATGCTTAGTAGCCTCGATTGCCCACACTGGGATTGGGAAGCCGACCCAGTTGATTGGCAAGGTCAATATCATCGGGGAGATCATGATGACCCAACAATTATTCTTGAGGAGGTTGCATCATTTGATCTTTGGATATGACATGCCTTTTTGGGACGCCAGGCACAAACCATGATATAGCTATGATAAAATGCGTCCCCTATTTTTGACCCCCGTCATAGAGACATAGACTGAGTTACACCACACCTCATTTTCCACGAATGATGTCAATTACGAATACGGGTATTATCTATTCGACGATATTAATCCGAGGTGATCCACGCTGATTCTTAGCTTTACATTCCCGAGTAACGTTAAACGTCAATATTTCAAGAAAAAACATGAGTCGGCCATAATGGACATCGAAAGGGCAGTCAACGTTGGTCTATTATTAGATAACCGGCTCGTTTTCACCAAATGGATAAGTTAAGAAACATAATGTGCACTTGTATTATCTTGCATAATATGATATTGGAGGACTCGGGTAGAGCAACTTGTCAAGGTGAGTACAACGATGCGCCACAGCCGATCTCAACACTAAACGAAGATGGGAAATTTTCCAATTTATTAAAACACGAAGAAGAGAAACGAATTTCAGTCTTCGATCGGATTTGGTTGAACATCTTTGGAGGAACAAGCAACATGACGACAACGACCAAAAATAGTTGTAATTTTTTTTAGTTTTTATTTATATGTTTTTTATATTTAATTTAGTTTGTTTGTTATTATTATTGTATTTATATTATTGTGTTGGTTTTTTTTTGATTTATTAAAAAAAAATGTTTAAAGCCCCTCACCATAAATGGGCATCATAAATTGGGGCTTCGATGTCTCCAGTACATATGTGACGTTGATGTGATACTGTGATGGGCTTCGATAACCCCCACCATAAAAAACAACTTTATAGTTTGTATGTAGTCTAATAAGGCTTGCTTACTCAACTTTGAAATGTTAGTTTGCAACATTACTTTACTATTAAAAATAGAGGTGTTTTATTTCTGATTCAGTTGGTTTTCACGGCTTTATGTGTTGAACTAGTAACTGACCGGATTGGTTGGGTTGACTGGATCAGCAAAACCCGCCAAAACGTTTTTAGCTTTGGTTGATCTTCAAAATTTTAATAAAATGTTAGGTTTAAAAGATAAAACCTTTGAGCATTAATGGGATTAAAAAAGTACAAAAAGTACAAAAAGTTGATAGCATGATATCGGTTAAATGTATAATATGTATATATTATAATAAAAATACTTATGGGCCTATTATAGTTGTATCGCTATGGGGCGCCCTTCAGGGGTATTTCTGGGCGTCGTGGGGCGCGGACGAACCAAGGGCGCGGAGGGTGGGTTTGTTCCAACGGCCGGCGCGGTTTTGAAATGTTTCCCCCCTCCAACGGTCATATAACGACTAGTTGAAAAAAAAACTAATTATTTTATTTATAAATACTAACCCATTTATCATTTTTTACTCAAACAAATACCAAATTTCAATCAAATTTCCCTAAAAAAAATCTCTAACTCTATACCATGGATCCTTTCTCAAATTTATCAAGCTCGAGCTCAAATCCGAACCAAAACCCGAACACCAACCCAAACCCGTGGGATCCGGCACAAAGGTGGTGGGCTAGTATGCTCGCAAAAAACAATGACCATACCAACCCTTTCTATGCCAACCAGCATCTACCCGCCATGCCTCCAAACGTACAACCGTTTCCCAACGATATGTTTTATCGAATGCCAATGCCGTTTATGTCTCCGCCACCCCAAACCCAAATACCCCAAACCCCAATACCCCAAACCCAAGTTTTCGAAACCGAAGTTCCCGTAACCGAAGTTCCCGAAACCCAAGTTCGTCGCAAACGAAGCCATAAAAAGAAGGTTGTTTCCGATCAAACACCAAATGAAAAGGTTGACAAGAAAAAGTGAGAAGACAATGAGGAAGTGGTGTTGGCGCAAGCACGGATCGACTCATCCAAAGATTCAGTCTTAGGTGACGATAAATGCAGCGCGATATTTTGGGCAGAAATATGTGATAAGTTCTTTGAGATAATGGGTCGAGGTCGCTACCGCGGGGATGATTCCGTCTCCAACAAATGGAAGGTGTCACACCCCCATCTAAGGCCTAGGAGTGTGACCATCAGTTGGTACCACAATTGTAAATAAATCAGAGTTACGGGTTTAAGTGGAAGTCTTATAAAACTTGTGGAATTAATTTATAATATTTACTTAACAAAAGACGGAATATAAAATACCCGTTTAAGTTATATCAAAAAGCATTACTTGTTATTTACAAAACCACCATTTTAATATTTATAAGTTTATACAAAAAGATCTGAGCCATCGGATATCTTGAGCTTCTTCGTTCATCAAGCACTAACTTTGATCACCTGCAAAATGTAAATAAAATACGTCAGCAACGAATGCTGGTGAATATGCTGACGCTAAAATATTTTCTTTTAGTTAATCACCCCTCGAGACCACGTAAGTCTCGGCCCATCTTGGCTTAGGAATAATTAAGTTAAAACAACATTATAAACTTGAGTCTCTACACTAGGTCACCCCAGCAAAACACCGCAGCGTTTCGACATACTTAGGTGCCATAATATACACATAGTCAGTCTCACTCGAATGTACTTAGGTCCGGCCCATCGTGGCTGTAGGTCGGACCAAGCGTGGTGCAATGTACCCACCGCATTTTACCACATATGTAAGTATCCAGACAAACGTATACTACAGCCTGAGGGCTAGGCTTTTACTCTTATTCGTAATGTTTTTAGAGACACTTAGTCTCATGTAAAGTTTTTCATATAACAAGTTTGACTCATTTGAAAACAGGTTTGTAAAAGTTTGGGGCGTATTCACCTTTTAATTTGGATCGGCTGAAACACCGTCCGAGGGTCTTTCCCTTGTTATCTCGCACCTATAGTACGAGTATAAACATTTGTAGTCGGATATACAATCCGGCTTAAGACCTTTAGTCTTATTTTATAAACTCTACCTCGATGAACCTTTAGTTCAAAATCTATTTTTACTTAAAAACCTTTAGTTTGAAAGTAATTTATAAACCTTTAGTTTATTTATAAAACCAGACGTTTCTTATTCTCTAAGAAACGTATTCTTTTTCTTTATTATTTAAGAATAGTATTTATTACTTAAATAATATTTCATAACAAAGAATATATACTTACACACATATATATTTATATTTATCCATATTCATAATCTTATCTTTTTGTTCTTTTCTTTGTTATGTTTACTTTTCTTTTCTTTTATCGAGGTATCGAGTATAACCTCGACTTAAGGTTCAAGCCTTTTATATTATTATTATTATTATTATTATAATAATTATTATTATTATTATTATTATTATTATTATTATTATTATTATTATTATTATTATTATTATTATCATCATCATTGGCATTATGCCTACCTTTGTTGACTTATAGAACCCTAATAACTCGAGCATCAATCCAACACTGCTTCACCTTTCTTTACTTCTCGTTCAAACCCTTTTTCTCGTTTCCTTTCCTTTCCTTGGGACGCCACACGATGAACACCAATGTTTTCACCAATCGTCGGCACGCTTCTCGAGACTAATCACCATGGTGTTGGAAATCACAAACTCCTTCTTGATGGATACGTCGTGGAAAATGGCACGAACAATGAGGAAACGAGACACGCAAATCGAGGAATTATGATACAAACTTCGAGACGGATCGAGGGTATGTTTTTCAGGATCTAGAGAGATGTTAGAGAGAGAGAGAGAGAGAGAGTTTTGTATGTGTTTTTGAGGTGTGAAAGGATCAATCCCAGAGCCTCCTATTTATAGGCAAAAATTAGGGCCTGTCACGGTACGCGACGGCCTCCTTGGCAAGCCCGTCGCGTATCGCGACGCAGGCTTGGACAGTCACCACGTAGACTTGCCACGGGGCGACACGTGGTAGGCGTTGTGCCGCGTGGCGACAAGTGGCAGACGCGTTGCCACGTGGCGACACATTGTGCCACCGTCTGCCACGTGGCACACGTGTCACGATGTGTCAGACCACGTCATCGCGATACGCGATGACGTTGATTCAACATCGATCGCGTATCGTTGTTGACTCCTCCTAGAACCTTTGACCAAGCCCTTTGCGATACGCGATGGGCTTGTCCCTTTGTCCCGTCGCGTATCGCGAGAGGACAAGAAAACAGAATTTCCTTTTTAAACCCTAAGGTTTGTGATGTACATAAAAATATACATCTTTTCGGCATCAAATAATCTCTAAAAAATGCAATTTCTATCAAATAACATAGCATAAAAGACTATTTATCATAATAAAATGTAATTTCAGGTGAAACCAAGCCCCAAACGAAGAAACAAATGAAAAGACGAAGAAAAACAGAAGAAAACATAAGAAAAACAAAGAAACACGCCCCCCATGCCTCAAGAAACACGCCCCCATGCTTCTGAACACCAGAAAAGACCAAAAGAATTAGCACATGTCAATAAAAAGCACGGGGCCATGCCTCTCAACCACGGGCCGTGGTCACCTTTCAGAAAAGACAAAAAGAATTAGCACATGTCATAAAAAGACACGGGGCCGTGCCTCAGAAAGCACGAGGTCGTGGTGAGTCATCATGTACGATCTGACAACATGCAAGTAGGACACGTAGACACGAGGTCGTGCTTAATAAAGCACGGGGTCGTGATTTTCTCTCCAGACAACCTATAAATAGTGGCTCTTGTGCCATTTGAAGAGTGTGCCTTGAAAAGAATTATATCCGGTTTTCTCTTATAAAAACACACACTAACACTCACATAGAAGATTTAGCGAAGAGTTTGAAGGCTTGGAGGTTATCACCATCAACCATCATCATCACCCATCATCACCATCATTAAGAAGGAAGATTCATCTACATTCGGTTAGATCATTCCAAGTTTAATCATGTATTTGTTATCATCATACATCTTAATGTTTATCATCATGCTCATTATGAGCTACACTCCTTTTACCATCTAAAATCTATGAAGAAGCTTTGTTTTACTTGATAATTATATAAAACATGTGGTGTAGTCTAGTTAAGTACATGATTATATTACAATTATCTTTTGATGAGAAATGTTTCACCATCTTAAATCACTAATTCAAAGTTGGTAGTTGTCAATTCTATTGGCAATCGTTCATGATCGATTCATGTTCTTGAAAGATAGAAATACTTTGATACATTATCGAAACACGGATCCTTATATTGTACTTAGAAATGATGAGATATAAGTTATGATGTATTTCTCTAAGTCTTGGTAATCCGAAAATGGCTTTGCCTAGGATATCATGCTAGTTAAAGAAATCATATGTTAATGGAATGTGTAATTATAACCTACATAAATCAACCAAGGGGAGGTTGTGTGACTAAACTACAACCACCCGAAGTTGTTAGAATTGGTATTTGAGAAATCGAAGTCAATCCTAATCTTTCTACTTTACGAAACTACTTGCCAACTTAAATTGACATCATTGAGATGGCATGACATTAGGAAAGGGTGGACTTTAAAATGAGCATGTTATCTCTTTAGTGCCAAAGATGTTCACTTAAGGTTTAAGGAGATATCTATCATATATTGGTATGACAAGTTTATCACATGTTTGAATATTAATTATCAATGCTAAAATGGAGTGGATTCTTGATCTTAGATGGTAACATTCGCATAATTGAACAACTCGTTTAGAATATCTTGTCTTGGTCACCTAAATATTATATATAAGTATTGATATTTTATAAAAAGTTCGAAAATTAACCCCAAAATGATTAAAACTTCCGATTAAAGTAAAATAATGATTTATTATTAGAAACATTTGTGTCCACAGATCGATACTTGGTTCTTACCAATACTATTCTACATATACGATAGGTACACTTGCCTATTTTGTGTGTGTTTAGTCTTTGTAGAAATCACTTTTATAAATTTAAAACACGATCTTGTGTAAAAGCAAATCATCCAACCTCTTATAATTATACAAGCCGCACGCGCACGCATCAAGCTTTTGGCGCCGTTGCCGGGGACACGGTATGTTTCTAAGAACGATCCAAGTTTTAATTTAATCATTGTCTATAATTGTATAAATTTTTCTTAACTTTTATTTTAATTAATTTTTTTTATTAACTATTAAACTATATAATTTTACGGCTAGCCTAATTTTTACCTTTATTTACCTAATCTTTACTTTAGCTTAATTAATTTAGACCTTAGTTTATTTTAAAATAGCTTAGCCTAACTCATAGTTTAACTTTAACTAACTTTTACTTTAGTGTTTAATTTTGATTTAGTCCCATGTATGTCCTCTACTTTTGAGCCTGAGCTTGTTTCTTCAATTTCTGAACCGGAATGACTATTTCGTCGACGAACTCGTAAACGGACTACAGAAACCGCCGAAGCAATCAAAGATGAATCAGTAGACGCCACCACATCAGGATAATATCAAACCAAAGAAATGATGGCGGCCCAGAACAATGAGCCGAACATGAGCTAGTACGCCAAGCCAACTCTTGAAGGCTATGGCAATGCAGTGGCTCCACCCAAAATCACCGAACATTTCGAAATCAAATCAAGCACCATTCACATGGTGGAAAATTCAGTTCAATTTCACGGTCTCCTCGACGAAGACCCTCTTTCTCACATATCTCGATTCCTACGAATCTGCGGAACCTTTAAAATTCAAAACTGTTCAGATGATCAAATCAAGCTTAAACTCTTTCCTTTCTCTCTAAGGGGCCAAGCCCTGGAATGAATAGAATCTATTTCCTCTGGTTCCATCACCACTTGGGACCAGATGGTTGAATAGTTTCTCCTCAAATATTTTTCGCCTGACAAAACTGCCAAATACCGAGCCAGCATTACCGGATTCCAGACCGATGATGATGAATCTTTACACGCAGCATGGGAGAGATACAAAAGTCTTCTGAGAAGATTCCCACATCATGGACTGAGCGTATGGTTACAAGTACAAACTTTCTTTGACGCATAATCCAGTCAAAACAAACAGGCTATCGACCAAATCGTTGGTGGAGACCTGGGATCTAAATCACCAAACAAAGCATTTGAAGTCCTGGAGAAGGCCGCGGAGAAGAGTTTCGCTTACAACCCACCAAGATCTACACCTACCCATTAAGGAATACACCACGTCGATTCCAATACTCTTGTCACAGCACAGCTTGAAGCCATCTCTAAAAAATTCGAACAACTTCAAGCCGAGCTATCAAAAACCAGACTCACCTGTGACACTTGTGGAGGAAGTCATAAAGCAAGTGACTGTAAACAAGTAATTATGGCAATGGAAGAAGTCAATTTCATCGCTCGATAGAATAACGCTTTCAGCAACAACTACAATCCAGGATGGAGAAACCACCCGAATTTCAGCTGGAAAGACGGAGGTAACACTCAACCCTTACCCGGATTCGAGAAAAGACATATGAATCAACCCTTCCAGCCTAAACCTCAATTTCAAGATCAAAGTTCTAGTAGCCATCAAAACCCGAGCTACTCAAAGATCGAAGAGATGTTAATGTAGGTTCCCAGCCGGATCTACACAGGAGTATCTCGTAACACGAGGGTACGGAATCCCCACGTAATACGATACGAGTGTAAGATAAGCAATACGTTAAATAAGTAGGTAAACACACGAGATAATACTTGAAAACTTGATGTATTACTATTGCCAACACGTGATGCACAAGATCACCAAAAACACGTTCAGCAAAAACCTTTTTTTCTACCCTTCTTAAAACCCGAAGTTGAGGTTTAAATAGACCTCGACAACTTCACCAACAAGCTAGGCGAAGTTGTCATAACTTCGCTAGTTCCCCAAGTTCGCGTATACATACCAGCGAACTTACATAATCAACAGTATTCGACACGTAACAAACAAACAAAACGATTACAGACACAGACAAAACACGAGATACTGAACTACTGACATCATGCACCAACAGTTAATCCAACTCATGACCAAAACAAACGAAGCAGAGAAGAAGGCCGACTCAAGAGCTGTTGATATCAGTGGAGTGTTGTTAAAACATGAAGCCGATCTCAAAATCCAACAAGCATCACTCCAGAATCTAGAAATTCAAATCGGACAAATTGCCCGACAGTTATCCGAAAGACCACCTGGCACTCTTCTAAGCAACACAATCACCAACCCAAATGCAACATCTAACGCTGTTACACTCAGAAGCGGTACAACTACTATTGCCTCACCAACTCCAGAACCAGTTATGGAAAAGGAATCCCCTGATAAAACACAGGAAAGACTGACCCCGACGGGCACCGTACAACCCAAGGAGCCAGTCTGAACTTATGTTCCACCCATTCCATACCCTGGAAGGCTGAAGCAGGAACGATTCGAAGCTCAGTACGGGAAGTTTTTAGAACTCTTCAAACAACTCCATATCAACATTCCTTTCATCGAAGCCATCGCTCAAATGCCAAAATATGCCAAGTTTCTCAAAGAAGTGCTGACAAACAAAAGGAATCTGGAGGAACTCTCACATGTCACCCTAAGTGAAGAATGTTCTGCAGTCCTCCAAAGCAAGTTGCCAACAAAAATGACCGATCCAGGGAGCTTTACTATCCCTTGTCTTATAGGAAATTTGTCTGTTAGCAATGCCCTGGCTGACCTAGGAGCTAGTATTAATTTAATGCCTTATGCGGTGTTTACAAAACTAGGGATAGGAGAACCAAAACCTGTCACACCCCCAATCTAGGCCTAGGAGTATGAAACATAGTTGGTACTATATTTGTAAATAAATTAGAGTTATGGTTATTAGCGGAAGACTTTAAAATATAAGGATCGATATTATAAATATTTACGATACAAAAGACGAGACAAAAGTCTCGTTTGGTTTTACTTATTTATATGTCTTACAAAACCATCAAGTTTTAATAGTTACATAAAACTATCCGAGCCATCGGATACTTGAGCTTCTTCATTCTCTCAAGCTCTAATATTGATTACCTGCACAATGTTAAATAAAATACGTCAGCAACGCATGCTGGTGAATATGCTGACGCAAAAATTTTTTTTCTTTACTTAATTACCCTTCGAGACCACGTAAGCCTCGGCCCATCTTGGCTTAGGAATAATCAAGTTAAAACAACAATCATTATAAACTCGAGTCTCTGCACTAGGTCACTTCAGCGAAACACCGCAGCGTTTATGACATAACTTAGGTACCATAAATATACACATGGCCATTCCCCACTCGGACGTAACTTAGGTCCGGCCCATCGTGGCTGGAGGTCGTGACCAAGCGTGGTGCGATGTGCCCACCGCGTTCCACATATGAAAAGATCAAGACAAACGTCTACCAAATCCTGAGGGCTGGCTTATACTCTTATTTACAATGTTTTTAGAGACACGTAGCCTCATGTAAAGTTTTACACATAACACGTTCGTTTGTTTGAAATCAAGTTTGTAAAAGAAGGGCGTATTCACCTTTCAATGGGATCGGCTTCCAACACCGTCCGTTAGTTCTTCCTTCGCTATCTCGCACCTATAGTACGAGTATAACATTCATTAGTCGGATACACGATCCGGCTTAAGACCTTTAGTCTTATCATCTCGATGAACCTTTAGTTCATTCTTTTATTTACTTTAAAACCTTTAGTTTTAATAGTACTTTATAAACCTTTAGTTTATATTGAAAACCCGACGTTTCTTCTTCTTTAAGAAACGTATTTCTTTTATTATTTAAGTACATTCATAATACTTAAATAATATATTTCTATAACAAAGATTAATCTTATATTTATATATATTCATAGATATATTTTATCTTTCTTTTCTTTCCTTTCCTTTCTTTGTTATATATTTCTTTCGTTTATCGAGAATAATATTGAGTTAGGGTATTAAGCCTTTAAATATTTTATTATTATTTTGGTCGGGCATTATGCCTACCTTGCTTGGCTTGGCAACACCCTAGACACTTGGGCAGTACTTCGACGCCGCTTGCTTATCAACTTCTACTTGA
The DNA here is from genome assembly GCF_021521415.1 of Bidens hawaiensis. NCBI lineage: Eukaryota > Viridiplantae > Streptophyta > Magnoliopsida > Asterales > Asteraceae > Bidens > Bidens hawaiensis. Next base: position 119,543 of record NW_027491313.1, read on the forward strand.
TCAACACCTTCTTACACTTGGCACGCCTTTCGAGACGTCAATACCTTTGGCACGTATTTCGAGAAAATCACCGGGTCGTCGGGCAGTACTTCCTTCTTGTTCGGGTTGTCGGGGAGTGGCACGTATATCGAGATAACGGGCACGGAAAAACAAGGCTCGGGGCACGTTTATCGAGATGGAGCGTTGGCACGCTTTACGAGGTAGTGAGAGAAAACTAGAGAGAGAGTAAGTGTGAAATTGAGGTGTGAGAGGGCTGAGCTCGTGGCTGCCCTATTTATAGCCCAAATTGGATCCCATCGAGGTACGCGATGGGCTCCGTGACTCCCCCATCGCGTACCGCGATATAGGGTTGTCGAGTCACAGGGTAGGCTGCCACGTGTTGACACGTGGCAGGCGCAACCACACGGGTCAACACGTGGTGACACGTGGCAGCAGACGCTGCCACCGTGAGCCACGTGGCACACGTGTCACGGTGTGTCAGACACCCCATCGCAGTACGCGATGGGTGTCTTTCTTGACCCTGTCGCGTAGCGCAATAGGTCTAGAAGGCAGATTTTTCATTTTAGTCCCTGGGGTTTGGAAATTGGTAGAATTGGTCCTTTGACTTTAGAAGCTTGTCATTTTTGGCCCGAAATTTACGTGATGTTACAAAACCCACCCGTATGAGCATTCAATTAGCTGACCGATCTGTTAAATATTCTCTGGGCATTGTTGAAAACATGCTTGTCAAGATTGACAAGTTTGTTTTCCCAGTAGATTTTGTAATTCTAGACATGGAGGAAGACAAAAGTGTACCTCTGATTTTAGGAAGACCCTTCTTAGCCACTGCAAAGGCTAATATTGATGTTTGCACCGGCAAGCTCACTCTCGGGGTCAATGACGAGGCAATAACTTTTGACATAGGAAAATCTATGCAATATCCGCAACAGCACGATGACACACTATACTGTGTTGACATCATAGATTCCATTGTGAGTTGCTATATACGAGATTCCTCCATCAATACACCACTAGAAACAAAAGTCTTAGACAAAACACTCAACAAACCCATTTTAGAAAACGAAAATATCAAAAATGATTATTAGGAAACATCAGAAGAAATATATGAAATCACTGAATGCAATGAAAAATCAAAACCATCAATCAAATAACCACCAGCCTTAGAATTAAAAGGACTACCAAATCATCTCGAATGCGCCTTTTTAGAAAAAGATTCTCAACTCCCAGTAATTATTTCATCTCACATTTCCAAAGAAGAGAAAGACGAACTTCTTAAGGTTCTTAAGAGCCATAAGAAGGCTATCGCATGGAAGATCATGGATATCAAGGGCATCGGTCCCTCCTTTTGTACTCACAAAATTCTCATGGAGGAGGAATACAAATCCGTGGTCCAACATCAAAGACGTCTCAATCCCAACATGCAAGATGTGGTGAAGAAGGAAGTAATCAAACTGCTGGATGCCATATTAATCTACCATCTACCCAATCTCAGATTCACCTTGGGTCAGTCCAGTCCAAGTAGTACCCAAGAAGGGAGGAATGACGGTTGTAATGAACGAGAAGGATGAGCTGATACCAATGAGGACCATCACAGGCTGGCGAGTTTGCATTAATGAACGGAAGCTTAATGACGCCACAAGAAAAGATCATTTTCCACTTCCTTTTATCGATCAAATGCATGAGCGATTATCTGGGAAAATGTTCTACTGTTTTTTTGACGGATTCTCCGGATATTTTCAAATTCCCATGGCTCCTGAAGATCAGGAGAAAACCACTTTCACATGTCCATACGAAACATTCGCTCACCGGAGAATGCCATTTGGACTATGTAATGCTCCGGCCACCTTCCAACGTTGCATGGTGGCCATCTTTCATGAAATGATCGAGCACTCTATGGAAGTTTTCATGGACGACTTCTCAGTGTTTGGAGATTCCTTCGATCATTGTCTGAAAAACCTAGACAAAATGTTGGCTAGGTGTGAAGAAGTAAACTTAGTACTCAACTGGGAAAAATGCCACTTTATGGTAAAGGAAGGCATTGTTTTAGGTCACAATATATCCTAAGCAGGACTAGAAGTTGATAGGGCAAAAATAGAAACCATATCCAAAGTTCCACCACCAACTTCAGTCAAAGCCATTAGAAGTTTTCTAGGTCACGCAGGCTTCTACCGCCGCTTCATAAAAGACCTCTCCAAAATTGCTAGACCTATGACCAAACTTTTGGAGAAAGACGCACCGTTCGTCTTCTCTGAAGAATGTGTTGAACCATTCAACATATTAAAGGGCAAACTTGTCAACGCTCCAATCAAGACTACACCCGATTGGACCCTTCCATTCAAGATCATGTGCGATGCAAGTGACTTTGCAGTTGGAGCCGTACTCGGACAACGAAAAGAAAAACACTTTCACCCAATCTACTATGCCAGTAAAACTCTTAATGATGCACAAGAAAACTACACCACAACAGAAAAAGAGTTATTAGCAGTAGTTTTCGCCTTTGAAAAGTTTAGATCCTACCTAGTTCTTTCAAAAACCATAGTTTACACCGACCATGCCGCCATACGATACCTCTTCAACAAGCAGGATGCCAAACCTAGACTTATCAGATGGATCCTACTACTTCAAGAATTCGACATAGAAGTCAAAGACAAAAAGGGAGAAGAGAATGTCGCCGCAGACCACCTCTCACGTTTAGAATGCCCAGCTTCAGAAGAACTTCACAAAGAAATTATCAATGATAATTTCCCACATGAAATTCTCATGCACATTCCCTTCATAGAAGAGAGAGATGAAAGTCCTTGGTATGCCGACTTCGCAAACTACCTAGCTTGTAGAATCCTAAGAAAAGGACTTACTCATCAACAGCGGAAGAAATTCTTCTCTGATCTTAAGTTTTACTTCTGGGATGATCCATACCTATTTAGGATAGGCGCTGACCAAGTTATTCATAGGTGCGTAGCAGGCAATGAGGCCTTAGACATTCTTAAACACTGCCATGAAGGACCCACTAGTGGACACCACGGTACCGCCACTACGGTCAGATAAGTGTTTTATGCAGGATTTTTCTGGCCCACCATATACAAAGACACATACTTTGATCCAAGCATGCGATGCTTGTCAAAGAGCCGGGAACATATCATCCAAAAATGAGATGACTCAAACGGGCATTCAAATTTGTGAGATCTTTGATTTATGGGGAATAGATTTCATGGGCTCATTTCCTAACTCATTCGGAAACAAATACATCCTTTTAGCAGTCGATTACGTATCTAAATGGGTGGAGGCACAAGCCCTTCCCACTAACGATGCTCGAGTAGTTGTAAGATTTCTAAAAAAGCTATTTCACGATTTGGTACTCCAAAGGCCCTAATTTGCGACAGTGGTACCCACTTCTATAACGCTCTAATGAACAAAGTCTTAGCACGATATGGGGTTCACCACCGACTGGCAACACCATATCACCCTCAAACTAGTTGGCAAGTGGATGTCTCAAATCGATGAATTAAAATGATTTTAGAAAGAACTATAGGAATGAATCGCAAAAATTGGGTAGGATAGTTAGATGACGCTTTGTGGGCCCTCAGGACGGCTTACAAAACTCCCATAGGAACGACACCCTTCAAACTCGTTTACGGGAAATCATGTCATCTACCAGTAAAATTAAAACACAAAGCCTACTGGGCTCTCAGAGCAGTAAACTTTGATCTAACGTCCGCCGGTGTAAACCGGGCAGATCAAATTCGTGAGCTCGAGGAACTGAGAGCATTGGCCTATGAAAATTCCTGGTCTTGCAAGGAAAAGACTAAACGCCTGCACGACGCCCATTTAAAAGGAAACAAGAAATTCCAAGCTGGCGACCATGTACTGTTATACAGCGCTCGTTTACGTCTTTTCCCAGGAAAATTGAAATCTCGATGGACAGGTCCATACATAGTTGAATCAGTTTTTGACTATGGGACAGTTGAGATCTCAAATTCAAATGGCTAAAAGTTCAAAGTAAATGGACATCGATTAAAACCATATATCGATGGACCATTTGAAGAAGTTCTGAAGGTATTAGCCCTCCAACCCCCTGAATAAGAAATCAATGGAACAAGGTCTGGCCAAGACCTTCGCAAAACTAGGCCTTTTAAAATTCATAAGCATAAAAAAAAACTGAAAAGCTAAAAACACGGGGGCGTGCTTCCAAAAGCAAGGTCCCGTGCCAAAAATTGCGGACCGGAATCTTCGCTTCAAAAATCTTAGTCAGACTGGTTTGTAACAGAATTGTCAGAGAGAAAACACGGGGGGCGTGCTTCTAGCAGCACGGGGCCGTGTTTAGTTGACTGGTTGGCTATAAAAGGCACCTATTGCCAATGCATTGCTTGCACCAACCAAAACCAATACAATCCTCTCTTAAAAATTCAACATGCCCACTGAAATGAGTGAAGCAATCCCCGTTTCCCGATGCCCGAGAAACGATGCCCGCCATGTCGCCAAAACCGAGCTTCTCTTGAAACTTCAAGAACTCGTCAAGGAGCTCACCGAAATGAATCTCCTCGCTGAAATGCGTCTTGTCCAACTCACCGAATCAGTGGAAAATATGAAAATGGAACTACGAGACATCAATGAACAACTCCAGTTTCAAGTTCTCGGTTTCACGTACTTTCCATCACCTGGACCATTCGGAGGAGGAAAACCTTTCGGGGAAATCTAGGAAACTTAACTCTCTACTTTTATGTGTAAACAAGTGCATTAAGCACAATGTGTTAGAATTTCGGGCATAACCCGATTATTTTCTTATTTTAGGAAAACCGGGCTTATCCCGTATTTGTTTTAGGACCTTTTAATTTAATGAAAAGTAATTTTTAGATAACCAAACTCCTAAATCATCATACTAAACATCATTCTAAAAATTCCAGCTCTCGCGTTTTGCTAAAAATTCCAAGAAAAACATCTGTGACAAAAAGCATGGGCCGTGCTTCCCTAAGCACGAGGCCGTTGTCACCCTAGAATCTTTCGCATGATACACGCTGACTCCGTACAATTCTCTGATTCAGAAACATTTATTCCTCTAGCAGCACGGGGCCGTGCTTCCATAAGCACGAGGCCGTGTTCAACTTCCTAGTCTCTATATAATGCATGCATAAACTCACTATTCCATTCACACCAAACATAATATTACTGAAATGGAAAGCAAGAAGGTTGAATGGAGGCCAGTGAGGAAGGGCAAGCAACATGAATCTTCCTCATACCTTGAGGAAGAGGTCATGAGGCTACAATGCATCATAAGAGACCAAGTTGAAAGCAACATTCAAACCGAAGCTCGCGTAATCGAGCTAATCAACAAAGTCGAACTACTGAGATTCGAAATCTTCCATGTTGTGGATGGCCACCACAAAGATGTGGCCTCCAAGCTCAAATTTCTCAACCAAGAAATCGTTAAGCTCGACAAAAAGCTCTCCGAGCTCTTGGAAGCCAAACGGGCACCTATCCACATTCAGGACTTGTTCGGGAATGGTGGTCGTTGAAGTCTCGACGTTGTTTCATGTTGAAGTTGTCCCCCCTAGTGCTATGTGTTAGAATCAAGGATTGTTGTCGTACTTTTCATTTCCACTATGTTTAATTACGTCTTTATGTTTTATGTTTTATGTCTTAATGAAATTTAGGACTTTTAATTGTTATCTTAAACTAACCAGCAAAGAAAATCAGTTAAAAATTAACCAGCTCGACAAATAAACAAAAAAAAATCAAAAGAATATTGTCTGCACAATACTGCACGGTACCGTGCTTCCAAAAGCACGCCGCCGTGCTTTTGACTACAGAACAGTTTTGATTTTTAAACATTCAAATAACTTTCCAAACCAATTAACCCTAACATCAACATCATTTCTGGATGGAAAACGGCCGACCATTCCAAATTACACTAATTCCTTCATCAATTCTTCAAATTCGAACCAGAGGTATGTAAATCTAAAAATTAGATTGTTCAAGTTCGAATTGACCAAATCGGGTCTAAACCCGAAAGTAATATGGGTTACTCTATTAGTATAGGATGATTGAATTGTTAAAAGTTTGATTGTTAAGGTTTAATTGAGGGAAACAATTTGGGTTTTGGATCTTGAGATGAACCCAACAAACTAATAAAACCCGATTAAAATAACTGGTTACAAACGAGGGTTCGAATCTGAATAAGGTAGAAATCAATATTAAAAACACGAGCCGTGCCCAAAACAACACGAATCGTGGTAAAAAAAAAAATCAAAATCAATAGGAAAATGAACAGCAGCAACAACACGATACCGTGCTTCTGAAAGCACGCCGCCGTGCTTTGCTCTCTGTTCCAGCAAATTGAAAAATTTTATCAAATTTCGACTAATCTGGGTATAATTTACAGATGGTCGATTATGGGGATGATGTTCATGCATTCCTAGTCTTCTCCAGACGGAAAACAAGAGACAGACAAGCTAACGCAAGACTCACCTACCTAAACAGACGATTCCCAGAACCAAATTTCTACGCTTGTGAAGACACGTTGCACCAAGTTAACCAATGGGACCGATACAACACAATTGTGAAGGGGCCATGGAAACGGGTGTTTGAACAAACGGGAGAGGCAGTGACAGAACTAACAAAGGAGTTTTTGGCCTCTTTCAACATAAAGAAGAAGAAATTTGACATGTGGGATGAAGGTGTGATCGAGTTAGGTGTGGGGGTAAATGGCATACAACCTCTGTCACCCAACTGGGAATCGATTTGGGTATCTACACGACCGAGGAAACTGACTCAGATATCTGGTTTAATGCTAAAACAACATTTGCAGATGAAGATGCTGATGAGGAAGCTGAAGCAGGAAACACATGATTAGAGGCTTGGGAACAAATGAGTTATGGTACTGAAGCATAAAATGCAAGCGTCTCAAAGAGCACAGCACTACGAGACCCGCTCATTAGATACATTAACTGTTTGCTCAGTCACAGTGTCACTGCCCGAGGTCAAAGTGAGGGGGTTGTTAATTTAAGGGATCTTTGGGCACTTTACTGCATGAAGAATGATGTCCCATGTAACATCATGATGTTATTCTGCAAACTGTTCACGACAAATGCTAATGCCAAAGGAAATACACCAATCTTTGGAGGGCCTTGGATCTATAACCTCTATGAAGCTTATCGTGTGGATACGGAAGGAACCCGAATTCCAGATCCGATAGCCGTTAGCCTTGTTTATTGTGATAGCATGCAGATGATTCAGCGAATCGGGCAGAACCCAGATGTGTGGAGATTTTGTGACAGATACAACCAGGTTTGAGACCCAGAAGACCCTGCAGAAATGATGCTTCAGGATGTGCATGAGAGGAGAGGATCACCGCCCAGACAGTACTGCCTCCGCACCTACCATCAGCGAGGAGGCCCATCTTCATCAGGGGCCGGACCCATCTCGTCACACGACAGCCGATACTCTTTAGAGGGTATATATGGACTCATTGATCAATTCTCAACTAACACTACCGCCTCATTTAACAGGATTTCAGAACAGATGGCTGCCTCAGATGCATAGCGAGCAGCCGAATACGCAGAGACGATATGAGAGATTGATCGATTGGGCTATCGCATGGACAGGCAGTGGGGACCATTTGGCCCAGACACGGGTAACTGATGATTGGGCATGGGCATGGTTTGGTAGTACTTCATGACATTATTATGTGTTTTTAAACAATTTACTTTCTGTCATACTTGTGTGTTTGTTTATTTGCTGGTTTGGATACTCTTATGGCTATAGGTGCCAAGAAATTATGGTAGGAACTAATTTAGCCCGATAGGGCAAAGGGATGGACGAATTCCAAACCCAATTTTCAGCAGTTTAGGCTTGGTTGTTTGTGGTTGTTTGCAGTTTTATACAGGTACAAAAAGATGAAAACGGACAATATACATGGGACGCTGTGTCTTAATTTTGTTAACCCGTAGGGAAGTAACTCTCCATTTTAACCCACTATACTCAATTAGAATTTTTATCTTTTTATGAATCTTTCCACATTAAGGACAATGTGAGATTCAAGTGTGGGGAGGGGAATTGACCTATTGTTTGTTCAAATAATTATAAAAATTCTCTAACCAACAAATATTTTTGCAGCCAACAAAGATTATTTTCAGAAAAACAGAAGAGAAATCCAAGAAAATATTTTGCAAATAACCAACTAGAAATCTGTTATAACAAAAAAAAAAGTGAAAAAGTAAAAAGAAGTTTTGTAATACTGAGAATAAATTTATGCAAAATATGGCGTTTATACCCAATTCCTCTGTTACTGTGGTATAAACCTCATGCCATATAAATATTTTTTTGGAAGCTTTGAGTGAGTCATATGTCTCGTGTGATTTAGAACCTGTCGCAATTATTCATTTCAAGACCGCACGAAGCATTGTATAAAGAAGAAGGTAATATTATCACAATTCCATCAAACCATTCGCCAAATTACAAAACCCAAAAACCTCAAACCTAAACCCTACCACTTTATTTATGTCATCGGTAAAATACAACACTGGTCTTTTATCGGAAGACCCTAAAGAACTGGAAATGCACTATTTCGATTTCAATTTCCTTTGCTGCATACACTTCACAAAACCTAGGTTGCCTCCAGAACTTAGGGAGAGAATCTTTCTCTTTAGCAATGAGGTGAGGAAAAAATGGCGCTGAGACGAATAAAGGCCACCATTTTGTGGAATTTTCAAAAACGCAATGAAGAGAAGAGCGAAAATATAAGAACAGTGCTTAGGTTGTGGAAACTGGTCCCACAAAGGAAGATGTAGAAAAAGTCAAACTCAGTCTCAGCATGAATATATCGAACTAATGAGGGTGGGGGCTATTAGGCTCAAAGCCGAACGATCCATTAGATTTGGGAGTTATGTTCAGAACAGGATTAAGGAAGAACTGATCCACATCCTTGACAAAACTGGTCTTGAAGATCTGACCTTAAAAGAGTCACTAGGTATATATAAAAAAAAATCAGGAAAAAAGAGCTAACCGTTGAAGACATCTTAAGACTCCCGATAATCAGCAGAAGTTGTATTTGCCGTCCTCATCCTCATTAACCGAAACCCCGGACCACCAATACCAAAATCCCTTCTTACCCAAAACCAACCATTATTACCTTCTAATTTATGCAACCATTCAAAAAGGTGGAGATTTGAACTTGTTACAAGCTTATTTATCACAGGTCACATTTTGGCTAAGGAGTGTTCACATACATACATCACAGATATGAACAGATATAAAACCGAGAGTGAGTGAACATTGTGAGAACGTGACGTTTTGCATAAACAGAAACTCATAAAAAAAACCTTTTTATATATCACTACATATATTCCTATGATTTAAGGTTGGTTATTTTGTTCCCATTTTCTTGGAACTCTCTTGGAGAATTACTATGGTCCTGGTTTTCTGTTTCTAGAGAATATTTATAAGTGAATTGCTTGAGGACAAGCAATGTTCAAGTGTGGGGATGTTTGATGTACATAAAAATATACATATTTTCGGCATCAATCAATCTCTAAAAACTGCAATTTCTATCAAATAACATAGCATAAAAGACTACTTATCATAATAAAATGTAATTTCAGGTGAAACCAAGCCCCAAACGAAGAAACAAACGAAAAGAAGAAGAAAAACAGAAGAAAACACAAGAAAAACAAAGAAACACGCCCCATGCTTCTGAACACCAGAAAAGACAAAAAGAATTAGCACATGTCAATAAAAAGCACGGGGCCGTGCCTCTCAACCACGGGGCCGTGGTCACCTTTCAGAAAAGACAAAAAGAATTAGCACATGTCATAAAAAGGCACGGGGCCGTGCCTCAGAAAGCACGGGGTCGTGGTGAGTCATCATGTAAGATCTGACAACATGCAACTGGGACACGTAGACACGAGGCCGTGCTTTTCTCTCCAGATAGCCTATAAATAATGGCTCTTGTGCCATTTGAAGAGTTTGCTTTGAAAAGAATTCTATCTGGTTTTCTCTTATAAAAACACACATTAACACTCACATAGAAGATTTAGTGAAGAGTTTGGAGGTTATCACCATCAACCATCATCATCACCCATCATCTCCATAATTAAGAAGGAAGATTCATCTACATTCGGTTAGATCATTCCAAGTTTAATCATGTATTTGTTATCATCATCCATCTTAATGTTTATCATCATGCTCATTATGAGCTAAACTCCTTTTACCATCTAAAATCTATGAAGAAGCTTTGTATTACTTGATAATTATATAAAACATGTGGTGTAGTCTAGTAACGTACATGGTTATATTACAATTATCTTTTGATGATAAATGTTTCACTATCTTAAATCACTAATTCAAAGTTGGTGGTTGTCAATTCTATTGGCAATCGTTCATGTTCTTGAAAGATAGAAATACTATGATACATTATCGAAACACGGATCTTTATATTGTACATAGAAATGATGAGATATAAGTTATGATGTATTTCTCTAAGTCTTGGTAATCCGAAAATGGCTTTGCCTAGGATATCATGCTAGTTAAAGAAATCATATGTTAATGGAATGTGTAATTATAACCTACATAAATCAACCAAGGGGAGGTTGTGTGACTAAACTACAACCACCCGAATTTTTAGAATTGGTATTTGAGAAATCGAAGTCAATCCTAATCTTTCTACTTTACGAAACTACTTGCCAACTTAAATTGACATCATTGAGATGGCATGACATTAAGAAAGGATGGACTTTAATGCGCATGTTATATCCTTAGTGCCAAAGATGTTCATTTAAGGTTTAAGGAGCTATCTATCATATATTGGTATGGCAAGTTTATCACATGTTTGAATATTAATTATCAATGCTAAAATGGAGTGGATTCTTGATCTTAGATGGTAACATTTGCATAATTGAACAACTCGTTTAGAATCTCTTTTCTTAGTCACCTAAATATTATATGTAAGTATTTATATTTTATAAAAAGTTCGAAAATTAACCCCAAAATGATTAAAACCTCCGATTAAAGTAAAACAATGATTTATTATTAGAAACATTTGTGTCTACGGATCGATACTTGGTTCTTACCAATACTATTCTACATACACGCTAGGTACACTTGCCTATTTTGTGTGTGTTTAGTCTTTTTAGAAATCACTTTTATAAATTTAAAACCCGATCTTGTGCAAAAGCAAATCATCCAACCTCTTATAATTATACAAGCCGCACGCGCACGCATCAGTTTGAAAATTTGATATTTTTGTTCCTTAAACTTTGGAAAGTTATCATTGAACTCAAAATTTTACGTGATGTTACATCCTCCCCACCTTGAAATAAATCTCGTCCTCGAGATTGCTTCACGAAAATAAGTGAGGATATTTCTTTCTCATTTCTGATTCGAGTTCCCATGTATATTCGGGCCCTCTTTGTGAGTCCCATTTGACTTTTACAATTTTCAATGTTCGTCTTTTTAGTTTCTTTAGTTTCGAATCTTCTATTTGAATTGGTCTTTCAATGAATTTTAAGTTCTCGTTAATTTCTACATCTTTTAATGGCATCGAAAGAGATTCGTCGGCTAGACATTTTCGCAGATTTGAAACATGGAATACCTCGTGTGTCCCTTGCATTTCCTCGGGTAATCGTAGACGATATGCGACGGTACCAATTCTTTCAAGTACCTCGAAATGTCCAACGAAACAAGGACTTAGCTTTCCTTTCTTGCCGAAGCGAACTACGCATTTCCATGGCGAGACTTTTAAAAGAACTTTGTCGCCGACATTGAACTCTAACAGCATACGACGGACATCGGCGTAACTCTTTTGGCGATCACGTGCCGTCTTAAGTCGTTCACGGATTTGAATAACTTTGTCGGTGGTTTCTTGGACTATCTCGGGTCCAGATAATTGACTGTCTCCGGTTTCAGACCAGCACACATGCGTTCTACATTTACGACCATATAACGCCTTGAATGGTGCGGCTTGAATACTTGTGTGATAACTATTGTTATACGAGAATTCCATTAGGGGTAAGTGGTCATCCCAACTTCCACCTAAGTCTATCACACAAGCGCGGAGCATATCTTCCAACGTTTGAATCGTCCTTTCGCTTTGACTAGCGAGTCAATGGTGCCGTTACGTCTTTCGTCGGAAATTTGATTTTCATTGATTGCTTGGATTTGAGCAGATTTGATTTGTTCGAGAAGATCGACTTGAAGTTCTAGACGCAACGCTCGGACTCTTTTCGGCTTCTCATGTTCCTTGCGACTTAAGGCATCAGCTACGACGTTGGCTTTGCCTTCATGGTAAACGATCTCGCAGTCGTAATCATTGAGAGTTTCCATCCATCGTCGTTGGCGCATGCTAAGCTCTTTTTGGTCGAAGATATGCTTTAAGCTTTTATGATCGGTGTACACGATAAATCTTACTCCATAGAGATAGTTCCTCCATATCTTTAATGCAAAGAATATGGCACCTAACTCTAGATCGTGAGTTGTATAGTTCTTTTCGTGTACTTTGAGTTGACAAGAGGCATAGGTGATTACTTTCTTGCGTTGCATTAGTACGCATCCCAAACCGGAATGGGACGCGTCACTAAAGACAACAAAATCCTCAGTACCTTCTGGCAAGGCCAGTATAGGTGCATGGGTGAGTTTTTGTTTAAGTGTATCGAATGCCTCTTGTTGCTTTGTTCCCCATTCATACTTGATGTTTTTGCGAGTCAAAGAAGTTAAGGGAACGGCTATTCGAGAGAAATTTTCAATGAACCTTCGATAATAGCCGGCCAAACCTAAGAAACTTCGGATCTCGGTTGGCGACTTTGGAATTTCCTACTTTGAGATGGCTTCGATTTTAGCGGGATCGACTTGAATACCATTCACATTTATGACATGCCCAAGAAATTGCAATTCGTGCAACCAGAACTCGCATTTTGAGAACTTGGCGTACAACTTCTCGGTTCTAAGTATTTCAAGTAATGTTCGAAGATTGACTTCATGATCAGCCTTAGACTTAGAATAAATAAGTATGTCGTCGATGAATACGATAACAAATTTATCTAAGTGAGGCTTGCAAATTCGATTCATCATGTCCATGAACGCGGCTGGCGCGTTAGTAAGTTCGAATGGCATAACGGTGAACTCATAATGGCCATACCTTGTTTGGAAAGCAGTTTTCGGGATATCCTCGGATTGAACCTTGATTTGGTGATAGCCGGAACGAAGATCGATTTTGGAAAAGAAACTAGCACCTTGAAGTTGGTCAAAAAGATCATCGATTAGATGGAGTGGATAACGATTTTTGATTGTGACTTTGCTTAACGCACGATAATCGATACACATACGCATAGATCCATACTTCTTCTTGACGAATAAGATTGGCGCTCCCCATGGGGACGAACTCGGTCGAATGAAGCCTTTCTCAAGCAGTTCATCGAGTTGTTTCTTTATTTCTTTCATTTCAGTCGGAGCGAGACGGTAAGGTGCCTTTGCGATCGGAGCAGTACCGGGAATAAGATCGATCCTAAACTCTACTTCATGATCGGGAGGGATTCCGAGAAGTTCATCAGGAAAGACATCAGCAAAGTCGGAGACTAAAGGTACGTCCTTTATCTCCTTTGGCTTTGATTCTTCAGTGACGTCGGCCATGAATGCTAAGCATCCTTGATTCAAACATTTGTTAGCCCTAATCATGGAAATTATGCTAACTTGGCCAGCGTCTTTGTCCCCTTCAATTCGAATGATTCGTTTATCGGGGGCTTGAAGTTCGACATTTTTGCTATTAGAAATGATACGAGCATGATTATTGGATAACCAAGCCATACCAAGTACAATATCAAAACCAGAAAGTGCCATAGGCAATAATCGAATAGGCAGAATATAACTAGCTAAGAGGATTTTTCCGTTTTCAAGGGCTTCGGAGATTTTAATGATTTCGCCACTAGCAGTCTCGACGCTTAGAGTTTTATTTAACTTTTTTAAAGGTTCGTTTAACAGACTACAAAAGCTATAATCTATAAAACTCAAATTGGCACCCGAATCAAACAAAACTCTAGCATAGGTGTCGTTGACTAGAAACATACCGGTGATGGTTTCCGGCATGTCAGCGGCCTTTTTCGTGTCGAGTACGAAGACTCTTGAATTTCCTTTCTTGTTTTGGTCACTTCCACCCGCACCACCTGTCGCGGGTTTGTTCTTCGGACACTCGAAACTCAGGTGCCCCATCTCCTTGCAATTGTAACACGTCATCTTTTTCTTCCAGCAGTCAGCAACAGCATGGACCGGTTTTTGGCATGATTCACAAACTCGTGGTGTTAGATGGCATCTACCCCTATGATATTTCTTACAGATTTTGCATTGTGGAATGCTGGGGTTGAATCCGGACCTTCGTTGGTCAACTCCTTTACCCTTGAAACGGGTATTTCCTTCTTTCTTCGGGTCATGCATTGATACAACCTTCCTATCTTCTTCCTTGTTGCGGATCATTCCGCCCATCAAATAACCAGCCAATTCCATTGTGGAGTCGGCGGTCTATGGCAAGTGAGACCTCACAATGTCACGAATCTCTTGTGGTAGTCCCCAAATATAACGTGTCACTTTGCTGGATTCAGGGGTAACCAGCTGGGGAACCAATCGACAGTATTCGTGAAATTTTGTGTTGTACTCATGAAGGTTTGTTCCAATGACCTTGTGATTCAGGAATTTGGTTTGGATTTGGTCGGTCTTATGCATTGGACAAAATTTTGCCATCAACATCTCCTTAAACTCATTCCAAGTTAGATTGTACATCACCTCTCTTTCTTTACTCATGATCATTGTATTCCACCACTTGAGCACTTCCCCTTTGAACATGAGAGCAGAGTATTGAATTTTCTCTTCATCAGAACACTTGCTTGTTATAACAATCGTCTCCATTTCTTCAAGCCACCTTACGGTTTTGATGGCTCCCTTGTCACCATGGAACTCCTTTGGTCCATAATACTTGAAATCCTTAAACGAACACCCACCAATCTTGAGTTTCTTAAATTCTTGTCTTACTCCACCATCAGCATTGGACTCATGGACACTTTCTTCGACACGAGACGGTCTCGGACGAGATTTAACGGACTTTCGGGAAAGTTCAACAGAATGAGAATGTTTGGAATGTTTCGATTGAGATCTCGCTATAGATTCTTCCCTAATCGCATCCTTTATCATCTTTTGTATTTGACTCATATATTATTCGGGAATCAGTTCATCTTGTTTATTCACGGGGTCTTTCCCCTTTTCTTTTCTTATTTCTTTTTCTTTTTCTTTTCGAGCATTCTCTACGTTGTTTCTTTGTTCAGACATTACCTTTTTTCATTTTCAATATGTCTTTTTATATCTGAAATTTTAACAATTTTTCCCTTATTAAACATATATTTTATTTCATATTAATATATATATATATATATATCACAAAAGGATATATATATATATATTTATTTTACAACACACACACACACACACACACATATATATATATATATCGTGTGATTGATATATATATCGATAAACCTATCTTTACATAAGAACATTTCAACGTTCTTTATTACATTTTTAACACTTAACATATATGATTACATTGCACACAAAACTTCCACATCGCATCCTTCTCCATATTCAATCTCTCATGAACTTCCTCACTACCTTGGTTAACTTGTTGCATTTTCGAAGAAGCGTCTATCCTATCTTATTTTTTTTCTTCCCATAAATGGCCATCTTCTTCCTCAAATCGTTCGACTCATGCAAAGCACGGTCCAAGTGTTCCTCTTGTGACTGCGGGATTTCGTTGGGTATCCATATCTCGGAGGTGGGTCGCGGTAACCCATTGTCACCTTGTCATAATGATTCCTTAGTTATGGATACGGGGATGCTGTCATGTCGGATGAGTAGTGGAAGAAAGCTTTAGCAGCTTCGTTTTGTTCTCGAATTTCGTTTGCTTGCTCTTCTTCCGTTGAGATCACGCCTTGAAAAGGTGGGAAACTTGATGAAGCTTGGTTCTTGAGTTTCTCGAGATATTGAACATAGGGGTCAACAGAACCGTAGCTTGGGTTTTGGGAAGTGAGTGATTCCTCCATCAGTGTTGATATCTCGTTAGGATTATCAGGGTACTCTTTTTCCGGTTCTTCCTCATATTCTTCTTCTGGATCTTCCTCTCCTCAGGGTCCTCTTCTTCTTCCGGTTCCTCTTCTTCCATGAGTTGAACGGTCTCCTTCACAATTGGTGGCATTCGGAAACTTTCATAGGGTATCATCACCCTCATCTTGGGTTTATGGGACGGACCTTCACCGATGTTAGGTTGGGAGTTAACTTCATTGAAGGTAGAGCTTCCAGTATGCCATCTTTGTTGGTTGGAGTGGCATTGCATCCAGTCGGATGATGGAGACCTTGGTTCCTCCTTAATTGGTCGATTTGAGATGAAAGCATAGGATGGGTGAGGGTTTAGTGGTAAATATGTTGGATTTCTTGACGGGTAGTAGGGTGGTATCTCCGATGGTTGATATGTGGGGATCTCTGTTGGATAGTATGTGGGAATCTCATATGGGTGGTACATGGGTATTGTTGGTGGATGGAAGCTTGAGTGCCTCGGTGGTTCACTTCTTTGTTTTGGTGGGCTATCAGGAACATTTATTGGATAGTGCCTGCTTCCGGGGTAGTATACAGGTTTGGTTAAGTCATGTTCTACATCTTGGTCAAAGTATGCTTCATAGTAACCTTCACTCATTTTATCCTCGGGGAATGGTTCGGCGATTCCAACCTCTTTAGCCTTGCGTACAAAGTTTTCCATTATGTTTTTGAATGATATCTAATAATTTGGGTGGTTTAGAGTGAGGAGGGAAAGAAAAGGTTACCAACCTATCTTATCCCTATTTCAAATAAACAATTAATTCCTATACTTGGATCGAAGCTTAGGTATTATCTTGTAATACCTAATTCGCTAACATCGATGGCTCTGGTACCAACCTTTCACACCCCCATCTAAGGCCTAGGAGTGTGACCATCAGTTGGTACCACAATTGTAAATAAGTCAGAGTTACGGGTTTAAGGGGAGGTCTTATAAAACTTGTGGAATTAATTTATAATATTCACTTAACAAAAGACGGGATATAAAATACCCGTTTAAGTTATATCAAAAAGCATTACTTGTAATTTACAAAACCACCATTTTAATATTTATAAGTTTATACAAAAAGATCCGAGCCATCACATATCTTGAGCTTCTTCGTTCATCAAGCACTAACTTTGATCACCTGCAAATTGTAAATAAAATACGTCAGCAACGAATGCTGGTAAATATGCCGACGCTAAAATATTTTCTTTTAGTTAATCACCCCTCGAGACCACGTAAGTCTCGGCCCATCTTGTCTTAAGAATAATTAAGTTAAAACAACATTATAAACTTGAGTCTCTACACTAGGTCACCCCAGCAAAACACCGCAGCGTTTCGACATACTTAGGTGCCATAAATATACACATGGTCAGTCTCACTCGAACGTACTTAGGTCCGGCCCATCGTGGCTGGAGGTTGTGACCAAGCGTGGTGCGATGTGCCCACCGCATTTTACCACATATGTAAGGATCCAGACAAACGTATACTACACCCTGAGGGCTAGGCTTTTACTCTTATTCATAATGTTTTTAGAGACACTTAGTCTCATGTCAAGTTTTTCATATAACAAGTTTGACTCATTTGAAAACAAGTGTGTAAAAGTTTGAGGCGTATTCACCTTTTGATTTGGATCGGCTTAAAACACCGTCCGAGGGTCTTTCCCTCGTTATCTCGCACCTATAGTACGAGTATAAACATTTGTTAGTCGGATATACAATCCGGCTTAAGACCTTTAGTCTTATTTTTGAACTCTACCTCGATGAACCTTTAGTTCAAAATCTCTTTTTACTTAAAAACCTTTAGTTTGAAAGTAATTTATAAACCTTTAGTTTATTTATAAAACCCGACGTTTCTTCTTCTCTAAGAAACGTATTCTTTTTCTTTATTATTTAAGAATAATTATTTATTACTTAAATAATATTTCATAACAAAGAATATATACTTACACACATATATATATATATTTATCCATATTCATAATCTTATCTTTTTGTTCTTTTCTTTGTTATGTTTACTTTTCTTTTCTTTTATCGAGGTATCGAGTATAACCTCGACTTAAGGTTCAAGCCTTTTATAATATTTTATTATTATTATTATCATTGGCGTTATGCCTACCTTTGTTGGCTTATAGAACCCTAATAACTCGAGCAGCAATCCAACGCCGCTTCACCTTTCTTTCCTTCTCGTTCAAACCCTTTTTCTCGATTCCTTTCCTTGGCACGCCACACGATGAACACCAATGTTTTCACCAATCGTCGGCACGCTTCTCGAGACTAATCACCATGGTGTTGGAAATCACAAACTCCTTCTTGATGGATACGTCGTGGAAAATGGCACGAACAATGAGGAAACGAGACACGCAAATCGAGGAATTATGATACAAACTTCGAGACGGATCGAGGGTATGTTTTTCAGGATCTAAAGAGAGGTTAGAGAGAGAGTTGTGTATGTGTTTTTGAGGTGTGAAAGGATCAATCCTGGAGCCTCCTATTTATAGGCAAAAGTTAGGGCCCGTCGCAGTACGCGACGACCTCCTTGGCAAGCTCGTCGCGTATCGCGACGTAGGCTTGGACAGTCACCACGTAGACTTGCCACGTGGCGACACGTGACAGGAGTTGTGCCACGTGGCGACACGTGGCAGACGCGTTGCCACGTGGCGACACATTGTGCCACTGTCTGCCACGTGGCACACGTGTCACGATGTGTCAGACCACGTCATCGCGATACGCGATGACGTTGATTCAACAGCGATCGCGTATCGCTGTTGACTCCTTCTAGAACCTTTGACCAAGCCCTTCGCAATACGCGATGGGCTTGTCCCTTTGTCCCGTCGCCTATCGCGAGAGGAAAAGAAAACAGAATTTCCTTTTTAAACCCTAAGATTTGAAATTTTGATATTTTTGATCCTTAGACTTTGGAAAGTTATTAATTTGAAATCGAAATTTTACGTGATGTTACCGAAGGCAATGGTTTTAAAAATGAACCACTTCTCCACAATTCGCACTCGCCTTAAGAACAACGTGGGAAGCGGCAAGAACGACGCCGACCTTCTTAAGGCTATGTTGAAACAATAAAAGGGCCATTATGGTCACCACTTTGGCATGGGGATGTTTGAAATTTGGAAGAAATGCACGAGCTCGCCAAAGTGGCATCTGATCCCGACATCTTCACCGCAACCGTCCAAACGGTCAAAAACAACGTCTACTTCGGCTAATGAACCGTCGTCTCAAGACGGGTCGGATGCTCGTTCTCAATTTAACTTAAACGAGATTGATCTCGATTTTGTTTTTGATGAACCAGATGTGTTGCCACGTCCGGTAGGAAGAGAAAGGGCAAAGGCGGCGGCTAGAGGTGGGGGATCTTCGTCTAGAACGACATCCACGATGAGTTCCGACGTGATTGCGCGGTTTGACAATTTGGAGCTTGCACTTATAGAGTTTCGCGAGGACAAAAAACACTCGAAAGAGGAACTCAAGATAATACACGAAGAAAGAAAAGCGACGCATGCGGAATACAAAGCCATGCATGAAGAAAGAAAGAAGGCTAGCTCGAGCGGCAACGAGAGAAGGACTTCAAGCTCCTCGCAACACATCTAGATCCGGCCACGCGGGCGTTTTTGGAGAAAAAAAAAGCAAGGATAATAGCAAAATACGCAAACGAGGACGCCGAATATTAGTTCTATTTTTTTATTTGTACGTTTTTATGTTTTTAGTTTAATTTAGTTTGCATTTTATTATTTAGTTTAATATAGTTTGTATTTTATTATTAAGTTTGTTGGTTTATTAAATTAAAAAAAATAAAAAAAAATTAAGGGGCTTCGAAGTCCACTCACCATAAAGGGGCATCTTTGAGGTGGGGCTTTGAAGCCCCCAGTGCCCACGTGGCGCTGACGTGGCACTGGGGAGGGACTTCGAAGCCCCTCACCATAAAAGATGATCTAAACACCAAATTTTTAGGGAAAAGAGTTTTTTTTTGTATATAATAAGCAAACATACACTATAAAAATGTCGCTCATAGAATTAAGTAGAACTATTCGTAGGGTCTAGAGGGCGTCACGATGCAATCATTTCCTATTTTCTAGAGGACATAGAGATTGCGTTTGCTCACACTCGTGACTTCAACACTCTTTTTTGCATGTATAACGTGCACATGTGTGTGTTTGTGTATATGTAAGTATGGGTTTTAATCCTTTCAGGTTGGTGGGTTGAATTCTTCAACCTTAACCAGGACCATACGGTTATTCGTGTATGTCGTGTCGAAACCACTTTAAATCATGTTATGTTAGGATCGTATTTCAGGTTGACCTGTTCTATGTTAATTTACGTATTTGAGTTATACCTATTGACTTAGTAACATTTAATCGACTAATTACTCTGATTCATATGAAATATTTTTGTAATTTATGTTATATAATATATATTGTGTATTTACCACTTATTCCTAATTATCAAACTTTAACTTATATGTTTAGCTCGAGATTAAAATTGGTGAATGCAATAGTGAGGCTTTGGATATGAAAATCAACTGAGAGTTATTATAGAGAGTTTTTGAATGAGTATTCTTTTTTCAATAATAGAATCTGTTTTGTTTTTTTATCCTGTGCCTTAATTTTATACAGGGCAAGCAATTTGAGACTTAAGGTCACGAGCAATGTTTATATAGCTAAACTAAGCCCATTGTAAGCGCCCCATGTTGTATAATGTTGTTATATACGTCGGCTATGTGGCCCAACCCAAGGAAACCATGCAATTAAAAATAATTAGCCTAGTTTGGAATTTGGATATTTCAAGTACATTAGCACTTACACTTCTCTGTTTAAACTTTAAAGTGAGAAACTACAATGAATTTAAATTACTGAACAATGACACATCAAGCAACTTAAACAACGTAGGAATATTCATTGCATTAAGAAGTTGCAAGTTTGGCGGCCCTATAAGGCTTCAGAAATGTCAAATGGGTGCTACACAACGTGACAACACACCCGGATAAAACAGCACTGAAGCTCGATTAAGTAATTTAAACAACAAAGTTTGTTTCTAAACCCTGTATACTAGCCAAAAGGTACTTGCTTCTCAGTTCTCAACCATTTATGCGCACAAGGTAGAAAAGGAGTTGTTGGCTTAGGGTGGAGACCAAATAATAACGACAAATTAACGATTTTATTAATATTCACGCTACCACTAACATATCGGAAATATGATAATCTTGCAATTAGTTAAGGTATCCTTGTCGTTATTTACGTCCTCAAGACTCAAACTATAGTTATATATTTATTTGTGTTACAGCTGACATAATAATTTAATAGTGCATATTCTAGACAGTTATCAATATTAAAATACGTGAAATAGATTTTAATATGTTCATAAGAAAGAGTTATGAACAATTTCAAAATATAATAAAATGCCATTATGGTGATTCAAACGTCTTAATCATTTATTTTTTAATGAATATTTATATTTTATATGTCATGTAATATTTGAATATAATGTTTTTAGAAACTATGATGATTCAATTATCTTTTGAAAGTACATAAAAAAATATAATAAAAAGGATGTGCATATTTTTAATCTGATCAATCATTCTTTCAAATACTCATTTGCATGTGATTGAGTTTGTAAGTTTTAATGTTTTACTTATTAAATAAATATATATACAAATTTGATTGATTCATTATAAGAAAAAAAAAATCTCAACTCACAATCTAAAAATATTATAAAGATTATTCAAGTTGAATGTTTTTTTTTAATATTTTTGAAGTATTATTAACATTCAAAGTTCTAAAATTTAGAAAAGTTTATATATACTTTAGTTACACTGGTACACAAATCACGTCTCTTTTAGATGAACTCATATAAGATCAAATTAATACTTAACGAATATACATATATTTTAATCAATATTACTAGTATAGCTAAACAAACTACCTGAAACTGTAAACTTATGTCCTAACTTATGTCAACAATTATAATTTATATAATTATAGCTGACATATCTGATATATTTTAACTTGATAGTATAAGATAATGTATTTTTTTATTTAACTTGTTTATGACACTAGTACCGAAACATAAGTAGTTAGATAACTATTTACATACCTTATTAACCTTATTATTAAGCAATTTCCAATCATTTAATATGCATTCAAGCATACTCTTCGTGATCTTCATCAAGTCTTCAGCACACCAGCATATATAATTTGATTATTTGAACATATCATAATGAGGGTTCTTCACTTCTTCAACCCAAATTGTATATGAAAACAGGTGGTAAATAAAGAGAAAAGGAGACACTGAACCGCAATCCAGTACAATTAACTTGACTAGAAAAGATCACAATATAAAATTTAAGTTATTAACTTTTTATTTTACACTTGATCATGTCGAAGGAATCCGCCGACGGTAAAGGACAAAACATGCCCCTGTTCCCAATTATGGCTCAACACGTGTTTGCTTGATAAATATGGTAATTTTGTTACTTTTAGTATTATAAATTATTGTCAAATGTCGAAAATTGTTGCATGTAGCTGTTGAGATTTATTTTAATATATGATTATTGGAAGAAAATTCTCAAAATGTCCTATATTTTGTTCTATAAATTCGATTTTTCTTTGTTAATGTGCTATCCCATCGATGCCGCCGTATTAGAAATTATAGGCGACACGTTTGTGATCTAATCATATCACGTCATGTGATCGAAACAAGTCATCCCTGCATGTTTCAAAACGTAATGCATCATTCCCGGATTGGTTTCGAAAAAAAGGAAATCCAAAAGGAACTCGAGTTTTTGGTGCGATTGCCCGAGAATTGAGACAGTTCAGTTTCACTACAATAGTTTCATTAGCTTCTTGGGTATTATAAAACGAGACCACAATATGGCTATAGGTTATAGTATGGTATTTAAAATAAATAGATTAAGATTCATTTAGTAGATTTTGTCTCGCGTATATACCTTTCAGAATGAATATTTATAATTCCTTAAAAAATTACGTAAAAAAGCATGTTGATTATATCCGAATTTGGAGGCACCAATCATTTTAATTAATCATGGGTAGACAAATTTAGGATATGTGTTCCCAGGTAAGATTATGTAAGGCCCCGAACCCGGTGGCCCTAATTTAGCGTCGGATTTACTCATAAACACAGTTCTTCAAATCAGAGTTTATTAAAACTTTTCGCGGAATATAAAACATCAATCATTTGTTACAAAACATTAAATCTTTTCTTTGATACCATAACACAAAACTTTATATTTAAAACATTTTTACTTCTTTCTTCGGATGCCAGCCGTTCAATCCATGCCGTGTGTCATCCTCATGCTAACTCTATAATCAGCTCACCTGCGTGCATACTAAAAGTCAGCTACGCTGAGTGAGTTCTAGTTAATCGAACGCCATACAATACATACACATACATACATATCCGTAGATACATATCCATACTTCACTAGTTACCCTTCTGTTCTACATACATACTTGCTACCATACATACATACATATCTACAATCACTAACCTCAGTCTACCGAGAGTACGTTCATAGTTCACCGTCTATACCTGTACTCAAGGTCGTGAACACGTACAAGGTTCGCAGTCCTTACCTATGTTCACCATTTATGGTACGTACAAGGATCGCGGTCCTTCCCTATACCATAGTACATCCACAACACGTACAAGGTTCGCAGTCCTTCCCTATGCCATAGTACATCCACAACACGTACAAGGTTCGCAGTCCTTCCCTATGTTGCAACCTAATTCATAGCACGTACGAGGTTCGCAGTCCTCCCCTATGCTACAAAATCAGCACGTATAAGGTTCACAGTCCTTTCCTATGCTGAAATACATCCACAACACGTACAAGGTTCGCAGTCCTTCCCTATGTTGCAACCTAATTCATAGCACGTACGAGGTTCGCAGTCCTCCCCTATGCTACAAATACAGCACGTATAAGGTTCACAGTCCTTTCCTATGCTGACGCCTATCTACATTACGTATAAGGTTCGCAGTCCTTATCTACGTTTACATATATCATCTACTTCACGTATAAGGCTCGCAGTCCTTAACTACGCCATCACCAGCCGAGTCTATGTCCGACAGAAGCTAGAGGGATTTGCCATCCTAACTTATTATGTCGAACGTAGAACTCACATGCCATTCGTGTACCTATATACACATACTTACATTATAACATAAGAACACTCTAGGCATTCTTTACCTCATTCATTTAACAACCATACCCCTTGTCATTACGTGTAATATCCGAAGATCGTTCATGCCCCGACAAGTATTCATTTGAAATATTCATACATCTTCGATATATAATATTCGTACCTTTATTTTTAACCTGACAGTACGCGCAATATCCGAAGATCGTTCGCGTACCGACAAACAATCATTCATATCTATCACACATATCACATATGACATACACTTATCACTTAGGATAAATGTATTAACAACACATCGAGTATGCACACAGCCCCGAAAACATAACAAGGAATGGGGCTAGAAACTCACCTGAACTCTGCTCCTTTCTTCTGATAGCTGTAAATCCCTTCTTTATCTGAGCTCGGCTGACTGTACAAGTTACACGTATCATTACTCGTCTGATCTAATCTGGTGGCCTAGTATTAGCTTACTTTAACTTATCGCTTTATAATTTATTTTCTAATCAAACTTGGCTTTAGGCGAAGTTAACCCTAGGGCGAACTTAGCTCTAGGCGAAGTTAACCTTAGGCGAACTTAGCTGTAGGCGAAGTTACCAGCTAGGCGAACGTAGATTTACAGCGAAGTTGCCATCAGGCGAACTTGGCTTTAGGCGAAGTTAAACCTCAGGCGAAGTTAAACCTCAGGCGAACTTATCATCAGGCGAACTTAAACCTCAGGCGAACTTGTCATCAGGCGAACTTGTCATCAGGCGAACTTAGCTTGCAGGCGAAGTTCATCAGGCGAACTTAGCTTGCAGGCGAAGTTAATCGCTTGAAGGCGAAGTTGCCCAGATGAAGGCGAAGTTGCCCAGATGTCCGCTGTTTCGGTTTCTGATCAACATTTCGGGCGATTTTAACACCCTTGTTAAGGTTCAATACCACCCACTACACTTCCCGACCATATTCGGTCGTTTATACACTAAAAGCTCGGATCTTTAAACTTCCAAGATCAAGAATCATACCTTTTGAGCTTGTTTGGATCTCGTTTATCTTGGTATCACCACTAATCTTTCTCTCTTACCCGGACCTCGCTCGATCCTTCCTTCTTTCTCGGCCCGGCCGGCGGCGGTTTGGGTGCTTGGTGTGTGTGTATGTGTGTGTGGAGTGTGCTTGGATAAAGATAAAATGAAGATATTTTGGGGTGTTAGGGTATTTATATCCCTGAGATCCCATGGACCTAAGGCCCATTCTCATTTAACCCATCCTAATTAATCCAAGTCCATAACCCACATCCATTACCCAACGCTAGCCCGACCCATACCAACTCCTATTCTATTATTTATTTCCTGATAACCCGGGTAAACTTTCTCTCTATTATTAAGTAACATAATTAATATTATCTTGAAATTTCGGGATGTTACAGATTAGTCCAGGATCATGGGATTGTAGCACAAAATATACTCGATTGATGATGAAAAAAGAGAATTCTTTATTCAGTATTCCACCTTAATGACTGAAAAAAATGATTGATCAAATTTTATTCGGGTTGACGTTTTCAGCCACGTGACATGATATGATTGGATCACAAACGCGTCGGCTCGAATTTCAAACACGGTGGCGTCGATGGGTTGTGTTGGTTAAAGATGGAAATTCGAATTTGGGGTGACAAAAATAAAATCTCTCTCTAGAAAGAGGACATGTTGAGATTTTTCCCCTTAATGTAGCTTATAACAACCACTTGCTTGGTTTAGTGTCAAAGATATACTAGGTTATTAACCCGTGTACGATACGGGTGAAAATATAAAAAACCTCAACTAAACGCACACACATATATAAAGTATTACATGCAATTAATTAACATTAAAAAATTTAGTTTGAGCCTATGATAAAACTTATTATTTAAAATGGCAATTTATTTTAAGAAGTCAAGATAATTTATAATCTATTTTTTCATACGGTAACATGATTTATAATTGCAAGTTATATTCAAACGAAAACATAACATTTAAGGACATAAAATTATAAATAATGACATTAAATAGTAGAATGTTTATAAAGAAAATTTATAACATTCAAACATTAATTTCATAAACTATTACAAATTTCCTTATAAACCAACTATATTTGTTGTTTTGTTTGTGATTTTACCTTAATTGAAATAGATATTTTAAGCACATCTCCACTTTTGATTCTATATAAAGCTACATAAAGTTGGACATGTGTAAAAATCGGGTCTTTCAAGTATATGAAACTCTTGATAGGGGCATTGACTTTTGTTGATGTTCATAGCAGAACAAACTGCAATGGGAAACTGCCTTATGTTGAACTTAAACGGAAGTTTTTTTATATGAAGACTTTAGATTACTACAAGTAATATAAGAGTGATAACCAATATTAGTACTTGAAATTGCGTTTATTTAGAAAACACGCCTCCCCGATTTAATTATTTAAAGTCTAGTTCCATTGCACATACTGTCCTTTTGGTCAATATTCCTTAGTAACATTAATGGCACATCATGTACCACACGACAAGAATTTATGAAAAATGCAAATTTGAAAATATGTTTATATATTTGAACAAATTATAAACTTTAGCATAACTAGTATGAATGGATGATTTTACTTCAATGTTATGCTTTTGTAATGAATCACTAAAATAGTGTTAGAGATAAACTAAACCAAACCCTTCAACAATAAATAAGTCAAATTGTCCTTGTATACTACACGAGTACTTGATGAAAAATTACCATCCAAGTCATTACATTACTTCAAGAATAACAAAAAAAAACATGTCATTGTAAATATCTTTCACATACTAAACAACTTTATATTTCTACGCTTTAATAAAGGAAAACTGAAAACTAATCATCTCAATTATAATCATGACCCATATGCAATTAATAGGCAATTGAATCCCTACAAACTGCGACCAAGAACACGATGACCAAAAATTGAGAATTACTTTTAATTTGAAAGCAGGAAATAAAATCATAAAACTTGCAATTAGAACATGGCGTAAGACAAGACCTGAGTTTCAATCCCTTGTTTTGGAGAATTCTGAGCTTTAAACATGAACATTCTAGTTTTTATTGCTATGATCAAGCATCCTAATTAGGAGTGTGCAACGGGTCCGATCCAACGCAGATGGAATAAAGCAATTTCAGAAATAATGGGTCAAGGTCCGAATCGTAAAAGGCTGGGTCAATCTCGTGTTTGTTTGGGTCGGGTTCTTTTGGGTTTCGATTTTACCCTTCATATTTAAATGACAAAAAGATATGACCATATACTCTTACTCTAATAAAGTTTTGGTGGAGACTTCTTCTCCGCCATTTTGCCAATATCACACAAAATTCCCAAGAATCTCTTGTGCTTATAGTTTCTTGTCATATGAATTTGTCATAGCAGAGGGTGAATACAATAAAAATTTTTAAAATACAAAATTTAGAGAAGACACATCAATTTTAGGTCAGCCTAACCTGACCTGTTTTGGCAGGTGCCAAAAATCGCCCATCTAGTAAGTTTGATATGCTCAACTAAGTTTTCATATTAAACATCAGTTTACCAGTTTTTTCCTTCTATAAGTCAATTTCTAATATATACTTTTAATTTCACATTGAGACCTTGCTCAAAATCATCATACCTTGAATTAGTGAAACATGAATATGCAAGAATCACCATCTCATATTTTATTCTTCTTAATGACCTCACACTAATGATATCCCTTGCATTCATTGCTAGTGGATTGTTTTTCTTTTCGTCTATAAATAAAAGAACACACCAGTGGTTACCACTTACAAGATTATGGTAAATAAGATGACACATAGGATATATTGGTAAATACCGGTTTTATATGTCGTAGATGGTGAAATTAAAAATATCATGTATATCTAATGCTTCCTTAAGCTTTTTTGTACTACAGTCCTCACCTAAATAATCAAATCACCATGATAAATATATTAAGTTATTAATCAACATTTTTAATGATAAAATTAAATCAATGCATGTTGCGTTCGCTTGGAATAAGCATCATAGTAATAAGTGGAAAGAGCATATACTCTTACGTCTGTTCTTGAGTTTTTTAACCAAGGAAAGAAAAATAAAGGAGAGGGAAGGATAAGAAAGGGAAGAGAAGGGAATGAAATTTTTTTTAATCAGGTGTGTTCTTGAGTTGGAAAAAAATTAGAGGAAAGGAAAGGATAACTATGTTAAAAAATAGTTATCCTTAGTAATCATCCCATTTTTGAGAGGATAACTTATTGGGAAAATACATTAATTTAAACCCTCCTAACTCCTCATACTCCTTTCCTTTCCATCCTAAAAAAAACTCAAGAACACCCATTTTTTAACTATCCTTAGTTTTGATTTCCTTTTCCTCCTTTAAAAAAACTCGAGAACAGGGCGTCATGCAGTTGATCTGTAGTATCCCATAACATAACTTCTTGCACT
Organism: Bidens hawaiensis; assembly: GCF_021521415.1. Classification (NCBI taxonomy): domain Eukaryota; kingdom Viridiplantae; phylum Streptophyta; class Magnoliopsida; order Asterales; family Asteraceae; genus Bidens; species Bidens hawaiensis. The sequence continues at coordinate 148,228 of NW_027491313.1, forward strand.
ACCCTTGTGCACCAAATATGCTTCACAACTAAATTTATAGTTGTTAATTACAAAAAAAAGTATAATTATAATTAATATTCTGTAACATCCCATTTTCTAGTTTCGGATAATAAAATGAGAATATGAATTATTATGAGTCGGACTAGTGTTGGGTAAAATGGATATGGGTTATGGACTTGGGTAAGAAGGAAAGACCATGGGCTTAAGCCATGACCCATAATTATATAAACCATAATCACCATTTAATCCTTCATTTCTCATATTCCATACACCATCCAAAACACACACTTAAGCTCTCTCTCTCTAGTTCTCTCCTTATCTTAGCCGAAACCAAGAAGGAAACCGAGCACCGACCCGAGGTAATAATAGTATGATATTGTATAAACCCAAACCCGCTAGATCTAGTCACGAAACGACGAGCCGACACCTTAAACCGTTAAAGTCATGAGATCCGGATAGAATAGGGTATAAACCGATCAAAAGATGAGCTTAGGGTCACCATAGCCTAGATCTGGATCGAACGGGACGAAAAACAGTGAAAAACAGTGTAAAATGGGGTAAACCGCGTTTTTCCGGCCACTGCCCGATTTTCCGGCACGGCGGCGCCAGAAAGACGTCGCAGGTATTTAAGGATGTCAGAGAATGTTTCTGACATTCTCTGACAATACCTAACCCTAGTTCATTACGGGAGAATAACGAATGAGCTTCAATTCGTTATGTGGTTCGTTACGGAAGAACCCTCGTTCGTTAGGCTAGTTCATAAAGGAAGAATAACGAACTAGTTGAGCAATTCGCTATGATTGCCAGTTCGCTATGAAAGACCACTTCACTATAAAGTTCAATTCGTTAAGATGGTCCATAAGTGGTGATTCATTATGATATAACGAATCAGAACTCCATTCGTTATAGAATTCTAATTCGTTAAAGAACTGAGTAACGAATCAGATAACTGGATAACGAACTATGTTTAACAAAATGACAGAATGGTCCCTGGACTTAGAAAAAGAATGATTTAGTTACAAAGAAGCCCTTGAACTTTTAAGTTAGCCAATTAATTAATGATTCCAAATTCTAATAAAAAATGTGATAAGACAGTTAATGGAAATAAAATTTTTCCAAGCTGACATGGCAGTTCGACCCCAGCCAGGGGCTCTGCCCCTTGGACCCTGCTAGGGGCTGCGCCCCTAGAACCCCGCTGCCAGGGGCGTTGCCCCCGGACCCCTATTCGTTGAGGGTTATAACTAGACTAGAAAGGCGATGTGAGTAGTAATAGTTAATTGATACGTGTAATTGTTATACAGTTAGTCGAGCACAGCTAAGGAAAGGAATAACAGTTAACGGTGAACGTAATCTAGTTCAGGTGAGTTTCTAGCCCCACTTTCTTGTTATGTTTTCGGGGCTGTGTGCATACTCGATGTGATAGTTAATACACTTACCTTAAGTGGTAAGTGTATACCTTATATGAATTATGTATGGTGATTGCTTGACGGTGCATGACCGATCTTCGGATATTGCACGGACCGTCAGGTGGTAGCTAAAGATATGAATGATATATATGATATATGATTGATGTATGAATGAAGTATGTATGATGTATGAATGATATATGTATGGTAGGTAAATAGTACGTGAACGATCTTCGGATATTGCACGTGTTATTAAGGCAAGTATGTAAAGGACAGGTATGTTACAGTAGCACAATATAAAGGGACCAGACCCTAATAATATCTGTGAGGATAGGGACCAGACCCTAATAATATCTGTGAGGATATGGACCAGACCCTTATAATATCAGTGATGGTAGGGACCAGACCCTTATAATATCTGTGATGTTGGGGACCAGACCCTTATAATATCTGTGAGGTTATAGGGCGGAAGGCTCTTTATATAGTATGGATAGTTATGCAAGTAAAATAAAGTATGAATAATGTACACACCTTCGGGCACGTGTGCAAATATGAGAATAGATTGTATGTCGTATTATTAACTAGAACTCACTCAGCGTAGCTGACATTTAGTATGCACGCATGTGAGTAGATTGAGGCAGCTGGCATAAGGGGAAGCACATGGTATGATCTTGAAGAAGCTGTCATCTCAAGAAATTTTATGTTATTTTAAAGACAATATTTTATGTTTAAATTTTTTAAAGGCCCGTTAAGACAGGAATGGATGGTTATGTAATATTATGGTTTGAATGTTTTAATATTCCGCGAATGTTTTTATTAACTCTGATATTATGAACTGTGTTTATGAGTAAATCCGACGTCCAAAGTAGGGCACCGGTAACGGGGCCTTACAAGTTGGTATCAGAGAAAAGTTCAAGAGATTTAAGCATCCTACATGCTTAGACTCGAGCAAAGAATGGGTTAAAAGTAAGAAAAGAAAGAGGATGCCAGTACGAGAATGCCATGTGTCACTCAAGCAAGTTAAGTGGATGTAAAGTATGTGATTGATTTCACGTGTAAAATAGAATAATGTATGAATTCTAGCTTAATTGCTAGGGATAGAAGTATATGATGATATGAACTGTTTGATTGTTTAACTATTAGAAATAGAACTAGCACAAATAGACTCATAAGAGGAAGTGTATAGGACACGGAAAGTAACGTGAGCAGCTAATCATAGCTGGCCATTGTTATTACCTTTTAGCCTTACTATCCTTGTACTAAATGTTCCTTAAGTGATGACGTTTGTGTTTCTTTATAGAATACGAATGGCCGGAGCTAAGAAAGCTGCTGGAAGAGGAGGACGTACAGGACATCGTGGTAGACCGCGCTTCGTCTGAGAACCGTCGGTAGAGGCAGCCACCAACAATGAAGGCGAAGGAAGTGCAGCTGGTCGAAATCCAAGTAACAACGAGGGAGTTCAACTAGACCCGTAATTCAAACTGCCAATGCTCAAGCGGTAGCAGCTGCTGCGAAAAACATGAATACTGATAAGTCTGCTGGGGGCCGTGAAGGAACCGCTGAAAGGGCGGAAGGAGATCGTAAGAAGGATGATGAAGGGGAGAGGGAAGAATCAAGTGTGGTTAAATCGGTGACGGTTGATGATAGGAAAAGGGGTCGAGGTGGATGCAACTATAAGTCTTTAAAAGGCTGTGATCCACCAAAGCTAACTGGCTTGGGAGATGCAATCGCTACCCTTCAATGAATAACCGCCATGGATAAAATTATCCGAATTAGCGAATGCCGTCCCGATCAAGCTGTAGGGTATGCTACCCAATCGTTCGGTGTGGAGGCAATGTACTGGTGGGAGTCGGTGGAACAGAGGAAGAGTCGGGAGGAGATCAAAGCTATGAGGTGGGATGATCTGAAGGAATTAGTGATGAAGAGGTTTTTTGCTGATGCAGAGGTAGGGAGGGTTGAAATGAAGTTCTTGAGTCTGAAGGCGGGTAAGATGACACACCGCAAATACACCACTGAATTCAACTGCATGTCAAGGTTGGTGCCGGACTTGGTGAACACTGAGGCTAAGTGGATCAAGTGTTACCTTAGAGGACTGCCGCATAATATTCGCGTCTTGGTCAAGGCTGGTAGACCAGACACTTTTGATTCTGCTGTAGGAATCGTAGAAATGGTCTATGAGGACTTGTCAACGGATGAGGTGGTTATGGAAGAGAAGAAAGAGAAGAAGTGGGTTGCTCATGCTAAACGACCTGGTACTCGGTTTTGGAACCCTCAAGAACAAGCAGCCAAGATTTTGGGAGAAGAAGTCGAGTAAGACCTGCGAAAAAATGCATGGTGGGGAGTGTAAGTGGAGTAGAAGTTCTGAAGTTTGTAACAAGTGTGAAAAGGCTCATGGTGGGGAATGCAGGATGGGGTCTAATGCGTGTTACAAGTGTGGGAAGGTAGGGCATTATGCCAATGAGTGCAGTGCGAAGCCAACATGTTACAAATGTGGCAAGACAGGCCATATGGCAAGAGAGTGAACCGATGGTGAGGCTGGAGGTAGTGGAAAGAAAGATGCTGATCAAGCGAGGCCGAGGACTAGGGCCTACATGCTGACCCAGGAACAAGATAGACAGATTCCTGATGTTGTGACCGATACGTTCTTAGTAAACTGTAATTCTGCTTCAGTATTATTTGATTCAGGTGCGAATAGAAGTATTGTAGCTACGACATTTAGTAAACTAGCTAAACTGAAATGCTGCCGAGTGTCTGAAACCTTCATAGTAGAAACCGCTAGTGACACCTCGGTGAAAATAATGAAAATGGTTAAGAATTGTAAGATAGAATTAGAGGGACATGAGTTCCCTGTTACTTTGTATGTTATGACCTTAGGAGGCTTCGATGTAGTTTTCGGGATGGATTGGTTGTCTGAATACGAAGCTCAGATAGTATGTAAGAGTAGGATAATAAAGCTAAAGTCCTTGGATGGTAGTGCTATGACGGTTTATGGCGATAAGGAAAGTTTAGGGTTTAACGTCATTACGATGATAAAAGCCGAAGGGTTAATAAGGCGAGGGTGCGGTGCCTACCTAGCGTATGTTGTCCACGCTACGGCCGAGCCGAAAGAAATGAAAGATGTTCCTATCGTGTGTGACTACCCAGAAGTATTCCCTGAGGATCTTCCGGGGTTGCCACCGGAGCATGAGATAGAATTCCAGATAGACTTAATACCAGGAGCCCAGCCCGTTGCGAAAGCGCCTTACCGTCTAGCGCCATCCGAGATGAAAGAATTGATGTCCCAACTGCAAGAACTCCTCGACAAGGGTTTTATTCGACCAAGTGTTTCTCCTTGGGGCACGCAGTGTTGTTCGTGAAAAAGAAAGATGGAAGTATGAGGATGTGCATAGACTATCGTGAGTTGAACAAGCTTACGGTGAAGAATAGATATCCTTTGCCCAGGATTGATGATCTGTTTCACCAACTGCAAGGCTCAAGTTGGTTCTCACGAATAGATCTTAGATCAGGGTATCATCAGCTAAAAGTAAAAGAGGCAGACATCCCTAAGACAACGTTTCGGACGCGGTATGGACACTACGAGTTCTTCGTGATGTCATTCGGTCTAACAAATGCTCCTACAGGATTTATGGATATGATGAATAGGGTGTGTCGGCTGATGTTGGATATGTCAGTTATCGTCTTCATTGATGACATATTGATCTATTCAAAGAGCGAGTCTGATTATGCTGAGCATCTTAGAGAGGTATTGGAGGCACTGAAGAAAGAAAAGTTACACGCTAAGTTTTCGAAGTGCGCGTTTTGGTTGCGAGAAGTGCAATTCCTAGGTCACGTGATCAATCCTTAAGGGATTACCGTGGACCCAGCTAAGATTAAAGCGATAACAAATTGGAAGACTCCGCAGAATCCGACTGATATACGAAGCTTCTTAGGCTTAGCCGGCTACTATAGGAGATTCATCGAAGGTTTCTCCAAGATAGCCGCACCGTTGACCGATATGACCCGAAAGTCGATAGTATTCAGTTGGGGTAAGTTTCAAGAAGAAGCTTTTAAGGAATTAAAGAAAAGACTCACGCAAGCTCCAATCCTTGCTTTGCCCGATGGTAACGAGGATTTGATTGTTTGTATTGATGCTTCACATCGTGGGTTGGGTTGCGTGTTGATGCAATGGGGAAGAGTGATAGCTTACGCGTCTAGACAGTTGAAAGTCCATGAGAGTACTTATCCGACGCATGATTTAGAGCTAGCAGCAGTAGTGCACGCTCTTAAGATATGGAGACATAATCTGTACGGTACTAAGTGTACTATCTACACGGATCATAAAAGTTTAAAGTACTTCTTCGAATAGAAAGAGTTGAACATGAGGCAGAGAAGATGGTTAGAACTGATAAAGGATTACGACCGCGACATTAAGTACTACCCTGGTAAAGCTAATGTGGTCGCCGACGCGCTAAGCCGTAAGAATGAGGAATTCCTAGCAACAGTGAAGTCATATCAGCTGATTATGAATACAAGTCTTTTTGAAGAAATCATCAAAGCGCAGTCAGAAGTGCTGGTAGATGAAGGACTAGTGAAGAAAGAAAGGATTTTTGGGCAGCAAGATGAGTTGATGGAAAACACGCATGGTGTTAAGACTAGGTTTGACCGAATGTGGATTCCACGCCATGGAGATCTCAGAGGTCGAATCTTAGATGAAGCTCATAAGTCAAGGTATTCGATTCATCCAGGAACTACAAAGATGTACCAAGATTTGAAAAGAGATTACTGGTAGCCAGGAATGAAGAATGACGTGGTGGATTATGTTAGTAAGTGCTTAACTTGTTTACAAGTCAAAGCGGAGCACCAGAAGCCTTATGAAAAGATGAAACCTTTGGAGGTACCAGAATGGAAATGGGAACACATCACCATGGATTTCATAACTAAGCTACCTCGTACAGCTAAGCATCATGATACCATCTGGGTGATTGTGGACCGTTTGACCAAGAGTTCACACTTTCTGCCTATACGAGAGGCTATCTCGTCAGAAACGTTAGCCAGCTTGTTCATTAAAGAGGTTGTTTCTAAGCATGGAGTACCGTTATCGATCATGTTGGATAGAGATACTCGCTTTACTTCGAGGTTTTGGTAGAAGTTCCATGAAGCTATGGGAACGAGATTGAACATTAGCACGGCGTATCATCCTCAAACAGATGGACAGTCTGAAAGGACGATCCAAACCCTTGAGGATATGCTACGTGCTTGTGTTTTAGACTTTGGAAGAAGTTGGGATTATCATTTGCAACTAGCAGAGTTCTCTTATAACAACAGCTACCATTCAAGTATTGGTATGCCACCGTTCGAGATGCTTTACGGTAGACGATGTAGAACCCCTGTGTGTTGGGGAGAGATTGGTCAGAAAGAGGTGGGAAGTTTAAAAGTTGTGCAGGAAACTTCTTCAAAGTTCGATCAGATCAAGGCAAGGATGAAAGCTTCTCAAGACAGACAGAAGTCGTATGCTGACAAGCGGAGACGACCGATTGAGTTTAACGTTGGTGACAATCTAATGCTCAAGGTCTCGGCTTGGAAAGGAATTATCCATTTCAGGAAGAGAGGAAAGTTGAGTCCGAGGTACATTGGACCGTTTAAGATTATGGATCGTGTGGGGGAAGTAGCTTACAACCTGGATTTGCCCGAATAGTTAGAAGGAATTCATTCAACCTTCCATGTTTCTCATTTGAGGAAATGTCTGGCCGATGACACGTCTCATGTGCCATTAATGGACATTGAGGTTAATGAACAGTTGATCGCAAGGAAAAGCAACTCCGGCACAAGGTTATACCCTTAGTGAAAGTGATATGGAAGCATCGCAAAGGATCGGACGCTACATGGGAAGCTGAGGAAGAGATGCGCAAGTTTTATCGAGATTTGTTTTAGAAATAGTTAGGTTTCGGGGACGAAACCTCTTTAAGGAGGGAAGACTTGTAACATCCCATTTTCTAGTTTCGGTTAATAAAATGAGAATATGAATTATTATGAGTCGGGCTAGTGTTGGGTAAAATGGATATGGGTTATGGACTTGGGTAAGAAGGAAAGACCATGGGCTTAAGCCCATGACCCATAAATATATAAACCATAATCACCATTTAATCCTTCATTTCTCATATTCCATACCCCATCCAAAACACACACTTAAGCTCTCTCTCTAGTTCTCTCCTTATCTTAGCCGAAACCAAGAAGGAAACCGAGCACTGACCCAAGGCAATAATAGTATGATATTGTATAAACCCAAACCCGCTAGATCTAGTCACGAAACGACGAGCCGACACCTTAAACCGTTAAAGTCACGAGATCCAGATAGAATCGGGTATAAACCGATAAAAAGATGAGCTTAGGGGTCACCCTAGCTCAGATCTGGATCGAACGGGTTGAAAAACGGTGAAAAACGGTGTAAAATGGGGTGAACCGTGTTTTTCCGGCCACCGCCCGGTTTTTCGGAATGGCGGCGCCGGAAAGGCGGCGCGGGTATTTAAGGATGTCAGAGATCTGACAAAACCTAACCCTAGTTCGTTACGGGAGAATAACGAATAAGCTTCAATTTGTTATGTGGTTCGTTACGGAAGAACCCTCGTTCGTTAGGCTAGTTCGTAAAGGAAGAATAACGAACTAGTTGAGCAATTCGCTATGATTTCCAGTTCGCTATGAAAGACCACTTCGCTATAAAGTTCAATTCGTTAAGATGGTCTATAAGTGGTGATTCGTTATGATATAACGAATCAGAACTCCATTCGTTATAGAATTCTAATTCGTTAAAGAACTGAGTAACGAATCAGATAACTGGATAACGAACTAAGTTTAACAAAATGACAGAATGGTCCCTGGACTTAGAAAAAGAATGATTTAGTTACAAAGAAGCCCTTGAACTTTTAAGTTAGCCAATTAATTAATGATTCAAAATTATAATGAAAAATGTAATAAGACAGTTAATGGAAATAAAATTTTTCCAAGCTGACCTGACAGTTCGACCCCAGCCAGGGGCTCTGCCCCTTGGACCCTGCTAGGGGCTGCCGCCCCTAGAACCATTGGCATTCTCAAGATTGCAATCTTGAGATTTTGAGAATAAAAAAAAGAAAAAGGAGTAAAGGGGGCAATCTCGATCGGAATGGCAAACCAGATTGCAAACCCAATTTGTTTGTCTCATTCACACATGTTACATTTCCATTGGTTACTTTTTATTTTGATTTTTCCTTTTTAATTCATAACAATTATTTATATATATATTGGTTTTTGTTTTATAGGGTCAAGTTATTCTACAAAGGGTAACAAAAATGAGAAGTGTGAGAAGCCATAAAAAATTAACATGTGTCAAGTGTGAACCAAAAGGAAAAGGTCATAGAGGTAATTGTACATATTTTCTCACTCCACATGCATGGCACATGTTAATACCCCCATCATTTTAGAACGTCTATAACTTTTTCGTATGATATATTTTTTTTAAAATAATTCATCATAATAACAATCGCTTTTTTATCTTTAATACGAGTATAATTTTGTTATATAAAATTTAAAACAAAAATTACGTCATTGTGTCTTTTCGCACACCATTGTGTCTTTTTTCGTCATTGTGTCTTTTCGCACACCATTGTGTTTTTCGCACACCATTGTGTCTTTTCGCTTATCATGGTGTCTTTTTTCGTCATTGTGTCTTTTCGCACACCATTGTGTCTTTTCGCTTATCATTGTGTCTTTTTTCGTCATTGTGTCTTTTCGCTTATCATTGTGTCTTTTTTCGTCATTGTGTCTTTTCGCACACCATTATGTCTTTTCGCTTATCATTGTGTCTTTTCGCACACCATTGTGTCTTTTCGCGCACCATTGTGTCTTTTTTCGTCATTGTGTATTATTGCACACCATTGTGTTTTTTTTCGTCATTGTGTTTTTTCTCACATCATTGTGTCTTTACGCTTATCATTGTGTCTTTTTTCGCCATTGTGTCTTTTCACACACCATTGTGTCTTTTTATCTAATACATAAAACACAATGCTTAATACATGTTACACAATAACTTGAAACGTAAAACACAATGGTGAATACATATAACACAATGCCTAAAACGTAAGACACAATGGTGAATACGTATAACACAATGACCTAAAACATAAGACACAATGGTGAATACGTATAACACAATGACTTGAAACGTAAAACACAATGGAAACAACATATTACACAATGACACAATGAACAACAAAAAAACACAATTAAAAAAACCCATTAATTTTTTTTATTTTTATATAACAATATGATACTCATATTAAAGATAAAAAAACGCTTATTATTATGGTGAATTTTTTTTAAAAAATAATGTCGTATGAAAAAGTTATGGACATTTTAAAATGACGGGGGAATTGACATGTGCCTTGCATGTGAAGAGAGAAAGTCAACAAAGATGGGTTATCACCTTCATACCCTTTTCATCAATTTTTTTTATTAAATTAATCTCAGCCATTCAAATCTAAGATCAATGGACTGGATTCATTCTCACTCTTCTCATTTTTGTTGTCCTTTGTATTTTAACTTTACCCTTGTTTTATAACTTATTATATTTGACTTTTTAAAAAAAATCAAAAAACACAGTCTTACTTAGTTTTTTTTTTGTGAGCATTCCGGTATAAATTTCGTTAAAAATGGAGTTTGTTTATAAAATCGTATTTTTTATATAAAATTTTAGTTTTAACCATTATTGAATTATCTTATTTGAACCACTAGTTTTCTATTGGTTAGTCAGATTTTTTGGATAAGATTTATAATCTAAAAAATCAAACATTATCTGTTCACAAAAATAAAATAAATATCTAAATTCGTATTTAATTATATTTATATAGTTAATCAAAACTAATTATAAATTGAATTTATTTAATAAAAAAAAGGATGAGATTGGGTTGTTAATGGGAGTAAAAGATTGGAGTGGGTTAAATTTTGTAGATTGAAGAGAGAGAAATTAATTTTATAATGTGAGATTGAGATTGTGAGATTGTTGATGAGGATAGTTTAAAGGGACCAGACCCTAATAATATCTGTGAGGATAGGGACCAGACTATAATAATATTTGTGAGGATATGGACCAGACCCTTATAATATCTGTGATAGTAGGGACCAGATCATAATAATATCTATGATGTTGGGGACCAGACCCTTATAATATCTGTGAGGTTATAGGGCGGAGGGCTCTTTATATAGTATGGATAATTATGCAAGTAAAATAAAGTATGAATAATGTACACACCTTCGGGCACGTGTGCAAGTATGAGAACAGATTGTATGTCGTATGATTAACTAGAACTCACTCAGCGTAGCTGACTTTTAGTATGCACACAGGTGAGTAGATTGAGGCAGCTTGCATAAGGGGAAGCACATGGCATGATCTTGAAGAAGCTGGCATCTTAAGAAATGTTATGTTATTTTAAATACAATATTTTATGTTTAAATGTTTTGAATGCTCGTTAAGACAGGAATGGATGGTTATGTAATATTATGGTTTGAATATTTTAATATTACATGAATGTTTTTATTAACTCTGATATTATGAACTGTGTTTATGAGTAAATCCAACGTCCAAAGTAGGGTACCCGGTAACGGGGACTTACATATTCTAATAGACAAAGTTGGATAACAAATAAATTAAACAATGAAACACATACTATTTATTTGTAACCTCTTCACGCGGAATTTAAGAATAGTTTTTGACACGTCATGAAAAATCAAGTAGTCCTCGTTTAGGATATCCATGTCTGACTGTCGCCATACTATTATGATTTGAATTTTTAAAACATAATCTTTCATAACATCCAGTTGGTTCAGTTGGCTATAAATAGTGTTTGTACAAACAAAATCGATTTAAATGGATTAACATGCATTTGCTGTGTGATGGCGGATGAGAAAACTTGCAGAAAACATAGTAGAAATGGATGAAGGATGTGTGAGCTATTGGGAGTTTTGTGTTCATCATCATATAGGCAATGATAATGACTTGAAGACAGTTATAAAAAAACATCAATCACAAAATAAAAATAAAAATCAAACAAATATATCATAAAATTTGAGAAATCTCATAATGGCATAATTAATTTGATTAAAACAATAATAACGGGCATCTAATTTTAGTAATTATAACATATTTAGTAACTAAAAATCAATTTTTCAAATAATTCAAACATTGGTATCTAAATTGTAACATCCTAAAATATTATAATGTTAAATAAAGAAAGTTACGTTTAGTGATTTCGCGTTATTAATTTATTTAATATCGAGTAAAGAACGGATCATGGACTTAGATTAATTAAGGTGGATTAAGTGGTAATGGGCTTTAGGTCCACGGGCTTCAAGAGGTATAAATATCCACCTAAACCACCATAAAACCCTAAACCTCATTTCATTCCATCTTAATCTCTACACACTCAAAAACACACACACACCCCTACACCATAAACCTTCGGCCGAGAGTGAAGGTGAGATCCGAGCCACACAAGCATCGATTCTGGATATATTCTCGTGATACAAGATAGATTCGAGGCCTAACTTTCGTAACCAAGCTGTACCGTAATCTTCAAACGCGTTAAAGATATGTTCTCCATGTTAAAGTTTACGTTTTCATGAACGGTTAGTCTTGAGACTTAAACCCATAGTAGATCGGGCCTAAACTAGTATTAAAGTGGCAAACTTGATGTTAAAATGAACCTAACGAATCTGCGATTATGAGCGGCCCGTTAAAGAAAACCTTATTGAACGTTTTAAGCCTAAAGGTCCAAACTTTACGTGTTTTTGGGTCAAACCTTATCCAAAAACGACCATAGGAATGATCGCGGGTTAGTCAAATACCATACCCATGGATTTCTCGGTAAAACGATAAGGATTTTGGGGATTAAAGATGAACAGCGGCGGCTGCTGACAACTTCGCCTACAAAGTTCGCTTGCAAGCAAGTTCGCCTAACTGATAACTTCGCCTGGTGACAAGTTCGCCTAGCTGATAACTTCGCCTAAGGCCAAGTTCGCCTAGCTGATAACTTCGCCTAAGGCCAAGTTCGCCTAACTGATAACTTCGCCTGGTCATAAGTTCGCCCATGATAACTTCGCCTGGCATATGTTCGCCTAGGGTTAACTTCGCCGATCACTAACTTCGCCTATGCTTAAGTTCGCTTAATGTTAAGTTCGCTTATTGTTAAGTTCGCTTAATGATAAGTTCGCTGGAGTTAGCAAATGAGAAAATAAATTAAAAACCTAATGAAAAATGTGTTAAGACAGTTAATGGAAATAAAATTTTTCCAAGCTGACCTGGCAGCTCGACCCCAGCCAGGGGCTCTGCCCCTTAAACCCTGCTAGGGGCTGCCGCCCCTAGACCCCGTTGCCAGGGGCGCTGCCCCCGGACCCCCGTTCGTTGTGGGTTATATAAAGATAGAAATACAACATGAGTAGTAGTAGTTAATTGATACATGTAAATATTATACAGTTAGCCGTGCACAGCTCAAGAAGGGAATAACGATTAACGGAGAACGTAACAGGATTCAGGTGAGTTTCTAGCCCCATTTATGTGTTATGTTTTCGGGGCTGTATGCATACTCAATATGTTTGTTAATACGCTTATCCTAAGAGATAAGTGTATGCCTTATGTGAATAATGTGAAATGTATGAATGATTGCCTGATGGTACGTGAACGATCTTCGGATATTGCACGTACTGTCAGGTTGTAACGCTATGTATAAGGTAAGTATGATATGTATGCTTATGTGTATGAATGTGATAAAGTTAATAAAAGAAGGAAAGGATGGTTGTATGGTTACGAAGAGGGTACCGGGCCCTAATAATACTCGAGGTATGATGTATGGTTGTATGGTAACGAAGAGGGAATCGAACCCTACTAATATTCGAAAACTAGGGAACCGAACCCTACTAATATTCGAGGAAAGAGGGTACCGAGCCCTAATAATACTCGAGGAAGGAGGGTACCGAGCCCTAATATTACTCGAGGAAGGAGGGTACCGAGCCCTAATAATACTCGAGGAATGTAGGGCGTAATGCTCTTTATAACGTAAGATATGAAAGCAAGTTAATACAAAAGAAAGTATGAAAATATGAATGAAAGAATATAAGTTTGTGTGTATTGTATAATGTATGATTAACTAGAATTCACTCAGCGTAGCTGACTTTTAGTATGCACGCAGGTGAGTAGGATGAGGCAGCTCGCTTGAGGAGACACGTGGCACTGAATAAGAGGCTGGCATCGGAAGACTCAAGACGTTTAAGTTTAATGTTTCGGTTATTTTGAAAGACAAGATGATGTTTTAAGACAAGATGTGTTTTGTTATGAAATGTTTTATGAAAGCTTTTATATTCCGCGAATGTTTTAATTAACTCTGATATTTAGAACTGCGTTTATGAGTAAATCTAACAGGAAAGTAGAGCTACCGGAAACGGGGCCTTACATAAATACAGAAATCATTATTGTTAGTCAAAACAATTATTAAATACTTACCAATAATTGTTTAGACATAATTATAGCATTTATACACCTATAATTAAATATATAATTTTGGTAATAATTTGAATAAGAGACTAAAAGTTTAAAAATGAAATATGTTTAGATATATTTTATATAGTGCATTGATATAATAAAGACTATAAAGGATTTTTATATAATACCATATGTATAGTCAGATCTAAAAGTCAAATATTCAATATTTATAAATTACAAAAGGGGCAGACCTTCCAACTATGTAGCCTTCCTGTTATCATTCATGGGTCAAATACCAAAGCAACTAATAGCACTATTTAGATGTGTGTTTTGAAAGTAATTATCTCAAATTTATTTACAAAGAATAAGTCAATAGATATTATATTCAGTTTGGATAGTTATTTCTTTAACCATAAAAGTCAAAAGACTAAAATATATTATTTTAAAGTGCCAAATCGTGTCATATTTTAACACACACACATACAAATAAAAATAGATAGGTTGTTTTTATAACCGGTGAATCGGGTTAATATATGAAAACAATGTGTTAAAAATGACTCAAAAAACAATATTCATATATAAAAAAAAATTAATTACCTGTGTCATGAGCATCTATGCCATTTCAATATTTATAATCACAATTATCCTCGCGGTAATAATCATATATATGATAGTCGTCATCGAAATCAACTTCATATGTTACTTTGCGAGGTAGTTTCTGGTCCAAAATAAAAAGAAACCAACAGTCAAAAAGCATCCATATACATGTCATTCACAATAAATAATATAAATGGGTTTTAATTAATATAATTTCTTTTTTAATTATTTAATAAGGAAGAAAATCAAAGAAGTGGTTGATAGTTATGGAAACAATAGGGTTGGACAAATAAGAAAATGCCATGTGTCCATAAGCTCTATTGTTTTAATGGTATACTAGGTTATTGACCCGTGGGCGCCATGTGTGTAAATATAGAAATCGTCTAATATACATATATAACTTTAATCGACAATATTGTCCGTTCTTGAAAGTAAGTTCATTGAACTTGTCTAAAATAAAAGAATATACAAAGTCTATTAAATCATATACTGGATATAATGAATTGTTAATTAAAATATCATCGGGAATTTGTACAGTCATTCGTCGTCATTTGGACCCCCAACATTCCCTTACCTATATCCAATAGTTAATTCGCAAATTATTTTATCTCTTCAACGTGTAAGGATTGACATCCAACTGTGAGCCTCGTGTGTTTTTTTTGATAGTTTAAGTACGTTTCACTTTGACAAGATGTAGGAAGAACTACTTGAAGTGTAATTTAAAATAAACACGAACAAAAGTCTATACAATTTAACTATTTATTTAACAAAAGTATCATAAATTTAGTATTTACAACTCCCTAAATACTTCCTTGTATACAAGGTTTATACTTTAATTTGTAGTATTTCGGTGTTGTTAAAGATTAATATAAAAAGGAATAAAGTGGTTTTTTTAATAGCTAATAACTAAACACTTAGAAACATCAATTGGCTTATATGACTTATTAACGATTCATAGAGCCATAACTTGTATACACTCTAATCTTGACTTGAACTTGTTATGACTTGAACTTAAGATGCTAATAACCCATATTAGCTCAAACATGTTCTAAATCATGATAAGAACTTGCACAACAATACCTTTTGGCATGCCTAACTACATATCCATATGGCTGCTAATAACAGTCCGAATGTGGCAACCATTTGATATAGTGACGCATTTTATTTTTCATTAGCAAGATACTAATAATGTATTAATCTTTTAATACATACAAAAGGTGAACTAAATAATTTTTGTGGTTCGTAAATATTTAGTAGTTCTCATTGAGCCCAACAGTATGCATAAATATTAAATTATTGGGTTTAGTTATTGATCTATATTAATAATCTTTATATCCACGAAGACAAGTGTCTCCAACATATAATATATTGATAATAGTTTAATATATTATAGAAACATAGCTTTCTTTTTACAGTATTATTTGGAAATTAGTTTAATAGACTTTCTCTAAATCTTGTCCATATGCAACCAATATATTTATTTTCCTCCTATAAAAGCATGCACTTGGCCATGAACATCTTCTCCGTCTTATTTTTGCTAGAGATTAACCTTGACTTTTGTTAATAGTCATTGCAAAACATACTACAATTGGAAAAAAAAACTACATTCTCTTCAATTTAAACGAAAGTTTCTTATCTGAAGGTGTTAGACCACAACGAATTATATAAGTGTGATAACCAGTATTAGTATCTGAAATCACTTTTACATCAACAAAACGCCTACCCAAATTAATTACTTGCAATCTAGTTCCATTACACAAATCGTTCTTCTGATTCATATTCCTTAGTAACATTATTGACACACCGGCTTTTAAAACCAATCTATTAGTTAAAAAAATTTTGGTCTTTTTGATTTTATTTAGTATAATGTGTTATGAAAATCTTAGTTCAAACTAAAATATAAAATAATAATTGGTATGATCTTACTTAACCAAAAAACTGATTTTTATATGGACCATGTCTATATTTGTGAATTTTGTTGTTAAGTATGGAAACGATATAAATTGAGTAAACCAAATATAAGTAAAAAATAACGGAGAAATATATTTGCGCCTTTAATTAACATAAATTGATTCGTATACACATATTTTAATTGGTTTTAAGAAAATAAAATAGTATTGGATAACTGAAAAATTATGTTTCATATCATTTCTAAAAAAGAAAATAGAAAAAAAAATGTGTAAACATGCATTCAATGTTATTAAAAATTTTTTTATCAAAAAGGTATAATGTAGTTCATAATAGATATAATAAAAATCATTTATAATTTTCTGTGACAAGTGCTTAATTTTTAGTTAATAACATATTAATACTTATTTACTATATTTTAGTTAATAAAATTTATATTTTAATACAATATAGTGTATTAACGATTTTAAAATAAAATGTTACCGTTTAAAATGCTAGTAAGTAGTTCTTTTGGCGTTAAAGATGCACGTTTACAAAAAAATGTATTCTTAAAAAACATTTAAAGGGTAACTAAAAAATATTAAAATGAGTAACCGTTTGAATTATTTCTCTTATTGGAAGACGTTAATTGACTTTAAATTACATTTTATTTAATTTTGAAGACATCTATAATAGAATATAATATGTTTAGCATATGAAAAAGATAAATAACACAAATATAAAAACAGAATTTTATAGAGCATGATATTTCAATTTTGTTAACTTAATGAAGGATTCTAATACACAAATCAGAAAAACTAAAAAATCGGGAAACCAAATATTATTAACTTTAGTGACAATTGTAGGTTATTTATATTTGATGTTCATAAAGATATTAAAGACATGGAAATTAAAAATATTACAACGGAAACAATAATAACACAACTTACACTACTGGATAGGAAGACATAGATGATCAGAAATTCATTTATGTAAAAGTATTTAACCTATCAAATATTTCTAGAATATTAGCCCATGTTACACATGGGTTGAAAACATATAAACAACCATATAAATATAGACAACCAAAAAATTTCATAACTAATATATTAAACCAACACAAATATTTAACATAAGTTTGTAACCAAAATATTAAACATTTAGATTATGTATATAAAAAGTCAATACTTACACAAACTTACCATACACCTAAATTAAAAAACTAAATGAAGACATGAACATGTTATAATCATATTAGCCCACCATCAACTTCTTCGATATTTCACAAAAAAAGTCATTTTGCTTCACAATCTAAAAAGAATTAACCATGGCAGCTTGGTTAAATATACAACTAAAGTCTTTAGTTATTATGAGTTTCATTTCAACATTAATAAATAAATAAAGGTATATTTTATTATAAGTTATTTTGTAAATAATCTTTTGTTTTATTTCGAGTCAAAGACCTTTTAGTTAGATGCATTACGTTAAATCGAAGCAATAAAGTTTTATTCTACTAACTTCACTAATTAAGTATAATTAAAATAATATAAAGATAATTAAAATTAAACCGATTAATTTTAATTTTATTACATAGAAGTCATTCCATAATTAAAATTTTATTAAAGTGACTGCAATCTGCAGTAAAGTTTATTTCAAACTCTTTAACATCATTACTTTATTTAAAATCATTTTCATTATATAATTCTTTTTTCAATTGTATACATTAATCTTGGCATTTATGCGTTATTAAAAATTGTTCAAATATAAAAGATGGAAACTTTGTTTGAGATTAGAGACTATTAAAAACTACAAAAGAATTGTCAAATTCGATTATTAAAAACAGAAATAAATAAATGTATAAATGAATGAAATGTATCATTAAAATTGAAGATGATGATTATTTAACATAAATAAACAACATATTAAATTGGTCAAATAAATTAATGTGTATTTAATACAAAACATATTAAATTTCTAGTAGAATCAAAAGTAAATGATTTAAACTTCTAGTATACATTAAATTTGTCATTTATTATAATTAAAAATTTTCCAAATATAAATGATGGAAAGTTTGATGACATTGAATTTTATTAAAAACTACAAAAGATTGTTGCAAAAAAGTCAACTTTGATTTTGTAAAAACAGAAATAAATAAATGTAAATATTATTATAAAAGTTTTTCCATTTTTCTTGGAAATCCAGTAACTAAACAATATACTATTAATTTTTTTAATTATCACGAAATTATTGTTAACACTTTATCATCATTACCTTATTTAATAATAAATTTTATTAGCTAATTATTTTTTCAATTTTATACATTAATCTTGACATTTACGCCTAATTAAAAATTGGTCAACTATAAAAGATGGAAAATTTTTATTATTTATTTAGTTTATTAGTTTATTTTTTAAATTTAGCCAGAATAATTTAGAAAAATCGGAAATTCTTGATATTTATGCCTAATTAAAAATTGTTCAAATATAAAAGATGGAAAATTTATTGAGATTGGAGACTATTAAAACTACAAAAGAGTGGTAAATATTCGGTTCTCAAAAATAGAAATAAATAAATGTATAAATGATTGGAATGTATCATTAAAATTAAAGATGATAAATATTTAGAATAAATAAGTAATTATAGTGAATATATAAGATTTTTTAAATACAAATTTGAAATAAGTAATAAACAACATATTACATTAGTCAAATAAATTAATGTGTATTTAATACTAAACTTATTAACTTTCGAGTGTAATCAAAAGTAAATTATTAAATTTTTCAGTATGCATTAAATTTGTCATTTATGCTAATAAAAAACTGGTCAAATATAAAAGAAGGAAAATTTGTTAATATTGAAGATTATTAAAACATACAAAAGATTGTTGCAAAAGTGGTCAATTTTGGTTTTTAAAAACAGAAATAAAAAAAATGTAAATATTATCATAAAAAACTCTCCATTTTTTCATAAGTTTACTAACTAAACAATATAATATTAATTTTTTTTAATTATCAAAAAATGATTGTCAAGACGTACTTTAGCTTCCTTACTTTATTTATCAATAAATTTCATTAGATAACTCTTTGTTTAATTTTATACATTAATCTTAACATTTATGCCTAATTAAAAATTGGTCTAATATAAAAATGAAAACTTTTTATTTTCTATTTAGTTTATTAGTTTAGTTTTTAATTTGGCCGGAATACTTTAAACGAATTGGTAATTCTTGACTTTTATGCCTAATTAAAAATTGGTCAAATATAAAAGATGTAAAGTTTATTGAGATTGGAGAATATTAAAACAAAAAAAAAGTGGTCAAAAACATAAATAAATTAATGTATAAATAATTGGAATGTATCATTAAAATTAAAGATGATGAATATTTTAAAATAAATAGGAAATTTTAGTAAATATCTAAGATTTTTTAAATATAAATTTGAAATACGTAATACACCACATATTAATTTGGTCAAATAATATTGATGCGTTTTTAATACAAAACTTATTAACTTTCGACTAAAATCAAAAGTAAATTATTTAAAATTTTCAGTATAAATTAAATTTTTTATTTATGTTAATTAAAATTTGTTTAAATATAAAAGATGAAAAATTTGTTTAGATTGAATATTACTAAAAACTAAAAAACTTGTTGCAATAGAGGTAAATGTTGAATTTTAAAAACATAAATAAATAATTGTAAATATTATTATATAAAAACGTTCCATTATTTTTGGAAGTTCAATAACTAATTATTAAGACTTTCAAGATACGATTCAAAAATTTTAACACGTAAAAAATAAAGATTGTTATTCATATAAAAATGAATTAATTTACATGAATTGTCTAAGCTATATAAAATAAAAAATAATAGAAAACTAATAACTAAAATACATTCGTAATGACCAAAACAAACATAATCAACCCACTCTTCATCAAATAATTTTAGATTAATTAGAAAATAGTCAAATATTAAAATTGAAAACGTTAATGATATGCATAGTATCAATACATTAAAACTTTCCAAAAACAATAGTGAAAATCTGTTTATAAAATGACTATTAAATAGGTTATCAATATAAATAAAAAATAATGGGTATTAAATAAAAACATATGCACATAAATGTGTATTATTTTAAAATATAAAGTTCGATAATATTAGAAAGTATAAAAATTTGTTAAATTTCGTTGACATTTGTGATCTAATTGCCTATGATATTAAATTTAAATTAAAAATATGGAAACATATTAAATAGAATTTGACCAATAATGATAACCAGAGAAATATATTAAAACGATTTTGAAAATGATTCAAAATCATGGAAATTTATTAAATAAACTTTGACCAACAACAATATAAGATTAATTATATAAAAATCAATTAAATTACATGAATTGTGAAAATACAAAAAATACATGAATAATAAAAATATATACATCTAATCTTGTACAAAAAGTAAGACATTTTTATAACAAATACTCCATCCATGACATTAGCATTTCTAGTTGGGAGTCATAAACTGAAATGATAAAATTAAATAAATGTTAAATAATATATTATTCTAACTAAATGGAACTTTGGTTATTAACCGGAATAATCATAATTAAATACAATAACAATTAATGTAAAATAATAGTAAAATTACCAATTATGGAATATTTGAATTATGTGAACAAATATAAAATTGTTGTTATAATGTATAGCCAGAATAATTACCAATAGCCAAAAAGATTGATATTGCAATGACTATAACCTGAATATTTAACAATAACAAAAATAATTTAATTCCAAATGGATGTAACGGAAATAATAAAAATAATAAAACCAATAATTGAAATGACAAATAAATGAATGAACAATGAAATAATGAATAATATGAGAATCAGGAATTATAGTATTTTCTATAATACCTTACCGGAAACCCATAATAGTTCAACATCTCCATTAAATCTTTGATTTTGATATAGAACCTAAAAAGATTATATAATAATTAAAATCAATACAAACAAAAAAAGGGAAAAGAAAAAGAATTGTTAATGAAATAATGAATAATATGAGAATCGACCATTAAAGTATTAAATAAAACCTTACCGGAATTGGTTCAACATGGTGATGTCTTTTGGCTCCATTTTCCTAGTGGTTAAAAAATAAATATAAACAAAAAGTTCATTTTTGAACAATAAGAATTTTAAGCCAAAAAAATACATAACAAAATGGGAGGATATAAAAACAACAAAAATTAAAAACCTTAAAAAGAAAAATAATCGTTTTCTCCAAATAAGTTTTGATAGTGTAATAAGAGCGTATGGATGTTATGTATTTATACATGAATTTCGTATTGTAATTAGAAAGAATAAATTAGGGAAAGTCAGTTAACTTAAAATAAGGACGAAAATTAGGGAATTAGAATTAATGAATTTTTAAAATTTGAATGTAATGTTCATAAATTAGGGAATAAGGATGAAAAACCTTAATGTAATGTTCATAAAATAAATCTATACTATATTTAATTTAAATATAGACTAGACTTAAATAGTGAATTAAACTTACTAATGTAGAAATATAAATTAAATTTATGTATTTACAATAAATAAAATTATGTATTTCAATGCCATCAAATATAATGATTCATCAAATATAATAGGTTATATCTAAAATATAAAATTACGGTATATATTTATATTATGAATCCCCTTATTGAAAATTATAAAATTATTGAAAATAATATAATTATAATAAGCATTTAAATAATTCAAAACTTCATATAAGGTGTGGAAAAATAAGTTACTAATATGGTTTTGATTTATTAACATTAAAAGATTTTAAATAGAATTGAACTGTAATTATCAATTAGAATAATATGAATTAGAATTTGAATATTTAAAAGTTAAATCAAAACCATATATTTAAATCAATATTTACTTAATTTAGAAGCATTCAATGGGTAAACATCGGTATTTATAGTAAACGCTTAAAGCACACATTAAGGATGCTTAATCAAATATTCAAATCATTATTCAAATAATATACAACCTTTAATTAAAAAAAATACATTTCCGTAAATAAATAATTCCTTAATCAAAAGGGTAATTAATTCATAATTTACATAAATCGGAAACAACGTAGAGTTTATACTCAAATGGGTCAAAATTGTATTTCTCAAATGCTAAATCTATATGAATATATAAAAAACACATATCAATTACATCAATTAAATTTTATAATACATATATCAACAAAATTTAAATTTAAAAACAACCTAATATATTTAAATGATTGCTAAATTTAGAATAAGTAAATGGGTCAAAATCCATATTTATAGTAAGCCTTATGGATGGTTAGTCAAATACTTAATCAAATAATAATTAATAATTAATTAGAATAAACAAATTCCATAATTAAAAATGTACTTTTGTTAGGTTGTTAAAAGATTTTAAATTTTAATTTTCAGAACCATATATATGAAGAAATTGAGATTTGTGGATGGTTCTTATTATTTTATTCCTAAAAGGTTTGCTTAATAGTTATATGTAAAATGTTATATTTGTGTGATTCAATCGGTCAATCTTGACTCAATCTAATATCAAACCTAATTATTATAAACTTATATCCGTAATATATGTATATTGAATAATATGGATGAAATATCAAAAAAAATATCAAAAGTATCTATAATCTAAAATACATTAAAAATTATTTGTTAATGTCACATTACTGTTTTTTTTATTCGGGTAATAAACTAATTTCAGAGAGATGTTAAACTAATTTAGTAATGATAATTTTGAAAATATAATTAATTGCGTAGAAATTACTATAAATAAATATAATAGCCGAAGTTAGATTATTAAATTAAATATCAAACAAAATAATTGAAGACATTTATTGTATCTAATTTAATTATATTATTGATTTATTTTATTAAGATGAAAAATGAAAAAGCTATTGATATACATGGAAACTCTAATGAACAACCATTAGGAAAGGGAGATTTTGATATAAAGCATATTACTTTAATAATATAGTTAGATATAGATGGCCTCTAATCAAAAGGCTGTGTGTTCTAGTCTCACGTAAGACATAAGGCAAAATAGATGGAAACAAAAATTTGGATGTTAAAAAAATAATGCAACAACTTATATAATGCAACTAAAAATATGTAATATAAAGGTTAGAATCTAATTATATGACATAACTACAAGATGGAATTCAAAAGGTGCAATGTTTGAAAAGGCTATAAAACAAAAAGGAAATTTAATCTCGTATCATGGTATTCTTGCGAGCCGTAATCATCGTACGATAATGGAATTCCCTCCATCCAAATCCAATTAGGCTATTATTAAACAAATAACCTATGTGCTCGTTATTTTCAAAACTAGTAGAACTAATTTATCAGGAGGTCATTATCCCCCGAGCCCTTTATCAGTTAGCCAATTTTTTTTCTAGTAACAAATTAAATGAGTTATCATCTAGAGGAAAATCTTTTTCCGATATATTACTACCATTTAAAAAATCTTATAGAATATTTCATGTAAGAATAATATATAATAATATATATTTATATATAACAATTATAATCATTTATATTATAATAGATCAAAATATTAAGTATACTTTATTATATATTAGTTTGGTAATTGTTGATATGCCATATTACCTATAATTAACTAATAAAGGGTTTAATCTTGGGTGTATATAAAGAGAGATAAATATTAACATCATAACTTAATCACACACAAATAACAATTTTGTGTGACTCCTCTCTCCTAAAACCGGGATCCTCTCAAGAACCCTAACACCATCCTTAACTATACATCCTAAAGGGGAACTCGATCAAGATGACAAACATGTCGACTACATCATACTCTGCTGTGGTTCCTACTCTCCATGCTGTAACAGGTTCATAGGTTTCTTTTTATTCATGTTATTTATTACTTACATGAAGAATTGATCAACATGTGGCATCGGAGTGATGTTGATTAATCAGTTCTTCATGTTTTCCCTAAATACGGAATTGAATCATAAGACATGGACTAAAACTTGATAAACCCTAATTTTTTCGGTTTATTTTTCATGTTCTATTACGAAAATAATATATGAAAATGTTTAAAATCGCTAAAATTCAGATTTAGTAAACCTTAGTATTTTCGAAATATGTTAAATTCATGTTTAAAGATTTCGATTCCAAGTTTTTTTTGTATGTTTAGTTGTTAAAATTTTCGATGATATTCTTTGTGTTCATCATTATTATAAAAAATTATACATATGTTGGTTCAAAATCTAGATTAAAAATTGTTAATGATTATTTAGGGATATATTCTTTCAAATCTTGGATAACTTATAAGTTTTAATATTTTCTTAAAAGATTTGAATCCCCATAAAATAGGAAACAAATATAATTGTTAATCATTAAAAAGATTTGAACCAAATCTTATCATTATTAATTTAGTTTAAAAATATCATGGGTTAAGGGCTTAAACCAGTTTACGGGTTCACGGGTTATTTAAAAATCATGTATTATGGGCTTAAAATAACTTATGTGTTCTAAGAGTTTATGAGTTTCTAAAATGGTTTGGGGTCATAACCCATAAACCCCAAAACTCTCTAATACCGGAATCAACATTTTTTTCTAAAAACTCCATAAAATCATGTAAACACACAAATACTGAAAAACCCGTTAAAAGCCGGAAACTGGCAATTCTCGGGAACCCAAAATTTCCGAGAACTAATTCTGAAAAATAAGGTTTTACAGGAAACTTAAAAATCCTTACTCTAAACATTTTTCTGCTATTAACTAATTAAATGTTTTGTAAACCTTAAATATTATAAAATTTTACAAAATATAAAGGCTTAACTTGAATGAACTTTTGATGTAACACTTCTGCCCAAAGGTGATGAGTTACATTTATTATATCATTCAAGTCTGACTGAAAGCTTTTGTTAGTTTTTTGGCTAACATGATATAAATGTCTTACTTCTGCCCAAAGGTGAAGTGTTACATTTTATCAAGCAAAACTAACATATGCATAATTAAAATAATTGTATCACTTCTGCCCCAAAGGTGATGGGATACAAGTGTTTTGCACACATACTTAAATAAATTTTAATTATGCCCAAAGGCGATTTATTTTTTGTTTAAGTAAAACTTTTAATTATAGTCTATTAGTTTGTTGTTAATAATAGACATATCACATCTTCAATAAAATATAATGATCCTCACATTAATGATCCTTCATTAAGCTAATGATCATAAATTTAATATGTATTATTTAATATCCCATAACATTACTTGTTATAATTTTCTTCTATAGATAATTATCTCATCTAAGTCATCCACTCTAATATTAAAACATAATATAAGTTTTACTTCATAAAGAGTTTCAATAATATTTAGCTCTTCTTGGTTTTAGTTATCCCTTAAGACATGATATGACTATCCTACTGCTCTTTATAATGACAATCATTCAATTGAAAACTGGAGCATAACAAATATAATGAGTCAATCATAATGTCTCTTACGATAATGATAATCAAGATTTTATATAAATAAATGTTATCACTAGAGTTATTCTAGATTTAGTTTTTCCTAAGACTAATCAAAATAACTCCTAAGATTCATGCACTCCTTAAAAGCTCTAACTATAAGGTTAAATGAAATTACTGAATACATCATAACGTACAATACCATGATCCATAAAGTTAAGGGCTCACACATGGAAATAGGTACACTTTTCTAATGCATTACATACTAAAAGTTTCTATTATTACAATTTGTTGCCTTAAGTATCAACTATAACACTCATAAGTACAAAAGGAAAACGAGTATGTTGATTAGCAGCACATGTAAAAGAAAAGAATATGGCAGTGGAACATAATATTTTATTCAACTCACCACCATTAAAACCTTAAAGAGGATAATTCTAAGGTTCATAGACAAAATACAAGTATTACTTCCAGCTTTAAGTTCTCTAAGGAGAAGTCTCGTTGTAAAAATATGTCATTATATTAGGCATAAGTAACAAGGCTATCCATAATTCAAAAGAACATATGGCTAAAACAATAGTCGTATATTAATGATATTTAAGTCTGTTAATCCTAATAATCCAATTAACATGATAGGTTGAGTCTAGTTCTACAAGTTTCTTTACTGATATCAACAAATAACTAACATGAGTGTTGGTGATAAAATTTAAATGTTAAGGCTATTATAACCATGAAAAACTGTCTTCTAATTACGTTTTATGATACCTTAAATATTCTGGAGATCAATCAGAATTTAGTATCAATACTTAAGCTACATTATAACAGTTGTGAGGTTTGCATAGCCAACATAAAGTCAATCTTACCTTAAACTCTTATATTATTTGTTATCAATATCTGGATTGAAACATTTATTAAATAGAATTAGATGATACAACATACTTTCACAACTTTTGTTATCATGCAAATAAGAATTTAATAAAAGACAAATGAGACTTATAAAATTCATCCGTTAAAACCAAATTTCATGAGAAATCACGACATGGTTGATGAGGGTGAATTTCATCTAATCTCATTCTTAGTGATTTTAATCATGTGTTGATGCCTTACACATTACTTGGCTTAAGGAATAAGTATGGGTCCACCATAAGTTATATTTTATTGACATTCGTGGAACTTAATCCAAACGGAATATTCAGACATAATTCTTTTATCATTTAAAAAGCTATTTACTTGTATCTAATCTGACTTCTATGGTCCATGGTTTTTAAAGAAATCCATTCATGTATACCTAATACGATTTCTTCTAATATGTCCCTAAGTTTATTATGACATCTGGACGTTAATGAAATCAAATTAAGTCTAACATATATATGGCAGATTCCCACGTCACATACATCATTGAAACTTCTCTTGAATTTTTCCTAGAGATATTAAAAATCAGTGGGAGCCTTAAGTGTCTCCATCATAACTTACCAAGATCTACAAGAGGCGGGCGAGTGAAAACTTGATATTATCTCAATTACACCTCTTGTACAAGACACTGCTCCATCATAACACTTTTTCATCAAAACTTATCTCTTTGAATTTTCTATTACTCTTACAAAAGTTTCATTGTTACGTAAACGTGGGTATATTCAGATTTTTTACTAAACTAATCCTCACCAAGAGAATCTACAACAACTTATATTATTAACTTGTTTCTCTATTATAATTTATTGGTCTTTAAATATTGACCATAAGCATGTAAATTTCCTAAAGGCTTCTAAGGATAGTGGGAGCAGTAAAAGTCCTTATAATGACTTGTTAAAAGTACAAGAGGCGGGGGGAAGAGAGTCATTAAATTTTACTCCGAATTTCACTCCGATTACACCTCTTGTACACCATACTGCACCAACTCTTACTGTGACACCCTGCACTTTCACGTTAAGACTGTTAACCCAAACTCCGTTATAATGTGACACCCTGCACTTTCACGTTAACTCCGTTAACCCAAACTCCGTTATCTTACACGTTATGCATAACATTTACACGAGTCAAAAACGGGTCACACACATGATTCTGTTAGTACACGTTGGTGATTAATGTCGAGTCAGATATGTTTAAATAATTCATATTTAATTATTATGTGCTAGATGATTTTATGTGTTACACGATTTAGTGCATTAAGCTCGCTAACATGCTATTAGTTGTTAAATAAGAAGATAACATCTCGAGCATATGTTTATAATATTATCTATGTGAAAATACATGCTAAATAATTGCGTTTTTAATTCATACCTTGTTTCATGAAATTGCGATCAATTGCGCGTAATTTGTATTTTTTCACCTTTTACAAATTAATATTTATGAAAGAAAAATGAGGCTTAGGTTTATTAAATTGGGTTAGTATTTTATTCGTAATGATTCATTATAATCCGGTTTGGGTGTTATAAAGTTCGTTTAAAGCCAAAACTGATTCTAGAAGGACCATTCTTGTAAATATGATTAATTATAATATTAATAAAATAAACAACCCTAATCCACACCCATAAACCATCGACCTTCAGCCTCACACCCCCACACACACAAACACTTCGATTCAAGCTCGATTCTTGCAATTAGTGGTGTCTTTGAGTGATTCATTTGATTCCTAATGTTAATTGGTAAGTTTTATATATCAATTTTTATGTTTTGATGAGTAATTGTGAAACCCTAAATGTTGAATCTCTGTAACTTTGATGATTATAATGTTAATTGATGATTTAGAACTCTAGGGATGACATAAACATGTTAGGGTTCGACAACAGTTTGCTGACAGATTCGATCTCGTTTATTGATTGGTTTGTAACTTGGTGTTAATCGAAGATTATTGATCGATTCTTGATTCTAGAATGTAGTATTCTGAGTCTAGTTTCCAGAAAGGTAAATTTTGTAATTTTTGGACAACTTTTGAATAGTTTTTATGATTTTACAAAAACATGTGTCAAAGCTGATGCGGGCATTCAAATTCTGGTCTGTTTTCCCGACATCATTACTTGAGATTAACAAAGCCAAATGAGTTGGTTCCACTTCTGGAACTTAGAATTATGAGTCTAAAAGATAACCCAATTGGCCTTGCACAATTTGGATAAATGAGTTGAGAGAACCATGAAACAACTTTTTGTTGCGTAATCTGCTGAACTGTTTGTACCTATCTGCAATGATTGAATTATTGTGAGTTTTGTATGCATGAGAAAATATACTAAAAACTTGCTTGAGAAATCTACTTCTTATATGCTACTGTGGTAAATTTTTTACAATTTATCCTTAAGTTTTACTTATTGAATAAAATCTGTTTGTACATGCCATAATCTGTCTCGTGAACTAAATGATAATAAGTTGAGTTGTATGATGAATATTTGGCTTATTTGCCATGAGTCATCGTGTCATTACTAAATGATCATGTTAAGACTTTTTGGTGCAGTTTACATTACTTATTATCACCAAAGAGTCATCGTGTCAAGTTTGTGTTTGTGTGTGAGCCCATACTTGGGTTTAAGAGTCATGTGTTATTGAACACGTTCTCATAACTTAAACACTTGTACTAGGTAACGGTTAGCGAGTCAAGTGCATCCTTTTGGTTTTGAGAAAAGTATATTACACGCGACGCCAGGTGAGTTCATGCTTTTTTTTCCTATTTGTTTTCTGGAGAGAAAACACAAAACTATTTTCGTATACTTGTTTTCTAAAAGAAAACACCAAACATTTTCCTTACTTGTTTTCTGGATTGAAAACACGGACGCACTTACATACTGGTTTTCTGGAGGAAAACGCAACAACTTATTTTGGATTTATGTAATTTCTTATATATCACAAGTTTATACTAGATGCCCTTATATCACTTAAAGTCCTTACGTTACCTTGAACCGATAGGATGGGATCGCGGGGTTATATGGAGTAGTACTACTGGGTTTGACAAACCCCACCCGGGCTAGTCGCGCTAGCACGACTGTGATGTCGTAAAACGGGTGTTATATTTACCTAAGTTTTATACGCCAGTGTTGGTCATAGACCTGGTAAGAAGGCATACATACAGTCAGCTTCGGTTCAAACGTCTAGTAGCTTGTAAATGGGTTAGCTACCCTGGTATATTTGAAAGATGCTAAATCTACTACACATATACTACTTATGCTATGTAAACTACGTATACTATTTATACTACTTTTTACTACAACTTTTGAACTCACCAACTTTGTGTTGACCCTTGAGTATTTATACTTGCCCAGGTTGCTAGATGTGCTAAGGAGCGGGTTGCATTGCATATGTTAGGAGTCACAGTTGTCGCATGAACTTTTATTTCTTGTTGTATTTATTTGATGGGTTGTGCATGTTTGAGCACATGGTTTATTATTTTAAAGCATTTACTTTACGCTTCAGCAAAACTTTAAACTCTTTGGTTTGGTTTGGTTTTTCTCATGTTTGAATGAGACTTAAATAATGTTTTAAATATTTGAATTGGATGTTTGGTATAACAAATGAGCTAGATCCTGGTATGTCACACGCCTCGTGGTTAGACTCCGTTAGTCGAAATTTGAGGGTGTGACACTTACACACTTAGAATTCTGAAAATGATAGCAACCTAACCAAGAGCTAATCCATAAAACTGAGATTCTTAAAATTACCCAATAATCAACTTAGGAGGCCATCTATGTTTTAAACCCTACTGACATTGATGATTTAACCTTCGTAACTAAAGTTGAAATGGATGTTGGAAATTTTAATGATCATATCCCTTATAATTAAACCATTAGCATCAATCATAATTGACTCCATAAGTCAGGCTAACGTTTTGAGATTTGGTTGAATCACATAAGAGTGTTCATAACTAAACTAAATCCTAAAACGAAACGCTAAGACAGTTAAAAGCACAATTAATTGTTAAATGTTATATTCAAGGATAAACCAATTATCAAATAATCTTCTTACCTATATTACAAAAGATTTCTTTAAGGATTATTATTATTCTAGTAGCTTATAATAGTTAAGAGCTACATTAGATGAACATTAAAACAACTTTCCCTAACAATCGGCTTACATATTTATATGTTCATAAAACAACCTAAAAGTTATTAACTGAAGGTCAAAGAACATTTAGTCTATAAGTCAATAAAATCCATATATGGGTTAATGCAAACATCAAGATGTAATGAAATCTTTATACAATTATTTTCATCAAAAACCAAGTGGATTAATGTACCTACCTCAAGATGAGTGGGAGCAACTAAAAATAAACTTGTCCTTTTATAGATGACATTCTTCTAACAAGTCTATGTTACATAAGTCAAAGCATTGTTCACACATACTTTGATATTATATATCTCAGGGATATTCCTTACACATGTAACAAACAATATTGCTCTACTTTAGAGGATAATAGGATCACATAGATCATTTCCTTATGCTTCATCAAGTAGAAGCCTTATAAAAGTTCAAGTCTATACTCGTTTGATATTACTCAAATTGCAACACAGTAGATATATCTAGATTAATGTGAAGCATTTAAAAGAGTATTAAAATATCTTTAACAGAAACGAAAGACAATAATTTAAAAGAAGAAGTGAGAATTCAAACCGGTGATTTTCTCTAAACGTTGTCGTATTCAGAGATAAGAAAATGTAATTTTCGGGATATATTCTTATGGCAGTAGATAAATCTATCTAATGGAGGATTCATAATGAACTGATAACAACAACCTAAGTCATAACGACATAATATGTTGATTAATTACAACGTTGTTGTCAATAAATGTTGTTGAATATTTATTAGTGGAAAAGTTTTATTAAACTCCATATAAATTATATATTGAAGACTTATTGTGATAAAGTCAGCTACCATGTTTTCTCAAACAGTAACAATTTGAGAGGTGCTGCATTAAAATTTCAATATGAAATTAATTATTCGTTTATGAACGAATTGAGGAATCTAAATTTTCGTATCCGATACATTCATGATATGCTTAAGGATCCGATAACTAAAAGTCTCACCATAAATATTATGAAAGCGCTTATAATAATGACGGGTTATTGATGACTATGCGCAATTGCATATCATACTATGAATGATTAACTATTAAATTTCCTCATCAGTTTTGATTTTGTACATATTTTAATATGTTCTGCATGCATAATGACATATAGACGAATTAATATACAAATCAAACATTCTGAAGGGCTTACTTGAAAATTTTGATCATAACTACTTAGGTTTTAATTAAGGACTGCAGTATGATTAATGGGGGTCTTGAGCTGATGTTCAATCCAATGACTGTATTTCTCTGCTCCATTTTAAGTTTAAAGCTAAAATGAGTGTTAACTCATGATCAGGCTTATCTAATACTGTTGGTGCATAAATGTCAGTAGTTCATAGTCTAGTGTCTGTAATCGAGTCTGTAATGTTATTTATGTTTTTGTTTAAGCGAAGTTGTTAACAAGTTCGCCTAGGCGAACTTGTTGAACAAGCGAAGTTATGGACAACTTCGCCTGAACATATCAGGCGAAGTTGTCGTGTATTAATACTAGGTTACGGCTTAGTGTTTAGAAGTGAATCGAGTTGGTCTAAGCTGGTTTGAGTTCATTGTAACGTGAGGACGAGAGTCTGTATCAGTGATTCATATCACGTGAGTTCAGTTATTAATATATAACGTGTTTCGGTTTATTCGTGTGTGTTTGTATGATTTGCTTTCTACGCTCGTAACGATCTACGCAGGGATTCCGCACCTGAGTAGACCGAGATATCTCGTGTGATCCGTCCAGGGAACCTACAATTGGTATCAGAGCATTTGCTCGATTGTGTGGTTCGGGATATTCACGAGGGTGTAGAAATCGTCCCGTTTCGACTATTCGCGGGACGTGTTTTCTGTGTTTTTGATCATTCTTACCTCCTACCATCGTGTTCAAGCCTTTACACCGTCAAAAACCTCGTTAAAATCCGATTTACAGATCTGCAAATCTTCCGTGTTCATCAGGCGAAGTTGCCGTCACTGTGCGTAGGGTTTCGGCGAAGATATAAGGTTAAGCGAAGTTATCCACAACTTCGCCTACCTTCTCAAGTTCGCCTAACTCAAGCGAAGTTCTCTACAACTTCGCCTACCTCTTAAGTTCGCTTACCTCAAGCGAAGTTAAGAATCAGCGAAGTTAATCAGCAGTGTTATCAGCGAAGTTCTTCAGCGAAGTTCTCTACAACTTCGCCTACTTCAAGCGAAGTTATCCGTAACTTCGCCTACAGTACTTTAATATAAAAAAAAAAAATTAATTTTTCAGGTTTCTTACTTTTCGGGAAAGATGTCGTCGATCAACATCTCTGAGTTAGTGAATATGGAAGTTGAAGCAGGGTCAGCTACCAAGGCCCCAAGATTGCTGAAGGGAACCGATTTCGTTGCATGGAAGGATCGGTTCATACAATACGTCAAATACCAGGATGCGAAGATGTGGGTATGCATCCAGGATGGTTATATTCCACCAGTTATGGAGTATGAAGGTCGTGATCAAATTAAAAAGTATAGTAAAATGGAAGAAGAAGAGAAAAAGATGTATGAGGCCGAGAGCAAGGCTCATGCTGCTATTACTATGGCTCTTCCTCAAGAGATCCTTCATACGTTCAGAAAGTATACGTCAGCAAGAGAGCTTTGGGAAGCTCTTGAGAACAGATTTGAAGGGAATGTAGGAATCCGTGCTTCAAAGATAAAATTGCTCAAAACCCAGTTCTCAGTCTTCAAGTATTTGAAGAATGAATCCTTAGATGATATTATCACTCGATATTACCATCTGATGACTGAATTGAGCAACTATTCAATTTCCTACCGAGAAGAAGAAATAGTTGAGAAGCTTCTAGATGCTCTCCCACCAAAATGGGAGATGTACACTGTGCTGATGAGGGAAGACAAGGACTTTCCCACATATGATCTTGAAACGGCAGTCAACAAGCTCAGAACCTTTGAGCTTAACATGGTCAGAAAAGAGACACCTATGGATCAGGTTCAAGATCCAGGTATGTATGGAGCTAAAGTCAACACTAGCTCAGGATCGAAGACTGAATCTGCTGCCTACTACACAAAGGGAGAGTCGGGCCCCAACTCATCACATGAGGGGCATGTGTCAGTTAACACAAATGGGGATGTTTGCTATGTAGCAGCTGGATCGAGTGGTTCTCAACCCCAGGTAAGCAAGAGTAGTTGCTCTCCAAGTTCTCCCAGCAACAACTACTCCAAGATGCCTATGAGTGTCAAGTCTGCTGAAGAGCAGTTTGGTCTCTATGCTTCTTTCATTGCTTCCTATGAGAACTACATTCAAGGGAAGATTGTTGATCCAGCTATGTTGGATGAAGATTACGATCAGATTGATGCTGACGATATGGAAGAAATGGATTTACAATGGCAAATGGCCATGATCGTGAGAAGAGTAAAAAGGTTTATGAGAAAGACGGGAAGGAAGTTTGTCGGTGGAAAGCCGGGGTTTGACAAGGCAAAGGTGAGATGCTACAATTGTCAACAAAACGGTCACTTTGCAAAGGAATGCAGAATTGAGCGTGTAGAACGAAGTCAGGGCAGGTCTACACAGCAAAGTGGAGGTTCTAAAGATTATAGTGCGATGATGTCCAGAGAAGATGGTGAATACAACTGGAACCTGCTGTATAAAGAAACTTTTGAGCAAGCAAATTTAGCGAAGGTTGAAACTGAAGAAAGTGAGAAGGTTACCGGAGAAGAAAAAGCTTTCATGGCAGATGTTAAAGATCAGCTCTCCGAGGTATGTTCTAAACCAACTTGTTCAAAATGTGAGAACTTGTCTGAGCAATTAGCAACTATAACCGATCAGTATGTTAGGTTGGATGCTGAATTTAAAACCTTAAAAGAAGATCATCATTTTACAGAAGCAAGAGAAAATAGCTATAAAATTAAAATAAAAGCGTGTGAAAAAGATGTTAAAAGTCTAAAAACAAAACTTGCTGAAAAAATTGAAGTGATTGATTTAAGCTATGAAGTTTTGGAAGAAAAGACCAAACTAATTGCTGAGAGAGAAAAACATATTGCTGACCACCAGGTGAAAGTGGTGGAACTGAATCGAAAACTGGAGCAGTTCAGAAATTCCTCTGCTATTCTTGATCACCTTGTTAGTGATCAAGGTTACTCTGTCAATAGGGGAGGAATCGGTTATCATGAGGTTCCACCACCGTACAATCACAATTACACTTTTAACCCTAGTGTTCAGAAATCTGTTGACTTTGAGGTTGCTCAGACAGTGCCAATTAAAGTAACTGTTAAAGAACCAAATGTTAGTAGAGGCGAAACAAGTTCGCCTGTTTCAAGTGTTGAAATTTCTGATCAAAGTCCAGTCTCGTCAGATTCGGATAAGTCATCCGAGTCTGGTAAGGCAAAAGAGGAGGTTGTGTTACCCAAGAGTGGAGAAAAAGGTAAAACAAATAAAAAGAGTACTCCACTAAACCCGTACGTCCCACCATATGTGAGACGAACGGGCGGTAATAAAGCCTCGACATCTAAAACACCGGTTGATAAAAAAGTTGAGCATAGGTGTTGTTTTAGATGTAATCAATTAGGACATCTTGTTGCAAATTGCCCTCTGAAGCAGCGATTCAGAGGTGCGAGGCCTACTAAAACTGAGAATAAGCCTAATAGTAATTATCATGCTCCTAAAAATGAAAACCATTTAAAATTCAAAAATGTGACTAATTCAGGTTTTCATAGAAACAAATCTCAGTTTTACACTGCTAATAACCAAACCACAAGCTATAATTCTTTCAATTCACAAAGGTTTGGAAGGCCTCTCAATCAATCTTCAAGGAGGTATCCTAATAGGACTTACAGGAATTATCGAGATACTAACTTTGGAAAGCCAAAGTTTGGGATGTATAGATCCAAGACCAATTGGTCTTGGGTCCCTAAATTCTAATCTTTTGCTTTACTGTGCTGGAACAGTTGAACAGAGCTGCCAACAATCTTTGGGTTGTAGATAGCGGCTGTTCCCGGCACATGACGGGTAACAAATACTTGTTACACGATTTGAAACCTGTTCAAGGAGGGAGAGTGAGCTTTGCCGGTGAAAGTGGTGGCAAGATTACTGGAATGGGAACGGTGTCAAACGGAAAGATGACTTTGGAGAAGGTTAACTTTGTAGAAGAATTGAAGCACAATCTGCTGAGTGTGTCGCAGATCTGTGATAAGGAGTACACCGTTCATTTTACAAAGAATGAGGTGATTGTGTTGAAACCTGGTTTTCAGATACCAAAGGAGTGGATTGTGATGAAAGCTCCACGTGAAAGAAATACATATATTATGGATATGAGATCAACTGAAATGGCCACGGCAGAATCATGCCTTATGACAAAAGCGAGTGAATCGAGTTGGTCTAAGCTGGTTTGAGTTCATTGTAACGTGAGGACGAGAGTCTGTATCAGTGATTCATATCACGTGAGTTCAGTTATTAATATATAACGTGTTTCGGTTTATTCGTGTGTGTTTGTTTGATTTGCTTTCTACGCTCGTAACGATCTACGCAGGGATTCCGCACCTGAGTAGACCGAGATATCTCGTGTGATCCGTCCAGGGAACCTACAATTGGTATCAGAGCTGGGCGTTCCCTTGAAGAATGGGGCACATTCATCTTCGGAAGATGAACCACATTGTCCGAATTGTGGTATAGGAGAATGGGGCACATTCATCTTCGGAAGATGAACCACATTGTCAGGAATGGACTTCTGCTGGGCGTTCCCTTGAAGAAAATCAATTTTGAAGATAAATGTATAGCGTGCAAGAAGGGAAAGCAGCACAAGAAATCCCATCTCACCAAGAAAGTCAATTCAATTGCCAGTACTCTGGAGTTGCTTCACATGGATCTCTTCGGTCCCGTGAATGCAAAAAGTCTAGGAGGAACTTCTTATTGCTTGGTGATCACTGATGACTACTCACGATATTCGTGGGTGTATTTCCTGAAATCAAAAGACGAAACGGCTCAGATGGTGAAGAATTTGATTACCAAAGTTGAGAACGTTATGGATAAAAGGGTTAAGTTCATCAGGAGTGACAATGGAACGGAGTTCAAGAATTTTGAGATGGAGATCTTCTGCCTTCAGAGAGGGATTGAACACCAATACAGCGCTCCGTATACACCGCAGCAGAATGGAGTGGCTGAAAGGAAGAATAGAACATTAATTGAAGGAGCCAGAACTATGCTGGCTGATTCGAAGCTTCCTGTGGTGTTTTGGGCTGAAGCTGTTGCTACAGCCTGTTATGTTCTGAATAGAGTCTTAACTGTTAAAAGACTTGGTAAAACGTGTTATGAGCTTATGCATGGGAGAAAGCCCAACTTGAGTGGTCTTGAACCATTCGGGTCCCCTTGTTCGATTTTGAAGACAAATTCTAAATTTGGTGAAGTAGCCGATGAAGGAATCTTAGTCGGTTATGTTGTTGGGACTCCCAACAGACGTGTCTTCAATACATCGACCAGCAAGGTTGAGGTGGTGTGTAACACCGATATCACAAGTTACCAACCGCCAAAACCAAGCAACGGACCTGCTGAGTTTTTCGACTATGTTAAACTTTTTAAGTCTTTTAACATACCGTATTTGGATATTGCTGAAGAAGAAGAGAGAGTTGCTACGAAGATGATCCTTGATGAGGAAGAAAATCTATTGCAAAGACAGCTGATCGATAAATGTCAACCTTCCTCATCAAATGCTGTCGATACCCCTGCTACCTCGACTGAAGAAGAATTTTTCAATCCATTTCACTCTCAGCATGAAACAACCATTGACGAGCTCTCTTCTAACTTGGAAGACAATTTGCATGTCGGTTCTGTTCCGACCACGAGAATTCATAAAGATCACCCTTTGGAGAATGTGATTGGTGATGTGTCCTCCGGTGTACAAACAAGACGTAGTTTGAATGAGCACACCTGTGTTTACACAAGCATCAAGGAGACAGGGATAATCAACGAATGCTTGTACACCTGCTTTATCAGCCAGATTGAACCGAAGAATTATCAAATGGCTCTCAAGGACAGCTCGTGGGTCGAAGCTATGCAAGAAGAGTTGGCTCAATTCAAGAAAATGGAAGTTTGGACTTTGGTTGAAAAACCGAAGCATGTGCATGCGATAGGCACAAAATAGGTGTTTAAGTGCAAGAGAGATGAGAAAGGGATTATCATAAGAAACAAGGCGAGGCTAGTCGTTAAAGGTTTTAATCAACAAGAGGGGATTGATTATAATGAAGTGTTCGCTCCTGTCGCAAGGTTGGAAGCCATTAGATTGTTTTTGGCGTTCGCTGCTTATAAGAAGATGAAGGTATTTCAGTTGGATGTGAAGAGTGCGTTTCTGAATGGGAAAGTTGATGAGGTAGTGTATGTTGAGCAACCTCCGGGTTTTCCTGACCCAGACTTTCCTGATCACGTGTACAAGTTAAGCAAGGCATTGTATGGACTACATCAGGCACCTCGTGCCTGGTATTCAACTTTATCAGATTACTTGCTTGAAAATGGGTTTGAAAGAGGGAAGATAGATAGCACGTTGTTCTTCAAGAGAGATGGAAGCGACTTCCTGCTAGTGCAAGTCTACGTGGATGACATCATCTTTGCTGCATCAAGAGTCTCCATGTGTCAAGATTTTGAGGCCGTCATGAAGAAAAGGTTTGAAATGAGTGCTATGGGTGAACTAACTTTCTTTTTAGGATTGCAGGTTGATCAGAAGAAGGATGGGATGTTCATTCATCAGACCAAGTATGTCCATGATGTGCTCAAACGCTTCAAGATGGAGGACAGCACTCCATTCGACACTCCAATCTGCGTCAATCACAAATTGGGTGCTGAGTCAGACAGTGATGCAGATGTTGACCCAACTCAGTATCGGGCTATTATAGGTTCTTTAATGTACTTAACTGCTTCTAGGCCTGATATAATGTTTGTTGTTTGTCTTTGTGCTCGTTTTCAGGCAAACCCAAAGGAATCTCACATGAAGGGTGTGAAGAGGATCTTGCGGTATCTCAAGGGCAAACCGAAGCTGGGGTTGTGGTACCCGAGAGGAGGAGACTTGGAGCTAGTCGCTTACACAGATTCTGATTATGGAGGGTGCAATCAGAGTCGGAAGTCAACAACTGGAGGGTGTCAGTTTCTTGGTGGCAGATTGGTGTCGTGGCAATGCAAGAAGCAGACTTCAGTCGCAATTTCAACCAGTGAAGCAGAATACATGGCAGCATCCAACTGCTGCTCCCAGGTTCTTTGGATTCAACAACAGTTGCGCGACTATGGTCTGAATTTCTTACTTACTCCTATTTGCATTGACAACACAGCTGCTATCTCAGTAACTAACAATCCCGTGAAGCACAGTAAAACTAAACATATTGACATACGTCATCATTTTATACGGGATTGTGCTGAGAAGAAACTGATTGTGCTTGAAAAGGTGGATACGCTTGATAATTTCGCTAATTTATATACTAAAGCGTTTGACAAAACGAGATTTCAAAACCTTATTGAGTTGAATGGGATGATCAATCCCGAGTAACCATGCTTTTCAAGTTATATTAAAAAAAAAAAAAAAAAAGAAAAATCAATATCGCTTAAAATATGTCGGTTACCTCAGTTTGAAGGACTTGTCTTCGGATATGTTTTGGTCCTCATTTTCTACTTGTAGATTTTGAGGATAGCCATTAACCAACGGACTGAAAGTGACCGGGGCGGTTTATGATGAGTTTTCATTCTTTCGCTTAAAATTAGTCGATCATACTTAGTTAGAGGGACACATACTTGTATGTGGTCGGTCCAGCTGATCCATTGGATCTTCGGGATAGCCGTCTACCTGAAGACTTTGTTTTGGTCGGGGCGATTAATGTTAAAATTTTTTAAGGGAAATGAAATTATTTTTCAAGTCTACTACTTCGTAAGAAGTTCGTTAGCTATGTTTAACAGAAAATTGATCCAACCTTGGAAAATGATATATATACTGATTCTGTGTGCTTAACTAGTGAAGTTATTAGGCTTAAAAGGCTTTAGGACAGTCATTGTATGTCATGGTAACTTTTTATGGTGCGTAAAAGTAGATGTGATACAAACTAAAACTACTTGATTTTACGTGGAAACTCCTTACGAGTTTTGCATGTCTTCATATATATCTTTCCGAATGATAGGCAGAAAAGCGATTACCCAGTCATACACGAGCCCGTAAGTGTTCTGATTCCCGTGAAGATAGCGTTTCAAGAAACTGCAGTGATCCAGATTCGGGACTTGCAGTTGGTTACTACTCTGAAGTCTATGTAAATGTTTATCATAAAAAAAAAAAAAAGTTATGAGTGATTGAAACATTCTAGAGTTCAACATATCAAGACTTCTTAATCATGGAGTAAGAAAGAGAACGGGAAGGAGATGAAGAGTAATTACAAACTTAATCAGACACTAAGGGTCGAGGTCAATTCGGGGTGACTTGGGGAAAGCCAAATATGCTTTGAGAATAGATAGGAGGCATCATAATCTCTGAGTTGTTGCCCACTTAAATTTTGAGGCTTAATTGAACCTAACTCGTATCACAGAAACGATGAAAACCATCTTAAGTATATTACCTGCTTACACCCTGTTTCTTTATGTCATAATACAGCTAAACACGGATCTATGTGACAATCACATAATTAGTATGATTCCTGTTCGGATCTTTTCTAAAACGTAGTAGTCCCTATCGAGACTGAAATTTGATCCCTTGTACTTTATTTTTTAAAAGTTTCTTGTACTTAGTTAGTTTTATGATTTTATAACTGGTTACTTGGACTTGATCGTGTTATTTAATTCTTAAAGGGAAGTTTTAGAACTTAATTGCAAAATTTTCAAATTATAAGGGTTGATTTTGTAAATATAGGCGATGTTGTTAAACAGGCGAACTTGTGAATAACTTCGCCTAGGCGAAGTTAACCGTAACTTCGCCTGTATAACTTCGCCCCTATATAAGGATTTTCAAGAGTCAAAACTGTTCATAATTTCTAAATCTCAGCGAACTTATTATCGATTTTCACAGCGAACTTATCTCCGATTTTCATACTTTTATCTGTTTCCGATTTCAATCAGTATTCAAGGTGTGTTTGGGTTCTATATCTTATACTCGATGTTCGATGTTGTTAATCCTAGGTTGTTTCGACACCCGGTTAACGACCTCGGACGTTCGAAACCTATACCCGATTTCAAAACTTGTTTTACGTGTTCATGAGCAAACTGATCGTCTGGACTGCCTTAATACCATGTGTTTTAGTCTCCTAAATCGTCAAAATTTGCCGAAACACCAAATTTTCGATGTTGATTCTGCTTACTGTTGTCGTTTCAGATTCAGGCGAACTTAAGGTTTGGGCGAAGTTATCCGTAACTTCGCCTGAGTCTAAACTTCTCCTGAGGCGATGTTGTGGTGAGGCGAAGTAAACATTAACTTCGCCTGGACCTGTTAATTTTTTAATTATTAGACGAACTTAAAGATGAAGCGAAGTTGTTCCCAACTTCGCCCCAACTTTAACTTCGCCTATACAGATTTTATCACAACTTCGCACATGGTAACAAGCGAACTTGTGGTACGCCTTAACGTTTATCTAACTTGGTTCGTTTGTTGCAGATATGGCTGCAGTAGCAGGTGCTGGAGGTACTGGAGGCGATGACGGAGATAATCAGAGACAATTCTTCCCGGGTCACAACATGTTCATCACCTTAGACCCGGAAGCGAGTGGTGTGGAGGATTACCGGGAGATAATCACATTCCTCCTTCGCTCGAGGATATTCCACGCAATCACTACGACTCTGCCGATATCCTTACCCAATATCGAGGATTTCTGGCAGACGGTGGAATACGATTGCCGTGTTGAGCCCCCGGTTATGCGAGCAACCGTCAACAACCAAGAAGTTCAGTTCTCGTCTGAACAAATACGGGTGGCGTTACGTTTCGGTGAGGAGACTAGGGATGACCTTACGGAGTTTGTGGCTCCGTTCCGTGATGGAGCGTTTCTCCGAATGGGCTATTCTGGTCCATTAGGTGATACTCAGAGGAGGAAGGGTTTCCTACTTGATCAGTGGCGCTTCCTCATGCACGTTGTGATTGTCTGCATGTCAGGGAGGAAGGCGGGCACTGACGGAATGGGTGCGACCATGCAGTCAGCAATGACTGCTCTGACTTATAACAAACATTATAGCTTTAGTCAGATGGTCTTTTATGAGATCGACAGACAGAGGAGGGCGATGGCTCGTGAGCGGTTCATAATGTATCCAAGATTCATCCAGATGATCTTGAACCATGTGGCTCCAAATTTGCCTCAACGACGCCCAATACGATACGTGGAGAGTGTGAGCAAACGTATCTTTGCTCAATGCCGTACTTCGAGTGCGAGGAGCAAGCCTGAACGTCGTCCAAGGCATACTCCACTCTTTGGGTTCTTAATAAACTCGGGGTATGTGCCAGCTCGGGGGGATGAGTTCAGAGACCCTCAACCACAACAGGCAGGAGCAACTCGAGATGTACCTACTGTGCCTGTGGTGTCGGCTGAGGAGGATGTATACCTTGATGCTGCATTTGGCGGCCAAGGATTCTTCGACATGGACCGGTTTGATCCGCAAGAAGAGGTGCTGGTCTCTGCTGCACAGGTTAGGGAAGTGCGTGTTACTAGAGCAGCTACGACGGTGGCTGACTCAGATCTTGATGATGTTATGGATGAGGCGAGAAGGATGTTGGTGAGACGAGAAACGACGATTGGGAAGAGGAAGAGGACAGTTGATGATACTGAGTCAGAAGAAGAAGAAGAGGATATTCACAAGCTGATTAGACGATCAAGACGTGAAAGGACAGGTGCAGGTATGGGAGCTGGAGAGACTTCAAGAGTTGTACGGTTCGCTCCATCCGCACTGTCAGGTATGTCGATTGTTCCTACTTTTGTACAGGTTACAAGCGCCGCGGATGTTCCTGTGGTGGCTACATCAGCTGTCGGCATCCCATCCATCACACTACAGACGACAACTCCGGAGATTGTGTCGTTACCACCTCCAACGCTTACTCCTTCAGAGGTGGTGGCACAATTTGTAGAGTCTACCGTCGTTGCAACTGCAGGGTTGTCGGTCACGATACCACCTGCGGTTACGTCCACAACTGCTTCTAATGTCCCGGTTACATTCGAGATCCCTGCTGAGTATACTCAAGACACATCTAACATGAGGTTTGATTTCGATGCAACCCTCTCAGACTCGGAGAGAATAGCTGCACTTGAACGGGTCGTGGCAGAGCAATCGAGGATAAACTTTATCCAGACCCAGGCTATTCAGCGCCTTGTAGCAGAGAATCAACTACAGTCGTCCCTCCTGGTTGAACATGGGCGAATTATAGATGCTATGTAGGAGTTCTTGGCATCTCAGGGGGAGACAGGCTGTAGAGGCGACGAGTTAAGGACAAAGAAGAGAAATGATAGAGACGATGATCCCAATGCATCGAAAGATGCAGGTGGTGAGTTGCCAAGAACTACTCAAGCTCTTGGGACTTCCACAGCTCAGGGGGAGTCTGCAGGTGCAGTTGGTGGTGATGAGGTGGTGATGGTTGATGATGATGATGATGTGATCGATGCGTTGAAAGAATTGGATGATGATATGCTAGAGGATGATGTGATGTTTGATGATGATGTGCTACCTATTGAGGAGATTGAGAAGATTGGAGCACAGATTGTGATTGAAGATGGGATTGAAGAAGGTGAAATAATTGAAGAAAATGTTGAACACGAGATCCCAGATGTTGAGAAAGCCGATATGGGTACTGAGATGGAAAATGATGAGACTGAGTGGGAGGAGCAGCCTAGGTGGAAGGAAGGCTGTGCTCATTGGTTTATTGAAACTAAGAAGCCTGCTGTTCCAACCATGTTCAAGAAGAGTTATAATATCAAAGGCTATGCTGAGTCGAAGAAAGGAATTATTTGTTGGCTATATGATGAACAGATAAAGTTGTTTGTGGTGAAACGTTTTGATGGGATTCAGTATTTTAAAAGAACGTTGAGATCTCTCAATACATTTCCTGAATGTGAGGTGAAGGATTTGGCTAGATTGGGGCTGATCAATAGAAGCGACAACAACATGGCAAGGGTTATTGGGAAGATCGTGTGGAAAGAAAGCATAAAAGAGAAGAAGTTTGAGTTATTAAAGCCACAGAAGGGAAAGCTAGTGGAAGATAAAGAAAGGGGAATGAGAGCAGATGGCAAGCCATGGATGGTAATGAAGTACAAACCGATTCGATGCATTAAGGAGGTTCCAATGACGATTATGCCTCAAGATGTGTTGAAGAATCTTAAATGGTGGTATGTTGATTGCCAGACTGCTGAAGCCGTGATGGAAGACGAAGACGAACAAGAAGTGCTGAGGGTGTATGATCCGATGCATCTTGTTAACTTATCAAAAGCTGATCTGCAAGTGTTGAATGAAAAGAAGATATTCTATATTCCTGCTTGGAAAGACGAAGCGAGGAAGTATCAGCGAGTAGTCACGGTATGTGTTAGAGAAGGAGTGCATGCGTGAAGATTACAAGACAAGTGGTTAAAGATCAAGATATGAAGCTACTGCCAAGGGGGAGTCTGTTGGTGCATAA
Organism: Bidens hawaiensis; assembly: GCF_021521415.1. Taxonomy (NCBI): domain Eukaryota; kingdom Viridiplantae; phylum Streptophyta; class Magnoliopsida; order Asterales; family Asteraceae; genus Bidens; species Bidens hawaiensis. The sequence goes on from NW_027491313.1 coordinate 192,674, forward strand.
ATGTCAGTAGTTCATAGTCTAGTGTCTGTAATCGAGTCTGTAATGTTATTTATGTTTTTGTTTAAGCGAAGTTGTTAACAAGTTCGCCTAGGCGAACTTGTTGAACAAGCGAAGTTATGGACAACTTCGCCTGAACATATCAGGCGAAGTTGTCGTGTATTAATACTAGGTTACGGCTTAGTGTTTAGAAGTGAATCGAGTTGGTCTAAGCTGGTTTGAGTTCATTGTAACGTGAGGACGAGAGTCTGTATCAGTGATTCATATCACGTGAGTTCAGTTATTAATATATAACGTGTTTCGGTTTATTCGTGTGTGTTTGTTTGATTTGCTTTCTACGCTCGTAACGATCTACGCAGGGATTCCGCACCTGAGTAGACCGAGATATCTCGTGTGATCCGTCCAGGGAACCTACAAATACTTATAATAAATGATTACTCGGCCAAGTGGGATATTGTAAGAATAATATATAATAATATATATTTATATATGGCCATTATAATCATTTATATTATAATAGATCAAAATATTAACTATACCTTATTATATATTAGTTTGGTAATTGTTGATAGACCATATTACCTATAATTAACTAATAAAGTGTTTTCCCATTGGGTGTATATAAAGAGAGATAAATATTAACATCCTAACTTAATCACACACACATAACAATTTTGTGTGACTCCTCTCTCCTAAAACCAGGTTCCTCTCAAGAACCCTAACACTATCCTTAACTATACATCCTAAAGGGAAACTCGATCAAGATGACAAACATGTCGACTACATCATACTCTGTTGCGGTTACTACTTTCCATGCTGTAACAGGTTCATAGGTTTCTTTTTATTCATGTTATTTATTACATACATGAAGAACTGATCAACATTTCAAAGATGTATTACTTGTTCCATTGCTTTGAACCTTTACGTAAATGTAATGGGGTAGAAACTTTACTTGAAAAACTTTCTTACGATTTGGATTTACACAATGCTGAAGTGTTTTATATTTAATGATATAAGAAGATAAGTTTAGCAAAGATTTATCAACTTTGTTCGATGTTTATCTAGAAAAATATGGTACAACATTATCATCCATTCATTATCAATGAGACGTTCGACCGCTTCAGGAAGTTCGCACCATGTATGTATATGGTGTGATCTAGTGAGAACTCCTTTAAATAGAGATATAGAGTACCAATAAAATATATTTTAACTTTTTTTAAAAAAAAGTTTTGTGATTTTTTTTCTTTCCTCATTATAAGATGATATTGCTCTAAAAAAACTGTCGATGTAGTGAATATGTTCACTAATATGTATTGCATTATACAATACACATTATTGAATATACGCAAATACAACACTAATAATTATATGCAATACATATTAATGCATATATGCAAAGAATTGCATATATGCTATTCAACATTATTGTGCTTATCAAAATACACAATAGTGCACATATGCATTAAAAAAAGACGATGTATTGCATATGTGCACTACAACGAGTTTTTTTTATTATTATTTTCTATTTTTATATATATTAATAGGTGAAGAATAGCAACATATAAGAAGAATGAAAGAACAAAAATTAAAAATATTTTTTTAATTAAATTAAAATATTTCTTTATTAGTTCTCTATTGATTCTTTCCCTATATGTATGCATATATATACACACACACACACACACACACTAGTTTTTATCCTCCGTATTACGGGGGTTGTTTTATATTATTTGTTTCTTATATTTATATATTTTTGTTGTATGAGAGTTAATAATATACTTATGGTTTGACGATAAATTGTTTCACAAATAAATGAGATGTTATAACCCGGTTTAAAAGCTATATGAGTTTGATGAGACTTAATACACGATTATTTTTTTTATTATAAAATTGGTTTTTTTAATTATAAATAATATGTATATTTTTTTAAATAAATCAAATATTAATTTTTAGTATGTCCCTACTTTATAGGATTTTTATATCAAATATTTGGTGAGATTAGTTTTTAATTTAATGAGATGTTATAACCTCTTTAATTAATATGTGGGTTTGATGAGACCCATACCCGTGAATTTGGGTCAAATTAATGAGAAGCCTCCATTTAAAAATCAAGCAAATCTGGTGACTCCAAAAAAAGGGGAGCGACCACATCGCGACACGTAGGATTTTTATGTTTTCGTATATATATACATAGATATATATATATATATGGAAAGGATCAAGAGAGAACTCACCTTTAGGGAGAGAACTAAGGAACTCCTAACTATGGGGTTATAATTGTAAAATTTGATTTTCCAATAAGTTTTAATATACGTCGGCTTTCCATGTACGACCTTCCTATTTGCGATGGACTTTCCCCACAATCCTATAGATCATGAATCAACACATATTGATGATTGAGAGCCCTAAATCATTGAATATCGATCTTCTATTTGCGCTTAATTACGCTTGTGTAACCGCTAATTAGATATTCAGCTTTGATTTCAGCCACTGAACATGAGAATTGAAGGTATGATTGAGTTAAGACTTCTATCTTCTTTATTCATGTGTGTTTTTACCAATGTTCATCGTTTCCCTATTAAATTGATTTAATACTGTTTTATCTGCAAGTTCTGCAGTTAATAATTAAACTGTAAGTCCATAATTTAGTGTTTCTTAATTAAATAATAAAAACAGAATTACCATGTCTTGATGCAGTAGTATAGTGTTATATATGTGTAATACAGGGTCTTACGTATGCATAATACCGAGTAGGGATGAGAAAATTCGGTACCGAACCGGTACCAAAGTTTTGAGTTTCGAGATCGGTACCGGTACCTGTACGGTACGGTACCGGTATATCCCAATTTTTTACCTTCGGTACCAGTACTATCCCAGTACCGTATCGGTACCAAGAATTTGCAAATTTCGGAATTAGTATTTTTTATACCGGTACGGAACCGAGCTCATCCCTAATACCGAGTTTTGAGTATTTGTGTATGTGTTAACTAGGGGCTTGTAAGTTACGGGTTAGAGTCATGAAGCCCATGAACGCGGTTCACATAATGCGTTTAAAAGAATCGGTATTTAGAAACAAGTTTGGTTTTCATACTGGTTTTCAGCAACAAAATTGGTATGGTCCGGATATGTACTCGACGGAATAGGTACAGATCCGTGAACACATGAAACTTGAATAATGCTCTTTATCAGCTATGTTGAAGATAATGGATAGGTAAATAATCTATATAACTATTGGCATGTCTGCTTCACTTTTACTTGAATAATGCTCTTTATGAGCTATAATTTTACTATTAAATTGTTTTTTTTTTGTTTTTGTTTTTTGGCATTAGGAGGATTCATGTGGGATTTCTACTGGAGCAAAATATGTTTAATTACTACTTAATCAAGATAGAGTTTCTTTAACACTTACAAGATCAATGGAGATATTGTGAACCAAGTGTTGAGTGATGTTTTGCCTATTCAAGTTGTTCGTTGTTAAGTAGATTGAGATGTAAAAACTTCACATTTTCAAACCAATATTCACTTATACAATTAGTAAGTAGTAGTGCCTTGATGTGCCTGATTAGTTCTATTTCTACATATTGTAAATTATATTTATAACATGACAACGTTATGCAGTAGTCTTGAAATAGGATTCATAAACTCTGGGCCAAGTGTGCAGTACCTGCACTACAGGTTGCAGCCTGCTATTTCCTTTTTGTTGCAAACGGTTCCATGGAACCCGTTTAAAACTTGTTCCACAACCAATTTAAAACCCGGACTGGCCCAAGGGTCAATGATCAGCATCTGGGTTGGAAAATTCCTTTTACACGGTTCCCGTCTAGGTCGTACCCGTTGCAGACTCCTCAAATTAACACATTTTAAACATTGTATATGTGCATTTCTTAATATACATCATTCGTGCGATATTATATGTTTGTATTACATACATGCAAAGTATATTTGTATTGCATATATGTATTGAATGGTTGTATTACTGTAAGGCCCCGTTACTGGTGCCCTATGTTTGGTAGTTGCATTTACTCATAAACACAGTCTAAATATTAGAGTTAATTAAAACTTTACGCGGAATATAAAAACTTCAAACCAACATATTACATAACCATCAAGTCTTGTCTTAACAATCATTCAAATCGTTTAAACATAAAACATTGTCTTTTAAATAACATAACATTTCCTTGAGATACAAGTATCTTCAATTCCATGCCATGTATGTCCCCTCAAGCGAGCAACCTCATTCTACTCACCTGCGTGCATGCTAAAAGTCAGCTACGATGGGTGAGTTCTAGATAATCATGCAACATACTATCAGTTCACATACGTGCACACATGCCCGAAGGTGTGTACATCATTCATACTTTACTTTACATGCATAACTATCCATACTACTTAAAGAGCCTTCTGCCCTATAACCTAACATATATTATAAGGGTCTTGTCCCCAACATCACAGATATTATTAGGGTCTGGTCCTTACCCTCACAGATATTATAAGGGTCTGGTCCCTATCCTCACAAATATTATAAGGGTCTGGTCCCTATCCTCACATATATTATTAGCGTCTGGTCCATATCCTCACATATATTATTAGGGTTTGGTCCCTATCCTCACAGATATTATTAGGGTCTGGTCCCTTTGTTTTGTGCAGTTGTACAATACATGTCTTTACCTACCTTCCTCAACAATACGTGCAATATCCGAAGATCGTTCACGTACTATCAAAATAACATACATATATCAAACATCATTCATACATCATATATATCAATCATATCTTTATCTACCACCTGGCGGTACATGCAATATCCGAAGATCGTTCACGCACCGTCAAGAAATTATCATACATAAATCATACAAGGCTTACATTAACCACTTAAGGTAAGTTTATTAACTAAGCACATCGAGTATGCACACAACCCCGAAAACATAACAAGGAATGGGGCTAGAAACTCACCTGAACACGCTTACGTTCACCGTTAATTGTTATTTCTTTCCTTAGCTGTGCACGACTAACTGTTTAATAAACACAACATTAAATACTGCTCTAGCACTTCTTATTGTTTACTTCATTAATCTAAAGCGTCTAAGCCGGTTTTACTTCATTGATTCGTTATTTGGTTAGTTGATCGTTGCTTGTTAACCTTTAAAGGTATCTGTCATCAATTATCAAAGTTCAAGGGCTATTATGTAATTATATCATTCTTTTCTAAGTCCAGGGACTGTTCTATCATTTATCAAACTTCTAGTTCATTACTTGGTTCCTAACGAATTGGGTTCATAACGAATGACCCATTCGTTACTTTATAACGAATTGACTATTATAACGAACTGGTCCTTGTAACGAATTGGACCTTATAACGAACTGGTCCTTTGATGAATTGAACTTCATAGCGAATGACCCCTCTGTAACGAATTGAACCTTCTAGTTCGTTATCTCCTTTTAACGAATGGTCATTACGAATTGGGGTTAATTCATTATCTTTTCCTTAACGAATTTGGATACGAACTAAGGCTAGTTCGTTAAGCTTTCATTAACGAATCACCTGACGAATTACTTCTAGTTCGTTAACTTTCCGTTAACGAATTAGGGTTAGGTCAGAGAATGTCAGAAACATTCTCTGAACCTCGTACCCACTTTCCGGCGCCGCCTTTGTCGGAAAACCGGGATCTCGGAGGAAAAACGAGATCTCACGTATTTCACCATCGTTTTCACCGTTTTTCGTCCCGTTCGATCCAGATTTGAGCTAGGGTGACCCCTAGGCTCATCTTTTGCTCGGTGCATACCCGATTCCACCCGGATCTCGTGACTTTAACGGTTTAAAGGTGTTGGCTCGTCGTTTCGTGACTAAATCTAACGGTTTAGAGTTTATACAATATCATACTATCATTACCTTGGGTCGGGATCGGTTTCCTTCTTGGTTCGGCTAGAGAAAAGAGAGAAAACTAGAGAGAGAGCTTAAGTGTGTGTTTTGGGTGGTGTATGCAATATGTGTAAATGAATGAATTATTTGGTAATTAGGTTTATATATTATGGATCATGGGCTTATGTCGATGGTCTCTTCTTCTTTCCTTCTTAATTCAAGTCCATAACCCATATCCATTTAACCCAACACTAGCCCGACTCATAATAACTCATATTTTAATTTATTAAACGAATCGAGAAAATGGGATGTTACAAGGCTTCCCTCCTTAAAGAGGTTGCGTCCCCGAAACCTAACTATTACTAAAACAAATCTGGATAAAACTTGCGCATCTCTTCCTCAGCTTCCCATGTAGCGTCCGATCCTTTGCGATGCTTCCATATCACTTTCACTAAGGGTATAACCTTGTGACGAAGTTACTGGTCAACTATCTTGATTGGTTGATCAATATAGTTCAGCTGTTCATCAACCTCAATGTCCATTAATGGCACATGAGACGTATCATCGGCTATACTTTTCCTCATATGGGAAACATGAAAGGTAGAATGAATTCCTTCCAACTCCTTGGGTAATTCTATCTTGTAAGCTACTTCACCCACACGATCCATAATCTTAAACGGTCCAATGTACCTCAGACAAAACTTTCCTCTCTTCCCGAAACGAATAATTCCTTTCCAAGGCGAGACCTTGAGCATCACATTGTCACCAACGTTAAACTCGATTGGTCGTCGCCGCTTATCAGCCTAGGACTTATGACGATCTTGAGCATCTTTCATTCTTTCCTTCATTTGATCGAACTTTGAAGAAGTTTCTTGCACAACTTCTAAACTTCCCATCTCTTTCTGACCAATCTCTTCCCAACATACCGGGGTTCTACATCGTCTACCATATAACATCTCGAACGGTGGCATGCCAATACCCGAATGGTAGCTATTGTTATCGGAGAACTCTGCCAGATGCAGATGATCATCCCAACTTCCTCCAAAGTCTAAAACACAAGCACGTAGCATATCCTCAAGGGTATTAATATCAGAATGCAGGGGTGAGATCACCAACAAACTTGTATAAGACCTTAAGAACTTGTAAAGAACTTAAGAACTTTTTGTAATAGAACTCAATAACTCAAAAGAGAACTAGAGAGAAGATATAAGGATGAAGTTTTTATTTCTTTCAAGGGATGGTTTACTTGTGAGGGGAAGCCTTCCTTTTATAGCCAAGGAAAAGCTAACTAACCTCATAAAAAGACATAAGGCCCATACTTATGACATAAGGCATGACATAAGTCCCATACCCATGGACTAAACCTTACCTAACCACTTTAAGAGTGATTAGACTTATTAAACACACTTAGAAACATTATTAAGAAAATATTATACAAGACACACAATAACTTATAACTTCTTCCATGGATTAAGACTCGGCTCTTCATTTTTTAGTTGTCCCAATTTGGCGAGGTTGTTGTGGTCCTGGTAAGAGGTTTTATGCCTGGAGGTTTTCCATAATATTTGTTGGGGGGGGGGGTCCAAAAACTGACCGAAACTTGAGGAGTGCTTCTTTCTGTTGGTCTTCTTTAACAGGATTGCCAGGGGTCTTGTTTAAGTCTATCATCCAGCAATTTCCATTTCTTTCATTCGAGATTCCTTCAAAAACCTTTCCTTCCAAGTGATCGTTGATGGCTCTTTCCCAATCACTTATACAAGGATGGTTTGCTGGCCATAAATCATACCCTTTTAGGACCGCATCACTGAGTTTGTTTGGGTCAATGTTGTTTGTTAAGGCCATTTCCTTTCGGATTTGTAACCAACCTTCTGGGTAATTTGCTTTGAAAAACCAGCTTGATGGATTTACGTTCGACCAGGAATGGATGAATGTAGCAGTGTGACAATCGTCAATTTCAAGTTAACTCCGTTAACTCAACTCCGTCAATTCAAACTTTAAGATCGTTAAATCTATAACGCACACTTCATTACATTTAAACTAGGGTTTAAATGACGCTTAACACTTACTACATGTGTAGTCTTTCGGGATTTGCACCGAAACGCAAACGAGTTGACGCGAGCGATTGATAAATAAACGACAAACGTCAAAACACTAATTATGTGATTATTATGTGTTAGGTATATGTGTGTTACTTGATTGTTATGTGGAATGGTAAACAAGAAACAAGAACCAACTAGTTTAGGCTAGAGATGTAGCACTTGAAAGTAGAGGGACTAGAGTGTAACTTGTATATCTATAAATATATCCTTAACTAAACCCTAACCTATTATTATTCTTTCTTCGAAATCCCGATCGGAACAAGCTCCCACCTCACCCTTGGCTGCCGTCACTTCCATACACACATTCAAGCCCTAATCAAGTGTTTAATCCAAGAACTAGGTGCTAGGAAGGTATAATTGATCATCCTTTATCTTCTTGTTGTTTGATTTTGATGTTTAATGGGTTAATCAAAAACCCTAGGCAGCCGATTTTCTTATGTATGTATGAGTTAACATGGTGGTTGTTGAATTCATGATGATTGATAACTAGTATTGATGTTGTTGCTTGATTGATTGTTGTCTTTGATTTGAGTTAAAACACAAACCCTAATCTTGTATGTATGGTGTAATTGATATGCATGGATAGTAGTTATAGTGTCTAGAGGGTTATATGGATGCATGATAGTTCATAGATTGTTATTATGTTGAGTTTTGATGTGAACAGATTCTGGACAGAATGTATATACGATGTTTAAGTGACTGTAACGAAGTGTAAACGTGAAAATTGATTGAGATTGTGGGTACTGCAGTAAACTAGGTTGAGTCTAGTTTCTATAAAGTATAAATTCGTAATTTTTGGATAAGTGGAAGTATACTTTTATGATTTTACAAAAACGTGATGCAAAGCTGAGCTGTTAGACCTGCTGTTAGGTTATGTCGTAAATGTTATATCTCATGAACTACGAGACCAATTGGGTTGGTTCCACTTCTGGAAGTTGACTCATTGAGTTAGGAACCAAACCCAAGTGGTCTTGCATTTATTGGATTTTTCGTTTAATGGGAATTGCAAATAACATTCTGTTGCACATGAATCTGACTGATATGAGTTTGCTGTAATGTTTTGGTCATTATAAGAAAAATATGTGGAATAAAAATAAGATAAACTATGTTCTGGAAACCTAAGATATGTATGCTTCTGTGGTAAATTTTGGTGAATTAATTGAGACGTTATGATCGGTGAACTAGTGCAATCTTTCAAGTAGAAATTCTGTCAAAACGAAACTAGCTGCTGAGTTGTATAGGAATGCATGAAATATGATAGTTTTTATATAATTGTTGTATTTTGACCAAAATACCCTTGCGGGGAATAGTTGTTAGTTGATTGCCATGAATTGACCAAATTGCCCTTATGGGGAATAATGGTTAGTTAATCTTTGTTTGTTGACCAAAATGCCCTTACGGGGATAATTGCTAGTAAAGTATGTTATTAGTACGTGACACGAAAGTAATTGCTCACTCATGTATCGTATCACAATTGTACTTGTTTAAGTCACACACAATTCACAAACGAAACACGAAATCTGTTACGTGCATAGGTATTATGTGCCGAGTCTAGAGACTCGTTAAACGTACCGATACTTAGAAAATCTCTTTGTTATTTAGAACGCTAGAGAGTTTCTACGACGCACATCACTTGGTGATCTAGATCGGGATATTCTTCGCAAACAGTGAGTTTCACTTACCCCGCTCTTTGAACTGTTTTCAAACGTTTTTCACTTGGGGGAGATAACATACTCCGATAAACATATTTTCTGAGATAAACGCATATTTAAGATTTTGTTATAAATTATATATCACTTGTAAAGGGCAAAGCGGCAAACGTAACATTTGAAGTCCCACACATCGGACCGGTTAATATTTGGAATAGCGAGTCACTGTTGAGTAGTACTACTGGGTTTGACAAACCCCACCCGACGTTAAGCTCAACTGGAGGTTGAGTGGGTGTAATTTTGGCTAACACTTACCATGGTCTGGATTGACCTGATGACGGGCACTTGATAAACAGTCAGCTTCGGTCGCGAACCACTTAGCGATACTTGTTGTATAGATTAGCTACCTATCGATATATAATTTGACATAACACTATCTGGTAATGCAAAACACTTAAACGTTGTAACGTGGTTACACAACACTTAAACGTCGTAACGGGGTTACGCAACACTTAAACGTCGTAACGAGGTTACGCAACACTTAAACGTCGTAACGGGGTTACGCAACACTGAAACGCCGTAACGAGGTTACGCAAAACGCTAAACGATTTATCTTATTTAACTTGTGAACTCACCAACCTTGTGTTGACACTTTTAGTATGTTATTCTCAGGTAGCCGAGGCGGGCGCGCGGTTTAGGAGCATGCATTAATTGAAAACATCTTTATTCTGCAAACTTAATTTTAACAGTTACATTTGGTTTTAAGTCGTCCTGCGTGACGCAACTTTTGAATTAAGGTTTTACGCTTCCGCACTTATTTACATTTAAACGTTTTTCTTTGGTTTGATTATAACTAATGATTCCGATCCTGCCAGTTCACACCCTCTGACGGTAAAACTCCGTTAGTGGATTTTGAGGGTGTGACAGATTGGTATCAGAGCCATTGGTTATAGCGAACTAGAAGCTGCATGCATACTAGACTATAACCGCGACGACCCATTAGTTATAATGATACGCACTGCATAGGTTTGTGTAGTCTTGAAATCTTATTTCTTTACCTCTTTCACTCATACGCGCGCATACACGGCTTACCTGTAGGAATGTCGACGCCACCCTCATCATCATCCGATTCGATGACGCATGCTCACGGGAAGGAACCGCAGTTACCTACTGCCTCGCCACCCCGTGTAGTCCCGGAACTCGAAGCTCCTGCACCGAAGAGGTACCGCCTATCCGGAGGCCTGTATGAAAACGACGTTAGCTGGGATTGGTACCCCAACATGATCAGACGTATGATCTATCGCGAACAAGTTCCCCCGTTGCCTCACCCGAACCACCCTGCTTATCCCAACACTCTACCACCCATAACCGAACCTGTGGAGCGAGTTCTCGCAGCTGTTGTTTCTTGTTTGGAGCGTGATGTGGGTTACATGTGCTACACGAGAGAAAATGTTTCCAGACTGTTTAAAGACGGAACCGAGACTCAGGAGGAGATTGCCCGCATGGCAGCGGCAATGAAAGATATGCAAGAGACTAGTGAGCAACAAACGAAGGTTATGATGAAGATGCAAGCTGAGATGATAGACTTGCAAGAGCAACTCCAAGAAGCAAGGACCCGAACTGAGATAGCGTTAGAGCGTTGCGATGTCTTACAAATGCAACTTGCTCAGAACGCAGCAGAACCTGAGGCAGAGCTTGAGGCCGAGCCCGAGGCAGAGCCTGAAGTAGAACCTGAAGAAGATCCCGAAGAGGAGCCTGAGGAGGATCCCGAGGAAGATCCCGAGGAGGAACCCGAAGAAGAACCGGAGGAAAAACCGGCTGAGGAGGAGGCACACTCGGAGGTGTCCTCAGATGACGACATCTAGTGATGATGACACTTAGATGGAGGGGTTGTCTCCATCCGAACTATTATTTTCTATGATTTTAAGGATTGACTGGAAATACTTTGTAGCGAATACAATGGTTTTAATCATGAATTTTTATTTAGACTAATATGTGGTTGTGATGTGATGTTGTTTCTTATTTTCTTTCTTACCTATATTTTTTTTTTACATGTATGGTGTGTTGTATATGAAGGAAAAATTCATGTTTAACATTTTATACTGTGATTCTAGGAAATGGCCGGAAGAAACGCTGGACGAGGACGTGGTAACATCAGCATGACTGCAGCTGAACTCCAAACTCTGCTGAATGACCATGTGGCGGCCGCTTTAGCTGCACACGTTCAGAATCAAACAGGAGGTCCGAATGGAACATGTACCTTCAAGAACTACCTAGACTGCAAGCCCAGTACGTTTAAGGGCACTGAGGGAGCTATAGGCTTCCTGCGTTGGGCTGAGAAGGCCGAGTCGGCCTTTGAGATGTGTAACTGTCCCCCTGCCAGTAGGGTCAAATTCGCTGCTGGGACACTTGAGGATTCCGCCCTCACTTGGTGGAATTCGAACGTCCAGATCCTTGGATTGGAACTGGCTAACGCGATGAACTGGGAGGAGTTCAAAAACATGATGCGAGAGGAGTACTGTCCGAGGGAGGAAATTTCGAAGTTAGAGTCGGAGTTTTGGTCGTTGAAGATGGTGGGTTCGGAGATTGAAGCCTACACTACTCGTTCGCACGAGTTGGCTGTAATGTGTCCGCGGATGGTGGATCCGCCGAGCAAGAGAATAGAGATGTACATTGATGGGTTAGCACCACAGATTCAGGGTATGGTGACGTCTTCCAGACCAGCCACGATCCAACAAGCGATCCGTTTGGCTCACAAACTGACGGATCAGGCTGTGACCCAGGGTACGTTACCACCGAGGGGTTCGACTGTTAAAGCCCGTGACAACCCGAGTAATGACCACGTCAGCAACAGTAACAACAACAGCAACCCGAACAGCGGGAAGAGAAAGTTTGACAACACCAGATCTTCATCCTCAAACCTCCCACCGCAACACCACTACCGTAAGCCCGAATTTACTCGGAGTTTCAACACTCAGAATCACAACAACAACAACAACAACAACGGTAGCGGGCAGGTTTCGAGCGGATATGCTGGGAAATATCCAAAGTGCAACAGGTGCAACTTTCATCATGTTGGTCAGTGTGACCGTGTCAAGTGTCAAAGATGCGGAAAGATAGGTCACCAAGCGAAGGAATGTAGAGTTGACCTTGCGGCGAAGGGTGCTCCTAAGCCACCGATGATGACTAAGGGATGTTTTGAATGTGGACAGGAAGGTCATTTCCGGAAGGATTGCCCCAAGCTGAAACAGAATGACAATAATGGGGGTAATGGAAGTGGCAATAATGGTGGAGGAAATGGCAAAGGAAGAGCGTTTGTGATTGGATCGGGTCAAGCCCGCAATGATCCGCATGTGGTGTCTGGTAAGTTCCCTGTAAACGATTGTTTTGCTTCTATTTTGTTTGACACTGGAGCTGATAGGAGTTTTGTGTCAAAAGCTTTTAGTCAACTTTTAGACCTTACTCCAACCCCGTTAGACGCTAAGTTTCCTGTTGAATTAGCTAACGGTAAAACTGTAATAACAACTCATATACTTGCGGGATGTAAGTTGAAACTGTCAGGTCATGTCTTTGACATCGACCTTATTCCTTTTACGCTTAGTAGTTTCGATGTCGTTGTCGGCATGGACTGGTTATCCGAGAACCGAGCGGAGATTATATGCCATGATAAGATAGTCCATATTACCACCCCTTCCGGCGAGATCATTTCGGTCCGAGGCGAGAGAAGCGGCATGACCACCAGCGTCATTACCCTTTTGAAGGCACAGAAGTATTTACGAAAGGGTCATCCGGCAATTTTGGCCCAGCTTGTTGAGAAACCCGCGGAGGAGAAACGAATTGAAGACATACCGGTTGTGCGAGACTTTCCGGAAGTTTTCCCGGAGGATTTGCCCGGACTCCCTCCTATTCGTCAAGTCGAATTCCAAATCGAGTTGACACCCGGTGCAGCACCCATAGCACGAGCCCCGTATCGGCTCGCACCGGCGGAACTTCAGGAGTTGTCCACTCAGTTGCAAGATTTGTTGGATAAAGGTTTTATCCGACCTAGCTCATCGCCATGGGGAGCCCCTGTCTTGTTTGTCCGAAAGAAAGACGGGACTTTCCGAATGTGCATCGACTACCGGGAGTTGAACAAGGTGACGGTCAAGAACCGTTATCCTTTACCCCGAATTGATGATTTGTTTGACCAGCTTCAGGGATCGAGTTACTACTCGAAGATCAATCTACGATCCGGTTACCACCAGCTGAGAGTGCGCGAAGAAGATATTTCAAAGACGGCTTTCAGAACACGGTATGGTCACTACGAGTTTTCGGTTATGCCTTTTGGCCTAACCAACGCACCAGCCGTATTTATGGATCTCATGAATCGAGTATGCAAGGCGTACCTCGACAAGTTTGTGATTGTTTTCATTGATGATATTCTCGTCTACTCCAAGAACGAGACTGACCACGAAGAGCACTTAAGGATAATTCTGGAACTACTGAAGAAGGAACAACTGTATGCTAAACTCTCGAAATGTGAATTTTGGCTTCGCGAGGTTCACTTTTTAGGACATGTGATCAACGAGAATGGTATACATTTCGATCCCGGTAAGGTAGAGGCCATCAAAAACTGGGAAGCACCTAAGACTCCGACTGAGGTGCGACAATTCCTAGGACTGGCCGGCTACTACCGGCGTTTCATCGAGGGATTTTCAAAGATTGCTCAACCCCTCACCGCTTTGACTCACAAGGGCACTAAGTACAACTGGGGTGACGCGCAAGAATCCGCTTTTCAACTGTTGAAAACCAAGCTTTGTAGCGCCCCTATTTTAGCCCTCCCCGAGGGAACGGAAAATTTTGAGGTACACTGTGACGCATCTATACAAGGTCTCGGTTGTGTGCTGATGCAACTCGAGAAGGTTATAGCCTACGCCTCTAGACAACTACGGGTTCACGAGAAGAACTACACAACCCATGATTTGGAACTCAGAGCTGTGGTGTTTGCTCTTAAGATATGGAGGCATTACTTGTACGGTACCAAGTTTACCATTTACACCGACCACAAGAGTCTCCAACATATCTACGACCAGAAGGAGTTGAACATGCGACAGCGTCGTTGGGTCGAGCTGCTTAAAGATTATGATTGTGCCATCAAGTACCACCCTGGCAAGGCCAATGTGGTGGCCGACGCCCTCATCAGAAAAGAAACAGATAAACCCAGACGGGTGAGAGCATTGCAACTCACGATTCATGCCAGCTTACCCGATCAGATTCGCGATGCGCAACTGGAAGCTTTGAAAGATGATAATCTTCCGTCGGAACTCATGCGGGGCATGAACAAGCAACTTGAAACCAGATCGGACGGGGTCCGAAATTTTGAGAACCGGATTTGGGTTCCACGATACGGAGAGTTGAGAACTCTAGTGATGGACGAAGCTCACAAGTCCCGATATTCTATCCACCCTGGCTCAGATAAAATGTATCATGATTTAAAGGCACTTTACTGGTGGCCGAACATGAAAGCCGACATTGCCACCTACGTGAGCAAATGCTTGACTTGTGCCAGAGTCAAGATAGAATACCAGAAACCATCTGGTCTACTGCAACAACCGGAACTCCCAATGTGGAAATGGGAGCACATCTCAATGGACTTTATTACGGGTTTGCCTAAGACACCGACGGGATGCGATACCATCTGGGTGATCGTTGACCGGTTGACTAAATCGGCACACTTCCTAGCGATTAAAGAAACAGACAAAATGGAAAGACTGACTCGAGTATACATGAAATAAGTGGTGTCTAGACACGGAGTGCCTGTCTCGATCATTTCCGATCGAGATTCTCGTTTCACCTCGCACTTTTGGAAGTCGCTGCAAAGCGCACTGGGCACCCGTCTCGATATGAGTACAGCATACCATCCTCAGACGGATGGGCAAAGTGAACGGACTATTCAGACCCTGGAGGATATGTTGCGTGCATGCGTCTTAGATTTCGGAAAAAGTTGGGAACCCCACTTACCCTTGGTAGAGTTTTCGTATAATAACAGATACCACGCAAGTATTAAGGCAGCGCCGTTTGAAGCGCTGTACGGACGGAAGTGTCGATCACCACTCTGCTGGGCAGAGGTGGGTGATAGCCAAATCACTGGTCCGGAACTGGTACTCGAAACCTCGGAAAAGATTGTTCAAATCCGAAATCGCATGGCAGCAGCACGGGATCGCCAAAAGAGTTAGGCCGACAAGCGCCGAAAACCTCTCGAATTTCAAGTGAACGATCGGGTGTTACTCAAAGTCTCACCTTGGAAAGGTGTGGTTCGCTTTGGGAAGCGAAACAAACTCAACCCACGATATGTTGGTCCGTACCGGATAACTGAGCGCATTGGTCCGGTGGCGTACCGACTGGACCTACCAACCAAACTCAGTGGCGTACGCGATGTATTCCACGTATCAAATTTGAAGAAATGCCTATCTGATGAATCCCAAGTAGTCCCTTTGGAGGAACTACAAATTGATGAACAGTTACGTTTCATTGAAGAACCAGTCGAGGTTTTGGATTGGGAAACCAAAACGCTCAAACACAGCAAAATTCCAATCGTTAAGGTTCGTTGGAACTCGAGACGTGGACCGGAGTTCACGTGGGAACGCGAGGACCAAATGATGAAAAAGTATCCTCACCTTTTTGAAGGGCTAACCAAACACAGAAAACCGCGAAACTCGGCAAACCGTCAAACATCACCGGAGGTATGAATTAAATTTCGGGACGAAATTTCTTTCTACTAGGGGATGATATGACAAACTGAAAATTTTTTTTTTACTCTTTCAGACTCTCATCACGACTTGACTCAAATTTTCGGGACGAAAATTCTTTAACATGGGAATGATGTGACAATCGTCAATTTCAGGTTAACTCCGTTAACTCAACTCCGTCAATTCAAACTTTAAGATCGTTAAATCTATAACGCACACTTCATTACATTTAAACTAGGGTTTAAATGACGCTTAACACTTACTACATGTGTAGTCTTTCGGGATTTGCACCGAAACGCAAACGAGTTGACGCGAGCGATTGATAAATAAACGACAAACGTCAAAACACTAATTATGTGATTATTATGTGTTAGGTATATGTGTGTTACTTGATTGTTATGTGGAATGGTAAACAAGAAACAAGAACCAACTAGTTTAGGCTAGAGATGTAGCACTTGAAAGTAGAGGGACTAGAGTGTAACTTGTATATCTATAAATATATCCTTAACTAAACCCTAACCTATTATTATTCTTTCTTCGAAATCCCGATCGGAACAAGCTCCCACCTCACCCTTGGCTGCCGTCACTTCCATACACACATTCAAGCCCTAATCAAGTGTTTAATCCAAGAACTAGGTGCTAGGAAGGTATAATTGATCATCCTTTATCTTCTTGTTGTTTGATTTTGATGTTTAATGGGTTAATCAAAAACCCTAGGCAGCCGATTTTCTTATGTATGTATGAGTTAACATGGTGGTTGTTGAATTCATGATGATTGATAACTAGTATTGATGTTGTTGCTTGATTGATTGTTGTCTTTGATTTGAGTTAAAACACAAACCCTAATCTTGTATGTATGGTGTAATTGATATGCATGGATAGTAGTTATAGTGTCTAGAGGGTTATATGGATGCATGATAGTTCATAGATTGTTATTATGTTGAGTTTTGATGTGAACAGATTCTGGACAGAATGTATATACGATGTTTAAGTGACTGTAACGAAGTGTAAACGTGAAAATTGATTGAGATTGTGGGTACTGCAGTAAACTAGGTTGAGTCTAGTTTCTATAAAGTATAAATTCGTAATTTTTGGATAAGTGGAAGTATACTTTTATGATTTTACAAAAACGTGATGCAAAGCTGAGCTGTTAGACCTGCTGTTAGGTTATGTTGTAAATGTTATATCTCATGAACTACGAGACCAATTGGGTTGGTTCCACTTCTGGAAGTTGACTCATTGAGTTAGGAACCAAACCCAAGTGGTCTTGCATTTATTGGATTTTTCGTTTAATGGGAATTGCAAATAACATTCTGTTGCACATGAATCTGACTGATATGAGTTTGCTGTAATGTTTTGGTCATTATAAGAAAAATATGTGGAATAAAAATAAGATAAAATATGTTCTGGAAACCTAAGATATGTATGCTTCTGTGGTAAATTTTGGTGAATTAATTGAGACGTTATGATCGGTGAAATAGTGCAATCTTTCAAGTAGAAATTCTGTCATAACGAAACTAGCTGCTGAGTTGTATAGGAATGCATGAAATATGATAGTTTTTATATAATTGTTGTATTTTGACCAAAATACCCTTGCGGGGAATAGTTGTTAGTTGATTGCCATGAATTGACCAAATTGCCCTTATGGGGAATAATGGTTAGTTAATCTTTGTTTGTTGACCAAAATGCCCTTACGGGGATAATTGCTAGTAAAGTATGTTATTAGTACGTGACACGAAAGTAATTGCTCACTCATGTATCGTATCACAATTGTACTTGTTTAAGTCACACACAATTCACAAACGAAACACGAAATCTGTTACGTGCATAGGTATTATGTGCCGAGTCTAGAGACTCGTTAAACGTACCGATACTTAGAAAATCTCTTTGTTATTTAGAACGCTAGAGAGTTTCTACGACGCACATCACTTGGTGATCTAGATCGGGATATTCTTCGCAAACAGTGAGTTTCACTTACCCCGCTCTTTGAACTGTTTTCAAACGTTTTTCACTTGGGGGAGATAACATACTCCGATAAACATATTTTCTGAGATAAACGCATATTTAAGATTTTGTTATAAATTATATATCACTTGTAAAGGGCTAAGCGGCAAACGTAACATTTGAAGTCCCACACATCGGACCGGTTAATATTTGGAATAGCGAGTCACTGTTGAGTAGTACTACTGGGTTTGACAAACCCCACCCGACGTTAAGCTCAACTGGAGGTTGAGTGGGTGTAATTTTGGCTAACACTTACCATGGTCTGGATTGACCTGGTGACGGGCACTTGATAAACAGTCAGCTTCGGTCGCGAACCACTTAGCGATACTTGTTGTATAGATTAGCTACCTATCGATATATAATTTGACATAACACTATCTGGTAATGCAAAACACTTAAACGTTGTAACGTGGTTACACAACACTTAAACGTCGTAACGGGGTTACGCAACACTTAAACGTCGTAACGAGGTTACGCAACACTTAAACGTCGTAACGGGGTTACGCAACACTGAAACGCCGTAACGAGGTTACGCAAAACGCTAAACGATTTATCTTATTTAACTTGTGAACTCACCAACCTTGTGTTGACACTTTTAGTATGTTATTCTCAGGTAGCCGAGGCGAGCGCGCGGTTTAGGAGCATGCATTAATTGAAAACATCTTTATTCTGCAAACTTAATTTTAACAGTTACATTTGGTTTTAAGTCGTCCTGCGTGACGCAACTTTTGAATTAAGGTTTTACGCTTCCGCACTTATTTACATTTAAACGTTTTTCTTTGGTTTGATTATAACTAATGATTCCGATCCTGCCAGTTCACACCCTCTGACGGTAAAACTCCGTTAGTGGATTTTGAGGGTGTGACAAGCAGGGACTCTGTAAACTCTTTTCTGACCATTTAATGGAGCGGGTTTCTTGAAGCGAGCAATTAGATATTTTTTGGGTGTTGAACTTATTACCTGTATCCATTTCTCAAGAGGAAGAAACCATTCTAACATTTTTAAGGTGAACTTTTGATCTTCAGGTAGTTCCTTTTCTTCAAGGAAATATGCAACTAACTTTGAGGTATTGAAAGACACAGCTACAGTGAATGTTTCGAATAGGCACCAGAAAAAACAGAGTGTTTCTTTTGTCAACGCAGATGGATTGCCTATATGGAACACATGAAGAAAAGGGAAATCAGGGTGAAACTTTTCTCCTTTTGAGAACAGTCCGTACTTCTTCAAAATGATTGTCATAAGGTTTTTGTAGTTGAGGCTGGATGGATTCACGAAATTATGAGTATTTATGATTTCAATGACTTCATTTGGAAGATGTTTTGGATTGTGGTTAGGGACTTGGTTGAGGGGTTTGGGGGGTACCGAGATGTGCCATTGTAAATATTGTGGGTAAGATTTGATGATGCCTAACCATGTTGGTCTCTTGGTATTTATAGACTTTTGGCATTGACAAGAAATCTGCCGGGATATTATTCTTTCCTTTGATATGCTTAACAGTGAAAGAATATTATGAGAACCAGTTAGCCCAACGTAATAATTGTGCTTCTGTTAGAGCTTATTTCTTGAACTGTAGCATTCTCGGAAAAGACGACATGTCCATTTCAATAAAAAAAGTTGTGACCGATAAGATGGAACTGGAACTTCTCGATTCCTCTTTTGACCGCCAAAATCTCTTTGTAAGTGGAGTGGTAATGCTTTTCTGACACACTAAACGTGCCGCTTTTGTATCCACATACTGACCTGATACCTTTGTCGTCTTCTGCAATCAAGACTGCTGCCCAGTATTCATCACTAGCATCAGTCTGAAGGATTCTTTTGTCTGTTGGTGTGGGAATCTTTAAAGGTGGCATCACATCTGCCAGCTTTTTTTATTTCTTTTACCGCTTGTGTTTGCTTTTCAGTCCACTGAGGAGGATTATTTTTTAACATGGGGAACAAGTGTACTGGTTGGCTCGACAGCTTTGGCAGAGATTCCGCCATATAATTAACTAGACCAAGGAACTGTTGAATTTCTTTTTGTGACGTCAGTTGATCCGGAAAACGTTTGAGGTCTTGGGCTATGTGTGGTTGGTGCTGGAACTTTCCGTCGGTGATTTTCATTCCAAGGAAGTCAATTTCTGTGACACCAATTTTCATTTTCTTTTCAGACAGCATTATCCCGTATTGTTGGACTATTGAATGAAACTTTCTGAGTAATTCTATATGGGATTCTTCATCTTTGGAGAACAGAAGTACATCATCAATGTACACCAGGGTGTTGCTTAATATAGGCTCAAAGATAGTTACCATTGCTTTTTGAAAAGTAGATGGAGCTATTTTTAGCCTGAATGACATCACATTCCACTGATAGTGATGATCTGGAATGCAAAAAGGCTGTTTTTGGCCTGTCTTCTGGCTTGATTCCCAGTTGCCAGAATCCTGCTTTGAGTTTAAATTTTGATAGCACCTTTGCATCTATTAGGGATTGAAACATGGACTTTTTCTGTGGGAGTGGGAACTTGTCATCCTCCAAGAATCCTGCTTTGAGTTTAAGCCCATAGTCTCTTCTTCTTTCCTTCTTAATTCAAGTCCATAACTCATATCCATTTAACCCAACACTAGCCCGACTCATAATAACTCATATTTTTATTTATTAAACGAATCGAGAAAACGGGATGTTACAAGTCTTCCCTCCTTAAAGAGGTTTCGTCCCCAAAACCTAACTATTACTAAAACAAATCTGGATAAAACTTGCGCATCTCTTCCTCAACTTCCCATGTAGCGTCCGATCCTTTGTGATGCTTCCATGTCACTTTCACTAAGGGTATAACCTTGTGACGAAGTTGCTTTTCCTTGCGGTCAACTATCTCGATTGGTTGCTCAATATAGTTCAATTGTTCATCAACCTCAATGTCCATTAATGACCCATTCGTTACTTTATAACGAATTGACTATTATAACCAACTGGTCCTTGTAACGAATTGGACCTTATAAAGAACTGGTCCTTTGACGAATTGAACTTCATAGCGAATGACCCCTCTGTAACGAATTGAACCTTCTAGTTCGTTATCTCCTTTTAATGAATGGTCATTACGAATTGGGGTTAATTCGTTATCTTTTCCTTATCAAATTTGGATACGAACTAAGGCTTGTTTGTTAAGCTTTCATTAACGAATCACCTGACGAATTACCTCTAGTTTGTTAACTCTCCGTTAACGAATTAGGGTTAGGTCAGAGAATGTCAGAAACATTCTTTGAACCTCGTACCCACTTTCCGGCGCCGCCTTTGCCGGAAAACCGGGATCTCGCAGAAAAAGCGAGATCTCGCGTATTTCACCACCGTTTTCAGCGTTTTTCATCCCGTTCGATCCAGATCTAAGCTAGGGTGACCCCTAGGCTCAACTTTTGCTCGGTTCATACACGATTCCACCCGGATCTCGTGACTTTAACGTTTTAAAGGTGCCGGCTCATCGTTTTGTGACTAAATCTAACGGTTAGAGTTCATACAATATCATACTATCATTACCTTGGGTCGAGATCAGTTTTCCTTCTTGGTTCGGCTAGAGAAAACTATAGAGCGTAAGTGTGTGTTTTGGGTGGTGTATGGAATATGTGTAAATGAATGAATTATTTGGTAATTAAGGTTTATATATTATAGATCATGGGCTTAAGCCCATGGTCTCTTCTTCTTTCCTTTTTAATCCAAGTCCATAACCCATATCCATTTAACCCAACACACTAGCCCGACTCATAATAACTCATATTTTATTAATTAACCGAATCGAGAAAACGGGATGTTACAATTACATACGTTCTTTTGTTGTTTTACTTGCATTTAAATATTGTATACATGCACTCGATAATATAGTACATCCGATCAACATTATATGTTTGTATTGCAAAAATGAAATGAATGTTTGTACTGCATATATGTATTATATGCATTTATGCACAGATGAATACTTGTTTGAACTGTAATAGTTGGCTACAAGTTTCACACTTTAATTTACAACATATATGCATTTATGCACAGATGAATACTTGTTTGAACTGTAATAGTTGGCTACAAGTTTCACACTTTAATTTACAAAACCACGTACATATACCATAACGTTCATGTTCAAATATTATCACAAGTTCTAACAACTGATACGCAGATTCCATCAAATACAATAACATGATAGAACTATTAAAAAATCACCCTTTTAACTTATCTCGATGCATGTTCCATTTATGTTTTTTCTTGCATCTTTAATCACTCATTTCTTGCATACCTTGACATCCGAAAGCAAGATAATCATGGCATATAATGTTCTAAGAAGCTTTGACTGTTCAATCTTTCTAATATCTTCATTCTTACCCTTGAAACGTTCCATGTGTCTCGTAGCAAGCACACCATACTTCGTGAAGTTGTCATTTTCCTGTTAAAACACAGGTAACGCATATATGTAAAACATCATAAACTAGCATTGCATATATGTATTACAGCCAAGGTTGCAGAACTCGCTAGGCGCTCACATGGCGGCCGACTAGGAAGTTAGGTGTACTCGGCCTAGACGGGGAGTACTCGGACATGGTGAGTTATATAGGAAAATATATGTAGAAGATTATATTCATGTCAAAAGTTTATTAATATTAACAAAACTGAATTAGTATTCAACTGTTTAGTAGTAAAATCATTGTTACCAAACTATTCTTATAGCGTTAAACTAACTGTAATTAAGCTATAAGTTATATTTGTTAATTTACACACCATGTCACCGTCAATAGTCAAATAATTTTCTTGGTCTAAATCTAATATATATATATATATATATATATATTTATATAACATAATATTTTAAATTCCATAATAACATAATCTAAATAAGAAATATAAAATGACATGATGGCATAATCTAGCTTAGAAAACACAAAATGAACTGATGAACACATGAAACCCATAAACATCATGAACACACAAATACATAATGTCTAGTTGTTGTTGCTAACTTGCTACTACAAAAGCCTAATAAGAACATCATAAGCACACACAAATACAAGGAAAATATAATAAGTTGTACCTCAAACCTGTTGGATGTGTGAAACGATCAAACAACCTTCATACTCTTCGGAGAATGGACTAAAAGTGTTGAAATATGAAGTGAGTGGTGTGCTGAAGAGTGAAATTAGGGTTTTTTTTATTGAAAAGTCAAATTTTATCATTTACCGCCTAGACGGTCCACCTAGGCCCGAGTTGGACTAATTTCGACTATACTAGGCCGAGTAGGTTAAATGCACTTAAGTAAATTGTCGAGGTCTGCCTAGGCGCCGAGTACTCGGCCGCCTAGGCTAACTTTCCAACCTTGATTACAACGTAGTTAATATTCATTAACTCTCATAATTGAATATATGTAATACAACACCTTGAAACAATCCATATGCCTCGTAGCAAGTGCATCACAATCTGTGAAATTGTTATTTTCATATTAAAACAAAAGTAATACATATATGTAATACCTCAGACAATAACATTGCATATATGTAATACAACATATCTCATACGTATTTAATAGTTGATAACTACATATATGTAATACAACAGATGATATCAATGTACAAATGTAATATAACATATTTCATATGCATGTAGTATTAAAGTAGTGCATATATGTAATACAACGTAGTTAGTATGCATGTAATATCGTATAGTTGTATACATGGATATATGTAACACCATAGAGATAACACTTCATATATGTAATACAACACAACTCATAATCTCATATTCATGTAATAACTAAGTGATGCATACATGTAATACAACATAGTTCATATGCACGTAATCGTAAAGCAATACATGTATGTAATACAACCTGTTGCATATATGTTAAATAGCAATTGAAAATTGTATATATACCATACCGTATATGTTTACATTCGCGTGCTCGTATTCAGCGTCTTCGAGTGTCATATGTTTCAACTCCTGTGGCCATTTTAACCTTCTCATGGTCTTCATATCTGTAACATAGATGCAAAATAATCGACTTAAACATATGCAATCACATTACTATACACATAAAATGTATCAACTTATGTAAGACCTACCATGAACACTCCTATATTCATCATTGTTTTACGAAACAACTTCAGTTTCGGTTTTTTGTAAATTTCTCATGTTTTGTTGTTAGTCTAGACACTATTATCCTTAGATATATTACATATATGTACTATACCTATGAAATTTCTCTAACATAGTTTTCACGTCTGGACATTAGTATCTTAATATGTAATGCATACACGTATTATAACATTCTCATAACAGGGGAAATTTACAAAAATTACAACCATCAACTCTGGAACAACCCACAATAAAATTTTCAGATGCATTACATATATGCAATATTAACAAACATGCTAAAAAAACATTACAATTACTATGTTCAATTGTGCATAAATGCAGTTTAACTAATAATCAGTGAGATACACATTCATGTATTATATCTATGTAATATTTCACTAATCATGTACAATAACGGACTACTATCGATGTACGACACTCAATATACAAATCGCTTGTAATCGAACTTATAATGCATGATCGACACTACACATAAAAATCGTTCAGATTAGATGTGATAAACGCCTAATCAGCACTTATAATATACCTAATCGAGACACTACATCAATGAATTGTTATGAATCAACGCAATATATGCCTAATCGGAACTTATAATTTGACTAATCGACACTGCATATGCAAATCGCTCGGAATACACGCCATATACACCTAATCGCATTTTAAAATGTGAAAATCAAGTATCACGATCGTTTACCTGCTAAATGATCTTCAGTTTCATGCTTGACTTTACCATCGATTGTTCGTTGTCGGAAAACCCTAAATGTTCATTCGAGTTGGAGAGGAGACTATTTGATTTATTTTTCTTTTTTAATTCCAAATTTGCCCTTTCTCATATAAAACCTCGTCTCCTTTTTCTTTTTATCCATTTGACTATTTTTAACCTTCAATCTACTAAATTTAATGGTATTATTAGGAGTTCTCTAGTTCTCTCATTAATATGAGTTCTCTCTTGATCCCACCCCTATATATGTATATATATATATATATATGGGGAAATGGTCAAGAGAGAACTCATCCTTAGATAGAGAACTAATAATAAAGTATTTTTAATTTAATTAAAAAAAATATTTTAAATTTTTTTTATCCTTCTTACATGTTGTTATTCTTCACCACTAAAAATATAAAAATAAAAAAAATAAAATTAAAACTCGTTGTAATGCATATATGCAATACGTCGACTTTTTCTTAATGCATATGTGAACTAGTGTGTATTGTTATATGTGCAATAGTGTTGATTAACATATATGTAATTGTTTGTATTGTATATATGCAATAGTATTATATTATATACAAAAATAAATAAAAAATCGATATAGTGCATATGTGCATTCGTGTTGTATTACATATATGCGATAGTGTGTATTGCATACAATTATTAATGTTGTATTTGCATATATTCGATAGTGTGTATTGTATAATGCAATTGTGTTGTGTTATATGCAATAAAACATTATTGTATATTTGCCATAGGCATTAATGCACATATGCAATACACCGAAAAGTTTTTTTTTTCTTTTTTTTTAGTATCAATATCATCTTATTATAAGGAGGAAAGAAAAAAAATCAAAAAATATTTTTTTAAAAATAGTTAAAAGTAATTATTTACTAGTTCTCTTTTGAAGATGAGTTCTCTGTAGATCTCTCTCTCACACACACACACACACACACACACACACACACATATATATATATATATATATATATATATGGTTTTATTATTTAAGTGTTTATCCTTTAATATTAAATTAAAAATGCATTTAAGTTCTTTTAAATTATTTATAAAGAAAACCGGTTTAAGCCTGAAACGGTTTTAGCAAAACCCTAACTAGTCAAGACTTAAGACCACTCTGGATTCTCCACATGATAAACTGGTTTTCAAACTAAACCGGCTTTGACCAATATTTGGCTAACTCAAATCGGTTTAGAACCTGAATCGATTTGGGCCAAAACCAGTTTTGTAGATATGTACTTTTATATAGCCCGCAAGCAATTTGAGTGCCTAAAGGACTAATGGTTACGAGTATGGGTGGCAATCTTGACCCATGGGTTGAATGTGTTGTATCAAAATGTATAAGATGGGTCAGAATGGGTCAAACTAAAAAAAATGATTGAAACAGGTCAAAACGGGCTGACATTTCTCGGAGTTTTTTTTTTTATGGAACGAGAAAAACGGTGGAAACTTTTTGGTATTTTTTTATTATTTTTTTTGAATTTTTTGGTGAGGGGTTTTGAAATGGGTCAAAATGGGTTAAGATTTCAAAACCCCTCACCAAAAATTCAAAAAAAATAATTAAAAAATTATAACTCGAAATATAAATAAAAAACGTAAAAAGTAAAAATACCAAAAAGTTTC
Source organism: Bidens hawaiensis (assembly GCF_021521415.1). NCBI lineage: Eukaryota > Viridiplantae > Streptophyta > Magnoliopsida > Asterales > Asteraceae > Bidens > Bidens hawaiensis. Next base: position 219,464 of record NW_027491313.1, read on the forward strand.
CTCCGTTTTTCTCGTTCTATAAAAAAACAAAAACAAAAAAAAACACTCTGAGAAATGTCAACCCGTTTTGACATGTTTCAGTCATTTTCTTTTTTTAGTTTAACCCATTCTGACTCATCTTATACATTTTGATACAACTCATTCAACCAATGAGTCAAGATTGCCACCCCTAGTTACGAGTGATGTTTAAACAAATATATATACCTAAGCCCACTGTAAGCAATCCAGGGGATATAATGTGGGTAAATACCTTGGCTATTTGACCCACCGAGCAAACGACACAATTAAACACAACTTGCCTTAGTTTGGATATTTAAAATATAGCACTTTCAAATTACAATTCTCTTTTATAAACTTTAAAGAATATATTTTCAATAAAATGAAATTAATAATAGACAATAAGATATATATAGCAGTACTAAGGTAATGCCATAGAGTATACATTAATATTCATTGCATCAAATACTTGCCTATACGTGTTAGGGACTGTGTGTAGTTTACTAACATTTTTATAAAAAAAATATTACTGTCCTCGGAAGAAAAAGCCGAAGAGATGTTATTTACATATTTTTGAACGACAAACATTTGATGTAATATAATATTATCTTTTTAAGTAGCATACTTCTACTATTTATTGGTTTCTTTCACCTTTTATTTTGATTTTATCAATATGACAACTATAACTCGAAAATGCCTATTGACAAGTAGATGAGTCAATTTGATCTATTTAGCAGGACCCAAACATTTCAGCAGAATACGAAATACATGACTTGTTATGATACCAAGATGATTGCAAGTTTGGCCTCATGAGGCTTCATAACTGGGTGGTACACAATATATACACTAAAAATCAGCACTAAGCTAGATTAAGTAACTTAAACAACAAAGTTTGTTTCTAAACCCTGTATACTAGTAAAATGTACTTGCTTCCCAGCCATTAATGCGCACAAAGTAGAAAAGGAGTTGTCTTAGGGTGGAGACCAAATCATAACGACAAATTACCGAGTTTATTAGTATTTTCACGCTACCACTAGCATATTAGAAATATGATAATCTTGCAATTATTTAAGATATCGTTGTTGTTATTTACGTCTCAAGGCTCAAGCTATAGAGCTATATATTTATTTCTGTCATAGCTGACATAATAATTTAATATCACATATTCCAGACAGTTATCAATATTAAAATACATGAAACATATTTTAATTTATATGTCCAAGAAAAAGTTATAAACAATTTCAAAATATAATAAATGCCAGTCTGGTGATTAAGACATCTTTGTCATTTATTTCTTAACGAATATTTACTTTTTACCTGTAATATAATATTTTAATATAACATTTTTTAAAAGAAAAGTATGATAATTCAATTATCTCATGAAAGTGAATAAGAACATATAATAAGAAAATGATGTGCATATTTTTAATTTGATCAATCATTCTTTTAAATAATCATTTGCATATGATTAAGTTTTTAAGGTTTAATGTTCTACTTATAAAAAAGTGTATATATAAACAACAACAACAGCTGATTGACCATTCATGATCAAAACTTAAAAAAAAAAGATTAAGTTGAATGTTTTTAAAATATATTTGAAGTATAGTTAGCATTCAAGCTAAAATTTTGAAAATATATACTATTCTCACTTGATCAATAACTCATGTTTTATAAACATGCGTACTTTATTTTTATGGTACGCTGTTCAAAACTCTTTTTAGACGAATTCAAATAAGATCTAGATAAAATTTAACAAATGTACATATATTTTAATATATATTACTGTTACTGTCAAACTACCTGCCAGACACGGTAATCTTGTAGTTATAAGAAAATTGTCTTTAGTTATGTTAACCATCATAAGTTACGTAATTATTGGTGATATACCTGACATATTTTAATTTGATATTATCATTTTTTTTAACTTATTTTATAACGCTTGGTACCTAAACACAAATAGTTTATATACCTATTTACATACCATATTATGAAGCATCTTCCAAACTTCATTTAATATGCATTCAAGCATACTCTTCTTACACTTCATCTATAAAATCTTCAACCCAAATTTGTATTGTGAAGGCAGGTAATAAATAAAGAGAAAAGGCGTTGAACCGCAATCCAAGACAATTCTTGACAAGAAAGATCATAAAGTAAATTATTATTTTACCGAAGGAATCCGCCGACGGTAAAGGACAAAACATGCCCCTGTTCCCAATTATGGCTCAACACGTGTTTGCTTGATAAAATTGGTAATTGTTTATGGATAACCAGCGAGTAGAGATGGTTATTTGGGGTAACCCAAAGAAAAATTGTGATTTATATCTTCGTGATCGTAGATAATTTTGGGTAATCAAAGCCCGTTATTTTCTGTTTCAGAGAAAATCCGTTGTTCAAAGGTCCACAACGATAAAATCCGTTTGAAATTAGATTCAAAAATGAGGCCTTGCAATCTAAATCCTAAAGATTCACTTCTTTCTAATTTAGTTGAGCTAAAGATCATTGACGATTGATAAAGTCAGTAATTAAATTATAATATAATTGTCAAATGGAAAAAATAGTTAAGTGTACAACTTTATAAATTTTGTTTTAATGTGATTTAATATAACTTAATAATGCAACAAAAGATATATATATATATATATATATATATATATATATATATATATATGATTTAATATAACTTAATAATGCAACAAAAGATATATATATATATATATATATATATATATATATATATAAAAGTTAGAATCTAATTATATGAAGGTGGTTCTTTGGCTTTTTTTTCAAGTATAAGAATTTAATTTTATAAAAGATATAAGTACATGTTAAAAAACAAGTATTTATATTTTAAAATAGACATTGAATATAATTTCATCTATTATAAGATGCTCGTAGATTCAAGAAACAAGAGACACTGCTAGACTGATAATGAAAAACATCAAGTTATTCATTTTCAATAAAATTAGACACTACCTAGTATTCACTACGGTGGAAGGGGCGATCTCATTGGTAGTGCCGGGTTTATTCAAGTACAAGGCTGCAAGTCTTTCAAGTTGAAAATTTGGGTAGGGCTTTAAGTTCGTGCACCTGATGACAAAGTTAAGATATTGATCACTTTCGGGTTGAAAGTACTTTTGGGTAATATTGGATCAAAACAAGGTGACACATTATGGTTGGTTAATGTTTAGGGTAATTAGGGTAAATATTAGGAGTCTCTTTCCAGCCTTACTAATGAATGTATTGATCTTTGAAGTAATGAGGGTTATAATTTAATTGACTATCATACATGGACTTCTATATATTGTTTTAATCTCAAAGTTTTATTGTGTTCAATACATATTCATTGCAAAAGTCCTTGCCAATGAATTTCTAATAGTTATCAACTAGATGTTGACCCACGTCGGGCTTGTTTGATTGCAAAATATTACACCCATAAGATATAAAAGATCATTACAAAGTTGTTTTTGACAAACATTCTACAATGTTTTGGGCATACATATTAATAGTTTAAAGGTTGTGGATGACTATCATTTTCAAGAGCGGGCATTTGCATCAGTAGTGTTTTGGGATCTTTCTTATGATGTCGTTTCCAAAAAGTCATCATTTGCCAAAACATGATTTGCATTGATGTGGTTTCCAAGTCTTTTTTTCTTGCCATAGCAGTGACATCTGTTTTAGCCTTCATATGTAGTTTATGGAAACTGTCTTGGTTTTTATAATGTGGTATGAAGGATAGTGTTAGTATTTTTGAATTATCTTTAATTCATTTCTTAATTATGAAAGTATCGCATGTAACTTACTTGCAGTTTCCCAAAAAAAGCAGGTTTATTCAGCCTAACTAATTTTTCGCCTCCTTCATTGGAGGTGAGTCAGTTCCTGTGTTTATCGAAAATGGTGATAAGTTAGCATAATGTAACCTAGTATGATACGTTGGCTCATATGCAATTTGATTGGGTGTGATACCTATTGTGTCGGGATGTTGCCTTTTTGATGACTTTTTGTCGGGCGTTGGAGGTGGGATTTTGGTAGCCGGAATTTCAGTATCTGTTGTGGGTGCTGGGAGGTTACAAACGCGGTTGACAACACATGTGTCTGGCTGCCTGTTATTTTCACGGTGTTGTAGTCGGAACTTCATTTCCCTGCCTATAAGTTTCTGAAACGTTGCTGGACAATCTTTAGCTGTTGGGTAGCTTTCCGTCTTGATCATTTGGTCACAACTCTCGCCTACCAAGGAAGCCATGGGCTCGTCAAAGAAAGTGGCGGTTGTTCTGCCTGTCAGATCTTCAAGTAGGGCTGATACACAGTACCTGTTCGACAAGTAATATGTGAATTTTAGATTACATAAATATGAATGAAACTAACTTTAATGGTGTCAACTCTTATCTGATTATGTTGTCAATATATTAGTTGATGTAGATCAGTTAGTAGTTGTTTATGTATCATTACCTGAAGATGTATCCAGTAACAGTTTCATGAGTTTCGCAGCTGTAGAAGTCTTTTGATTCCACTACCTCCTTTCCTTTGGCTGATGTAGTTGCCTCTGTTTTGAAGGCTCTGTTTTGGCATAAGTTGCAGGATTTGTAGTACCAAGTTTTGTTGTTGCTTGCAAGGATGTCTTTAATGATGGCAACACATTCGATCTGCTGTCTCTGCATTAGAATTTAAATATTTGTTAGTAGTGTTTTATGTGTTTGTTTATGGTCGGTTGATGTAAGGGAATATGACTTACAGTTGTTTGATTGTTAAAGAGATACAGTGATTCAGCAATTGTCATTGTGGGATATATGGTGGCTGATGGTATTGATGGGGCGGGGTAGTTTAGCTGCTTGTATCTGCAATTTATGTTTTTGTATAGTGTTGCTTGTTGGCAAGTAAAAGATGTATTTATTTATGCTAGAAAAGGGGTGGTTAAAATGTTTTTACCTGTGTGTCAAGTGTGGCAGATCTGGAATTGGAGGATTCACAAAGACTGAAGTGGCGGTTGTTGAGCTGAGTTGCTTTTCGTTATTATCTGCTAGTACATAGTTAGTTATTTTGATTGTAGAGAACTGAATGGAAATTAGGGTTGTTGTGAGTACCATTACGAACGAAGTTGGTAACTTTTGTTGATGTTACAGCAACAATAACCGGAGCGTCGGTGTTTTCGACTTTTGACTGATCAAATTTCTTTCGTATTTCTGGCCATAGGGTGACTCTTAGTGAATTTTCGTTGTTTATATATGAAAAAAAAATTTGTGGTTGCTATAAGTAATTGTAAGAATCAAGTTAAACATGGTGTGTATAATGTAAGTTTGTACTTGTCGTCATTTAGAGTCAGATATGCTCTTTTGCTTTCTTCTGGGTCGTCAGACAGATTTATGGCCACCAGACATCCAATGTAATCTGTAATAAGCAGTTTTAAACAAAAGATGTTAGGTTGCATATATTATTTCAGTTTTCTTTTAGTAAATTTCTTGTTTTGTAAATAATATGGTTGTTTATGCTATTTAATAAACCCGTTGTGTTTTGGCTGATTGTTTGGCCCATTTAATTAAGTTGGGTTGTCTTCAGGTTTTGGTTTTCAATCTGTTTAATATAATATGCAATATATTTTAATTTAGAAAGTGTGTTAAAGGGTTTTTTTTACATTAGATAGTGTACTACAAGAAAGATATTAGTAGTAATATCTTAGGGTAAAAGATGTGCAAAACCTGTTAAGAGATCTTTTGAGCTAGTTCGGGTGTCTAGTAGATCATATGGAAGGAAATTGAAATGATATGCTGGAATGTTGTCTTTGTCTATGGGGACCGCTTGGGAGTATTTTGCCAATATTATGGATGCTTCGTGTTCGACTGTGCGCATCATGTATCGTTTGTTGGTGCATATGTACTTTCTGATTGAGTAGCAGTGGTTAATGTCTAGAATGTCAATCATGTGTTGCGCGTTTTTGGCTGAAGCCACGGCTTCGATTGCATCCCCCTGAAAGTGTTTCATAATATTAGTTGTAAAGGTTAGTTCAGTGTGTTGAGAGTCATTAGTGTAAGGTAAAGTGTGTACAACACCGAAGAAACTGAATCAAAATCGAAAAAACTGAAACGAAGAAAACAAACTTACTTGGAAATATAGTTTTGTTTTGATTTAAATTTTCTTAAGAACCAAGAAAACGGTAACTGAAATCTAACCAAAACAAAAAATTCTGGTGGTTACTAGTTTAAATGAATAGCAAAACTGAGTAAACCGTAACAATAAGTTTTTTGAAAGTAGAAAGGTCTGCTTACATTGATGTCAACCAGTAAGTAACATGTATCGGGTAGTTTAAAGGGCTGCCATTTCTTAACTATCTGAACTTCCAGCGGTTGACCATTAGTTCCATCTTTGATCGTCGCGATTTTTTGTATAGTCATCTTTACCTGGTTAAGTAAAATAAGTAAATACTTCACATAATGTTTTAAAAATAATTAACGACAAACCTTTATTTATCAACTACCTAATTATTATTTTTTAATAAGTATAAAACAATAACTAACTACAAACCTTTCTTTATTGGCTATCTAATATAATGCATTTAAACAATGTAACATTAAGCTAAATGATGTCTATTTCTTGAAGGAAATCTGAGTAGACTATATTTTTTGTTTGGTTGTCATCACTATTAGTGTCAGATTCAATCAGTATTTTAAGAGACTCTGGTGATGTCGCTCTCGAGAACGCCACATACAATTGACCATGACTAAATACCGGCTGTGGTAAATAAACGCCTATTTTGTTAACTGATTGGCCTTGACTCTTACTAATAGTCATTGCATGACACACTTTGACTGGGAACTGTATTCTTTTTAAAATGAATGGTTGTTCCTTGTTGTCGTGGCACAGACAAATTCTAGGTATATAGACTTTGTTACCTACAGTTGTTCCCGTGATAACTCTGGCTTGTATTAGTCTTGGTAACAGTTGCGTTACTAAAAGTCTTGTTCCATTGCATAATCCTGACGTTTGATTTATATTTCTTAGCAACATGATTGGCACATTAATTTTAAGTTGTAAATTATGTGCGGGGAAGCCAGAATACATGGTGTTTAGATATTCAACTGGATAGATTGTCTCAATATCAGTGTTGTCATTCGCATGTGGTACTGCAACATCGGTGCTACTATAAGTGGTGGCCTCACCTGGTAGCATGTTAAGAATTATCTGATTAATGTGGTCAGCAATGTCATTTTTTGGACATACTATTGCCTTTTGTGCAAGGTCTGATGGCGTCGGTTGGATTAGAGAATTTTCATCATATATGAAATCTATAAGTTTAGAAATAGAGTCATCATTGTTTGGAATGATGAACTTGCTTGGAATTTCGATAACTCTTAAGTTTTCGTTTTCTTGCACATCAGGGACATCAGATAAGCCATCGCCTATGCATAGAAGCCAATTTGAGAAATTCTGAATTTCTGCTGCAACGTCTAATGTCATATTAGACCTTAGCACACACATGTTTTGTGAAAGCTTGAAAATTCTAAATTTTGGCCACAAGTACGACCGAGGTAATGACGAGGAGATGATTTGCGATTTTGTAGCTTTTTTTTAACAGGTAAGGTCTGTCTAAAGTCGCCCCCTAACAGCATTGACTTCCCGCCAAATGATTTTTGACTATTAAGAATATCTTTTAGTGTTCTGTCTAGAGCCTTAAAACATTTACGGTCACTCATCGGTGCTTCATCCTATATAATTAACTCTGTTTCGATTAAAAGCTCTGATAAGTAGGAGTTTTTACTGATGTTACAGTTTGATTCATCAGTTAGGTCGATTGGGATTTTGAAACGTGAGTGTGCAATCCTGCCATTCGGGAGAAGCAATGATGCGATGCCGGAGGCCGCTACAGTCAACACTATTTTTCCTTGAGAACGAAATAGCTGGTAATTGTTGTCCATAGGAATGTCTTGCCCGTACCCCCATGACCATACACAAAAACTAAAACTTGAGTGTTGGATTTTGAAGCTGAAACCACGTAGTCGTATACAACACGTTGTTGTGGGTGTAATTGCTGTAAATACTCATGGTGTTGCTGGAGTAAATGTTCACGGTTATAGTTTTTCTCTTCCATCAGTAGCCTATTTTTCAAGCGACGAATCAATTATGTGTTAGGCATCGGAAGGCCGAACTTTTGTAGAGATGAATCTGTTGAATGCGAGTTCAATAGGAATTCAACCTCGTAAAGTACATACTGACATAATGTCTCATCCGGGATATTGTCTCCTACATTCCCACCGAATATTTCCTTGTTCCTAGTAATATCATCAGACATTGATTTCCAGTGATTTTCCCACAACTTTAATGGCTTGACGACTTCACAATGTAACAGTATGTGTGCAAACAAAGCTCGCAGTTCTGTAGGTGTTGCCCAAGCTTTCGCTTCATACAACGCAAGAGACCACTCATTGTCGTCAACCAGCAACCCTAGCTTCTCGCATGCCCAACGATAGGTATCTTATATAACGTCGTAGATGGTACGAACATCAACAAATGACTGACATCCAGTTTGATGATTCAGTAACATACGTAGGAAAAATCTTTCACCACACGAGGATGAACGTACGCAAGCCTACCAATCGTGTTTATTGATTTGTAAGAACGTCTTATCCAACATCTGCCATTGGCTTCCCATTTGTACTCTGACAGGAAGTCGACGTATTTAAGATGACGACCACTAGGGTCACATGCATTAGTCGTAAACCACTCGGTAAGTGTAGTGAGACCAACAGCTGAGTTGTTCACTACATGCAACAACTTTTGATTGTCTCTAAGACTTGTTGCATGTTTTCAAGATGCACGGCTAATACTTGAACGGCTGGATACCGATGGTGTATTGGGGAATTGAAGATTCGCCAAGCTGCTTCATGAGGACACATGAATCGACCGTCAACAAAATTTTCAATTTCATTACAACTTATTGAGGAAGAGTTCTGATCCGCATCAACAGTATGTGTGCTCCGAGTTACTTTAAAATGAACACGATCTGAACCCTTAGACACATACTTGAATAAGTACTTAATCATCATATTCCACCCGCAATATTCAACATTTATGTGGGCATTGAAACGTAGTGACAAAGTCTTATTATAAGGAACCACATAAGCATTGTCAACCTCTATGCTGTTCTTTCTAACAGAAAACCCCTCAGCCGATCTCCTATATAGAATGTAACCATTTTTGTCGAACGTTGTAGATGTCTGATAAGGTTTTGGAAATCCTTTTGAACATACGCCACCCTCAATACATGGTGCATTAGGTCTCGCTAGCCCACATGGGCCGTGAATCATGCATTCACTAACAATTCTATGCAACTCAGGATCAATATCAGGATTAGGAATCTCAGCAGATATGTGACGATCAACATCAGCAAGTGTGATTATTTTGTCAACTGGTGACACCCAAAACAACATGTGACAATGAGGGAGACCTCTTTTCTGGAATTCAATCGTATACATATCTGAACAATAGTTAAAAAATTATGTTAGATTTTATATTAACACACTTATATGAGATGCTAATGTGTTAGGATAATTAACATAAACATATCTCACCAGCAATGATGGTCCCAAATAGCTTCTCGGTCTTAATGAAATTACGAAACACCTCTACCTTCAAGTTGAATATCCTGCTAATAATATCAGGCCTGTCTTGGGCCTTAAGAGATGGGAACTGAGTCATGTATCAAACAATTTCTTTCCACTTTACATTACAAGTAAATGTTATGAAGAACTGTGGATTGCCGTAGACACGGCAGATTGCCAAAGCATCGTGATAATGTTTATACATATATCTTGGGCCTCCGGTAAACGACGATGGAAGAACAACACGCTTTCCAACACTATGACCTTCGGTGTCTCCTTTAGAAATGGCATCATGTACCCCTTGAAGGAATCTGGCCTAAACAGATTTTGATTTAACCGGACATAATCGAGAAGATTCTGCTCAATACAGATATAAGCGTCTACAAAATACTGTTGGGAAAGACGACCACTTCTTAAGATCAAAGAGTAATGATTACGCCTATCATGCATCATAAAGCTGTAGTACATGTTGAGGGTCAGGCGACTGTTTTTACGATTATTGTTAGAAGCAAGACACATGTCAAGAGACCAACCATGTTCACCATAAATATGTAACGGTGGATACTGAAGCGCCATGTAAAGACTATGAAGCTTATTTATGCGTTGAGGTCGACCATCTTTATGATGAATAACGATATCAAAATCTTCTGCACGTGACACCTTCGTGGACAATTGCACCAATAGTGTTTGGAGCTGGCGCACCATATGAGACTTGTCTAGCAGACTTATAGTGACACACATTAAAGGAAACAATATTGTTGGAAGAGCAAATATCGCGAGCTGTACGGAAAAGCTTCACCAACTCATTGTTGATGTCCAACAGATCTTTAATTATACGTACAATACCTTCAGACAACTTAACCTCCTGAGATTCGCTAAACTGTTGCATTCTGTTGCGAATCTCGTTATCAGTGTCGTAAATGTACATCTGCAAAAACCTTGGAGGTTCACCATCACTAGGACATAAACTCCCAAGCTAGTGGGAGATTTAAGCCAGTGGGAGATTTAACCCTCAACTTTAAAAACGTAAGGACCTGATCCACTATTTACCGAACGGTCAACCTTCGCACCAAACGAAGTCATGGCGAACATAGAGTTGTAAGCACGGATGCCTTCAAGATAATCTAGAAGCTCTAAAAGCTTCTTAAGTTGACCAGGTGGATCACGAGGAAGACACAAGCGCACATAACCATTCTTACAACACTGGGTATATCGTGGCCTCCTATTTGCTGGAAAGGAAGCTAATCGTTCCGCGTTCCAAAATAGAGCACCATAAAACTCGCACACCAAAGTGCAGTCACCAAGATCATGGACAGAAGTGATAACCGAAGACGTTCCAACCGAAGAGACAGAAGGATTACTACGATTCAACAGTGTGTTCCGCGAACGTGTAAACATAGACTCAGAATACTTATACGCAGACAAACCTAAAACAACATTTTTACGACTAACAATAATCTGGTTGTCGACATCACAAGCCACAACATTAGCTGACAATACACCGGATCCTAACGGGGACCGTGACCTTTTCCGGGAGGCTTGACATTCACTATCGTCTTTCGATGGCCCAGACATTATTGAGTTAATTAAATGGTATAAATTTAGATAATAACTTAGGGAATACTTATACAGCTATAACCTCTAATAAACTAAATGGTCCAACACTTTAAAAATCAAACGAAATACATAAATAAAGACCAGACAGAAACAAACACGACACAAACATTAAATTGAAATAAACGTACCTTAGATTAGGCTGAACAAAACGATGCAAGATATCCACGAAAATTCAAACTGAAAAAAAGATTATTAATATCAACTTCCAGTTAAATGTTAAACTACTCCCGCAGTATCGGCAAGGTGCCAGATTAGAAATCAATGCCGAATTTGCACTTAGGTTTTATTTGAACCAGCCCGGGTCGATTCAGATTATTGTTTTGCTACCTTGAAACCGGATACAGACATTCATAAACAAATTTATAAAGAACGCGTCTGGATACTGACTTAGAGATTTTTTTGAGTAAAATGGCAGAAGTTAACCCATTGGATGAAACAGGACTGTAAACCGGAGAACAAATTCAGCAAGATGCTAGATTAGAAATCCGTACTAAATTTGTAATTAGATTTAACTTGAACAGGAATAAATTTGGTTTTTCGGAAAGGTGATAGATTAGAAATTCATACCAAATCAATACTTAGGTTGACTTTGAACTGGCCGTGCCGGTTTACTTTCTTGTTTCACTGGCATGATAGTAGATAATAGAGGCTCGTAAACAAAGTTTTAAAATACGGGACTGTTTACTGAAGACTTTATTTTTTTTTAATCATCTTTCAAAACTTGATCGAATTATATGCAAAGATGTAAAAGTGTTATTCAGTTTTTGGTTTCAACTAAATGCAATTTAAAAAAGATGACGTAATGTTATTAGATGCAATTGAACTAATAAACCAAGTAACGACTTCCGTCTCGTTTAAACAGTGAACCGTAAACCCTCTATAAAAACCAAACGCGAAACATATAAAGTATATATAACACGAACATTAAGTTGACAAAAAAAACATACCTTAGATTAAAGCTCACCAAAACACTGCAAGCTATCCATGAGAAATATAAATTGAAACAAAAAAAAGTCAGTGCTGACATCAACTTTCTTTTAATGTTGAACGTTTAAATATCCCCGCATACTCAGCAAGTTGACAGGTTAGAAACGAATACCGAAATGGTACTTTGGTTTAATAAACTGGTCATATCTCTATGCTTTTATTATTGTAACAAAAAAACAATTATGTATGCATTAACTTCAGCTTAATGAAAGAACCCTGTTGTGACATTTGATTTGCTTGATATTCATATATAAAACTCCATTATATTAAAACAAATAAGGTGAGTATGAATATCGATACATCCAGTAAAGTAAAGCAACTCAAATGAGTCTGAATTCGGGATTTTCTTCTAAAAGTTGACGATATGAGTAATAAAGTATATGATTTTTTTTATATAGAGTTGAAGTTTTACTTATAAAAAAACGGGTCTGGAGTATGAGCTAGAGGTTGTCTTGACTAAATAATTAAAGGTTAATCTATTATACGAAACATAACTATGAACCGAAGTACCTTTTTATTTAAGTTTTGAGATTGGATTTGATTAGAGTGCGGGTGAAAGCTTTTCTTGTTGGTATTAGTGCCGTTGACTTTCACCACAGCCAATATTAGTGAAGTTGCAGAACTGTTTTGCTACCAAGGGTAGTATTGGAATTAAACAATTGAATTGTAATAGTCAAACTGACTTTGACAGATTACCAGCAGTAGGTCAGTTCACGTAAGGATATGTTTACGGGTAATAAGTCGGGTCAAATTTTCAAGGTACACGAACGTCTAAATTGAACTGGCCCGGTCCAGGTTAGTTTTTTTGTTTTATTGACTTCGCACTGAATAATAGACACTCAATTATAAAAAACGGGTCCGATTACCGACCAAACTGAACTTAAACTGATTTGATTTAGGTAAAAAAGTGAGCCGAAAAAGGGATTCATAATCACATTGATTTTATCTCCTAAAATAAACTCGTTCGTTTAACTTAAACTGGCCCAGACCAGGTTAGTTTTTTTGTTTTATTAACTTGACATTGAATAATAGACACTCAATTATAAAAAACGGGTCCGATTACCGACCAAACTGAACTTAAACTGATTTGATTTAAGTAAAAAAGTGAGCCGAAAAAGGGATTCATAATCACATTGATTTTATCTCCTAAAATAAACTCGTTCGTTTAACTTAAACTGGCCCAGACCAGGTTAGTTTTTTTGTTTTATTGACTTGACATTGAATAATAGACACTCAATTATAAAAAACGGGTCCGAATACGACCAAACGGAACTTAAACTGATTCGATTTAGGCTAAAAAGTGAACCGAAAAAGGGATTCATAATCACATTGATTTTATCTCTTAAAATAAACTCGCCTAAACAAAATATGAAATTAATGCTGAACAGTAAACCAAACTTGATTTCTAACGAATCAACCACAAAAAATTGTAGAAAAAAAAACACAATAAAAAACCTCAATCATGCCAACCATACCAAGTCAAGAACCATAAACTCTACAATTGGCCTAAAAAATTTAAATTAAGCATTCTAAAAAACCATACAACTACATTTAACTATCAAAAACATCAAAGCCACTACAAAAACCACCCAAATAGTTTTAGAAACACATACAAAACCGAAACCATAAAAACCTAAAACTCAGTTCCAAGGACAAGCGACAGACCCAAAAAAACTTAAATTCCATCCATGAATAACACCAATAACATCAAAGTAACAACAAATGTAAAGAAAACGAAATAAGATGAAAGGCAGTCCTAACCTGAAGCACCCACAAAACATGCAAAACAGTTTAATGAAAAAAGTGAATGAAATACTTATATTACGCAAAAACAACAGCACCTGGCATCCACGCGTCATCTTAAGAAAAACCCACATGTAAAAAACCCACCCACATGACCGGGGCCCACCAAAATATTAACAAAAAAAAACACAAAGTTTGTACAAAGCGAGACTCGAACTTGGGTTGTCAACCGTAACACAAAGCACAACTTCGGACAACACCATCAGGCCAAATGAAAACTTATTGCTGAAGTATGAAATAATAATCCTATATACAAAACTAAAGCAAATTAACTATTTGTGGCACCAAACTCTTATTTTATACTACTAATTAGTAATTGGGTTATTTGTGAAGTTTGGTGACCAGGATCGATAAACACAAAAACGATAATTTAGATCATAAGCTCGATCTTTGTAATTCTCATTAGCTCGAAAATTACAATTCTTAAGCTCATAATGATATAACCCACAAGCTCGGGTATATATACTAGTTTAAACATGAAAACCTAATTAGACTAGAATACAAACTCCTTATCATACTCAAATACTAATTAGTAAAAACATATTTACACAATATTTAATAAATAAATTCTTTGTTGTCCAAGTCATTGGCTCGACTTGTTCACCAAGTAATTTATTCCATGTAAATCAAGTCACGTGCTCAACTTGATAAGTAAGACACCAACTCATCATAGGCTCGATGAGTTTGCCCAACCCGCCTCATTGACTCGACAACGGAACTAAGTCCAAGAATCACCCCCCTAATTTCAGACTCAAAAATTGGTGGATCTTTAACTCCGAGCATTTCTCTTTTGTCTCGATTCTCCCATTCTTTTTCTCTGGATGTCTCGACATAACTCGCCGGTTCATCATCTTGAGTTAAAAGTAATTTCGGGTCATCAAAATCATTTTCTCTTCCTCGCTCGAAACGAACCTTTCTATCCAACATAAAATCATTAATATTCTTTGGAAAAGTGTTGGTTCGAGTCAACCATCTCACGGTAGATGGACCTGGGTCAGTTTGCATACCAGACAAACAAAGAACCGGTCCATCAGCTTGGGTTGTAACACTTGGTGTAGCCCTACTCGAGCTTCTCTTAAGCAAATTAACTCGGTTTTTAGGATTTTTATCAACCCGGTCCCACCCTCTTTTCTCATAAAAAATTACATCTCGAGAAACATGCATTTGGTTCTTAACCTGGTCGTGATTCCGATATGCCTTTTTACCGAGTTCGGTATCGAGATTAACCATAGGGGTACTTCGGTCATCAAACTTTCTAACCGAAGTACTTGATAGCAAACACATCGATGTTTCTACCCAGATCGGTGTTTCAACCCGAATCGGTGTTTTAACTCGAAGCCTAACCTTGTACAACCGATTTCTTGATCTAATCGACTTCATAATCACCTTTCTCGATTTGTCAAGAATTAAAAGTTGGTCATCCTCCATAATCACCTTGAACCCATGTTTGGTTTCTTGTCCCAAACTTAAACTATTGCTCGTTAAGTTCGGGATAAAATAAACATTTGAGATAATTCTCTCAACATCGTCATCACAAATAATTGTAATGGAACATTTTCCCTTGATGTCGACACACGAACTACCACCAAAACACACTTGCCCAACAACGGTTTCATCTAATTCAGAAAAGTAAGATTTCATACATGCCATATGATTGCTCGCCCGTTATCGAGGTACCAAAGACCATCCTCCATCGTTCCGACTCGTACCGCTTAGGATGCACGCTTTCTTCATTCAACATGACTTGATCATTAATGCTTATCTTCATTAAAATTTCCTTCTTTGTTGTTGGTTCGTTTGCTTCGGTTAAGTTTACTTCGATGCATTTTCCTCTTCTCTCCGGGCATGCCGAAGCGTAGTGACCCGTCTCGTCACAACGAAAACATTGAACCCCTGAATAATCCCTTTTCTTCCACGAATTACCTTCTTCGTCTCGATCGTTGCCCTTTCCTTTTCCTTTAAACTTTCTTGCCTTATTGAACAATAACTTTCCATGACTATCGGGTTCGTCTTCAGCACTACTCACACGATCTTCAAAAGCTTTAAGACGCCCAATTATTTCTTCAAACTTGAGTGTCTTGAGATCTACCATCTGCTCGATAGAAGCTACAATATTTATGAATCTTTTAGGCATGGCAGTTAAAAACTTTACGACCAATCTTGTTTCATCTATAAGGAACCAAGTGCTGCAAATTTAGTTGCTAAATGGGATAATCTCCCGGAATAATCGTCTATGGACTCGGAATCCTTCATCTTCATTCCTTCAAATTCAGTTATAAGGGTATGTAGACGTGCTTCTATAATCCTCTCCGCTCCGACATACCGGGCTTTTATGGCATTCCAAATCTCTTTAGCCGACTCGTATTGGGCTACTTGCATGATTTGATATTCCGGTATGGATTGAAAGAAAAGAGCAATGGCGGCACCATTCTTCTTCTCGTCCGTACTTTCCGGCTCAATAACATCCCATATTCGGTGGTAGCGGAACACCGCTTTGATCCGGACAGCCCAAATGGTGTAATTCGTTTTGGTTAGCATCGGACATTGTAGAGAAATAGCGGTTCGATTACTAGGTTGGTTTTTCGGCTGATCACCCATGGCTTCTCTTCTTCTTCGTCGACTATAGGTTTTCAAAAATCTTGGATCGATCTTGAATACAAATTCCGAAAGATGACTCACCTCGTCGTCTTTTGATTAAAATCTTGAAAGAAAAATAAACTGTTGTTGTGCTGATATCTTTAGATGTCGTTAACCACCACAATAAAACCCAAAGTTGGTAAATAAGAAAAATATGGAGTGGAATAAAAGAATTAATTCAACCAAGAATTAATTAGTCTAAAGATTTCTGGAACCAGTGTTTTAAAAACCGGTTCAAACCGGCCGGTTGAACCGATTAAACCGGATTTCGCACAGCAGGCCGGTATTTTAAGTCCGGTATTTTTGGCCGGTTTGCTAAAACATCGTACCGGCGGTTTTTGTCTAAAATACCGGATTTTACCGGCAACCGGTTTTAAATCCGAGAAATTTTTTATATTTGCAGTCCATAATTTTTTAAAATTATTTTTAACTAAACAATTAACATTCAAACATGTAAACTTTATGACTATATTTTAAAGATTGAGTGCTTTTGCATTGTTTTTTTAATATTGATTAATTTTTGGATTATATTTTTGATATGAAATCATTTAGTTTTGTGCTATTTTTGGATTAAAGTTACATTTATTAAAAATTATAAAGTAAACTATTTAACCGGTTGAACCTTCCGGTGTAACCCGGTTCAACCGGTTGTACCATTTTTTAATCCAATCCGGTATAAGTATAATACCAGTTTTTAAAACATTGTCTGGAACAAAAAACTAATTGTAGTTGTTGAACAGAAACAATTAATGGTGTGAAAATAAAAATAACTTCTTCATAAATCTTTTCAAATTCAAGAACCAATGAGATTGACTCAAGAAAAGTTAATCTCACGTTGGCGTTCAAACCTCAAGTTTGTCTTCAACACACTAAGGAAAGACTTTCGTCGATCTTGAACATAAACAAAGGAACTTGCCGGAACGATCGCAACTTCGATCTTCGGCTTTGATAGATGAACTCCAAGAGCGTAATAGCTCTGATACCAATTGAAGTTTGGTGATCAGGATCGATAAACACAAAAACGAAAATTTAGATCATAAGTTCGATCTTTGTAATTCTCATTAGCTTGAAAATTACAATTCTTAAACTCGTAATTATATAACCCACAAGCTCGGGTATATATACTAGTTTAAACATGAAAACCTAATTAGACTAGAATACAAACTCCTTATCATACTCAAATACTAATTAGTAAAAACATATTTAAATAATAAATAAATAAATTCCTTGTTGTTTAAGTCATTGGCTCGACTTGTTCACCAAGTAATTTATTCCATATAAATCAAGTCACGTATCAACTTGATAAGTAAGACACCAACTCATCATAGGCTTGATGAGTTCGCCCAACCCGCCTCATTGACTCAAGGACGGAAATTAAGTCCGAACAGTTTGGTAAGTTCAGTTACATCAAAGCAATAAATTATATATATACATGAATGATCTTACCTTTATGATATTATTGTTTGGGACTAAAGAAGAAATTCATGATTTCTGGACAAAGATGAGTGTTTTTTTATTTTGGTTAAAAATGTTTTTTCGGCGAATAATAGTGTTAGGATTTTGTTAGTCAGAGCCTATTGGTGAAAAATATGTTAAAATGTGGAACATACATCAAACATTTTATTAGTTGAAATTGTTGCCAATAGTTGAAATCATTTAAATCTAATTTTCCTTTTTTATATTATGTTTGTTTTTAAATGCGATGGATTTACAAATAAACTTTTGATATTACGATCATTTTAACATTACTTTGGTGACCTTTTTTCGTCAATTTCTATTGCTAATACCAATTTCAGTATATAGTGCCTGAAAGATATATACATACCGAGCATGAGTGAAACCACAACCATCTTCTTCCTAGAAAACAATGAATTCGATTTGCAGTTATGGGGTGCAAGCGGCTCTTCTAGCTAGGTTTTTTTTGAAACGCAATATAAAAAAAAACTCCAGTGATTGGAATTCTTCTAGCTAGTTATATGGTGATTTAGAATTGATTTTACATATATTTACTAGTTTTTATTCACCATGTTACGGTTGTTTTACATTATTCGTTTATAATATTTATATCTTTTTATTGGATTAAATTTTATTTATTGTAAGCAAGTTAATAAATATACATAAGATTTGATAATGAAAGAGTTTGACAAATAATTGAGATGTTGGGTATGTTTGGCAAAACTAGCGGCTAGCTGTAGCTGGAAGCTGGTGGGTGATGGCTTGAAACTGGTAGCTGTAACTAGATATATTTAGATGTTTGGCAGAGTAGCTAAGCTTTTAATAAAACGTATAAAATACTAAAATGGGCATAAATAAAAACTATAATAGTAAATATATTTATTTCGGAAAGTTATTTAAGTAAACTAAAATACAAAAAACTTGTAACTCTTTTTAAACGTTACTAATAGAAGCTAACTTTAAGTTTTTTCTCCTAACCTAAAAGCTTCAAGATCCTTGAACCAAATAAGACTTTTAATTGAGTATGAGTTTTTTTCTTAAAAGCTTGAAGATAGAAACTCCTTAAATCTCCTAAAAGTTTCCTGCCAAACATACTCATTATAACCCGGTTTTAAAACTTTTTTAGTTTGGTGAGACCCATGACTCCCTTATTCCTTAACTATAAAATTATTTCCTTATTATAAATAATATCTTTATAAAAAATAAGATACCTATTTTAATATATCCCTGTTTTATATGATTTTTATATCAAATATTTGGTGAGATTCATTTTTTATTTAATGAGATGTTATAACCCGTTTAGGTCTATCTGGGTTTGGTGAGACTCAACTCGTAAATTCGGTCAAATGTATGAGAAACCTCCATTTACCAATAAAGCAATCTGATAACTTGAGAGAATATAGGAATATTTCGTTTATATATATACTAGTTTTTATCCCCCGTATTACGGGTGGTCTTTATATATTATTTATGTTTAATATTTATCTATTTTTTTATTTTTTTTATTTTATGAAAGTTAATAATATTCTTTGGTTTGATATTAAATTGTTTCACAAATTAATGAGATGTTATAACCCGGTTTAAAAGCTATATGAGTTTGATGGGACTTAAGGCCCGTTTATTTTTTTACTATAAAATTGGTTTTTTTAATTATAAATAACATATATCTTTTTTTAAATAAATCAGATATTAATTTTTAGTATATTCCTACTTTATAGGATTTTTGTATCAAATATTTGGTGAGATTAGTTGTTAATTTAATGAGATGTTATAACTCGTTTAAAATATATCTGGGTTTGATAATACCCATACCCGTGAATTCGGGTCAAATGCATGAGAAGCCTCCATTTAAAAATCAAGCAAATCTGGAGACTCTAAAAAAATGGGGAGCGACCCCGCATTACGGGGGTTGTTTTATATTGTTTGTTCTAATATTCATTTATTTTTTTAATTTATATTTTTTTATTATATGAAAGTTAATAATATACTTATGGTTTGATGATAAATTGTTTCACAAATAAATGAGATGTTATAACTCAGTTTAAAAGCTATATGGTTTTGATGAGATCCAAGACCCGTTTATTTTTTACTATGAAATTGGTTTTTTAATTATAAATAATATTTATGAAAGTTAATAATATACTTATAGTTTGATGAAACTCAAGACCCATTTATTTTTTTACTATCAGATTGGTTTTTTAATTTAAATAATATATATATTTTTTTAAAATAAATAAGATATTATTTTTTATTATATCCTATTTTATAAGATTTTTACATAAATAATTTGGTGAAAGTAATTTTTAATTTAATGAGATGTTATAACCCGTTTAAGGAATATCTGGGTTTGGTAAGACCCATACCCATGAATTTGGGTCAAATGCATGAGAAACCTTCATTTAAAAATCAAGCAAATCTGGTGACTCCAAAAAAAGGGGGAGCGACCACATCGCGACACATAGGATTTTTATGTCTTCGTTTATATATATTACTAGTTTTTGTCCCTCGTATTACGGGGGTGTTTTATATTATTTGTTCTAATATTTATTTATTTTTTAAATTTATATTTTTGTATTAATTGAAAGTTAATAATATACTTATGTTTTGATGATAAATTGTTTCATAAATAAATGAGATGTTATAACCCGGTTTAAAAGCTATATGGTTTTGATGAGACCCAAGACCCGTTTATCTTTTTTTACTATAAAATTGGTTTTTTAATTATAAATAATATTTATGATAGCTAATAATATACTTATGGTTTGATCAGACGTTGTTTTATATTGTTTGTTCTAATATTTTTTTTATTGTATGAATATTAATAATATACTTATGGTTTGATGATAAATTGTTTCACAAACAAATGAGATGTTATAACTCGGTTTAAAAGCTATATGGTTTTAATGTGACCCAAGACCCGTTTGTTTTTTTACTATAAAATTGGTTTTTTAATTTAAATAATATATATATATATATTTATATATCTTTTTAAAATAAATAAGATATTAATTTTTAGTATATCCTATTTTATAGGATTTTTACATCTATAATTTGGGGAGAGTAATTTTTTATTTAATGAGATGTTATAACCCGTTTAAGGAATATCTGGGTTTGGTAAGGCCCATACCCATGAATTCGGGTCAAATACATGAGATACCTCTATTTAAAAATCAAGCAAATCTGGTAACTTAAAAAAAAGGGGGAGCGACCACATCGCGACACGTAGGATTTTTATGTCTTCGTTTATATATATTATAGATTATAGATTAAGATTAATAAAATAAAGAAGTAACATCTTTTATGATTATGCCAAATATCTAATTTACAACCCATAGTTTAGTGTCTATTTTTATGTACATGCAATTATTGTCACTTAATAAAGAACACTTTGTTACATGTGGATGTAGGTCACTCAAGTCACGTTAAACCTCTTGTATGTTTTATTGCTTTTCTTGAGTATTTTCAGAATTCAAAAATCAGGGTTAGGTTGCGCAAATTACGCACGTGAATATAATCACAAAAGAAGGTCGTTCGTTTTAGGGTTTAACCACGCCGCCACCCGAACTTTGTTTCTATCTCCGTTCGAAGAAAGTTGGGTCAGTCAGGTTTGGTTTTTATTTCGACACACATACCATTTTGTTTTAATATTTTAGTTTCTTAATTCAATATTATCTTACAATGATAAGAAAATACATTGAAAACAATAAATGTATTAATATATTACAACTGAAAATAATAACAATTATTAAATGATTAATGGCATGTAATAGCTGAAAGGTATTTTGGATTATGCAATATGCTTTTGAATTAAATAGAACAACAGTAAACATCGTATATATTTGCCACGATTCCTTACAAAATCACTTTTCCATGCGACGTAGGTTGACAGGGACACATGATCAACATTACCTGACAAGTAGCTAGGTTGACTTTACCCTAGTTGTAGGGTTTTGAGATTACAACTCTTTCATTTCATATAATAATTCTGTAACTTTCATCTGTTTTACCATTTTGAGGAGAGTAACAACATATTTTATGTCTGGTAATAGTAGATTTTTTGGCTTTGAGTCATCCAACAAAAGTTAATTTAAGCTTGAAGATTTGGGTTAGACAACGCAATGTCTCCAGTTCAAATCCGATTGTAATTGGATTTGAACGCAGTGGGTTTTCGGGCGGCGAGTATTTCCCAGCACAAGAGATGATGAACTTGGGCAACCAACGTTGTTTGTAATCACGACGTATGGAGCCGTATTTTGCCATTGAGTTACTCTGGGTAACCCAACTTTATTCGTTGTTCATAAAAAAATATATTAAGCTTTAAGATTCCTAAATATTACTGAACAAAACATGAACTTTAATTGTTTCAAGAAGTGGTGGATTTAGAAGAAGGCATTGACTTAGGGGTGTATCCTGATATTTGCTCAGGGATCCGAATATTCGATACATAAAACAGAGAAGGATTTTTTTAACGCTAATTTTGCAGTTTGAAGGACAAGATATTTTTCCTAACACTAATTTTGCAGTATAAGGAATTCACATAAAACTTATAAGAGATTACAAGGACTCTTCTGTCATATCTAGTTCGTCAACTAGGTACTTAATGGTGTGTTTTAACGAACATTCAAATCAATGGTATAAGCTTACCTTCACCAGAAGTATCAAAACATCATTCTTTTTGCCAATAGAAGAGGTTTGATAACCACAATATTAATTATCATTTGGAGGCTCCAAGGGCGGAGAATATGACATTTGAGCACAAAATAAAGTAATCTCTATGAACTTAGCAGCTCATCCAACAAATCAGATCCTAGATCTTCGAAAACTATTAAGTCTTTCTGCTGCTTGTTATCTTCTCTCGAATTCGACGACGACAAAGACATTGATCTTTGAAGCTTATGCATCGCCTTTATAGCGAGTACAGGCGATTCCCCACCCACGTTACTGCAGCACTGGATTCCATTGAGAGAGTTCTTGATGGTTTCAACTGAGAAATTTAGAAAAGATGAAGAGCCCCTCATTGAGTATGATGCTTGATCATACGCCAAAGCGGCCTCCTCTGCGGTATCAAATGTCCCGAGCCAGACTCTCTTCCCGTTTCGTGTCGAATCCCTTATCTCTGCTGCAAACTTTCCCCATGGTCTCTTTCTAACACCAACATATTGTTTCTTCTGATCACCTTCTTCTTCTCTCCTTTCTGAATTTATGACTTCTTCATTTGGGGAGCAATCATTGTTTCCTTCTTGGGATGACTGTGAAAGATCCATCATCAACTGGCTGGGTTCAATCAGTTCTTCTCTCCTTGGAAAACATCAATCTATATATAGATATATAGTTTTATATATAATATTAACAACTTACCAAGTTTATGATTTTTAAAGATATACATTGACTTAAGTATTTTATTGGTGGAAAAAACTTAAATACGAGATTATGAGCAACTATAAGATATAATTTTCTTGTGTAATTTGAACATGAATAGTTATATGTAGTTGTGATTATTATAGTTATTACTATTTTTGTATTTGTGTTCTACTACTTGACTCCTTTACAATAAACTAAATTGTGTTCATGTTCATAACGAAATGAGGATGATCGAGACATCGATACACAACTAGAAGGTGTGATATGTAACTATTATTAGGATAGCCTCTTTGGAGACTAAGGGAGTGTTTGGGATTCCTTATTTTACCTCCTATATAGGTCAAGTTATAAGTTAGAAAGTTGTAACTTATAACTTATACATTCACAAAACCTAACTTTTCTAAACACCTTCTAACTTATAAATTATAAAGAGGTAAAACAAGGAATTCCAAACACCCCCTAAGTATAGGTTGAAAGGGCAACTTCTTTAGAGACTACGTATGGGTTAAGAGTGAAACACTGAACCAGGAGTCTCATATGTTTGGTTTACATATTCAATATAGTTCTTACATTTCAAATTTAAACGTAATAGCAACGGAAATTCTTACATAGTCAAACTTCAAACAAAGCACACTAACATTGTTTATTTGTCTTTAACCTAGCTATAATGGAGGCTAAGTAAGAATTTCAGTTTTTAGCCCGAATGGCCCGTCAAAATGTCAACCAGTCCTTATTCCTACCTCAAGCTTACGTGTCAAGCTGATATGCATACTAAACAGTTAGTCCCGCTGAGTAAGTTCTAGCTTTACAACATTCAACATTCACTTTAATATTTAAATACTATTAAAGCAATACAATGTGGACACATGGCCTTCAACTAGGCTGTCCACATGTGCAATCCAGTCATCAAACTATCATTTTCAGAAGCTCTAATATTGTGCCATGTGTCATGTTGACCAAACACCAAAATACTTATTTAAACCTTAATATTTTCCATCAAAATCATTTTAACTTCTCTCTCTCTCTCTCGGCTTACTAACTCCACCATCCACCATCTTCTATATTCCGGTAATGTAGATCGGGATTAATCGTTTTCCGGTAAGGTTATATATTATACTCTAATGGCCAACAATGTTATTTGATTTTCTGGCAAGGTAATATCTTTTTCAAGTAAGGTTTTCCGATATGGTTTATATTTATTTTAATTGTTAGATGATTTTGTAATAATCTCTTTAGGTTGTATATCAAAATCCAAGATTGAATTGATATTTTGAAGTTTTTACGATTTTCCGGTAAGATTTTTGTTTTCCGTTTTTGTTTGTATTTAATCTCTATCTCTCTCTCCCTATCTCTCTCGACTTACTAACTCCACCATCCACCATCTTCTATATTCCGGTAATGTAGATCGATTTTCTAGTAAGGTTATATATTATACTCTAATGGCCAACAATGTTATATGATTTTCCGGCAAGGTTATATCTTTTTCCGGCAACATCATATTTTCTTCCGGTTATTGTAGATCTAACCTTTTTATCTTTGTTTTCATTGTTAACTGATTTTTTTAAAATCAGTTTAGGTTCTAAATCAAAAACGACGATGAAGCTAATATTTCTATGTTTTTATGTTTTTCCGGTAAGTTTTTCCGTTCATGTGTTATACCTATAACAATGGTTGTTTTATATTTATTTGAAGTTTTATATTCTTCCTGTTTTTTTCTTTCACATGTTGTTCTTCTAGGTTCTAAAAAAAAGTTTCATCCATGGACATTATCATTAGTCTTTTCCGGTAAGGGCAATAATAAATTGTAAATCAGTGGTTTAACATTCCATAACATGTAGCATTACCGCGATTAATTTTTTTTTATTTCTAAAACGATTACAAATTCGAATTTTAAATTCCAAATTTAAGTTAAATTTGAAATTTGTAAATGGTAAGTCAATATTCCATAAAGTCTAAACTTACCATCATTACAATTTATTATTTTCTAAAACGATTTGATTTAAAAAGTTTAAATTTCCAAATTTAAATTAAAGTTGATTTTTTTATTTAATTGTTGGTCAAACGTTTAAGTTGGTAAGTTAAACGATTTGATTTAAAAAGTTTAAATTTCCAAACGATTTGATTTAAAAAGTTTAAATTTCTGAATTTAAATTAAAGTTGATTTTTTTATTTAAATGCTGGTCAAACGTTTAAGTTGGTAAGTTAAACGATTTGATTTAAAAAGTTTAAATTTCCAAATTTAAATTAAAGTTGATTTTTTTATTTAATTGCTGGTCAAATGTTTAAGTTGGTAAGTTAAATGATTTGATTTAAAAAGTTTAAATTTTCAAACGATTTGATTTAAAAAGTTTAAATTTCCCAATTTAAATTAAAGTTGATTTTTTTATTTAATTGTTGGTCAAACGTTTAAGTTGGTAAGTTAAACGATTTGATTTAAAAAGTTCAAATTTCCAAATTTACAATTAAAGTTAATTTTTTTATTTAATTGTTGATCAAACGTTTAAATTGGTCAAACATTTTTAAATTGTCTGGTTAAACATTAAAGTTGAATTTAACTTTTAGTTGAACTTTTTAAATGACTGATTAAACAAACATTCATAATGTCTAAAATTACCATCACTAAAATTTATTATTTCTAAAACGATGTAATTTAAAATTTATAAATTTCCGAATTTAAATTAAAGTTGAATTTTATGAATTACTGGGTAAATATTTCATAGCATGTAACATTACTACGATTAAAATTTATTATTTGTAAAATGAATATTAATATTTAATTTTCTCATTTCAGGTTATGTTCCCAACTTGATATAGCTAATTTCATGGGTTGAAGATTTGTTGATAAGATATCTTATTTTTTGTTTAATATTGATGTATATTTTTGTTGTTATTCATGTATTTATGTATTTTTCACAATTCATGTAATTTATTTGATTTTTATATAATCAATCATATATAGTTGTTGGTTTTGTCCATTTAATATATTTTAATCAGAACCGATGTATTAAAGAAAATTTTATTTTTGTATCTTATATTTATCTATTTATTAATGATAATCTCTATAATTTATAATAATTATTATAATTTGTAGTAATTTTGTTATTATTAATTCATTACCTTTTCTAATTAGTTGTTACATCTTATTTTGACAAAAATAATAACATTTACACCTTACCAATTTTATATTTCAATATATTTGAATTAAAACATTATTATGTTATTATATTGTAAGATACAATATATTTTCTATATATAACCAATTACGTTATATATGGAAAACCCAATAAATAAGTTATAAAGTTTTCATGACTTTAATTACAAGATGTTTAAACTTCTTTTAAATTCGGAAATTGACCAAGCTTTCTACAAATTTTTAAAGGTTTTATTTAATACTCTCCATAATTTTAAACTCATTTCAAAATCTTTTCATAATTTTTTTAAGTTTTCAAAGTAACCGATTTGATTTTCATATTTGTAGTTATTTCTAAATTAATTAGTCATATTAGTAAAATTAGAACATATTTGATTTTAATATTTGTGATTTGGCACTAACTAGAATAAGTTATCATTTTAATATTCAAAAAACTGATTGTCAAACTAAAAATATTTGTCATAACTGTAATGTAATCTTACTTTAATTTACGTGAATATTAATTATTAATTAATACTAAAATAATAACCGTGTTATTTTATAACACAATATTCAAATTGACATAATTTCTAATAATCAATACTTAATATATCATAATTTAAATAAACGTTTTATCACCATTTATAAATATTATTCGTCTCATATGATTTAGTGAATATTATTAAACATGAAAACTTTTCATAATTTATTAATATTATTATTCCCATGAATTAAGATATTTCAAATTATTTCTATCTTTACATAGAAGACCAAATTCAAACTTAAAACTACAAAATAAAAACTCCTTTTTAATTAACATATTTAAACTCTTTTTAAATTTGGAAATTGACCAATCTTTCAACAAATTTTTAAAGGTTTTAATACTCTCCATAATTTTAAACTCATTTCAAAATCTTTCCATAACTTTTTGAAGTTTTCAAATTAACTAATTTAATTTTCATTTTTGTAATTATTTCTAAATTAATTAGTCATATTAGTAAAATTAAAACCGATTTGATTTTAATTTTTGTGATTTGACATTAACTAGAATAAGTTATCATTTTAATATTCAAAAAACTGATTGTCAAACTAAAAATACTTACCATAATTATAATTTAATCTTACTTTAATTTACGTGAATATTAATTATTATTATTAACTAATACTAAAATAATAACCGCATTATTTTAGAACACAATATTTAAATTGACATAATTTCTAATAATTAATACTTAATATATCATAAATTAAATGACCGTTTTTTCATCATTTATAAATTTTATTCGGCACATATAATTTACTGAATATTATTAAAAATGACAACTTTTCATAAAATATTAATGTCACTTTCTATTTCAAAAATTAAATTAATCATATATTAATTTCTTATTGTTATTATTTATAGTAGATTCAATTGATTATGAGATTCCACACCTGAAACATAACTTTTTTTTATATTCACCGTTTTAAATTTGGTTATGCATGTTCAATATATATTTTTTTTGAATTTGTGTTCACAAAATATTAATGTCACTAAATTTCTCAATAATATATAATAAACACGTATTATATTTTTATCCATTTTAACTAAAAAGTTTTTTAAACATAATATAAATCTTCTAATTATAACATCCAAACAATTTGATAGTCTAAGTCTTCATAATGTTTTCAAAGAATATTAAAAATATTTGATAATTTATTTCCTATATGTTTATATTTTGTTTTCATTGATTTTGCATCATATTTTTCACCTTTAATTATTTTCAAAGTCAACATAAAATTTTTTAATCTTTCCAAAGTTATTTGAAAATTCATTTATTTTAAAATGTTTTCAAGTTTTCCAATTTTAACAAAATATTAATGTCAGTGATCATTTAAAAGTTTGTTGTAAGATTGGTCAAAAATCAAACAAAATTTCATAATTTTTTAAAGTTGACTAATTCCAATTTTTTTATATTTTGTAACTATTTTGAAAATATTTCAAAACAAGTTGTTTTAGAAGAGTATAAATTTGTTAGGTATAAAAATAACACATATGTGCCAGAAGCACACAACATATGTATATATAAAAGAAAACTGCTCATCGCTCTATAGGCTCGCCAACAGAGTTTGAAATTAAACGTCTAAATCTACTCTTCCGCTACTAACAGGTCGGGACATACTGACACATCTAATTGCAGAATGACCTACGTCACTCTCTATACAATTTCAGTTGCTGACAATTGCCACAAAGACATTATCCTACAACAGTAGAAACTAGTACCACCGATTTCCCTAACCATGTACTGCCATAGTTTAACATGCTCCCAAGTCCCATATTCCCATGGATAGTTCCGCATTAAGGACTATGGATTTGACAACTTATTAAACTCATAAAGACATTCATTTCAAGTTCTCTTTTATACACCTCACATAACCTTGTTCGTATGCACACTGCCCAAAACATTTAATCCCACTCTATTTGACCTTGAATCATCTTTTTTTTTTTCGCTTGATTCATCCTTTTGTCTTGCTTATGCTTCCTCCATCGCCACTTTGCTAACTCGATGTTACCTTGAATCGCCTCTTCTCTTTTCTTGATTCCTTTTTTAATTAATTATACTTAAAAAGTTATTTTAATATCTATATAAGTTAAAATACAAGGAAACATGTGTTGGGACCGTACGCCATATTAATAAATAAGTCTTTCAATGATTTGTGATGGAACTCTGTTATAACTAATCCGTTTGCAAATATCATGAAACAATAGCTACCACTGAGTGTATATCGAAATCAAACCTTATGAAATTGGAGACTTGTTGGCGGTCGATAAAGGAACTTGGTGCTTCACTGTCACACCCGGCCCTGAGCGGCGGAAACAGCCGGGCGTGCACGAGTGGGGATTGATAATTAAGCACGGGCCATTGCAAAACATTCAAAGATTTTCATTGCGCATGAAATGTTTAATACAAATACATTACATTGTTTAAAGATTACATAAAAACATCCAAGTATAAAAACTGTTGAAGATTTCCACGCCATATCCCCTTTGCGCGGCGGGTACAACCACGCGCATCGAAGGGATAGAACTAAAATCTTCCAAAAAGCTAATTTTAGATGTTCAGCGTGAGGTGCTCTAAGTGTGACTCCATGCGCTACCTAGTTATCTCCTGAAAGACACGTAAAAATATTTGAATCAGTATAAACTGAGTGAGTTCACAAGTTTTTGCAACTTGATAAATCGTATTGCATCATAATCATTCTGAAACATAATTCTGGTAGCATCATTAAAACACATGCTTGGTAAAACATAGTTCTATCAACATATTCTGATAAAATCGTTCCGCGGGTTACGCGCGAACATTTCTGGGAACTGTGCTCGTCTATGCAAAGTGGCGCTGCCACTACGAGCTAAAATAAGTAATGCCGTCCCGCGGGTTACGCGCGAACGTTTCAGGAACATGTGCTCGTCCATGCAAAGTGGCGCTGCCACTACGAGCTAAAATAATAATTCCGTCCCGCGGGTTACGCGCGGACGTTGTGCCGGAAAAAAAGGCGCTCGTCCATGCAAAGAGGCGCGACCCCTACGAGCGGGTTCGAACCCATAGTACTGCCCCATGACCATACTAGGCACTCGTCCATGCAAAGAGGTGCGACCCCTACGAGTGGGTGGATCAAACCAGCAGTCCCTACCCTTAGAGTTCCAATGGTAAAGTGATCACTTACTCGAGTTCTAGCGCACATACATCGAAAACCTTAGATAACCGTTCGCATTGCTCATCATGAAATATAATTTAAACACATAATCGCTTGCATAGCTTTTAAGTATACCATGATAAAACATTATTTAGGTACGTGTCCCTCGCCCCGAAAACAGTTTAAAATAGTGAAAATAGTGAAAATAGGGGCTGTGAGACTCACCTGAGGTTCTTGTTAAGGGATTAATCGAGATTCGGGTTTTCTTGGTGTTGGCCTCGGAATCGAAGGTCTAGTAACAGGATCGGAGCTGGAAACAACGGATGCTTGGGAGAGGATTAGTGCAAGTTTGTAGTTCTTTGAAGTGTGTTTTGGGTGATAATTTAGGTTACAAATTTATAGGCAAACTCAAGGGAACACAATCCCTTGCTTTAGGGGATTGAAATCTTTTCATATCTAGGTGTAATGATGATAAAGTATGGAAGTTATTATTATTTACTTAAGAGTGGAGTGGTGGATAAAAGATTTTGATTTGATTTGGACAGAACATGCAGGTCTGGGGTTGGTGAGAATAGGGTGGCTGACAGTTGACTTTTCATGTTACAGTGTGCTTTTTCAGGTACTTTTGTCAGTGTACAGTAAAAAGTGGAAAATCTCTGAAACACGCTACTGTTTCCTTTCGGGCGGGAGTAATCTCCTTATAACTGGAGAATAGACTAAGTGTTCTGCGCGTATAACTTTGTGCGCATAGCTTTCTGCGTGAAGGACATTTCTTTGCTGCGGGTAGATACGTAACCTTCTCGCAGTTAGGGACATTTGAGTTTCATTTGTAGATTCTCCAGGTGGTCTTGGTATTTCAACATAGTGATCAGTCATGTTGAAGTCAATTCCATCTTGGAGCTTCAGACAAACTAGCTCTCAACGTTCCCGCCATGCGGGTAGGTTAGTTCCCCTCCCGCACGCGCATAATTGGTTTTGGGATGCACCCGCCTTAGCCTCATGCGTGACGGTCAACCCATTTAGGCAACATAAAGTTTCATGAAAAACATAAGGCCAAAACGTTCACGCATGGCGCATATAACAAATGCTCACGCTGGTTCTTAACATGGTGCGCTCGCGCAGGTTGCACATA
This sequence comes from Bidens hawaiensis, assembly GCF_021521415.1. Taxonomy (NCBI): domain Eukaryota; kingdom Viridiplantae; phylum Streptophyta; class Magnoliopsida; order Asterales; family Asteraceae; genus Bidens; species Bidens hawaiensis. The sequence continues at coordinate 250,848 of NW_027491313.1, forward strand.
ACAACTGCACGCGCTGACTAACATGGCGCGCTCGCGCAGGGCGCACATAACAAATGCACGCGCTTAATATTTACAATCACCTAATTATTAGGTTGATTACTTAGCTTATGGGTTTGGGAATTTACCGGTTGTCACATTCTCCCCTCGTTAAACGAATTTCGTCCCGAAATTTAGGAGACGTTGCTGTCAGAAGCCATGTTCTGAAAGAGGTGTGGGTATTTCATGCGCATCTGGTCTTCTCTTTCCCAAGTGAATTCAGGCCCACGCCTCGAGTTCCATTGAACCTTTACTAACTTGATTCTGCTTCTGCGTAACTTTTGTTCTTTCCAATCGGTTACTGCTATAGGTTCTTCTACGAAGTGCAGCTGTTTGTCGATGTGAATCTCTTCCAACGGCAAAATCAACGTTTCGTCAGATAGGCACTTTTTGAGGTTGGACACATGAAACGTATCATGAACTCCACTGAGTTCGGCGGGTAAACGGAGTTTATAAGCAATCGGACCGATCCTTTCCAGGATCTCAAATGGTCCAATGTAGCGCGGATTCAACTTTCCTCGCTTGCCGAAACGGGGGACTCCTTTCCATGGAGAGACTTTCAAAAGTACTTTATCCCCTACTTGAAATTCCAATGGTTTCCTTCGCACATCTGCGCAGCTCTTCTGTCTGTCGCGCGCTGTCTTAAGGCGATCCCTTATCTGAAAAATCTTGTCTGTTGTTTCTTGGATCAATTCTGGACCAGTCATTTGCTTGTCACCCACTTCAGCCCAGCACAGTGGGGATCTACACTTGCGCCCATACAAAGCTTCGAACGGCGCAGCCTTAATGCTTGTGTGATAGCTATTGTTGTAAGAAAATTCAACCAATGGGAGGTGAGTATCCCAGCTACCTCCGAAATCGATTGCGCACGCGCGCAGCATATCTTCCAATGTCAGGATTGTTCGCTCGCTTTGCCCATCCGTTTGAGGATGATAAGCTGTACTCATATCAAGGCGAGTACCTAGAGCTCCTTGTAACGATCTCCAAAACCTTGATGTGAACCGACTATCTCTATCAGAAATGATGGACACTGGGACTCCATGTTTTGAAACTACTTCTCGAATATACAATCTGGCTAACTTTTCCATCTTATCGGTTTCCTTGATCGGCAGGAAGTGCGCTGACTTAGTTAGCCGATCTACAATAACCCAGATCGTGTCATAACCCCCAGGTGTCCTTGGCAGTTTGGTGATGAAGTCCATAGAGATTTGTTCCCACTTCCACATGGGAATTTCTGGCTGCTGAAGTAACCCCGACGGCTTCTGATATTCAGCCTTTACCTTTGAACACGTCAGGCACTTACTGACATACGTCGCGATGGCGCCTTTAAGATTGGGCCACCAATACAGCGTTTTAACATCTTGGTACATCTTGTCTGCGCCAGGATGTACGGAATACCGCGTCTTGTGAGCTTCGTTTAATACTTGCTCACGCAATCCTCCCTTGAGAGGGACCCATATGCGGTTAGCGAAATATAGATTGCCGTTCTCTTTCAGTTCCAAATTCTTAATCATACCCCCAAGGCATTCGTTTTTAACAAACTCTGGTTTCAAGGCTTCTTGCTGAGCGTCTCGGATGCGGGTAGAGAGATCTGCGTGAATGGTCAACCTTAGAGCCTTGACTCGTAGCGTTTTTATTCGCTCCTTCCTACTTAGCGCGTCTGCTACCACATTCGCCTTTCCAGGGTGGTACTTGATTTCACAATCATAATCGTTCAACAATTCAACCCATCTTCGTTGCCTCATGTTTAAATCCTTTTGATCAAATATATGTTGAAGGCTCTTGTGATCCGTAAAGATTACACACTTTGTACCATAGAGGTAATGGCGCCAAATCTTTAGCGCGAAGACAACCGCTCCAAGTTCTAAATCATGCGTTGTGTAGTTCTTTTCATTGGTCTTGAGTTGGCGCGAGGCATACGCTATGACTTTGTCTCGCTGCATAAGGACACATCCGAGTCCTTGATGTGAAGCGTCGCAGTAAACAACAATGTCATCCATCCCCTCGGGCAAAGACAAAATTGGCGCACTACATAACTTCTGTTTCAACATTTGAAATGCTGTTTCCTGATTTTCGCCCCAAACAAACTTCTTGTCTTTCTGAGTTAGCGCGGTCAGGGGTAGAGCTATTTTGGAGAAGTTCTCAATGAAGCGTCGATAGTAGCCAGCTAGCCCTAGGAATTGCCTCACCTCAGTTGGGGTTTTTGGCGCTTCCCAGTTTTCGATGGCCTTGACTTTAGAAGGATCAACGTGTATTCCTTTCTCGTTTGCAACGTGACCGAGAAAATGAACTTCTCTAAGCCAAAACTCACATTTGGAAAACTTCGCATACAACTTTTCTTTCCTCAACAATTCCAAAATCAATCTCAGGTGTTGCTCGTGCTCGGCCTTGGTCCGAGAGTAAATCAGAATATCATCTATAAACACAATCACAAACTTGTCCAAGTATGGTTTGCACACGCGGTTCATCAGATCCATGAACACAGCCGGCGCATTAGTTAGCCCGAAAGGCATCACTAAGAACTCATAATGGCCGTATCTAGTTCGGAAGGCTGTTTTCGGCACATCTTCATCATGGACCCTAAGTTGGTGGTATCCGGACCGTAGATCTATCTTCGAATAATAACTGGATCCTTGCAACTGGTCAAATAGGTCGTCAATCCTCGGTAAGGGGTACCGATTTTTGACTGTCAGCTTATTCAGCTCCCTGTAGACAATACACATTCTGAACGAACCATCCTTCTTCTTAACAAACAGTACTGGAGCTCCCCAAGGTGAAAAGCTTGGGCGTATGAAACCCTTATCCAATAGTTCCTGTAACTGATTGGATAGCTCTTGCATCTCAGATGGAGCTAGTCGATAAGGCGCTCGAGCTACTGGCGCAGCTCCTGGGACTAAATCAATACGAAACTCGACTTGTCGCGGCGGCGGTAATCCGGGCAAATCTTTAGGAAAAACTTCTGGAAATTCGCGCACTACTGGTAAGTCTTCAATTCTTCGCTCATCTCCTTTCTTTTCTACGACATGCGCCAGGAAGGCGTAGCACCCTTTCCTTAGGCACTTACGCGCCTTTAGGCACGAAATCAGTTTCGTCGCAACTCCCCTTCTTTCCCCTTGAATTACCAAGGTTTCTCCGTTCAACAGTGGGATCCGAACCTGCTTCTCATGGCAAATAACTTCCGCGTGGTTCTCGACTAACCAATCCATACCTACCACAATGTCAAAACTTCCCAAGTCTATTGGCAACAAGTTAATATTGAACCCGTGACCTCCCATGACTATTACACATTCTTCAGTTCTTTCGTTCGCGCATAACTGCCTACCATTGGCTTGTTCTATAGTATAAGGCGTGTCTAGCCTACTGGTTGCTAAGCCTAGGGAGTTTTTAAACTCAGCAGATAAAAAACTTAGGTCAGCGCCAGTATCAAATAAGACAGATGCAAAATGTCCGTTAAGCAAAAACGTACCGGTTACCACATTCGGCTCTTCTTTAGCTTCGCCTGCGCCGATCACAAAAGCTCTCCCGCGAGCTTGGTTCCCCTTTTGCGGGCAATCCCGACTAAAATGCCCTGGCTTTCCGCATGCGTAGCAGTTGTCACTGGCTCCAGCTTCTCTGACACGGCAATTCATCGTCTTGTGCCCTGGTCTGCCACATTTGGCACATTCGATTCTTGCGCATTCACCCTCGTGGTGGTACTTGCATTTGTTGCACCATGGGCGAGGCCCGCTGTATCCTTTTCGTGGTGGCTCCGCGGCCTGAATCGCGTAAACCCTTGCGCTTTCCTGTTTCTTGAACGGTGGCTGCTTGGAGTCGGACCCTCGGTGGTGAGAGTTCCATTTCCTCTTGGGATCAGAGGTTCGCTGCTCGGTTCCGCGCGTAGTTAACATACCCGCACGGACCGTATCCCTTGTAAGGGTGATGGCCCGCGCTACCGCCTCATCAAAGGTTGGAGGCGCTGCGGCGTTGAGCGGAACCCTAACAACAGGAGGTAACCCAAAAATATACCTCTCGATCTTCTTTTCCTCCGTGTTTGCCATATCTGGCACCAACTGGCAAAGTTCGTTGAACCGGTTGTTGTAGGCGTCGATATACGTTCCTACCATGGTGTGGTTCCAGAATTCCTGTTGTAGACTCTGGATTTCTGCGCGAGAGCAGAACTTTCTCATCATCATCTCCTTCAGTTCCTCCCAGGTCTTGTGGAGAGCAACTTCTCGCCCCAAAGTTTTCGTTTGAAGCTTCCACCAAGACGAAGCTGCCTCTTGGAACATGCAGGTCGCGTAAAGGACCTTCTGGTTCTCACTACATCCGCTAATGGAGAGAACTGTCTCCATCTTGTCAATCCAGTTGTAGAGCCCAATGGCTCCTTCGGTTCCCTTGAATGGCCAAGGCTTACAGGCCATGAATGTCTTATAGGAGCATCCTTTGTCCAAGGCTCCTGATTCGGGATCTGGGGTCTCATTCTGACGACCCTGACTTGATTCGGCCTTGCTGGCCTCATGTGTCGCAATCGCTTGCGCGATTATTTCCGCGAGTTCCTCGGGTGTCATGGTAATTCCTTTGGCTTTAGTTGGAGGCATTCTCGCTTTAAAAGAGTGGAAATATATTAAACTTAGCGCATGTACTCTGAGCACATAATGTTATCATTATTTACTAGACAGTGTGACCCGTGTTCCTAAGTGTGTGTATAGTTTCTTTTGAAAATATTTTCTTTGAAAAATATTTCATGCGATTCCCCAACGGTTATAGTCTAGGTTAAAACTTCTTTTCCTAGTTCGCTATAACCAGTGCTCTGATACCAATCTGTCACACCCGGCCCTGAGCGGCGGAAACAGCCGGGCGTGCACGAGTGGGGATTGATAATTAAGCACGGGCCATTGCAAAACATTCAAAGATTTTCATTGCGCATGAAATGTTTAATACAAATACATTACATTGTTTAAAGATTACATAAAAACATCCAAGTATAAAAACTGTTGAAGATTTCCACGCCATATCCCCTTTGCGCGGCGGGTACAACCACGCGCATCGAAGGGATAGAACTAAAATCTTCCAAAAAGCTAATTTTAGATGTTCAGCGTGAGGTGCTCTAAGTGTGACTCCATGCGCTACCTAGTTATCTCCTGAAAGACACGTAAAAATATTTGAATCAGTATAAACTGAGTGAGTTCACAAGTTTTTGCAACTTGATAAATCGTATTGCATCATAATCATTCTGAAACATAATTCTGGTAGCATCATTAAAACACATGCTTGGTAAAACATAGTTCTATCAACATATTCTGATAAAATCGTTCCGCGGGTTACGCGCGAACATTTCTGGGAACTGTGCTCGTCTATGCAAAGTGGCGCTGCCACTACGAGCTAAAATAAGTAATGCCGTCCCGCGGGTTACGCGCGAACGTTTCAGGAACATGTGCTCGTCCATGCAAAGTGGCGCTGCCACTACGAGCTAAAATAATAATTCCGTCCCGCGGGTTACGCGCGGACGTTGTGCCGGAAAACAAGGCGCTCGTCCATGCAAAGAGGCGCGACCCCTACGAGCGGGTTCGAACCCATAGTACTGCCCCATGACCATACTAGGCACTCGTCCATGCAAAGAGGTGCGACCCCTACGAGTGGGTGGATCAAACCAGCAGTCCCTACCCTTAGAGTTCCAATGGTAAAGTGATCACTTACTCGAGTTCTAGCGCACATACATCGAAAACCTTAGATAACCGTTCGCATTGCTCATCATGAAATATAATTTAAACACATAATCGCTTGCATAGCTTTTAAGTATACCATGATAAAACATTATTTAGGTACGTGTCCCTCGCCCCGAAAACAGTTTAAAATAGTGAAAATAGTGAAAATAGGGGCTGTGAGACTCACCTGAGGTTCTTGTTAAGGGATTAATCGAGATTCGGGTTTTCTTGGTGTTGGCCTCGGAATCGAAGGTCTAGTAACAGGATCGGAGCTGGAAACAACGGATGCTTGGGAGAGGATTAGTGCAAGTTTGTAGTTCTTTGAAGTGTGTTTTGGGTGATAATTTAGGTTACAAATTTATAGGCAAACTCAAGGGAACACAATCCCTTGCTTTAGGGGATTGAAATCTTTTCATATCTAGGTGTAATGATGATAAAGTATGGAAGTTATTATTATTTACTTAAGAGTGGAGTGGTGGATAAAAGATTTTGATTTGATTTGGACAGAACATGCAGGTCTGGGGTTGGTGAGAATAGGGTGGCTGACAGTTGACTTTTCATGTTACAGTGTGCTTTTTCAGGTACTTTTGTCAGTGTACAGTAAAAAGTGGAAAATCTCTGAAACACGCTACTGTTTCCTTTCGGGCGGGAGTAATCTCCTTATAACTGGAGAATAGACTAAGTGTTCTGCGCGTATAACTTTGTGCGCATAGCTTTCTGCGTGAAGGACATTTCTTTGCTGCGGGTAGATACGTAACCTTCTCGCAGTTAGGGACATTTGAGTTTCATTTGTAGATTCTCCAGGTGGTCTTGGTATTTCAACATAGTGATCAGTCATGTTGAAGTCAATTCCATCTTGGAGCTTCAGACAAACTAGCTCTCAACGTTCCCGCCATGCGGGTAGGTTAGTTCCCCTCCCGCACGCGCATAATTGGTTTTGGGATGCACCCGCCTTAGCCTCATGCGTGACGGTCAACCCATTTAGGCAACATAAAGTTTCATGAAAAACATAAGGCCAAAACGTTCACGCATGGCGCATATAACAAATGCTCACGCTGGTTCTTAACATGGTGCGCTCGCGCAGGTTGCACATAACAACTGCACGCGCTGACTAACATGGCGCGCTCGCGCAGGGCGCACATAACAAATGCACGCGCTTAATATTTACAATCACCTAATTATTAGGTTGATTACTTAGCTTATGGGTTTGGGAATTTACCGGTTGTCACATTCACTCTGAGGGTGGTACGTGGGAGTGCATCCTTCCCAATCCTTTCCATCTTGCAACTCTATATATCTGTCTTCCACACTGGCCTGACATAGTGACATCACATTTTCTATAGAAACATATTCACCAATTCATCTAAAGGTGGAGATCAAAACCGGTTAAGTGAACAATACATACGAACCAAAAGCGAACCGGCTTGGAACTGGTACGTTAGAGGACCGGAAACTAATCGTAGTATATGTTTTATATAATTTGTTGACTTTATTAATCAAATATTTAATCAGAGATTATACTTTTTTTTTTTTTGAACATACAAGCTTTCCTCCTACTATTTACATTATACCGCCAATGCCAGGAATCGAACCCTGGACCTCTCACCAAAAGGCCAAAGCCTTTACCACCCCACCAAAGTGGTGATGGCAATCAGAGATTATACTACTTAGCTAACTTTATTTATATTAGTTGTATTGTTTAGTTTGTTAACATCGATGAAGTTGTAGGCTTTCTTAATTAATATGTCTTTGAATAAATTCTTTATTTTCATTCTTGAACAACCACGTCACTCAGAATCAATTATTCCCCGCTCCTCCATTCTCACTATCTACATATATGTTAGGATTAAACGCACACACGAAACTGAACACACACACGAAAGCAGTAAATGAACACGAGGATTTAACGTGGTTCGGTCTAAATTGACCTACGTCCACGGGTGGCAACTAGGTATTTCTTTATTGAGTGACCAAATATTACAAGTACATAATGTTGTTTATATAGAGACTGAACTAGGGTTAGTAAATTATTATGCAAGAAATCTAAACCGGGCCGGGCTTGGGCCCGACCGCCCACACCCGTCTCCTCTTTTGACTTCATATAATAAACCGGGCCAACAAGGCCTACGAACCCAACAATCTCCCACTCGGAGGCCTTGAGTACTCTCGTCTGCACTCCTGATTGTACTTCTGTAATCTGAACATTAAACTTCTTCTAGTTGCCACCGCCTTCTCATCAATTAACCAGAAGGCCCGTTGAAGCTCCCCGGAGCTTCAACACGTCAGTCATGGCTGAAACTGCCCCTGACCCGTTCTCTGTCCCTACCGGCTCCCACTGTAACGAACTACCGGATCCTGAGATAACCTGAGAACAAACACTCTCCATATTCAGCAAGTAATTCATTGGAGAGACTTTTACAGCTGGAATACTGGTTTTCTTAATCCACTGTCGACCTGGAACTGTAACTGAAACACGACCTGTGCTCCCACTGTCACGATGTCCCCCAACTGATTTAACCTTCCTAGCTCGTTCATCCTGAATCTTCACTTTGGCTCTGGGTTTGTTACTTGCAAAACGAACCTTCTTCTGCCCACGAGATTCTGTGAACCGGATTTTGTCTTTCACCAAAACTGGATCCACTCCTTTCGATGACATGCAGACCATATACAATGAACCCATTTTCGTGCCACGAGCAACCACAAGATTCCCTTTGACTACTTTCCACTGCCCATTCCCGAACTTAACATCGTGCCCTTGGTCATCCAACTGCCCAACTGAAATCAAACGTTTCTTCAAACTTGGAATAACCCTCACGTCTTTCAAAGTCCAAGAAGTACCGGCTGAAGTTATCAAATCAACGTCTCCCATACCCGTAACCTCTAAAATATCATCATTCGCTAGTCGAACCTTTCCAAAATCCCCAAATTTAAGATTCTTCATCGTTTCACTACAGTGAGTGGCATGAAACGATGCACCAGAATCCATCACCCAAGCATCAACGCTACTCTCAACACTACAAACCAAAGCCTCATCACTACTGACCCCGTCATCTGTGTCGTCTTCTGTAACGTTCACCTCTTTCTTACCATTCGGACACTGATTCTTGAAGTGTCCTTTCTCTTTACAACCCCAACATTCAATATCCTTACGAGTCTTAGACTGACTCCTCTTCCTGCTCCCACTGCCTCGCTGTTTTCCCCTACCTCTACCTTCTGTGACTAGCATATTGCCTGATGATTCACCTGAACTTCTGCGTCTTGAATCTTCTCCCAGAATCAGATCTCGAATCCCATCGAAAGTAATATTTGTAGACTAACTACAAACTGCAGTCACTGTTTGCGACCAACTGTCGGGCAGAGAGGATAATAACAAGAGGCCTTGAACTTCATCATCAAACTTAATGTCAACTGACACTAAGCGGGACAAGATCGAATTAAGATTATTGATATGAGTTGTAACTGACCCACCCTCTTTCATTCTTGTTGTCACTAGCTCTCGGATAAGATAGACTTTATTCGCTGCCGAAGGCTTCTCATACATGTTGGATAGCGCCTCCATCATACCACGTGCTGTGGTTTCTTTCATGACGTTAAATGCCACATCTTCCGACAACGACAATGTAATACAAGCCCTAGCTTTCTTGTCTAACTTCTTCCAATCTGCTTCTGACAACTTTTCTGGTTTTTCATCCTCAAACACTACATCCAAGTCTTTCTGACAAAGTAGTGCCTCAATCTGCATCTTCCACCAACCGAACTTTTGTCCGTCAAACTTCTGTATCGAAACCTTTCCGTCTTCTGCCATAACAATGACTAAAACGAAAAACTGGATAAAAACAGAGACAGACACAACAATGGCACGAGCCTGAACTTAACGGCTGTTCAACTGAACTCTGTTAAACAATCAACCTACTTAACGCAACGGAAATACGAACTGTAAATCAAAAACCAAAACTTTAAACTGAAACGATAAACCTGACAAACGCGGTTGGCACCGATTCTCCGTTTCTTTAAACGACTTCAACTGTTCTTCAACAAAAAATAGGATCTTGATTGGCTCGTTCTTGACTCGACCTTTGCTTAAATGTGGCCTAAAAAAAAAGTTAAATGGCCTACTGCCCTAACACACGGTCCAAAAAAAAAAAACTGGCTCAACCTTCCACTTCTTGACAACAACACCTTCACCACGTTGATCTTCTTAGGTCAGCGATTGAACTGCCGAAAACGAACTGATCGACGGCGTGAATAACTACGGTGGTTACTAGTGGTGTATGGCGGTGGACTGAACCCTAGTCGCGATCGTCGGGCTGGGTTTAGTGGCGGCGAAACAGCGGCGGCGTAAACCCTAACGACAATCGGAGAATCGTAGCGGCGGCGGAACCCTAGCGCAGTAGGGTGGCGGCGGCTGGATGGTTTGGCGGCGACTCGGCTGGTTCAACGTGTTCTTCGTGTGATCTGAACCTAAGCTCTAGATACCACTTGTTAGGATTAAACGCACACACGAAACTGAACACACACACGAAAGCAGTAAACGAACACGAGGATTTAACGTGGTTCGGTCTAAACTGACCTACGTCCACGGGTGGCAACTAGGTATTTCTTTATTGAGTGACCAAATATTACAAGTACATAATGTTGTTTATATAGAGACTGAACTAGGGTTAGTAAATTATTATGCAAGAAATCTAAACCGGGCCGGGCTTGGGCCCGACCGCCCACACCCGTCTCCTCTTTTGACTTCATATAATAAACCGGGCCAACAATGTAACACCCCGACCGATGGCGGATTATACATCGGGGCGCCACGTATTGTTTCATTACTCGCGACACTATTTGGGTGTCAATATTTAATAAATATATTTCATTGCGCACACGCAGAACATGACATAAAGTAACATAAATCATATCATAACTTAAAATATTCAAATAACATAATACGTCTTGTTACATTTTAATCTAGGTCCAAACAAAAGAAATCATCCTACGCGTCCAAGAGATTCCCAAAAGCAGCTACAGCGAACCTGAACATGTGTTAAAATAAAACGTCAACACTTGCGTGTCGGTGAGAAATCAAGTGTAATACATATAAATAGATAACAATATCTGCGCGCATCATGTGTATAACTGGTGTTCAACAAGGGTGTAATCAGATTGTGATCAAGCCTTAGATCATAGCTCATAGTTCAATCCGTGCTCCCAATTGAGCACAAAAACAAGAAAACTGTGCAAGTGTAAACAAAAGAGAAATCATAAACGATAGTTCTCCCGTGTTCATCTAATGGATCCATGAAAACTGCGGAATAGGCCGACAAGACGGTTAATGATCCACACATACAAATAAACAGCCAAGTCTACGTCCATAACACATGGGGTTTTGCGCGACAAAAGTTTATAAACAAGTTTAAGACTCAAGTTTGTACGAACACATGAACATCCCAAAACATTAAAAATAAAAAGGGATTAGGTACGAGATTACTCACCTGAAAAAGGTGTGTTGAAAGATAATGCAAGAAACAAGCACAAGTTAACCTATAAATAGAGATTATTGGTTTAATGATTTGTTTTATGCCTTGAATATATGTTAGCATAGTAATATGTATCTTTAACAAATTATTATATATTATATATTACCGGAAATCTGGGCAGGACAAGGGAAAAGACGAAGGCAGAGAGAGGAGGCGGCTGAGGAACAACGGCAGAGGGCAAGGAGAAGAGAGCAGAGGAGAGTTTAAGTGTTTGTGTGTGTAGTGTTAAATAACAAGAAAATAGTGTTATATATAGGGAAACCCTAGGGAACACAATCCCTTAAAAAGAGAAAAAGATCTTCTCAAATCAGACAAAAGATATTTAAAAAGTACAAGAAGCCAAAAGCAAAAGATATCACAAGATATGCCGGCAGCTGCAGGGGATGGGGAAAGGCTGACAGATTACAGGTCAAAACATGGGAGGCGTCAGGGAAAACACTGTTCAAGACATGCAAAAGAAGATTTCAAAAGATTATGTCAGTCACTTTTTCTGTCAACCAATAGGGTTGGTGCGCATGCTGCGCCGAAAGTGGCTTTTCGGACAGATGTTGGAACTGACCTAAAGAGCTCAAAAGATAAAATAAGATCTCAAAAGAATACAGGCTGACCTAAACAGAAGAAAAGACTTAAGGTCTAGCGCGAGAAGACTCGAGCGCACGCGCGAGGGCGAAGGCAGACAGAGAACAATCCACAGCGCGCCGCGGGAAGAACTAAAATCCTTAGCGCGCCGCGGGAAGAACTACCATTCTTAGCGCGCTGCGAGAAGAACTACAATTCTTAGCGCGTCGCGGGAAGAACTACCATTCTTAGCGCGCTGCGAGAAGAACTACAATTCTTAGCGCGTCGCGGGAAGAACTACCGTTCTTAGCGCGCTGCGAGAAGAACTACAATTCTTAGCGCGCTGCGAGAACAGTTCGCCTCGCGTATCGCAGGAACAACTGGTCTTCACGCAGGCTTCCTTGTAAGGAGTCTGGCGCGTGGAGCTGCGCAGACATCCTTAGGCGGGAAGAACCAAAGGACCAGCAAAGAGTTAAGAGAAAAAGGGGTTTAAGGCTAAAGGGTTAAGCAGAGGGGCGGGACGGCGACAAGAGAGAGAAAGAGGCGGGACGGCGACAAGAGAGAAAAGAGGCGGGACGGCGGAGAGAAGGAAGAAAGGGACGGGTCGGCGGAAAAGAAATTATTATTAATAGTAAGTAATATAAGAATATATATAATTTATTAAATGTTAAATTTACAAAGATTAATAAACAATTTTTAAATCATAAAAAGAATCGGATCAGAAAACGGGTACCTGGGTCGGGTCGGATTGGGCAGATGTCACAAACAAGGCCTACGAACCCAACAATATATTGACTATCAATGTACATGACACGCTGCTAGACGGATATGTTTCTAAATTGAAACTATTCGTCGTTGTTGCATACTTGCATTGCTCAGGTATAATAGTCGTGAGTTTATTGTGCATATATATACAGAAGAATAAGAAGAGAATTTCATTATGTATTAGTTAATGGAACGGGTACTTGTAAAACGTGATGAGCTATTGAAATCCAAAAAAGCCGATCAATTTATATCTTGTGAGCTTACAACTTGAACCTTAAAGACTTATATTCTTCTATCATTTTACCCGAATTTGCTCCAACTTTGGCTTCGCTTGTGACCTCGTATCAAGTCTATTCTCAAAAACACAAAATTTAAGTCATATATATTATATACGTGCGTTCTTTATACAGTTTTTGAACCGGATCAAATAATATTTTATGGGTGGGTTTATAGATATAGTAAATTGTTTTTTCTTGGAACGAGTGGTTAAAAAACCCTAATCTCTTGATGTAATTTGTTAGTACTGTTTTCGGCTCCTTGCTGAATTCTTTTGTTTTATGTCTGCCATTCAAAAAAAATTGTATGGGTGGGTGATATAATTCAAACAATTACTAACAGCGACACAACGTGTTACTTTGTTCATGATCACATGTGTAACTTTGATTGCAAAAAATAAAAAAAAGAGAAAAAAAAGACGCACAGCCACATTAAGCAGATGAGCAAATGCACGATAATCCTAAAATTTCTAGTTTTTTTTTTTGTTCATATCGGTTTTCTTTTCTGGATTGCTGAGTTGGGACTGAACCGTTCCAAAACTGATAGCTAGCATTTTCTAGGACCCAAAGATGGACCTGGTATTGGGATTCACAGGTTCAACGGGTTGGTCCAGGTAGCTAGGTAACGTTACGTTCTTGGATCGAACACGAAACTTGCTCACCCTAGCTGCCACAACCATCTCCATTGCCACCACGGCACCACTAGCCATAATGAAAGAATATAACGGATATATAAACCTATTTGGTACTTTTTTTTAAATCGCTCATTTCAACTAGAATACATTTTGGTCAGGAATTCTTTAAGCCCGAACTTGTTTTGAGTAGTCACCCGAACCCACTCGACTAGCCAATGTTTGTCTGGCTTATGACGCTTATTGCAAACCCAACATATCTAATTCACAGAGTTCATGTTTTTTTCTTTATATTTATCATTTTTTAAACTGCCTTTATGTTTATGTGTTACATAAATTGATATGTATAAGTAAGAAACCTCGCAAGTATCAATTATCATATGTGTTTGACTGTTTGCTGTGGTTCGTAAATTAGGGTACTAAAGAAGACATGAATCTCAAATTAAGTACGTACGTTGAAAATCTATAACTATTTTTTTTTTCTGAAACTATTTAGTAAAAAACACTTTTTTAAGATTAGCAATATGGACAGGAATAAAATGAAAATTAAACCTCAAATTGTTTCAATGAAACATCTCTTAATGAGTTTTTATATAATTTTGATGCTATGAAATTTGGTTTCTATATATATGTTATTCGCTAGCACAAGATAGTTCGTAAAAGGATCATTAGAAAATAAAACTGAAGTATTATAAGCTAACAAATATTTTATTAACGTTATTTATAGTTTCAAATTTTATTTATTTTCTAATCCTCTACTTCTTGGAGTAATTTATAATTACAATTTCAACTAAACTTTGGCTTTGAAGGTTATAAATCTTGCATTACATGTTGTTTCTCTTTTCTTTCTCTAAAGTGGGACACGTGTGTTTTGACTTTCCACGTATCTGTATCTCCTTTGTTCTCCTCTTCTACTTCCACTTGCTCTTCAATAGCCACACTCTCTCTCTAAACTTTTGTTGACTCACCGCTCATCTGTCACTTGGAGAAACCCTATCATCTTTCACCGCCTCTCGCCACCACCGTGATGTTGCTTTTCCACTATCTTCACTACGCTATGTCTTCCTTGCCATCATCACTGTTGCCGAGTTCTTTGGGTGTTTGGGATTCCTTATTTTACCTCCTTATAATTTTTCATTAAGTTAATAAGTTGCAAAAGTGTAACTTATGGAACTTTTCCTCTCACAACATAAGCAATCCCAAACACCTTATTACTTTTCAAAAAGTTTATAAGTTGATGAAAATAAGCAATCCCAAACACCCCCTCAATTTCCGGACTCTTGGTGGCGATGGTTACGGCGGTTGGTGTTTTGGAAGACTGTGGCCATGGTGGTTGTTTATGTATTGTATATACAATTACAAGGATAGGTGTGCTTCCACTTCTCTTTTTGATTTGCATTTGAAATCCTTTGGCCACCATGTTATCTTGCTCTGCCCAACCCGCGACAACGGTTTCATTGTCTTTCGCCAAGGAACTACCATTTCAGGTTGTCTAGGTGGCGAATTCAGTTGATTTACCTAATTTTATTGTTTATTTCACAAAGCATGTACGTTTCAGAGAAGCAATGGCACCAAATTGAATAGAAAGTTTCTGGATTGACCTGATTTTGAACTAATCTTAGGGTTATTACAAGTTACGGCTCAAGTTTATTAATACGTAATGGTTACTTTTCATGTTCACTTCGTGTTCGATTGACGGAATCTTACTTCCGTTTTGCTTAAATTTACAATATTCGTTATCTTTAGCAGCATCTGAAGTGCGGCTATGATTGATTGGTTTCTTTTTCGGTAATGATTTTAGTTTTTTCAATTGCTTTCAATTTGGGGTGTTGTCTTAGAAGGTGTTTCTAGTGTTTGATATTATAAGTTCAGTAAGTCTACCTAACGTACCATCTCATTTATGTTCCGTTTTGTTTAACAGGACCAACAATGCACGGCTACAATTCATTTAACATTTGAGGTTGTTTAAAGAAATGGTAAGGCTCTTTTGCTCAATTCTGAGTTTTTTTAACAGGTTAACCTACAAAGACTTTTTTTTATCTATCAAGTAATCTGTCAATTAGGGATTTTTTGTTGCAAATAATTTGGAATCAGTTTTGCAGGCTCTTTCTGAACTCGCCAATGCATTTCGAGCCCTAGCCACCGACCATGATTTCTAGGTAACTCATTTCGAATAGATTAGTCATTCATTTAGTTTAAGTAACTACTGACATTATTAATAACTATGTAATTAATTTGATCAATTTTGTTTGCAGTTTGGTACAAAAGAAAGTCAAATTTTCAGTTTAGGCAAAATTTGGATGGATTGAAGAAACTAAAAGTGATTATGAAGAAAAGACACCTTCTGTATTTGATTGTCAACTTTGGTGCTTCCTTGAAGATTTGGATGAATTCAAGCATTTCAATTTCTTCTGCTCCAAGTGCGAGTGAAATTATTCCAGTGAGTTGCCTATCTTAAAACTATGTTTCTATCGTGTTTTACAGTTCTAAATTTGTCATATATATACTGCAATTCACCTCATTTCATCATTTGACTAATTGACTTAGTGCCTTTTAAGTTTTGAATTGGTCTTGATAGCTATTACGGGCCTGGAGAGATTTGTCACTTAGGTATACGTTACCGGATGCTTTAGGCTGCTCACCATCAGCAATCGCTTTTTTGTAGCCCACAAACCACATTGAAGAGGTATGCACCCGCCTTAACATCGAGCGGGGCGGGTCAACCCACAAGATATAGACAAGAGGCTTGAAATCAGGATGTCATGAAGACACAAAGCCAAAACCTATGCGCATGGCGCATATCACATATGCTCACGCATATCACATATGCTCACGCATCATATATGCTCACGCATATCACATCTGCGTGTGGCGCATATCACATGCTCACGCATCATATATGCTCACGCATATCACATCTGCGCGTGGCGCATCTGCGCGTGGCGCATATCATATGCTCACGCATATTACATATGCTTGCGCATATCACATCTGCGCATGAAACATCTGCGCGTGAGAATAAAGAGAAGACCTCGCGCATCCCCAGGATAGGCGCATATCACACATGCACATAATCAACCACGTCCTTATCCAAATCAGGATAAGGACAACCATGATTGTGCTCATCAGACAACCTTCCAGAAGGTATCCTTTAAGGAATAAAGAATATGCTGATGTTGACAGCTGCCAATGAAAGGTGGACAACTCAGCAAAACCCATGTGCTACCACGTGATTGCACATGGGTCAGGTGAAATACCTTGGTCAGAGAATAATCAATGAAAAAGCACCAGGTTTCCTAAGGACACGTGGCGCGAAGCAATAGGAGGAGGCCAAAAAGGCCCTAATTGGATCTGAGCCCAATCATTGGAAACCCTAACACTATAAATACCACACCACCTCCACAAGGGGAGGTAAGCAAGAAAATATATTCTAAACCCTTACTCACTTTCAGATTATTATTATCTTCTCCTATAATATCTTATTCTCACACCGGAGGGTTACCCTAAAGAGGACCCCTCTGTCCCTTTCTGAGAGGTAAGTTCACGGTGCTGCTCGTTTTGTAGGTGGAAGAATTCATACTCCGGAGAACCATCGGTGATATAGCACACCCATATCCGAGGAAAGTTGATCGTCTACCAGTAAGTCGATCCACGTTTCTTCATTGGCGCCATCACCTGTTACAACGGCAACAAAAGTACTATCTCATCAGTTTTCTCTGAAAATCTTCACCATGGTTTCCGGTGTTCGAAACAGCGATCAAGTTCTGGAGGATAATGAGCTTGAGGATGTTAATGAGGGACAGCAGTTTCTGAGGGCGCCGCGTGATACTGCGCGCACCACCAGTAACCATCCCTTCATCACAACACCTCATAGCCAGACTGAAACTCCTCCAGACGATCTCACGTTCCAAAATCTGACTGGTGCAAAACAAAAAGGACCAATGGGTCCGGAAGTTGAAACCAATGACCCTAAAGAATGGCTCATAAACGAACAACGGCGTTTAATGGACAAATACAATGAGCTGGTCAAACACAAAAAGTTAGCCGACTTAACACAAAGGCTCGCATTTGATAAACAAACCATTCAGGGAACAACAAAAAGGCCGCGCGCGCCGGAAGATGGTCACTCTGTTCACACCGAACAAGCTGATATTAGTGATGAGGAAGAGGTGCACAGCATGAGAAAGACGCGAGATACTCATGCAGGAGGGTCACAGCTCCGCGCGCACATGAACATAGCGCCTGGAGCCAAAGCCGATATGGATCTAGACACACCGTACAACCCACAAGCGAGAGGGCAAGTGGACGTAACCACACCATATAGGCCAGCCATCTTGGTGAAGCATTCAAAATTCACTGAGCGCATAGCGAAGGCTCCCATTCAACACAAAACCAAGATGCCAAGTGGTTTGGGCAAGTACGATGGCACAACAGATCCAGACGATTTCTTACAAGGTTTTTACAACACTGGAAACCTAGAAAGCTGGACGATGCCAACATGGTGTCACATGTTTGCTCGCTGCCTCACGGGCGCAGCGCGTGTCTGGTTCGAAAGCTTGCCGACAAGACAAATCGATGGGTTCGAAGAGCTATTGGAGAAGTTCCAGGCTCACTTTGTACAGCAGCGCAGACACACGAGCGACCCCGATGACATCATGCACTGTGTGCGCAAGAATGATGAAACCATTGAAGACTACGTAACTCGTTTCAACCAGGAATCTCTTGCAATTGGAGGTATCACTGAGCAACTCTTGCGCGTGGCCTTTATACAAGGTGCGCGCAGTGATCAACTCCGCAGAGCTCTCGTGAGCAGAGATGGCATGCCAACCACTTGGGCTAAGCTTATGGAAGCATCGCGAGTCTTCGCGCGAAATGAAAAACAAATTGCCCAAGACAGAGCAAGAGATAGAGGGCATCAAACAGAAGCACCACGCAACAATGAAAGGAGGGGCAAACAAAACTCCGTATGGTCCAGGTTGCAACAAACCAGTTATTCTCCCGCAGAAAAGCAAGCGCAACAAAGTTCACCCCAGCCCCAAAAAGACATTCGTAATCGCGGAGAAGGTGACAAGAGGGAAGGCGGCAGAGAGCCTAACAGACCTCTGCCAAGAATATGGACTCCCCTCACCAAAACGCCTTCGCAAGTGTTAAGCACAGAGAATGTCCAGTTTAAAAGCCCCAAGCCATTACTCCATAAAGGACCACCAAACAGTGGCAAGTATTGTGAGTTTCACAAGTCCACAGGGCACAACACCGATGCATGCCACCATTTGAAGGATGCGATTGAAAGAGATGTGAAATCAGGCAAGTTGGCTCACCTGGTGAAAAACCCAAGACCAGAGAATGAACAACCAGATGGAGCCTCAGCCAGTAAAAAATTCAAAAGAATCTGTGTAGCTGAAGGAGGAAGGCAAGGGCAAGGATCGAGGAAGAGAAGCACGCAAGTCCAAGGGGATTGGCGCGAGCAACAAGTAATCTTCCCAAGAATCAGAGGAGGCCCGTCTATCAGCAGTCCTCTAGCCATCACTGCACACATCGCTCATTATGAGGTGTCAAAAGTCCTGGTGGACACCGGCAGTGAATCAGACATCATGTATGAGCAATGTTTCAGGAAGTTGGATCCAGCAGACCAAGCAAGGCTCGAAATTGTGAATGCGCCAATCTCGGGCGTCTCAAACGAAATTATTCACCCCCTAGGTCAGATACAATTCGAACTAACTATGGGGGATGAGAAACACAAGCGAGCTGAAATTGTCAACTTCTTGGTCTTGCCCACCACTTCATGCCATAATATGATCTTGGGTAGAGGAACGATTGCCCAATTCAACGCCATACCGTCACCAGCGCACGGCGCGTTGGGGTTCCCAACACCAACAGGTGTAACATTTGTATACCGAGATCATTTGTGCGCAGTAACAAGTACACCGCGAGAAGGGAGAATGAAGCTTCCAATGGCAAACAACGCGCCAGAGGAATGGATTCTCAACCCAAAATTCCCAGAACAAACAATCACAATTGGAGCTACGATATCAGATGACACAAGGGTGAGAATGAAAAGATTGCTCACAACGTATATATCGGTCTTCGCGTGGCAACATTCTGATATGACTGGGGTTCCGCGACACCTGGCGCAGCATTCTCTCAACACATTCAAGTCTGTAGAGCCAATTGCTCAAAAGAAAAGAGTCATGGGGGATGAGAAGGCAAAGGCCATGAATGAACAAGTAGAAGATCTACTGCGCGCAAATATCATCCGCCCAATACGATACTAAACATGGGTAGCCAATCCTGTGATGGTAAAGAAGAGCAACGGGTCATGGAGGATGTGCATTGATTTCAAGGACCTCAACAAAGCGTGTCCAAAAGATTGTTACCCCCTCCCAAACATTGACGCGAAGGTGGACTCTGTGGCGCCATTTAAGCTCAAATGTTTCCTGGATGCCTATAAGGGCTATCACCAAATTCAAATGGCACCACAAGATGAGGACAAGACTGCCTTCAGAACTGACAAAGGTGTTTTCTGTTACACAAAAATGCCCTTTGGTTTGAAGAATGCAGGAGCCACTTACCAAAGACTCATGGATGCGGTTTTCAACGAGCAAATTGGAAGAAACTTAGAAGTCTACGTGGATGATTTGGTGATTAAAAGCAGGGAGGAAAAACAAATGCTCAAAGACATCGAAGAAACCCTTTGGCGCCTAAAGGAAGTAAACATGAAGCTCAACCCGAGCAAATGCACATTCGGCGTAGAAGAAGGGAAATTTCTCGGTGTAATGGTCACCAAGGATGGTTTCAAGGTGAACCCGGAGAAGGTGGAGGCTATCCTTGACATGCCCTCACCATCCACCATGAAGGAAGTTCAAAAGTTGAATGGTAGATTGGTATCAATTAATAGGTTCCTAGCGAACCATGCAAGCAAATCTACCCCATTCGTTAACACATTGAGAAATTGCTTAAAGAAAAGCCAATTCAAGTGGACGCCTGAGGCCGAGCAAGCTTTCACTGAGATAAAAGAATGTCTGATAAATCTGCCTGCGCTCACAGCTCTACTTCCTGGTGAAACTTTAACGTTGTACCTGTCAGCAGGAGAGCGCGCCATTGGCGCAGTGTTATTGGTGGATCGCAAAGGAATCCAAACACCAATTTATTATGTGAGTCGGGTGCTGACAGATCCTGAGACGCGCTACACCATCATAGAAAAGTTAGTTTTATCACTAACACATGCGTCGCGTAAGCTTCATAGATATTTCAATGGTCATCCCATTGAAGTCCTGACTGATTACAACATCCAGCAAGTCTTGCGACGTCCCGCGCTCTCAGGAAGGCTGACAAAATGGGCGCTGGAATTAGGGGAGCACATGATCACCTACAAACCTCGTCCAGCAATCAAGGGACAAGTCTTAGCTGATTTCATTGCAGAAATCCCTGAAGGAAAAGTCGAAGAGGCTCAGCGCGAAGTAGACCCTCCGCAAGCCAATAATGAAGAAAATGTTTGGAGATTATTCACTGATGGAGCCTCAAACAACGAAGGGTCCGGCGCAGGCCTCAAACTGGTGGATCCAGAAAGTCATGAGTATACTTACGCAATCAGGTTGGATTTCAAGAGCACCAACAATGAAGCTGAGTATGAAGCCCTGCTGGCTGGTCTGCGCATCGCGCACAAGTTCGGAGTTAAAAAGCTAGAGGCTCATGTCGATTCATACTTGGTAGCAGCACAGGTCAATGGCCTTTATGATGCCAAGGAGAACACTATGCCTCTGTATTTAGAGCAGGCGAAGAAACTCACCGAGCAATTTGACTTCTTCAGAATCATACATATTCCGCGCAGTGAAAACAAGTCTGCCGACGCGCTGAGCAAGATGGCATCAACCAGCTTCGATCACTTTGGCAAAGATGTCAGGGTGGAAGTAATGAGCAACCCGTCGGTGGGAGCGAAGTCTGTCCTTGTAATTCATACAACACCTTCATCATGGATAACTCCATTAATGGAATTCTTGAAGGAGGGAAAGGTACCGGACGATCGCGCACAGGCGAGGAAAATAAGACACAAGTCACAGAACTACGAACTGCTTGATGGTACGTTATATCGACGCTCTTATCTTGGACCGCTCATGAAATGCCTGGATACCGAGGAAGCAAGCTATGTGATCAGAGAGATACACGAAGGAATCTGTGGAATACATGCTGGCCCGCGCATGGTTGTTGGCAAGGCAATGAACGCAGGTTACTATTGGCCAGGCATGTACTTGGACGCGTTAAAAGAGATCCAAAAATGCAAAGCGTGCCAGAGCTATGCGCCAAACACCATGCGGCCAAAGAACAACTTGATTCCAGTGACCTCCGCATGGCCTTTCCACAAATGGGCAATCGATATTGTGGGTCCCTTACCACAAGCGCAAGGGCGAGTAAAGTTTTTGGTAAGGGCAGTAGACTATTTCACAAAATGGGTTGAAGCCAAGCCACTAGCAAAAATCACAGCCGAGGCAATGAAGCAATTTATTTGGAGCCACATCATATGCCGTTTTGGCTTGCCAATGGAAATTGTGAGCGACAATGGCAAACAATTCACTGACAGGAAGATATCTAGTTGGCTCAAGGAATTGCGCATCAACCAAGTCTTCACTTCAGTATACCACCCTCAAGGGAATGGCCAAATGGAGCGCGCGAACCAAAGCTTGCTGAATGGGCTAAAGAAAAGGTTGGAGGGAGAATCCCATGCATGGGTCGAGGAGTTACCTACTGTCCTGTGGGCGCACAGGACATTAAGCAAAACCAGCAATGGCGAGTCCCCGTTCAGCCTAACCTATGGAACGGAGGCCATGATTCCAGCAGAGATTGGATGCCCATCCTATAGGGTGCTCATGATGAGTAAAAAAGACAACGAGCAAGAAAGGAGGTTGGATCTCAACTTACTTGAAGGGCGCAGAGAGGCGGCTATCATCAGTGAAGCCAAATACAAGAAAAAACTAGAAAAATATTACAATCAGCGCGTGAAAGAATGCCACTTCAAGAAGAATGATTTTGTCCTTCGGAACAATGAAGCTAGTCGTGCGATACCCCCGGGAAAGATGTTCTCCAGCTGGGAGGGACCTTATCAAGTCTCGGAAGAATTGGGAAAAGGCGCATATGCTTTAAAAGATTTGAATGGAAAGAAGATCCCGCGCACATGGAACGCAGCACAGCTTAGAAAATGTTTCATGTAAAAATTGTCAAGTTTGTAATCAAGGCTTTTTAAGACATTATGAATAATGATACGCGCTATTTTCTCTTAATGTGTGTTCTATTACCTTTTGCATACATGTTTCACACTTCCCTTTATTAATTTTGAGCAATATGACAACATTGTATTGACATCAAAACTAAAAATAAAACGAAGTAAAACATACATGCGCGAGCTTCAAGCTCAAACGCGTTAACGAGTTTTAACTCTAAAACGTCAGGGCCTTAGCCCAATAATATGAGCCTTAGCTCAGGGCCTTAGCCCAATAATATGAGCCTTAGCTCAAATTACTCACAACATCCATCCTACATGCTGCGCAGCTAGACCATAAAAATACCTAAGCACAGCTAAGGCAAAGCACATGCCAAAACATAGTTGTTAAGGTCTCAGGTCGAGGTCGCGCATGGGATGATAATGGATATCAGAGTAACACATACTGACACATAAAGGCTAAAAAACTCATTCATAATTCCCTATAATAAATGCGCGATAACGTTGCGCAAAAGAGGAATAATGAAACGCCAAGGCACGTGTCAGCATATTCAGAATATTGCAAAATAATATGACAAGGATTAAGTAAAGTAATTTCCTTACAACCTTGTTCAAGTTTCAATGTGCAAGCATATCTTATATTCAACAAGCAAACACATGCAATATAAAGAGATGAATTGGGAATGCGCAAGATGCGAATAAGGGAAAAACAAAATTTCATTCCAAAACATAGAAGTTTACAAATTTACAAAATGATGAGATAAAAACTACAAACAAAAAAAAAAAAAACATGAAGGGCTCTTCAAGTCTCTATATCAACATCAGCCTCTTAATCGCCCTCATCATTACCTCCACCTTCAGCATCTGGCGCAGCCTGCTCCTCGTCATCTCCAAACTTACCATAATCAAGCTGTTCGTCTTGAATGGAGTCGTCTTCTATAACGATAGTGTCAGGAGTAGGTCCTTTGGCCACGCCAGAGCCGCTAGCAGAGGCAGCATTGCCCGCGCCATCATCGCTGCCACCAGTCCCTTCACATTCGTCAAGTAATTTCTTTAGCGCGCCAAGATAGGGCTGGTCAGCAAGCGCGGCTATCTGCAAGTCACAAGGAAAAGTATGAGTACAAAAGATTAGGAAAATAAGTCAAGGTAAACTCATTAAGGTTAATGTACCTGCTCAAGGATGGGAATTGGAGTATTCAAGTACTTCTCCCCCACCTCGGCCATGTCAGCGCAGACAACGTCGAGCTGATAAGGGTAGTCGGATGGATTCTTCTTCAGCATGCCATATTCATAGCCATCCTTAAACCCTTCAGCTCGACCCACCAAGCACGACGGAGCATTACAATCCATCACAAGGGTCTGAAACTCGTCTGAGTATTTCATCGCATAAGCGCAACGAGTCACACCCTGTGAAACTAGCCATTGGCGATCCTGCGCGAGGGAAGAAACAGACGTCTCAAGAGCAGGAATCTGAGAGTTTAACAACTCAACAGTTTCCTTGGTCTGTTTTAGCTCTTCTCTGTCGGACGCTGTTGCCGCCAAGGCCTCATTCCATTCCGCTCGCGCAGCATCGAGCTCTTCTCTGTTAGACGCTGCTGCCGCCAGGGCTTCATCCTTTTCTGCTCGCGCAGCTTCGAGCTCTTTCTTCAGGCGCGCAACCTCACTCTCTAATAAAGATTTGTCAGTGTTAGCCTGCACAAGAGTTTGATCACGCGCCTCCGCCTCCAACTCCAAGTCACGCGCTCGGCGCGCGTACCTGGCCGCATCCGCCTCTGCCGCCTGCAGCTTCTCCCGCGCAGCCTGCAGCTCATGCCCGCGCTTCACAAAGGCAGCGTTGGCACTTGCTCGGTTCTCGCTAAGTTCTGCTTGGAGTTTCTCAGCTCTCTCTCTCGAGCGTCAGAAAGATTCCAAGCAGAAATCTTAGCCTCTTGCTTGGCCTCCGCAAGGGCATCACGCACTTTTATATAATCATTGCGAAGCTCTTGGGAGGCAGCAAAGAACGCAGACCCAGCAAAAAGGTGGTCGTTGAGCAAGTCCACGCGAGCGCGGTCCTCCTGAAACCTCCTTTCAGCCGGAGGCACAGAGTGAGCCCAGAAGTCTTCACACACGCCCATGGATTGAAATGAGCTATCCTCAGTAATATTCCATCTCGGGCGGTATATGTGATCGGCTTCCTGCAAACACAAAGCAACGCAAAAGCAACGTTTTAGTCATCTAAACACTAATCTGGAAGTCCGCACAGCGGAGCAAAACAAACTTATACCTGCGGAGAGCCGGCAGAAAAGTCAGCGCCAGCCCCACGAGAAGAAGGCTGCACCACGAAATCTCGTGGCGCTACAGGGCTTGCGCGGCAGCCATCGGAATCTTCAAAATTGACCTCCTCATCATCCTCTGTAACAGGTCTTTTCTCCTGCGACTTGGAAAAGTCAAAAACAGTCTCACGAGGAGGGCTGCGCGCAGGAGGAGGTGAGGGAGGCCTTGACGCCGCTAGATCAGCGCGTAAAATAGTCTCCTGCTCCTTAGTAATCCCAATGAGAGGAGATTCAGTGCTTGTTGGAGCAGGAGCAGAACTAACGGCGCCGGCGCCGGCGCCAGTAGTGCCGCCAGCAGCTTGTGTGCCAGCTATAATTCCTATGAAAAAACCAACAAGGAGAAATGATTCATGACTTGATCTAAAGGAAAAACATCAGAAAATCAAAGCGCAATAAATACCTTGGCGCACCACCGTCCGCGAATTGAGCATCGCCATGAAGTCCATTTTCCCCCTTTTCGAGGGTAAAACAGGGGACTTCAAAGCAACCTTCGGCGTAGCCTCGGTACCTTGCTGCGCCTGAGGTTGAGCCACCAAAGTCGCCGGCTCTACAAACATTTGAGTGAACAAAGCTTCATTAATAACTCTATCGGAATCACGCTCATAAAACCACAAAATATAAACAAAGTATACCTGTTGGAGAAGATGAAACAGCAGGCGCAGCGCCGCTTCCCTTGTCCGCCGCGCGAAGAGATGAGGTGGCAGCACCATACCTCGTGTGGACAGGAGGATTGCCCACACCTCGAGGCAAAGAAGACGAGGAAAACTTGGAGGTAAATCCCTTGGTTTTCTCAAGTCCCTTCGCTTGAGTAGGAGGATCCTGGGCAACAGGGGCATCATTTTTCTTCTGTTTTTTACTGGCCCCTGCGCCAGTTTTGCCTTTAGCTTTGCGCTTGAGTTGTGGCGCCTCAGCTTCTTCCTCCACCTCCTCTTCCGCAAGCTCCAACTCATAATTCTCGAGCGCATCTACAATACGTGCAACAGAAATGTTAACCAAATTTGGTATTCTAAAGGCATAAGCATAAGTACAAAGGCTTACCAGGCGCGTCGCTGTCAAAGCAAAATTCTAAATCGACAGGGATGAACATATCATCGAAACGATCGGGGAAAGCAACTTCCCCAGCGCTCAGCGCGACAGAGCCACCCTCCATATACTCGTCATAGGCGGCGTGGACGTATTCCTTGCTTACTGCATAAAACAAGACATGATATCAGCAAAACGAATTATATTCGCGCAGAAATAATGCAATGAGCTAATAACTCACATAAGCTATCAACTTGGATGACAGGCTTAGTCGCGCTGTCGGTCCACCTCTTGCTCATACCAACCCCCACCAGCGCCTCCTCGCAAATATTCTTGGCGGGGGATGGTTCAGCAGTCAACTTGTTAACCCATGTGCCAGTTGGGTTTTTAAGAACATTCTCATCCGCGGGCGCAGAAGTGATCGCGCGCATGGTCATGCGGATGGGAATCACACCAGCCTTAATATAAAAAAAATTTTCAGACCAGTCATGAAGGCTTTTGAAGGAAACAGTGCACCACTTAACCTTCTGACTGCGCGGTATGAATGAGAACCAAGAATCTTGGATTTTTGGCTTGTAAAAATATTGAAAGCGCCGAGGGGTGGGCTCCTCGCGCTGGGCTTTGCACATGAACTCAAAATGAGTCATGCGCACTAGTCCACAAGGATGGACTTGGGATATGTGAATCCCATAAAACTGAAGGAGCGCACCCATAAACCTTGTCATCGGAAGACGAAGGTTACAATGGGTGAAAAAGTGAGAGTATAAAGAGATGTAGCCGGTGGGCGGATCTGCCGCCGTTTTCCCGGCCGCCGGGAGCAGACAGCCGTACTCAGGGGGAAAACCCTGAGAGGCGACGAGATTGTCGAAGTCAGACTGTTTCAATTTGCAGGGAATCTCATCCCATCTCTTCACTGTTTTGTTCTTCCCCACCTCATCCGACGAGGCCTCGGCAGCCCGTTTACCTTTGCCGGTCTTCTTCAAAGTGGACATAACTAACGATTTTACACGGCGTTTGCTGGGGGAAATTGTGGTGTCTGGGTTATCAGACATACAACTGTGAATCAAACAGCGGTTACTTTAAGCACGGAAATATGGAAGCAAAAGACAAAGGCTCTTAATCGGAATGAAAATTGAAGGAGAAAGAGCTCTGAAATAACAATGAAGATGAAGAATAACAACTCAAAAGGCTTGCTTTTATAGGCCTAGGAGAGAGAAAGAAACAGGTACTGATCAGATTTACGCTCACGCGCACCCACTCGCAGGTGCAGGCCAACATGAGCGCGACACGTGTTCCTGACACTGTATGAGGGGACATGAAAGGCCACTGTAGCACCTCGAGCACACGAAAAGTCTGACACATAACGTCTCCATCTCTGACGCATGTCAGCACCAACCAACCAAGTACATGGACGATTCATTTCAACCAAAAGGATAGAATTTCGCGCAACGCACATATGAGAAATAAAAAAGAAAAGACAAACCCTATTAAAAGAGCAAACTATTAAGTCTAATATCTATCTTACCTCGCTCGCGCGAGACAAGACACACATTAGACTGGGGGGGCTTGAAGAGGTATGCACCCGCCTTAACATCGAGCGGGGCGGGTCAACCCACAAGATATAGACAAGAGGCTTGAAATCAGGATGTCATGAAGACACAAAGCCAAAACCTATGCGCATGGCGCATATCACATATGCTCACGCATATCACATATGCTCACGCATCATATATGCTCACGCATATCACATCTGCGCGTGGCGCATCTGCGTGTGGCGCATATCACATGCTCACGCATCATATATGCTCACGCATATCACATCTGCGCGTGGCGCATATTATATGCTCACGCATATTACATATGCTTGCGCATATCACATCTGCGCATGAAACATCTGCGCGTGAGAATAAAGAGAAGACCTCGCGCATCCCCAGGATAGGCGCATATCACACATGCACATAATCAACCACGTCCTTATCCAAATCAGGATAAGGACAACCATGATTGTGCTCATCAGACAACCTTCCAGAAGGTATCCTTTAAGGAATAAAGAATATGCTGATGTTGACAGCTGCCAATGAAAGGTGGACAACTCATCAAAACCCATGTGCTACCACGTGATTGCACATGGGTCAGGTGAAATACCTTGGTCAGAGAATAATCAATGAAAAAGCACCAGGTGTCCTAAGGACACGTGGCGCGAAGCAATAGGAGGAGGCCAAAAAGGCCCTAATTGGATCTGAGCCCAATCATTGGAAACCCTAACACTATAAATACCACACCACCTCCACAAGGGGAGGTAAGCAAGAAAATATATTCTAAACCCTTACTCACTTTCAGATTATTATTATCTTCTCCTACAATATCTTATTCTCACACCGGAGGGTTACCCCAAAGAGGACCCCTCTGTCCCTTTCTGAGGGGTAAGTTCACGGTGCTGCTCGTTTTGTAGGTGGAAGAATTCATACTCCGGAGAACCATCGGTGATATAGCACACCCATATCCGAGGAAAGTTGATCGTCTACCAGTAAGTCGATCCACGTTTCTTCACACACAGATCTAATGAATACGAAACACTTTGTCATATTCATCATTTGACTAACAGATGAGTTTTAAATTGGTCTTGATTGCCATTACATGCGTGGTGAGATTTTTTAGGCTGCTCACCATCAACCACCAATTTTTATGTAGCCCACAATTCCACAAACCACATAGATCTAATGAATACGAAATACTTGGTCATAAACAAGTAACCATAAAGGACGTTTAGTGTTGCTAAACTTCATACTCAGAAATTTAGGCCACACAGTCGCATCGCGGCGGGTCATCCACTAGTTAATCTATATATCTATGATGTATCTACTATAAGAGGGGAATGGACACTCATGGGTATTATCCATGCATTGGTCAATCATGTACTGCTACTTCATTTCAAGTCTTAATTACCCACAAACCACAAACTTACGGGCATCACTTACTCACAAGTACCCTAAAACTTTATTAATTCACTAGTTTTTATCCTCCGTATTACGGGGGTTGTTTAAAAATTATCGTTTATAATACTATGTATTTTATTGGATTTTAGTTTATTTATTGTAAGAAGTTAATAATATACTTGAACGTATTTTGATTAATTTATGTTGGGTTTGTTCATTTTTTAATGAATCGTTGAATGAATTATCTAATTAATTTTTATATTTATTCGTTTAAGTTCATTTGTTATAATTTGGATATTATTTTGTGAAACTTTCATTTAAGTTAAACTTAAAAGAAAAAAGAATCGTGTAAGTAAATCCATATTGAGAAATAAAATTTGGGTTTGATTTTACATTTTACGTTTCTAATATTGATATATTTTATTGTATTTTAATTTTATTTATTTTAAGGAAATTAATAATATATTTAGGGTTTGATGAAAAAAGGGTTTCACAAATAAATGATATTTTATAGCCCATTTAAAAGCTATCTGGGTTTGATGAGACCCATGACCCTCTAAATTTTTTACTATAAAAATTGTTTCATAATTATAAATAATATCTTTTTTTTTTAAAAAAAATGGATATTAATTTATATTATATCCCTATTTTATAGTATTTTTATATCAAATATTTAGTGAGATTAATTTTTAATATAATAAGATGTTATAACTCGTTTAATGACTATTTGAGTTTGGAGAGACCCATACCCATGAATTCGGTTCAAATGCATTAGAAACCACTCTTTACAAATATAGCAATTTGGTGGCTTAAGAAAAAAATAAGGATGTTTCGTTTATATATATTTAAGATTTTAATTCTTCAATGGTCAAAAATGAATCAATTTTGTGTGACAAACATTTGTCATGGAATGAAACCATTCATCTTACCCAAATAAGACCGTCCGTAGTGGCACGTTGTGCCGAGCGTTTTATGGTATAACGCCGGGGGTACACCCCCCTGGCGTTTTGGCTATTTTTTTTTAACGTTTTATGTAAAACGCGGAAATGGGCACAAATATAAAAAAAAGAGCCGTTGGATTGGAACGTTGGAATGGAATAAAAAAAAATATTTCCTATATATTAAACTAACTAATTCCCAATCAAAACTCATCAAATTTATAAAAATTCTCTTTCAACTCTATAATTCCTCACACAAAATTCACTATATAAATGGATCCTCCATCTATATATAAACAGTTTTCCGGGTCCGGCCAACAAGCCGAGGACCGGCGGAGGAACAGGCTACGAGTGCGATTACGCTCGCGACAACTTATATGAGTTCCGTTACGAGTGCGATTAGCTCTCCACCACCCCCCCCCCCCCGGTTTCAAAAAGATCATATATCGAACGAAATCGTACCGAAGCCAACAACCGGTTGATGGCGGATTACTTCTGCGACTCGCTGAGATACAAAAGCCCGAAGACCTTTAGGCGTCGTTTTCGAATGTCTAAAAATTTATTTATGCGCATCTCCAATGATTTGGAGCGGGAGTTTGATTACTTTAAGCAAAATCCTGACGGTCGAGGGACGCTAGGATTCACGGCTATTCAGAAGGTCACGTCAGCCGTACACGTGCTCGCCTACGGAAACACGGCCGACATCAACGACGATTATTTAAAGATGGCCGACAAAACAACTCGGGACATCTTGGAGTATTTTTGTTACGGTACGTTTTGTTTTTTTTTAAATAGTTTTATAACTTGTTTACTTTAATCATTTATTTTATAAAAGTTTTGTAAAATTTAGGAATATTGAAATTATATGGACCACATTATCTGAGAGAGCCCAACTGTAACGATCTACAACATCTTTACGAGGCACATACAAGGGTGCATGGTTTCCCCCGCATGATAGGGAGTGTAGATTGCATGCATTGGGAATGAGCTAATTGTCGAACTGCATGGCGATGTCAATTCACACGAGGTGACCAAAAGGGACCAACGGTCAGCCTTCAAGCGATCGCTTCATACGAACTTTGGATTTGGTCGGCATTCTTTAGTGTTCCAGGTTCCAACAATGACATAACTGTCTTAGAGCAGTCTCCTGTGATGGAGAGTTACGTATCTGGGACCGTTCCCGTCGCTTCGTTTTAGGCTAACGATAACTTCTACCATTATGGTACTATCTGGGTGATGGAATATATCCAGAGTACGCGATAATCGTTAAAACATTCAGAGACCCGATGGATGAAAAAAGACAGTATTTTAAGAAAGTGCAAGAGTCTGCGAGAAAGGATATCGAGAGGTGTTTTGGTGTTCTTCAACAACGATGACATTATGTTAAAAATTCTTGTCGTCTTTGGTCTTTAAAAAGAATGAAATGGGCTATGTATGCGTGTATCATAATACATAACATGATCATTGAGGACGAGGGAAGAGCAATATGTCCAACTTTCATACCAGACCGGGATCCACCATGGACTCCGGCAAGTATGGAGCAAAGACTCCAAAACTCGGATTCCGTGCGATTAAGAGAGATACATAACGCACTAAAGGAGGATTTGGTCCAACATCTTTGGATGTATCGGCCTTTGCTTGGTGAAAATGAGGGCAACAATGAAGACGACGACGACGGCGAGGACGACGACGACGAAGAGGACGACGGCGACGAGGACGACGACGACGAAGAGGACGAAGACGACGAGGACGACAACGACGACGACGACGACGAAGAGGGCGAAGATGACGAGGACGACGAATAGTTTTTTATTATTTTCATGTAACATTTATTTAATAAATTATTATTGTTATTTGATTATTCTTATTAAAAATTAAAAAAAAAGTGTAAAAGTGACTGGGCGCCACGTGGCGCATAATGCATGGGGGTGGAGAGAGTTATGACTACATCCTGTTTTTGTAAAAAAAATATAACTCTAACTGGGCGTCACGTGACGTATAATGCCTGGGAGTGGAGAGTTATGACTACTCATGGTCTAAGATAAGATGGTGTTGTCATGTGGTTTGAAAGTCATACACCCTACCCATATAGATGCCTCGTCTTCTCTAATAAAGTGCGATCTCTCGTGTCTGTCATCCTCAGATACACCTCTTTTTTTCTTCCAACCTTTTTAATAATGATATATTTTTAAAAAATAAAATTATAATAAAAACACATTTATTTTAAATTACCCTTACTTTAAGAAACTTTCAGGTCTAATTATAAAACTTTTGATTTCAATCAAATAATAAATAGAAGTCATATTACAACATATACTAATTAATATATTTTCAACCTCAATCATATATTAATTTTTACTTGTTTTTATATTTCTTTATATATAAATCATTTTTCATTTATATATATTTATAAAAATTTATGAAATTTAATTATTAATATTTTCCACCTCATGTGATACACGCGTTCTTAAGTAGTTGTATTAATAAAAGAGTTCATATTTCTTATCATAACACGTAGGCACAATTCGGTCCTAAGCAATTTGATTACATAAAAGTTACAACTTATCATAAGTTCATAAGACTTATGATGAAAGACTGAAAGTAATATACTGTGGATAAAGACGTGGGCTTTAGGCCCAAAGCAAGTAAAGCAGACTACCAGAGTACCATACATTAGCAATTTTTATTTTAATGAAGTCACGTATTTATGTTAATATAACGACTTTCATAATAAACAAGTCGATATCGGTACTAGCAGTAGCAGTAAGTACATATTAATATTCATTGCAACAAATTTTTGGCTACATGTTTAGTGACCGATAGTCTAGTTTACTCGACATTTTATAAGAAAAATTACCGAAGAAAGAGACTCATTTCGCAATAAAACCATATTTAACATAATATAATATTATATTAAGCGTTTTTGTCGGGTTTTCCTGCTACCAATACCATATTGGAAATACAATAGTCTTGCAATTAAGACATCTTTGTCTTTATTTACGTCCTCAGTCAGTATTTTTATATTTATTCTGTCATACCTTACATATGATAATCTAACACCATCTACTCCCTAACATTCATCGTTATTAAAATATTTGGCTAGGATCATATTTAAAATAAGTAACAAAAAAGTGATCTAGATTATATTAATGTAACCCAACTTTATTTTATTTCTTATGCTTTTGGCCGGGTGTTAAAATTTTGAAGTGTTTTACATACTAAAAGCATCATCATATACATTCTTGAAATAAGATTAAACGTTAGTCTTTCAATGTTTCATTTAAGACATCTTTGCCTGTGTTTACTTCTTAACTAATATTTATACTGTGTTTATTTGTAATATATATATTATATCTATGACAATTTAATATAATTTAATATAACTTGTTTCAAAAGTCATCATTATTAATCAAATTAAAAACGCCTATACCATAAAACAAATAATAATGAAAAGGATGTACATGTTATATTGAACCATCATCCGATCATATCATTTGCATGTGGTTGAGCTACAAATTTGAAGGTTTTACTCATTAAAAAGCAAGGTATTTGATTTAATCCACCAATAACTAGTGTTTGGTTTACATATATAGCCTTGATTCTACATAAAATAAAAGCAAAATGTAACGAGGATATATTTACTTTAAATCTTTGCACCAGTATACCGTTACTAAACTATCACACACCAGACATGGTAATCTTTTAGTTATAACAATATTGTCTGTAGCTATGTCAACGATTATAAATTACGTAATTATTGCTGACACACCTGGCATATTTTAATATAATATTACAAGATACTGAATTCTTTTAATTTCAATTTAAAACACTAGTACCTAAACATATTTAGATAATTATTTGCATACCATAAGCATCTTCCAAGTAGTTTAATATGTATTCAAGCATACTCTTCGCTGTCTTCACCATAGATTCTTCAACAACACACCACAAGTGTGTCTCTAAAATTACAAATACATGGATAGCTTTGAATGACCAAGATTTAAAAAGCTCTTGGATTGTAGCTCGGCTCATAGCCTGCTCAATAAAAGTTCGAATAAAGCTAGTTAAAATAATTTGATTTGGAATAACCTGAGCCAAGTCTGCTCATTTGTAACTGAGCTAAGCCAAGGTGCCTCGTTTAATTTCGAGTTCAAGCTTGAATTCATACTAGCCCGACTTGTTTACAACCATAGCTAATAGTGAAGGAGGTAACAAATAAAGAAGACATTGAACAGCATTTAAGGAAATTCTTGGCAAGAAAAGTTCATAAAATAAATTATTTTTTTACTAATTTTGTACACTCGATCTATTGCACGAATCCGCCGACGGTAAAGGACAAAACATGCACTTGTTCCCAATTATGGATTAATGGTCCAATATCTTTTTTTAACGGCAAATTATGGTTCAATAGCTCTTTTCTTTACCAATTAAAATTGGTAATAAGTTTTAGTACATAACATTAATTTTATTGGAAAATGGTTAAAATATAATAAGATAAAAATAAAAAGTGTAAAAAGGATTTGTGGTTAATAAAAACCTCTTAAAAAGTTCAAGAAAAATTAAAAAAAAAATCATAACTTGAAATATAAATAAAAAACGTAAAGAGTAAAAAAATTAAAATGTTCCCTGTCTTTCTTGTTAAACAAAAAAAACACAATAGATCGCAAAATATAACATAATGCCAAACAAAATATAATAGAATGTTGAGTTTTATAATAAAATGAAAAAAAAGAAATAATGTCAAAAAAACAAATTTCACGGTTAATGGCGAAAATAAACAAAAAACACAATGATAAATAAAAAGACACAATGATAGTTTTTTTTAAACCACAAATCATTTTCATTCTTCTCACTTTTATCACTCATTATAGAATAACTTAGCTTTAATTTTATCTGCAAATGTCAATATTGTTGGTTCATAATTTTAAGTATTTATTTTAATAGGACTAATTCTGTTTACTTTTAGAATTCTAAAAAAATTTATATATATGTTAGGCTCTTATCATTTGATTATACAAAGTAGATGATTAGCTAATAATTTATAATTCTAGAAATTGAATCATATAAAAAATAAAAATAAGGGTAATTCATATATACCCTTACAAACTTGAATGATATCATATATATATAAATTTAAAAAAAATATATTACATATCTTTACAAAGTCGTTATTATATAAAATATACATAATTTAGTAAATGATCATTTTATTCATACTTTTTTAAAACTTTGAAGGTTCATATCTGGCCATCTTTAACTTTAAATTTATTAATGTGCCTGTATTTAGCTTAATTATTTTTACTCATTTTTAACTTAAGTTGGTTTTTTACCTAGTCAATAGTTTTCTCAAAATATTATCAAAATCCAAATACGAAATAAGGTTTAAACAAATATAATAGAAATGGGTAAAATAACAGTGAGTAAAAAGTTAATTAAAATTGAGTGTGTGATATTTTTAGTTTTAGTCGGGCATGTATGAAAATTTCCAATTTATGATGATATATATGAAGCTAATTCTAAAATTAAAATCGACGATTTGAAGATAGATTTAAAAAATAGAGGTCTGCCTACAGACGAGATATGCTTGGGATTGTGATAATGACAAAAAAACACCAGAAAAGAATGGATACACTTACCATGAAATAATCGAATTACGTGGTCACGGGATGGAATGCATCTTTTGGTGTTCTAATCTCAAAAAATCGTCGCATTCTTCAAGTTGGATACTAAGAATTCACTTGCTATGTTGTGTTCATCATTGCAAAAGTTATTGCAAATAATCTTCTGAGCGTAATTCATACATTTATTTGTGAAGTTAATAGAGAAACATAATATGGCTTGTATGTTATACAGGTTATTAATAATAGGATAGGTGTCTTTGAAAATAGGTTGAAATGTGTTAGATTTAAATTTTAAGGGGTAGACACAAACAAAACGAGTGTCGCTTATCAATCAACACGATGCAACATCTATATTCGTATTAACTTGAAGTAGGAGATGCCAAAATATATCTCTCTGTATTTTTGTTCAAGAAAGTGAGAGTCCCTTTGTCAGAGAGAATGACTATGGGGATAGATAGTCAATGGTAATGTCGTAAAAATCTCGACTATACTTCGATTAATCCTAGATAAATCGCTAGTCTAAACTTCACTAATTAATTTTGGGCTAATCAGCCAGTCAACCGGTTAATGGTCAAATATGGCCAAAATTAGGATTAATAGGCTTAATCGGTTTTGGCCAACATCGCGGTTCTGTCGAGATTCCGGCCAAAATCAACGGTTTCCGGCAAAATTTCAGCAAAAATACCAATTTCCAGTGAGATTCCAACAAATTTCCTGCCAAAATGTGTTTGTGTATGTATAAAACTGGAAATCACATATACAAATGTGTGCGTGCATATATAAAACTGAAAATTATACATTAAAGTTCGATCCGATTTGTCTTGATTAATCTTAACTAATCGTTAATCCTCACCCCACCGCCCGACTAACGACTTTTACAACACTGGTCAATGTTTTCACTCTTCTTTTTGGACTTTTGGCTTTTTGACTATTCAACGTGATTTCTTAAGATAGAAGTCAACTTTCTTCAAATGTTGTTGACTCAAATTCATTGATTGAATGATCAAAGGTGAATCAATTAGATAGGTCGTACGTTTGATAAAAACTTGCTGAAATTTCCCATTGTGTCACTCACTTCTCTTTCCCTTGCTTTGCGCTCCCTCCCCCCGTTTACATGTCAAATGGTGCAAAATTCTTCGAGTTTGAATAATAAAAAGGTAAGCTCTTGTTTTGATAACTAACAAGAATATAAGCAAGTTGTTTATTACGACTGAGAAACGGGTATGGAAAATAATCCATAATGGGCTCCTGAGTGGCCGAGTCGATTGTGCCATTGATAAGTTGTAGAGCTCGCCCATGCTTTTTTTCATGAAAGAAGGGCTTCATTCTTAAGATACTTCATAGAAAAACCATACATGTCAAATACGGTTGATGTCTCGTTTCGTCGTGCGGTTAAGCCAAAATTAAAATAGTTGAGATGGAGTCACATAAGAGCGAGTAATTAAGCAAATAAGAAAGTATGTAATTCACTAAGTTGGATAATCACTTGATCAAAACTATAAAATAGTAGAGATTGGAGTCACTTCTCACGATTTCTTACGCACAACTTCGGTGGTTAAGCCAACATTAAATTAATAAAGGGAAGGTGTCGTTTGGTATGGAGGAATAACAAGGGAAATGAAATGACTCATTGTGAGGAAATAACAAAAATGATTTTTGGTTACTCAATGAAATGGAATCATCGATTACACACGGATCCTGATTTCATCAAAACCATTTCCTTTTAAAAAATTAATTCCATTCCTCTTTCACCCTACATTCTCAACGCCACCACTTGGCAACAACCAGCTACTTCACAACCATCACCACCTGACCAACACCCTAAGGATGAGCTCGGGATGGTACTGGTACCGATCCCAAAAATTGGGAATATTTGGTACCGGGACTGAAATGTTCGGTTCAGTTTCGGTATGGTAATGGTATTCCACGCAAAATTTTGGGTAATACCGATCCCGAAAACTCAAAGCTTGGTACCGATGGTACTAAATCGATATTGGTACTGTACCAATCAATACTAGTTCCGAAAACGCCCATCCCTAACCAACCGCATCACCAGATCGCCACCACCGCTGCCGCCTCCTTCGTAACCACCATAGCCACCACCACCTTACCATCAACGCTACCTGACTACCACCATTATCGTTTTCACTGCCACCCTATCATCGCCATTAGTACCTGACCACCAATGCTAGCACCGCCGCCGCTGCCACCCCGCGTCGCTACAACGGTCGTCTCCATCGCAACCACCGTCCCTGCCGCCTAACCGCCACCGCAACCACCGTCTGTGCCAACACCGCCACTAGAATTGTTGTCGCCGGATTTCCATCACCATCACTATCGCCATTATAATTTTTTTTATTTTGGTAAATATATATATACATATATATTGATATTGGAGTATTTTTATTATTTCATTTATACATTTTTTTTAATACTGGTGTGCGTGAGACGATGCACAAAAACACTTGTTAAGTTTTTGAAAGGTTTATTCACACAATGTCGAGTTTTAGATTTATATAAAATTTTATTATATTTAACTAAACCACACACAAATAGGCAAGTGTACCTATTGTATAGGTAGTAAAGTATAGGTAAGAACCAAGTATCGATCCATGATGTGGTGTGAGCTATATATATATATATATATATATATATATTTTATTAAAGATTTTCACACTTTGTCGAGTTTTAAATATGGTTTTCACCTAGACTTAACCACACACACAAAAGGCAAGTGCACCCGTCGTGTGGTAATATAGTAACGACGAGAACTGGATATCAATCCATGGACCTGTAAAAATTAATATTAAATCTTTGCAAATACAATAACCGTGAGAAATGAGCTTAATTGATTTATTTTTAAGATTAATTTTTAAATAAACTTGTAATAATAAATTACAGCAAGTAATACGATAATGAAGATAAACCAGAATTAAGAAACTATCACCTTAACTTAGAATCCACTTGACTCCTAATGATGGTAAACTTAAATATATGAAAAATCACTATTTTGTTTTATGAAAAAAATAGTTTCTAGTTATAGATAACCATTCAAATGATTTTTTGGAAAACTTAGTATGAATTATACAAACTAATCACCTCAAATCATACTATATTGTAAGTGGACCTTTATGTTGAAATTTAGAGATACATATTATCATTCAATTACGAAATTCAAATCTAATAACCGGTCAGAAAGATTACATGAACAACACCTAAACCACCTATGGTTGATTAGATTAAACTAAGTTCAAGTATTCTCTTGATTTATGAATTTTCAACCCAAGTGTAATATTAAAATAGTTGTCCTAACAAATTACTTATAATATTACTTAACAAGAATATCAATTCATAAGAAATGTTCAATCTTTTCAAATCTAAACATGAGGATATGTGTTTGACCAATTTTCATGTTAGCATACAAGAATTATTTGAACTATTTCTAGATTAAAAGTTATAAAGTTGCATGAACAACATTTATAGATAAATGATAAAATCAAGAGTCTTTCAACATAACAAGATATACCATTTATAATTCTTGTATACTAGTTTCAATTGTTTAAACACAAAATTTCATCAAAAGATAACCAAGAACTAGTCATTATTTTAACATAAAATTATCATATATTAATTCCTACCATCAAAAGTTGTCAAGTTTCGTCATGAGTTAAGGTGATATAAAGAGTTTTAGATCATAATAATTATATAAGATACACCAAAATAGAATAATAGAACATTCATGTTTAATATTTAAGATAATCTAACCAAGAAACCAAGCTAGATAATTATGATGATGCTAAGACTTCTTTTTGATGTTGTATGAAGATTCAAGAGCTTCTCTTTTCTTTAATTCTATGGAATATTGGAGTGAAAGGTGAGTGTGTTTTTCTCCAAGATCGAACTCTCTAAATGAGCAACATGCATGGTCTTTAAATAGGCTCACTGTGCAAAAAGCAAGGCCCATGCCTAGGAGTATGGGCCAATTTGGTCCCCATGTAGTGCAACATGTGCTCTTGATGTACTCTTTGGCATATTGCTAGGCACGGAGCATGCTTAGATGAGGTTTGGAATGTACTGGTCCCTTATGCATTTATTGAGCATGCACTAATTTGTACTTTGGAAGACTTGATTGGCATGCCTGTGTAAGGCATGACCCAGTGTGTCGGCAAAAGGGGGGATAATGTACTTTTTTTTGTCATCTTTAAAGGATACGTGGGGCATGTATGAGTTAGGAATGGCCCGTGCTTAGCTGGATTATGTTTTGTCTTCTTCTAAACAGGCATGGGAGCATGTCTAAATCAGGATTGGCCCATGCTTAGCTGATGTGTCTTCAGATGGAAATGAGGGCATGTCTGGATGAGACACAACCCATGCTTGGGGTTAGACTTTCATTTTTCTTTGTTTTTCATCATGATTGATTTCCTAGGCTCATTCTCCTATAAAACAAATAAAGGATTATTAGTATCGATTCTCAATAATATTATCAAGAAAATAACATGAATCAGGTATAAAATGATGTAATAAAGATGTTAAATAATTATACATCAATCCACAGGCACAGTTGTTTGTTTTTATCTACTAAATCATTGTATTTATTTCAACAGAAAGTAAAGATCTTAGTGGTTTTGTGTTAAATAAGTTTTAAAGAGAAATTTAAAGCATAAATTAAAGACAATGGTTTTGGGTTTTTCTATTTTTAAAGAGATGATCAAGGATAGAAGTGTATCATCTTGGTTAAAACTCCTCTTAACTTGGTTTAATAATATTTGGTAAACATGTGATTTAAGCTTGCTATTGTGATTAAATGTGGGAATAACACCTTATTATTAAGTCATGTTATTCCATGATAATTAAAGAAAAAAATATGCATAACTTCATGACCTCCACTAAAACATCATTTTATGTAAGTAAGTGGTTTATAATAAGTATTTATAAAATAACTTATTTTAAAGATGAGACGATCTCTTATGTTACTAAGTTAATTGTCCTTGATATTTTAGTAAAAATAACCATTGTATCACTTAATATACCAATTAAGATTAGTTAAGTTATAAAGGTTTAACCTTGAATTATCAATTATTAACCCATTCAACTCTTGAATAATTATATAACTCATGTAATAATTACCTAAGAGTTGTTTAAAATAGGTTATGTAGCATACTCACTTGACAAGTAATTAACCAATTTTAGTGGATGAATGTCAACAATCTGTTTTCACAACATTGTTAATCATTCCCCTTTTAAGATTATCAGATACCACTAATACTTCACTTGATCCATGTCAATATTAGGATTTATGTTTTTTCTCAACCAAACCCATACAAGAATGGAATTTCCCCGGCTTATCATCAAGCTCGGTACTTGGTGTCTTTTTTAAAGTTGTTTAATTTATCAACCAAGCCCTTACAAGAGTGACAGGCTTATCGTAAAGCTCAGAATTTGGTGACCATTTAAAAGTAATCCAAGGCCTCTCAAGACTAGCAATTCCTCGACTTATCGTCAAGTTTGACACTTGTAACATCATGAAAATTTCGGATTAAAAAGAGCCAAGTTCATAAGTTAAAGGACCAAAATTGTCAAATTCCAAACTCCATGGGCTTAAAACGAAATTCTGTCTTCTTTTCACGTGGCGATACGCGATGGGACAAAGGATAAGCCCATCGCGTATCGCGAAGGGCTTGGTCAAAAATCAAGAAGAAAGGTCAACGGCAATACGCGATCGCCAAAGAACCTACGTCACGCGTATCACGATGACGTGGTCTGACAGGCCAAGACACGTGTCGCCACGTGTCATACGGCGGCACCACCAGTCACCAAGTGTCACCACGTGGCACTGCGCCCGCCACGTGGCGTCACGTGCAAAGCTACTTGTGACGAGGACGGGCTACGTCGCAATATAAGACGGGCAAACCTAAGGGCCATCGCGTATCCCGATGGGCCCAATGCAATGTCTATAAATAGCAAGCTCCGGGTTGTTCACTTCTCACACTCAAATCTCACACATATCTTTCTCTCTCTAACATCTCTCTAAACCCTTGGAAAGTATATCTCAATCACCTCGTAAAACGTGCCTAAATTCCTTGATTTTCGTGCCCATTTCCTCGATATCCGTGCCACATACTGAAGACATTTCAAAAAACAAGGTGTTGCAATCCTGACGTCCCGACGACCCACGTTGTAAAGCGTGCCGACATGGGAAGAAATGTTGGTGCCTCGTTTTGCGTGCAAAGGAAAAGGTGTCGAAAGGAAGGTGTTTGACCAAGAAGATAAAGAAGTCAAAGCGGCGTTGAAGTGTTGCTCAAGTGTGTAGGGTTTTCTATAAGACGACCAAGGTAGGAATGATACGCGAATAAAATAATAATAAGATATTATTGAAAAGGCTTAAAACCCTAAGTCGAGGTTATACTCGATACCTCGATAAATAAAAGAAAACTATATCAAAGAAAAGAAAAGAAGAAATATATATATATATATATATATATATATATATATATATATGTGTCAATGTGATTATATTATATAATTCTTGTTTATAGAATATTATTTAAGTTATTATAATAATACTTAAATAATAAAGAAAAGAAAAGAAAAGAGTATGTTTCTTAAACGTAGGGTTTTAAAGAAAATATGATATAACTAAAAGTTATCTTATAAAAGAAAAAGGAAAGAAAAAAAGTTAAAAGAAAGACTTTTAATTTATAAAAGAAAAGAAAGAGAGAATACTTTTTAACTAAAGGTTTTAAACATAAATATAATCGAGGTAACGATTATAAAAAGAGACTAAAGGTTTTAAGCCATATTGTATATCCGACTAACAAATTAAACTCGTACTATAGGTGCGAGATAGCAAGG
This sequence comes from Bidens hawaiensis, assembly GCF_021521415.1. Taxonomy (NCBI): domain Eukaryota; kingdom Viridiplantae; phylum Streptophyta; class Magnoliopsida; order Asterales; family Asteraceae; genus Bidens; species Bidens hawaiensis. Next base: position 293,216 of record NW_027491313.1, read on the forward strand.
GAAAGACCCTCGGACATTGTATAGAAGCTGATCCAAATCAAAAATGGTGAATACGCCTCAAACTTTACGAACTTGTTTAAAAAGAGTCAAATGAATTAAATGAAAAGGTTTACATGAGACTATGTGTCTCTACTTTTGTCTGGATCCTTACATATGTGGTATACGCGTTGGGCACACCGCACCACACCTGGTCATATCACGCTTTCCTGCGGGGAGCATGACCATGTGTATACGAATGGTACCTAACTAGTGTCGAACACTGTGGTGTTTGCTGGGGTATTTAGTGTAGAGACTTGAGTTTATAATTGTGTTGTTTTATAGCTTGACTATTCCTAAGCCAAGATGGGCCGAGCATAACTATGGTCGAGGGGTAATCAAGTAAAAGAAAATATTTTAGCGTCAGCATATTCACCAACATGTGTTGCTGACGTATTTTCTAAACATTTTACAGGTAATGTAGAAGCTTGGGATGACGAAGTGCATAAGATATCTGGTGGCTCGGATCTTTTATTAAATCTTAATTATGAAATGGTGGTTTTGTAATTAAACAAGTAATCTTTTGTTAAACTTAAACAAGTATTTTTTATCCCGTGTTTTGTAAATATTATATTTTAAATCCACATGTTTTAAAGACTTCCGCTTTTAAAACGTAACTCTGATGTAATTACAAATGTGGTACCAACATATGTGACGCACGCCTAGGCCATGGTCTGGGGTGTGACAAATGTTGGTATCAGAGCCATCGATCTTAGCGAATTAGGTATTAAAAGATAATACCTAATCTTCAATCCAAGTATAAGAAAAATATTTCATTACTTGTTTAAATATAATTAGGAATAAGGTAGGCTGATAAACCTTTTCTTTCCCTCCTTAATCTAAACTACCCAACCTATAGATGTCGTTCAAGAAGATCATGGATGGATTTATGAGAGATGCACGAAGAGCTGGAATTCCCGAACCCCTACCAAAAGATAAAATGAGTGAAGATTACTATGATTCTTTCTTCTACCAAGACCAATTCATTGACCGAACCAAACCCATATATTTCTGTGGAACCGAGAAATGTCCAATAAACTTACCCGATAAACCACCTATGCAAAGGAACGATCCTCCAAGACATTCAAGTTACCACCCGTTAAGCATAACAATGTACCACCCATCCGAGATCCCAACATATCACCCATCCAATATTCTGACATACCAACCATCCGAAGTTCCAACATACCAATCACCAAATCCTCATATGCCTTCCTCTCCAACAGACATATCAAAGAGGAGCCCGAGTCCGACTCGTCCGATTGGAAGCAGTGTCATTCTGACCAACGAAGATGGCACACCGGAACCTCTGCCTTTGACTCTGTTGACTCTCACCCCAACACTCATGATGGACCTTCCCGAAAGCCAAGAATGAGGGTCATGGTGCCGTACGAGCGTTTCCGCATGCCCCCAATAGTGAAAGAGACTGCCCAATTGATGGAAGAGGAAGATCCTGAAGAAGAGGAAGACCCAGAGGAAGAAGAGGACCCTGAGGAGGAAAACCCCAATGAAATGACAACACCAATGGAAGAACCAACCGACTGTGATTGCCCGCCTGGACAAGGATGTGTGCAACCACTCTTCCTCAAGAACTTGAGTTATGGTTCCGTTGATCCTTATGTGCAATACCTCGAAGAACTCAAGAACAAATCATCATCAAGTTTCCCACCATACCAAGGCACGATCCCGTCAATTGAAGAGCAAGCAAATGAGATCCGCGAGCAAAATGATGCGGTCGAAGCTTTCTTCAACTATCCGTCCGACGTGACATCATCACCATACTCAAACCCAAATAACCACTACGATATAGTCATGATGGGGTACCGCGATCTTCTACCTCGCTACGGATATCCAAACGAGATTCCGCAATCGCATGAGGAACATCTCGATAGGGCGTTGCACGAAACTGATGATTTTAGGAAGAAGGTAGCCATTGATGGTGTCAAGAAGAAGAAGAAGAAGAAGATATGAGACAAGCTTCTTCAGAAATGTAACAAATTGACCAAGATCATGAAGAAATACATGAACGACTGAGAACCCGTGAAGAAAATCGAATAGGGATGATGATGATGTTGTGATGTATGTGTTTGTTTGTTATGTTATGTTGTAATCTTGTATGTATGATAAATGACGTTGAACTGTCCTAAGAATAAGGAGAGGTATATATATATATCGGAAAACGATATATATATATATAAGTATGTGTGTTGTAATATATATATATATATATATATATATATCAATTTTGATATATATATATACATTTTTAAGTAGTGAATAAAACATGTATTTAAATAAAAGAATATCGTTTAAATTTTAGTTAAAAGGGAAAAAGTTGAAAAAGAAAAGAAAATGTCGCAACAAAGTAACAATGTTGAAGCTTCTCGAAAAGAAGCAGGTAAAAGAAAAGAAAAAGAGATAGAACAAGAAGAGAAAATTTCCGATAAATACATGAACCAAATTCAACAAATGATAAAAGAAGCCGTTAGGGCTGAATCCGAAGCTAGATATCAATCTAGGAAATCCCAATCTATTGAACCCTCTCGTAAGTCTGTCAAATCTCGTCCGAAACCATCTCACGTTGAAGAGAGTGTTCACGAATCAAATGCTGATGATGACGTGAAACAAAAGTTTAAGAAAATGAAAATCAATAGTTGCTCATTCAAAGACTTTAAATATTTTGGACCGAAAGAGTTTTATGGCGACAAAGGCGCCATTACGACTGTTAGATGGCTCGAGGAGATGGAGTCAACCGTAATCATAAGCAAGTGCTCCGACCAAGAAAAGATACAATACTCAGCCCAAATGTTCAAGGGCGAAGCGTTAGAATGGTGGAACACGCTAATTCTAAGCAAGGGCCGACAAGTCCTATACAATAGGTCATGGGAAGAGTTCAAAGAGATGATGATGGCGAAGTTTTGTCCTATTCATGAAACCGACCAAATCCAAACTAAGTTTCTTAATCGTAAGGTCGTATGAACAAATTTGCGAGAATATAACTCCAAATTCCGCAAGTACTGCCGACTCGTTCCCCAGCTGGTTAACCCCGGGTCCAGCAAAGTCACCCGATACATATGGTGACTGCCGTGGGAAATCCGCGACATGTCACACCTCCCACAAACTGCCGACTCCGCGATGGAGTTAGCTGGTTATCTGATGGGCGGCCTTGTCCGCAACAAGGAGGAAGACAAGAAGGTTGTGTTGACCAACGACCAATGGAAGACTGGAGGAAGCGCCTGATTCAAGGGCAAAGGCGTAAACCAACACCGAATTGGATTCAATTCTAACTCCACGCAATGCAAGACATGCAAGAAGTACCACAAAGGTCAATGCCGTTTTTCTCCGTCTTCAACCGCAACTGTTTGTAATTCGTGTCACAAACCCGGCCACGCAGCGGCCGATTGCTGGAAAAAGACGATGATTTGCTTTAATTGCAAAAAGATGGGACACTTAAGCTTTGAGTGCCCAAAGAACAAACCAGCGACTGGTGGTGCGGGTGGAAGTGGTCAAGCCAAGAAAGGCGATGCAAGGGTCTTCATGCTCGATGCCCGAAAAGCGGTCGACATAGCGGAAACCATCACCGGTACGTTCCTAGTCAACGATATGTATGCTAGAGTTTTGTTTGATTCTGGTGCCAATCTAAGTTTTATAGATTATAGATTTTGTAGTATATTAAACGAACCCTTAACAAAACTTAATAAAACTCTAAGCATCTAGACTGCTAGTGGCGAAATCGTTAAAATCTCCGAAGCTCTAGAAAACGGGAAACTCTTGTTAGCTGGTTATATTCTGCCTATTCAATTGCTACCAATGACTCTTGCTGGTTTTGATATTGTACTTGGTATGGATTGGTTATGTAACAACCATGCTCGTATCATTGTAATACCAAAACCGTCGAACTTCGAGCCCCTGATAAACGAACCATTCGAATTGAAGGGGACAAAGGCGCTGTCCAAGTTAGCATAATTTCCATGATTAGGGCTAACAAATGTTTGATACAAGGATGCTTAGCATTCATGGCCTACGTCACCGAAGAATCCAAACCGAAGGAGATAAAGGACGTACCTATTGTCTCCAATTTTGCTTATGTCTTTCCTGATGAATTACTTCGAATCCCTCCTGATCGTGAAATAGAGTTTAGGATTGATCTTATTCCCGGTACTGCCCAGATCTTTAAAGCCCCTTATTGTGTAGCTCTAACCGAAATGAAAGAACTGAAGAAACAACTTGACGAACTGTTTGAGAAGGGTTTCATCCGACCAAGTTCATCGCCATGGGGAACGCCAATTCTATTTGTCAAGAAGGAAGATGGGTCAACGTGCATGTGTATCGACTACGGAGCTCTAAACAAAGTCACAATCAAGAATCGATATCCACTCTCTCGAATCGACGATCTTTTTGACTAACTCCAAGGCGCGAGCTACTTTTCCAAAATCGATCTTCGTTCTGGTTATCATCAGCTTAAGGTCCAACCCGAAGATATCCAGAAAACCGCGTTCTGAACAAGGTATGGACATTATGAGTTCACGGTTATGCCGTTTGGACTCACTAATGCGCCAGCCGCGTTCATGGATATGATGAATCGAATCTGCAAGCCTTACTTAGACAAATTTGTTATCGTATTCATCGATGACATACTTATTTATTCTAATTCTAAGGTTGATCATGAAAACCATCTCCAAACCTTACTTGAAATACTTAGAATCGAGAAGTTGTACGCCAAGTTCCCGAAGTGCGAGTTCTGGTTGCACGAAGTGCAATTGCTTGGTCACATCATAAACGTAAATGGTATTCAAGTGGGCCCCGCTAAGATTGAAGCTATCTCTAAGTGGGAGATCCCAAAATTGCCAACCGAGATTCAAATTTTCTTAGGTTTGGATGGCTACTATCGTAGGTTCATAGAAAACTTCTCTCGAATCGTTGTTCCCCTAACTTCTTTAACTCGCAAAAACATCAAGTATGAATGAGGAACAAAACAACAAGAGGCATTCGATATACTTAAACAAAAACTTACTCAAGCACCTATCCTGGCCTTGCCAGAAGGTACCGAGGGCTTTATTGTCTTTAGTGACGCATCTAATTCCGGTTTGGGATGCGTACTAATGCAACGAAAGAAAGTAATCGCTTACGCCTCTCGTCCGCTCAAGGTACACGAAAAGAGCTACACACGCCTCTCGTCCACTCACGTACTAATGCTTGGTCACATCATAAACGTAAATGGTATTCAAGTGGGCCCCGCTAAGATTGAAGCTATCTCTAAGTGGGAGATCCCAAAATTGCCAACCGAGATTCAAATTTTCTTAGGTTTGGATGGCTACTATCGTAGGTTCATAGAAAACTTCTCTCGAATCGTTGTTCCCCTAACTTCTTTAACTCGCAAAAACATCAAGTATGAATGAGGAACAAAACAACAAGAGGCATTCGATATACTTAAACAAAAACTTACTCAAGCACCTATCCTGGCCTTGCCAGAAGGTACCGAGGGCTTTATTGTCTTTAGTGACGCATCTAATTCCGGTTTGGGATGCGTACTAATGCAACGAAAGAAAGTAATCGCTTACGCCTCTCGTCCACTCAAGGTACACGAAAAGAGATACACAACTCACGATCTAGAGTTAGGCGCCATAATCTTTGCATTAAAGATATGGAGGCACTATCTTTATGGAGTAAGATTTATCGTGTATACCGATCATAAAAGCTTGAAACACATATTTGAACAAAAAGAGCTCAACATGAGTCAACGACGCTGGATGGAAACCTGAATGACTATGACTGCGACATCGTATATCACGAATGTCGTAAAGAACATGAGAAACCAAGGAGAGTCCGAGCATTGAGATTAGAACTTCAAATTGATCTCATCGAACAAATCAAATATGCTCAACTCCAAGCTATCAATGAAAAGAAGATCTTCAATGAAAAACGTAACGACACCATTGACGCGTTAGTCAAGGGTGATGATGGTATCCTTAGACTCGGAAATAGGATTTGGGTACCAATTGTTGGGGACTTACGTGAAAAGAACATGAGTGAAGCTCACAAGTCCAAGTACAAGGTGCACCCCGTTAGTGACAAAATGTATCAAAATCTCAAACCGAACTACTGGAGGAATAGGATGAAAAAAGACATCACTTCGCATGTTGCGAAATATCTAACTTGTTTGAAAGTCAAGGCTGAACATCAAAAGCCGTCAGGATTGCTTCAGCAACCCGAACTTCACGTTTGGAAGTGGGAGTTAATAACCATGGATTTCATAACTAAACTCCCGAAGATGACTCGACAACATAATGCCATTTGGGTTATCATCGATAGATTAACAAAATCCGCTCAATTCATACCCATCAACGAGTCATACTCAATGGATAGATTAGCGCTTATCTATGTGAAAAATATTGTTGCTTTGCATGGAGTACCGTTTTCTATAATTATTGATCGAGACATCCGATTCACGTCTCATTTTTGGAAAAGCTTCCAAGCGTTAGGCACAAAGTTAAACCGCACCGCCTATCGTCCACAAACTGATGGGCAATGCGAAAGGACAATTCAAACGTTGGAAGATATGTTCCGCGCTTGTGTGATAGACTTAGGTGGAAGTTGGGACGACCATTTACACCTAATGGAATTCTCGTATAACAATAGTTATCACACGAATATTCAAGCTGCATCGTTCGAGGCGTTGTATGGTCGTAAATGTAGAACGCCCGTGTACTGGTCTGAAACTGGGGATAATCAATTGTCTGGACCCGAGATAGTCTAAGAAACAACCGAAAAAGTCTTACAAATCCGAGAACGAATTAAGACGGCATGTGATCGCAAAAAGAGTTACGGCAATGTCCGTCGTAAGCCATTAGAATTCAACGTAGGTGACAAAGTGTTATTAAAAGTCTCGCCATGGAAAGGCGTCGTTCGCATCTGTAAGAAAGGAAAACTTAGTCCTCGATTCGTTGGACCTTTGAGGTACTTGAACGAATTGGTACTCTTGCATACCGCTTGCGACTACCCGAGGAAATGCAAGGGATACACGATGTATTCCATGTCTCAAATCTGCGTAAATGTTTAGCCGATGAATCTTTGGCGATGCCATTAAAAGATGTTGAAATTAACGAGAACTTAAAATTTGTTGAAAAACCAATTCAAATCGAAGATACAAAGACAAAGATAAAAAGACGAACATTGAAAATCGTGAAAGTAAAGTGGGACTCACGAAGAGGCCCCGAATAAACCTGGGAACTCGAATCCGAAATGAAAAAGAAATAACCCCACTTGTTTTATAGAAGCAATCTCGAGGACGAGATTTATTTCAAGGTGGGGAGGATGTAACATCGTGAATATTTCGGATTAAAAAGAGCCAAGTTCAAAATTTAAAGGACCAAAATTGTTAAATTCCAAACTCCAAGGGCTTAAAACGAAAATATGTCTTCTTGTCCCTTAGCGATACATGATGGGACAAAGGACAAGCCCATCGCGTATCGCGAAGGGCTTGGTCAAAAATCAAGAAGAAAGGTCAACGGCGATACGCGATCGCCAAAGAACCTACGTCATCGCGTACCGCGATGACGTGGTCTGACAGGCCAAGACACGTGTCGCCACGTGTCATATGGTGGCACCATGTATCTCCACGTGGCACTGCGTCCGCCACGTGGCAGAGCTACTTGTGACGAGGACGGGCTACGTTGCGATACGCGACGGGCAAACCCAAGGGCCATCGAGTATCGCGATGGGCCCACTGGAATGTCTATAAATAGCAAGCTCCGGGTTGTTCACTTCTCACACTCAAATCTCACAATATCTCTCTCTAACATCTCTCTAAACCCTGGGAAAGTATACCCTCGATCACCTTGTAAAATGTGCCTAAATTCCTCGATTTCCGTTCCCGTTTCCTCGATATTAGTGCCACATACCGACGACGTTCCAAGAAAGAAGGTGTTGCCATCCCGACGTCCCGACGACCCACCTCGTAAAGTGTGCCGACGTGGGAAGAAGTGTTGGTGCCTCGTTTTGCATGCAAAGGAAAAGGTGTCGAAAGGAAGGTGATTGATCAAGAAGATAAAGAAGTCAAGGCGGCGTTGAAGTGCTGCTCAAGTGTGTAGGGTTTTCTATAAACCGACCAACGTAGGCATGTTACCCGAACAAAATAATAATAAAATATTCAAAAGGCTTAAAACCCTAAGTCGAGGTTATACTCGATACCTCGATAAATAAAAGAAATATATAACAAAGAAAAGAAAAGAAGAAATATTAATACATATGTCAATGTGATTATATTATATAATTCTTTGTTATAGAATATTATTTAAGTTATTATAATAATAATTAAATAATAAAGAAAGAAAAGAGTACGTTTCTTAAAGAAAAAGAAACATGGGTTTTAAAGAAAATAAGATATAACTAAAAGAAAATAAGATATAACTAAAAGTTATCTTATAAAAGAAAAAGAAAAGAAAATAAGTTAAAAGAAAGAACTAAAAGTTATCTTATAAAAGAAACAGGAAGAAAATAAGTTAAAAGAAAGACTTTTAATTTATAAAAGAAAAGAAAGAGAAAATACTTTTTAACTAAAGGTTTTAAACGTAAATATAATCGAGGTAACGATTATAAAAAGAGACTAAAGGTCTTAAGACAGATTGTATATCCGACTAACAAAAAGTTAAACTCGTACTATAGGTGCGAGATAGTAAGGGAAAGACCCTCGGACAGTGTATTGAAGCTGATCCAAATCGAAAAAGGTCAATACGCCCCAAACTTTACAAACTTGTTTAAAACGAGTCAAATGAATTAAATGAAAAGGTTTATATGGGACTACGTGTCTCTAAACCGTTATAAACAAAAGTATAAGCGCTAGCCCTAAGGCAGTCGTGTACGTTTTTCTGGATTCTTACATATGTGGTATACGCGGTGGGCACACCGCACCACACCTGGTCATATGACGCTTTCCTGCGGGGAGCATGACCATGTGTATACGAATGGTACCTAACTAGTGTCGAACGTTGCGGTGTTTGCTGGGGTATTTAGTGTAGAGACTTGAGTTTATAATTGTGTTGTTTTATAGCTTGACTATTCCTAAGCCAAGATGGGCCGAGCATAACTATGCTCGAGGGGTAATCAAGTAAAAGAAAATATTTTAGCGTCAGCATATTCACCAGCATGTGTTGCTGACGTATTTTCTAAACATTTTGCAGGTAATGTAGAAGCTTGTGATGACGAAGTGCATAAGATATCTGAAGGCTCGGATCTTTTGTTAAAACTTAATTATGAAATGGTGGTTTTGTAATTAAATAAGTAATCTTTTGTTAAACTTAAACGAGCATTTTTAATCCCGTCTTTTGTAAATATTATATTTTAAATCCACATGTTTTAAAGACTCCCGCTTTTAATACGTAACTCTGATATAATTACAAATATGGTACCAACATATGGTCGCACGCCTAGGCCGTGGTCTGGGGTGTGACAACACTTAAGGTATCTTTTCAGAGTATTTTAACATTCATCGTCAAGTAATAATTGCAACATAACCTTTACATACTTATAAAAAACCGACCACATGTTCAACCAATATTATTAAACTTTAATTAAGATTAAACTAAGATGATACTATGAAAGTTTAGCTAATAGTAAACATGATGTTATCAATCAAAATAATATATACAAACATGATCAAATTAAAACAATCTAGCCAATTTGGATGACTAATCTTTGATGTTAATGACTTCTTCTACAAACTTAATCTCCTTAATCTTCAAAGGTTGGATAGATGAGATAGTTTTCTTATTAATGGTGGTCAAAGGAGGTGGGTGGTGTGAATTTTATGGTGTATAAGATGTATTTAATGTAGAAGATGAACATCCAGTTTATAGGTTGATCAGGTATCCAAAACACAGTCATGTTTAGTAAAACACGACCATGGTGACTTTTTTGTCATGTTGTATTTAATGCCTGATGTTAGATTATACAACAGAGGTGAACACGGTCGTGTTTTGGTTGGGCACGGCCGTGGTGATTTCCAGAATAGTCCATATTTGTCTTTTTTATTGTAATTCAACATGGGATGTGTTTTGGTAAGCATGGCCATATTTAGTTTTAGAATTTTCTATTTTGTCTTTTCCTCTTGTACTTTCAACATGGGGTTTGTTTTGGTTAACATGATTATGTTTTGACTTCCTGAATTTTTGTCTTTTCTTCGTATGTCCTAGGCATGGTCATGCCTTGATTCGTCATGGGGGTGTGTTATGTTTGTTTTCACCGTTTTTCTCCGTTATTCTTCATATATAAGCTTTGTTTGTTCTTTAAAGCTATATTTACCTATAGATAGAAATTATAATCATTAGTGGTTATTTATTCTTTTATAATTGTCAATATTTAGTGTATTTGGAGATAGTGCCAAAGGTTGTATAAATTATTATAAATCAAATACCAAACAAAATATTGAAAACCGTCAAACTCACATGACCCTTGTTAATGAATTTATGTTCACCCGAATTGTTTTGGGATCCGTCAACTATAGCACATGACATTTTTTTACCCTAAACCAGTTAGGTTTTGGTCCATAAGCAAATACCTTTTTCAACAAAGGAGTTCTCAAACCGTTGTTAAACACCTTTTTGCACTTAAATCGATTTTGGTCGCATTTTGTTTTATTTTAGGAACTGGTTTGTTTTATTGGGCCAAATTAAAAAATGTTGCATTAAATATAGACAAAATGGAGGCCTTATCATTTTTGGGCATAAGATGCTAATAATACTTTCTTTATAAGCTAGTTGGTGGTCCGAGGTGTACAAAACCGTTTATATTTCAAACCGAACCAATTTGGTGAATGCCTGGTCAAAACCGTTTGACCCAAGCCGGTTCAGTTTATAAACCAGAATAAGAGTAGAACTTGTTCAAAACGGTTCGTTTTTTAAACCAGTTTCATGCAAAAAGACGGTTAGCTTTGGTTGTGAAATGTCCGAACCGGTGGCCTGGTTAGATTTGGGAACCGTTCTGCTGAAACCGTGTTTAGATACAAACCAGTCGGGTTCGTTTTCCGGTTAAATGGTTTTTATGTACATGTCTAGCGGCCCGACAAAGTAACTAACATTTGATTCTTATGTTGCAAATACTCGTTTTATTATTTTTATTCTATATGGTGTATTATTATTTTTTTCGTTCTTTATCATTTATCGGTGGCAAATGGGTTGGGTCGGGTCGAATGAGTCATGGGTCAAAACAAGTTTGGGTCAGAACAGGTCAATTGAAAAAAATGGTTGTTTTGGTTTGGGTCAGAATAGGTTAGGGTCGAACTGGGTGTTTTTTTTTTTTATGAACGAGAATAATGGCGGAAACATTTTTGTTTTTTTAGATTTATTGTTTTTGTTAGGTTATGATTTTTTAAATTATTTTTTTTGAATTTTTTAGGCGTTCTTTATTAAGATCAAAAACCCTCAAAAAAGTATTCAAAAATAATAATAAAAAAATTATAACTCAAAATATAAATCATAAACAAAAAAAGGAAAAACACTAAAATGTTTCCTACGTTGTTCGTTCCTTAAAAAAATCCACCGAGAATCGAACTGAAACCGAAAAAATCAACAAAAATGAAACAAAAAGCCAAAAGCGGAACACATATATCAAAATCGAAAAAAACAATCAAAACGGAACTAAAAAGAATTCAAACCGAATAAAAAAGAAACTGAAAAACAGACAAAATGAGTCCGGAATCGACCAAAACCCAACCGGTCACGGGTGAAAACTCGTGTTGGCTTGAAACATAAACCGAATCCGTTCCGATCCGAAACTTGTCTTGTACTAAAACCCATCCCTTTCCGAAACCTGTCACATTTCCTTAGGACACTAACCCATATCGACCTAAAAATAAAAGGATGAAATTTCAAATGACTCATATTGACCTATTTAGTTAAAACCTTTTACCCAAATCAACTAATTTAATTTTTAAAACAACTCATATTGACACATTTAAAAATGTTTGGATCAAAATTGCTACCCTGATTACGAGTAATTTCGGTATTTTATCTTGGATAAATTTGGTATCTTAATGAATTTGAGAAAATAAAGTTATTAAAAAGGGTAAATTACAATGCATTTAAATATATAAGAAAAAAAAAACAGTTTCCAAACATTGTTTTGATTTTTTCTTTATTTATTTATTTATTTATTTCATTTTTGTATATAGGCATATAGTTAGACCAATTTTTATAGTAATAACGTCTACTTTATACTTGTAGTGGGTCTACTTTATACTTGTGGTACAAGAATATTAAGACCTGTGGGCCAGCCCGTTAATAGTGAAGTGTCACAATTATTTGTTTGCAATAAAAACAATAAGTTGCAATACCTGGAATTAGTTACATTATGACAAACCGGGTTGATTTCCGATACAAATAAAATTAATATACTAAACATACAAATAACTATAGTAATTATAGTTTTGAAGTAGAGTAATTATGTTTTTAAAAAGTAAAATAGTAATTACTCTAGTTCAAAAGTTTTAGAAAAATAATAATTACTCCATTGATAACATAATTACTTTAGTTAATTGTACACGTGTCATGATAAAGTTATTTGTATTTGATCCAAACCCATTACAAACCTTTATGGTTTTAATGTGACATTAATTTAATTTCTTCTTTCTTGGGCGAGTGGAACTTCACACTTTCTAATATCTTATTGCATATATCTTTACAACTCAAAACCAGAAAATGTGGTATGAAAAGAAAACGTTAACGGCCTGAAAGGTGAATTGTCGAGGCAGTGGCATCGGATATTGATGATTCCATAGCAACTTGAATCTTCACCTCATCATCTGTATTGGTAGACCTTACCGGTGGTCTTTCGTCAAGTGTTTTCACTTAGAAGCGTAACCACCTCGGACATTGCTGGTCTAGCTGAAACAGTTGGTTGAGTGCACATCAACGCAATCTCTATGATTTTATTTACATCTTCTATTGCATATTCACTAGGGTCTAGTTTGTCATCGACCAGATTTAGATGTGTGCCACTCTCATATAGATTCCATGCCCGTCAAACATATAACAATGCTAAAGTTAAGGTTAATTAGAGCTCACTTAACCATGGTTATCATATCATCACATAGTATGTCCGCGACCACAAATAATCGTGCCTGTGTATATAGCTAACTAAAAAAATAAACCACTGAAGTTGTTTAAAGAAATGAATCCTTAGTTTCAATCCACTTACATGATCAAGAAGGCTTGGGCTGACTGATTTGCCATCTATGGCATCTATGTTTCTCTTTCCACTAATAATTTCTAGGACCACAACACCGTAGCTGTATGTATCAACTTTCTCAGATAAGTGTCCATGATTGGCGTATTCTGGTGCCACATAACCACTATTCCTGGAAACATTTAATAATTGTTATTGTTAACACATTTATACGAAAAAAACCGCTATTAATTAATTTATACGTATTGATTTGAGCGTACAATGACTGTGCCAATTCGGTGCTGATATGAGTTTTATCCTCGGGTAGTAGTCTAATCAGCCCAAAATCTGCAATTTTTGGCTGAAGTTCACTGTCAAGTAGAATGTTGCTGGTTTTTATATCTCTATGGATGATGGTAACATGGTATTGTTCATGTAGATATGCAAGACCTCTTGCTGTCCCAAAGATTATATCAAACCTTTGTTTCCAGCTTAAAGTCGTCGTTTTGTTACCTGTTGGTAAAAACACATTAGCAGCTTGATAGTGATACGAAGATAATACAAAATTTAGCAGTCATAATAGGATCATCTACACAGAGGAAAACAGGGCAGAAAATGCTCTAACATAATTAAAAGAACATAACTTAGTGGACAAAAAGGTCTCCGTGAGTCGGATCATGTTGCATTCGCCATAGATGGTTTGGCCTAGCTTTCATATCCGTGTTCCATCATTTAGGACTCCCATTTCGCATTGAATCTTATCCCCAATTTTAGCAATTTATGAGTCATTCCGTTTTAGTGTAACATGCTTAATCACTTATTGAGTTAATTTACTAAGGTTTTCTTATGTATTTAAAATAATTATCTGTTATCGAATTCAAATATTTAACATCTATCAAATCTAGATTTTCCAATTAAAGGGATTGGTTTAAAAATGTTGTAATCTGTTTCAACTCACCATAAATGAACTGATCAAGGCTATGATTTTCCATGTACTCATGTACAAGGAACAACTGTGGACCTTTTCTACAATATCCGAGAAGACGTACAAGATGCCGGTGATGGACATTACTTAAGATTTTAAGTTCATTATTAAAGTGTGTCTCTCCTCTACTAGAGGCCATAAAGGTTTTCTTAATCGCAACCACATCTCCATTCCTGAGGGTTCCCTGGTATGTGTCACCAAACACAAGCTAAAGTAAGTGGACATCATATACATAGAACTATAGAAGTATATAGTTATGACTCTCAGTATTACCTTATATACTTCTCCATACATCCCCCCTCATTGAAATTATCGGTCGCTACTTTCAAATCATTGTAGCTATATGTTGCTGGAGCTTGCAACAAATCGGTTGATCCAGTTGATTTATCTGCCAAGGGGACAACAAAATTACTAAATTTGTTCCAGAGGGCATGTAAAATATTTGTTAGGATTAAGTCAAAAGAATTAAAGAGTCGAAATTCATCATTTATACCATGTTGGCCTCTGCCTGTCTTCTTAGATCTGCGAAACCATAAGAAAACTGCAAGTAGAAGCAACAGAAAGCTTACGCCTCCAACAACTCCACCGATTATTGAGTTCTTCTTGCTTGAATCATCTATTAGTACTTAGGATATTCAACTTAAATGGACGAATATTGTGTACTTGTTGTTTAAATAAATTAATGATAATATTGTCACTTAATAGTGTCATATGTGTTTTGAGCAATTTGTACGTCACACTCGGGCGTATTTCGCTTTAGCCGGGGTGTTACACTTTTGTTCCATTAACACGTTCATGATGGCATCGAGCTTAGAATGCAGAATATTTTGCTGCTCTTCATCAAACGACTGAGGATATTCATACTCATCTGCTTCATGAGAATATTCATAATCATCCTCATCCCAGTCTGGTTCAGTGTGTATAATCTCTTCATTAATTTGATTGGTCCACTTAGCCTCGAGAGATTTCCTTTGTTGTTCTGATTCCTTGTTATGCTCAGCCATAATATTTACCAATTTGTCAAGTTTGGATTTCACCGTGTCTTGGGAACTTGAGGAATAGGGCATCTCCGGTTCGCAGTTGGCATAATACGGCTCTTGATCATATTGGTCATCCATGTCTGATTGATAATCTTCATCATAATTCGGTGATGTGTGTTGTTCAGAGTGTGAATAATATGACAAAATCTCTTTATCTTCATAGCATGTCGTCATATATCATCGCCCATGGCAACGCTCTTGCTGATTTTGTGCAACTACTGGGCAATCCCGATAGTGATACGGGTCTTCACAATAACAAAAATCACCACAATTGCTCATAGTGACAATTGCGTGCTTGGGTTTCGGGATGGATTTTGGCTTTGACCCATAAGCGGTGACTGTCTGCCCGAGTGGCTGGTGTATAAAAATCTGTTACCTACACAAGCAACACACCCCGCGTAAAATGGAAAAATAAAATAAAAACCAAAAATAAATTAAAAATTACTAAACTAAACTAAACTAAACTAAAATAAACAAAGAAATCAAACAACACGAAAACACTAAGCGCACTAACTCCCCGGCAACGGCGCCAATTTGATGACCGTCGTTTGAGTCAATCAAAAACCTAATTAAACTAAATAGTTAGAGCAAGTAGGGTATCGTATCACAAGGAGTATGTGGTCAATGCAATTCATGTACAAATTTAATATTATGAAGTAACTAGTGTTTAGTGCTGATCACACAAGCAATTTAAATTGAATTTAGAGAACTAAGCAATGTACAAGTAAACGAGTTTTAAGCAGTTAACAAAGCAAATCACACTCGGGAATTCAAGTAAGCAACCAACAGTTATCTCATGCAACCTAACAGATTAATTATTAACGATTAACTGAAAACTGATCAATCAGACAAAACCTTAGACATCAACAATCACTTTACACACGGCACTGGTTATCAAATAGTCATTGCCAGTGTGACTCAGTTAAGGGCAATTGTATGTTTTATCGTATTCAATCTAACCAAACAGTTATATGATTAATTATCTAGTAACTGGTAACAAATCGTTCAGACCAACGTAAACCTAAACCGACCGAACACACAGAAATACCAAACATCAATAATCATATATCAATCATCAATAATTATACACAAGTGTTCTTAATCACATGAGAAAAACTGTAAAGATTACAAACTATACATCCCGGGTGCGATTCTAGGAGATTAACCGAGCCTTGACATCATTGAATCTTCAATATGGATGATATGGATCATTCGAAAGGTCTTGGCACAAGCAATAATGGTGGAAATCGCCTCTTGGAGCTGCTGGAATCGCCTTCTCTTCGTCAAAACGGAGTTAGGGTTGTTTATGATGAAGAATATGATTATAACCTAATTTTCCCGTTTTTTATGTCTATCGCGTATCACGACCTAAGAAAACCTCGTTTTCAGATTCCTCTCGTCGAGAAACCTAAAATTCATATATTATGGCTCCCGTAACTCATTTTCTAGCTCAGGATACGCTCGTTTTACTTCAAGGTCGCATTTTGTCAACCCATCTTGTTCAGTTTTAGCATCGGCTTATGATTTCTCATCCATACTCTTCCCGAATCCTTGTAACACTTTCCAAGACATCAAATCATGCTTCGGTCTTCTCGAGATATCATTCCATGCTCGTACAGGTGTCCTATTTAGCATTTTTAACGATCAATGACCTGAAATACAAAAGCACGTATGAATTACCAAAGTTCTAACAGTATACTTAATAAAACTACATAACTAATACACTAATATATATACAAAATACCCAACCATCAAACTTCAGTAACATGTACATGAGAATTTGCAATTTGTTTAAGCTAAGAAGAAGGTTTTAGCTTATGTTTCAAATAGGATTGACAACCATCTCCTAAAAAAATAGGTATCTAGTGTAATTTCATGGGTTCGCGAGTTCTTGAGGTACCCACTGGGTTACCTAGAACCGGACCGGAACCCATTTAAAAAGAAAAACAAGAACCAGAACCTGTTTAATTTAAACTACACAGGACTGGTTCACAGGTCAAATCCGTATCCTGCACACCCCTACTTGTATCGGCGCTTCACAATCAATTAGCTCAATCTATTACCTTACCTCTTTGTTTCAAACACGATCTACTACTAATCAACTCAATTTTAGAATTCTTCGTCTAGGAGGGTACACCCAATTTTTTCTTCAACTTTGAAAATGGGTTCGAAATTGATTTATTTGTTCATACACAATGCACTTGAACCGGTTGCCCCTTTGAACCGATTTACATTTACTGGTTTTAGACACAACTTTCAAGCCAAATCATATGCTCTTATTCTTATTTGCAACAAGCACAATAAAGTACTTTTTAATATTTATTTATGGTAAAAAAAACTTCGATATAAGTTTGATCCGCTTGGTTTTGAATAAAATTTATGTCGGCATGTAGATAAAAAATGCGTCTCAACGGTGTATTTGGATTTTAATTAAACTTTATATTAAAAAACACTAGTTATGGGTAAAATTAAATATAATAATATAATATCACGAAAAGTAACAAAAATTTCATAAAAGTCGTACAAACTATTTTTTTACATAAATCCTGACAACTTTTGTGCTTCAAAATACTCGTATGAAAATTTTCTTATCTTAAAATAGCCGTCCTAACCAGTTTTGTAAGCTACTCATTGAAACCAAGAATATAGTCGTCACAACTAGCTTAAAATACTTATTTATTAAATTATTTGTAAATGATACCTAAAACAGAAACTTGTTTTTGAAAATACCTTTGGAATTTTCCCCGTTAATATGGTTATTTTTTTATAAAAAAGATCGTATAAAAAAGTTGTTGATGTTTTAAATTGATGGGAGCTAGATTTAACAATGCGTCTTTAAAGTGGAGAGAGAAAATCAACAAATACGAGATCTTTTGAAAAATCAACTGATTAGAATCCTTTTAACTCTTCTTACAAAAATGAAACTTTTTATTTGAACTCATCTATTCTTTTCTTAAAAAGCCTAGTTAGAAAAGTAGGACTGTAAATGAACCAAACGAACACGGACAAGGTCTTGTTCATGTTCGTTTGGTAGGAAAATAATTTGTTCAAGAACGGTTCACGAACACAAGTAAAATCGACAGAGCCTAGAGATTGAGCTCGATGTCATAATCGATGTAAATAATGAGAAAAAAAATAGAAAATGCAAAAACTATATGAGAAAACTGATTTCTATTTTATATTTGATGTTAAGGGTAATAAATTAAAAAAAATTGTTTAGATAAAATAATTAAATGTGCAAAAAAAACTTTTTAACAACGTATACGAATGAACGTAAACAAACATTCATGAACACATTAATCATCGAACGTTTACGGACATAATTAATGGAACGAAGGCTCTGTTCATGCTCGTTTGTTTAAATAATTGAACAAAATTTTGTGTTCATGTTTGTTTCTTTATTAAACGAACGAACATAAACGAACTTCCCATCAAAGAGTTCACGAACTGTTCGCTGAACGTTTGGTTTACAACCCTATTAAAAAAAGAAATAAAAAGGATTGTTAATATTCTATTGGTTTTTGGTAGCCATTTGCGGGATTCTTCATTTCCCGTACGTCGATTATAAGTAGATATATGTAACTTGCGATTACTATATGTATTGTAAAAGACGTCACTAGTTTGCAAGGGTGTAGTTGTGTACGCAAGTCCAATATAATCCATATCCAAAACAGTAATCATACACATGCATGACTTTTCACTCATAAATTATATCTTTTATTACTATTAACTATTATCTAATGTCAATAAAGATGATCAGCATGCGCAATAAAGATTAAAGAATATGAGTGGAGTGTGGTACGTATTGTTTGAATACTTCAAAAATACTCTAATGGATCACGAAATTAGGAATATTGTTTTACTGAAATATATTTTTTTTTTTGCAATTAGGCTGCACTGAGTTATTTCGGGAGATTAGTCGGAAAGCAAATTTGAACTGGGACCGAAAAGGAAGGGGGCAGCGTTCCGCTCGGGACCGTCAGGGGAGACACTCTGTTCCCACTCTCCCGAATACCTTTCCTCAAAATCTTCTTCTCTTTATAATTTTTCATCCCACTAAGGCTAGCTCTACACTCTAAAGCTCCCGAATAGGTTTTTTTTTTTTTTTCAATTTGTTGCCGTGACACGCGGGATTGATCCTTCATCCATTGAGCACTCCGAGGGCCGGCTCCGAAAAGTCGAAAAAAAATTGGGCCAAAGGCGAAATTTTTTTGGGGACTTAAGTAAAAGAAACATTTTGTTTGGTTTAAACAATTTAATTATAAATGAGCATACTTGATTATAATTTAAGTTGTGTAAAATATTTTGTATAAAAATAAGTTTAAAATTGTCTCAAATAAGACTAGAACCCACAACGGTTAGATGTCATACCTCTTTACCATCAGACCAAGCTAGTGGTTATGTAATTGTGTTGAAACATTGATTATACACATGTTTTTGATAAAAATACATATAATTTTTTTTGAAAAAAAAATTTCAGACCTAGCGGGGTGTCGGGCATGTGGCCGTCGACTATCCTGCCATGCCTCAAAGACGGCCCTGAGCACTCCCATCATTTTTTGACCATTTAAATTTGAAAAATATGAACACAGTATATTAGAAAAATGAATTTCAACTTTAACAAATATTGTTAATACAGTAATATACTCGATGGTTAATGATTTTAATTATTGAGTTTCAGGTTTGAAACTTAACTCAGGGTTTGTCTCACATAAATTTAAGCATGCTTATTCAACTTGTGGACACCAATTCATTTCATGTATCATTTTTTCATTTAATATATTTTTTACGTATATTTTATTATTTTTTAATACATTTTGTTCATTAATATTTTTATGTCTGAATATACAAGTTTGTACGTTTAGTTTTTTTTTCTTTTCCAATAATTGAATATAAATTTGATAAAAAAAACTGAGTTACATATTAAAATAAAGTAATATTAGAGAATATATATCACAATGTCAGAAATTTTTTGTTTAAACAGAACAACTTATTTCGAACTTTAGAAAACATAACTAACGAACATCAGTTATTAAATAAGCATTAAATTTTATATTGAATTTAAAAAAGGAAAATGAAAAAAGTAAAATACACAAACAAAGTGGACTTGGACATTTTTCAAAGTCTGTAATGTGGTAGTCGAAATACCTACAAACCAAATATGTAAAGATAACCTATAACCGCTTATTAATCTTTTAAAGCACCTTTCGCCTTCTGAAACAAGAAGCTCTGGCTCTAGAGGGATAATATCAACCACTTGATGTCCATCTGATGCATCTGCTATGGTTATTTTGCATCCCCCTTTTTTCGTAGGATTTTGCTTACTATACCTGGATTATAGATTATATTGTTACTTTTGCTCCCGTCAGGATAAATCTGGCCCCTTCCCTTGTTTCCACCTATGTAGATAGGATATTTTAAGAAGTAAAATTACAGTAAAAAAAGGTTAATGCATGCTTGTGTTTATGTTTTAATGTATTTGTTATTCATTTTTCCAGATTCTACTATGAATTTTTTAGCCAAAGAGTAAATAAAGCTTTTAGTTTTTTCAGTTATACACAATGTGCGTATTTGTTTCTAGGTTCCCGTAATTCTAATGGTATTAATTACAATAGGGTTGTTCGTGATTAATATTTAAGTTGAATATAATATGCATACAGCTGACGTCTTTGATGTAAAATACGAAATCATGATATGATATGCAAACCTAACTTCTGGTCTTCGGATCCCACTTGCAATAGTTTGTTACAAAAAATAATACACTTATCAACATCAATTGCCTCGTACTGGAATCGATCAATGTTGACTTAAGTAATATATTGCCAGCACAAAAATTCTAAACATTTTGGACCAATATGAAATGAGCCCATCGCAACTTCTCTATTCTCACTACTTGAGTGCGTTATCTATTAAAAATCATTTAGATCGGATTGCCTCTCCCAACCAAATGTTGTCAGGATAACTCGACACAGGTTAGTCGCTAGAAAACAGTCGAGATAGCCAGATAGGTCACAAATGTCGTCGGCATAAATATGTCTGTATACATACACCATTCTCCACGACAAGTGGCCGCCAAATAATTTGTTGCGAATTTTTTCCTGATATATAAATTATAATAAATAAATGTAAAATAAAAACAAAAAAAAATTTACCAACAACAAGTTGTCATAAATATTTTTTTTACAGTATTAAAACACCATTACTAACAAAAATAATTATTAAATACCTTTACCTGCGAAAATAATTATTAAATTTAAAAAAAAAGTAAGAAGTTGTAGACTTTTTGAGCCTCGTGAAAATGATTATTAAAAATAGGGGTTGTGAAAACATTATTATGAAATAAAAAAGAATTTGTTATGAATTATTGATGAATAATGGATGACACAATTGTCAGACACCTTTATTCACACGAACACTCCAAGTGAAATACAATAGTTTAGATTGTCGGTAGTTTACTTTTTGCACAGTAGTTTTTGCCTTATAAATAGAATGTATTTGTACGAAGGTTGATATCCAGAAGTAACAAAAATATCATATTGTTTACTCAGCATATTTCTTAGTTCAATTAGTACTTCGAAAATATTGTTATAATTAGGGCTAATATCATAACACGTTATCAGCACGAGCCGCTTATATCCTAACCAAGAAAGGTAATAGACACAAAGGTATCTACATAAGCATCATAAACACTTCTTTAATTATGTACATTAGATATATATCTATGTATATACATATACTAACTAATATACTAAGTAATAGCAATAATGTGTATAAACATTGTTATTAAAATTTGATAACTATTCTAACTTTTATTTATATATGCACACTAATATCTCATTTAGAAGTTAGATTTATTTACACTAACAATTCTATTCTTATTATTGTGCATACTAATTATATATTTTATAAAATAAACTGTATTTAATATCTTATTTATTATCTTACCTTAAAATAATTAATATACACACACACACATACAAACGGTAATGTTACCGTTATAAAACGGTAATATAACCGTTGTAAAAAGGTTATAAATTTTCACTATAAATAACCAATCATTAACCCCATTTCATTTACAACAAACATTCTTCTTATTAAATTTATCCAAGATAAAGTTCTCAAAATGATTCACCCGGTTTTACTGTTGGTCACTATAATGCTTATACTACTTCTCATTCTAATTTTTAATCTCCCATCTGAAGATTTCGGCATTTTCTTTTTCTTTTATATGTTTATAGCTCTACCAATGTATTGTATCTCATTGTTGATTGATATATATGGATTCTAATATTTATCTTATTATTTGCTCTATTATGTTTAGCAACAAAATGTCAAATATAGCAAAACTCGAATTCCCTGCACTCAACATTTCTGGAGAAAATTATATGTCTTGGACAGCAAATGTCAAAAGACATTTAAAATCTATGGATGTGTTAGACACAATCCAAGAATACAATGATTGCTCTGACCAGGATAAAGCAAGAGCTGATGTTTTCATCCATAAACATATTGATGAATTATTACAGCATGAGTATTTTAATTATGATAACCCATATATGATATGGGAAGATTTGAAAAGCAGATTCGTTCATCTAAGGGAAGTTTTACTTCCTACTTCTAGAGATGAATGGAACAGTCTTAGGTTCCAAGATTTTAAGAGGGTAAATGATTACACCTCTGCTTTATACCGAATTTGTTCAAAGCTAGAATTTTGTGGGTATCCCGTAACAGAGGAAGAAAAGTTAGAGAAAACTTTCTCCACGTTTCATGCATCAAATATAAACTTGCAAACACATTATCGTTTGCAGAATTTTAGGAGATACTCTGATCTAAATGCATTACTCCTTGTAGCAGAGAAAAATAATGAATTATTGATGAAAAATCATCAATCTCGTCCCATGGGTTCATTAGCAATACCAGAAGCACATGTTGCTCACAAAAGTTCTCATAAAAATTCTGATCATAAATGGGAACAAAGTTGAGGACGAGGCCGTGGACGTGGATGTGGTCATTTTGACAAAAGGCATTTTAATGATCGTGAGCATCCATTCAAATAGAACAATAACTCTTACGGTCGTGGTCGTGGTCGTGGCCGTGGTCGTGGTCGTAACAAGAGAGCCAATAATTATCATGTCCCACACAATACCAATTCCAACCACCAAAATAAATGGAATGAAGCTGGTAGGTCCGAAAACAATGGCACTTCATGTTTTAGATGTGGAAGTACAAACCACTGGGCAAAGGCTTGTCGCACAGATCCACATCTGTGTGAACTGTACCAAGCCTCTCTAAAAGGAAAAGAGAAAGAAGTGAACCATGTTGATAACTTTAATAATATCAATGCTGAGCTGAGCGTTGAAGACTTTGGGGTGGAACTTTGAAACAAAGTTGCTTGACTACTATAATTAGATGCAATTATTAAGTGTGTTCTCATTATCTTTAATTATGTAGTTCCTCTTTCATGTACTACTTGTGTTTCAATTAAATAAAGTTTTTATTAAAATATCATATGTCTTCGTTATACACTTATTTTTTTTTCTTAATATTTTTCAAGATTTAAAATGAAAATCACCGGAGACAAGATCAAACAAATGAAGAAGATATATGTATAGCGGATAGTGGAGCCACGCATACTATACTTAGATCTAAAAAATATTTTTATAAACTGAAACCAACAAAAGGGATCATCAATACAATATCAGGTCCTACAAACTTGATAGAAGGAGTGGGAAAGGCTAATTTAGCATTACCAAATGGTACAAAGCTCAAAATAGAAAATGCTTTATTTTCCCCAAAATCAACAAGAAATTTGTTAAGTTTCAGAAACATATATCATAATGGATATGATACTCAGTCAAGGACTGTTAGTAATGAAAAATATTTGCATATCATAAGCAAAGATCAAATATTGGAAAAATTGCCAATGCTCCATTCTGGTTTGCATTATACATATATAAATGTGCCTCAAGCACATATGGCAGTCAAAGAAAATTGTTGCGATTCTGGTATCATAAACTTATGGCATGACAGATTAGACCATCCAGGATCCACAATGATGAAAATGATCATTGAAAATACACATGGGCATCCACTGAAAGGTCAAAAGATCCACAAAATAGATAAAATGTCTCAATGTACATCTTGTTCTCTTGGAAAATTAATTACAAGGCCTTCGCCATTAAAAGTCGATAAAGAAACACCAATGTTTCTTGAAAGAATTCAAGGTGACATATGTGGACCAATTCATCCACCATGTGGACCATTTAGATACTTCATGGTATTAATAGACGCATCCAGCAGATGGTCTAATATCTCTTTATTATCGACTCGTAATGTTGCTTTTGCAAAATTTCTTGCTCAAATTATCAAATTACGTGCACATTTTCCGGATTATACCATTAAAAGAGTAAGGCTTGATAATGCGGGAGAATTTACATCACATGCTTTTGATGATTATTGCATGTCTGTGGGGATTGTTGTAGAACACCCTGTTGCTCATGTACACACACAAAATGGCTTAGCCGAGTCGTTGATCAAACGCCTACAGCTAATAGCTAGACCATTAATAATGAGGACAAAACTCCCTGTTTCTATTTGGGGTCATGCAATTATGCATGCTGGATCATTAATCCGCGTGAGACCAAGTGCAAATCATAAATACTCTCCCACACAACTTGTTTCTGGAAATGAGCCAAATATCTCTCATCTTAGAATTTTTGGTTGTGCTGTGTATGTTCCTATTGCACCACCACAACGCACAAAAATGGGTCCCCAAAGAAGGTTGGGAATATATGTTGGATATGAAACATCTTCCATCATAAGATACCTTGAACCTTTAACAGGTGATGTATTTACATCACGTTTTGTTGATTGTCATTTTAACGAGACAATGTTCCCGACATTAGGGGGAGAAATGAAAAAGCAAGAAAGAGATATATCATGGTGTGTGCCATCATTATTACACCTAGACCCAAGATCAAAACAAAGTGAGACAGAGTTTCAAAAAATAATACATCTACAAGAAATTGCAAATCAGTTACCTGATGTATTTACTGATATAAACAGAGTCACTAAATCTCATATACCAGCTGCTAATGCTCCAGCTCGAGTTGAGATTCCAAGCAAGCAAAACCATAATAATGCACCTCATGAATCTCAAAAACGTTTAAAACGTGGAAGGCCAATCGGTTCAAAGGATAAAAATCCTCTAAAAAGAAAGGGTTCTGAGAAGGATACTGACCCTAAGGAAGGAATGATTGACAAAACCTTCCCTCAGGAAAGAATAAATGATATAACATTTCCTCAGGAAGAAATAAATGATTCCAATAAAGAATTGCCAATAAACTATGGTAAATCACATATAATGTGGGATCGAGATGAAATGGAAAATATTGATGATATATTTTCTTATTCTGTGGCAAGTGATATCATGGAAGAAAATGATGACCCTGAACCAAAATCTATAGATGATTGTAAAAATCGACAAGATTGGAACAAATGGAAAGATGCTATGCAAGCTGAATTAAACTCACTAAACAATCGAAAGGTTTTTGGACCTATTGTCATTACACCAAAGTCAATGAAACCTGTAGGATATAAATGGGTTTTTGTGAGAAAACGAAATGAGAAAAATGAAGTTACAAGATATAAAGCAAGACTTGTAGCTCAAGGTTTTTCTCAGAGGCCAGGAATTGACTTTGAAGAACGTATTCTCCTGTCATGGATGCTATTACGTTTAGATATTTAATCAGCTTAGCAGTCTCTAAAAATTTAGAGATGCGCCTTATGGATGTTGTCACAGCTTACTTGTATGGATCACTAGATAGTGACATCTATATGAAAATTCCTGAAGGATTTAAACTCCCCGATGCAATAAGCTCAAAGCCTAAGGAAATGTATTCCATCAAATTACAAAGATCCTTGTATGGACTGAAACAATCTGGAAGGATGTGGTACAATCGTTTGAGTGATTATTTGATAAGCAAAGGATACACAAATAATCTTATTTGTCCATGTGTCTTCATCAAGAAGACAACATCAGGATATGTGATCATTGCTGTGTATGTTGACGATCTAAATTTAATTGGGACACAAAAAGAAATTAATGAAGCAATTGCTCTTTTAAAGAAAGAATTCGAAATGAAAGATCTTGGAAAAACCAAATATTGTCTTGGTTTACAAATTGAGCATATGCATAATGGGATAC
The DNA here is from genome assembly GCF_021521415.1 of Bidens hawaiensis. NCBI lineage: Eukaryota > Viridiplantae > Streptophyta > Magnoliopsida > Asterales > Asteraceae > Bidens > Bidens hawaiensis. The sequence goes on from NW_027491313.1 coordinate 319,641, forward strand.
TTGTGCATCAGTCAACTTATACTGAGAAACTCTTAAAACGTTTCAATATGGACAAAGCAAATCCTTTAAGCACACCGATGGTTGTTAGATCACTCAATGTTGACAATGATCCATTTCGTCCTTGCGAAGATAATGAAGAGATTCTTGGTCCCGAAGTACCATACCTCAGTGCAATTGGAGCACTTATGTATCTTACTAACTGTACAAGACCTGACATTTCTTTTGCAGTTAATTTATTGGCAAGATTCAGTTCATCCCCTACTAAAAGACATTGGAATGGCATTAAACATATTTTTCGGTATTTAAAAGGAACTGTTGATTTAGGTTTATTTTATCCTAACGATTTAAAAGAAGGGTTAGTTGGTTATGCAGATGTAGGTTATTTATCTGATCCCCATAAAGCAAAATCTCAAACTGGATATGTATTTAAGAATGGAGGAACTGCGATTTCATGGCGTTCTCAGAAACAAACACTCATTGCAACATCTTCAAATCATGCTGAAGTCATTACATTGCATGAAGCTTCAAGAGAATGTGTATGGTTAAGATCTATGTCACGACACGTATTGATTTCTTGTGGACTAGAGAAAGATCGAATTCCAACTCCTATCTATGAAGATAATGCAGCTTGTGTCTCGCAAATGAAGGAATGATATATCAAAAGTGACAGAACAAAGCATATACCACCAAGATACTTTGAGTATACTCGAGACCTTATTAAAGACAATAAGGTTGAAATGAGATATGTCCAGTCCAGCAACAACTCAGCTGATCTTTTCACAAAAGCACTTCCCACAGCAACATTCAGGAAACATGTTCATGATATTGGCATGCGCCATGTACGAACAATGTAACGACCTGCAATTTGAGGGGGAGCTATATACTGCACTCTTTTTCCCTTAGCTAAAGTTTTTTCCCATTGGGTTTTCCTTTAGCAAGGTTTTTAATGAGGCAGTACTTCAAGACCCCGACGTTTTGAAATGGTGTAATCCAAGGGGGAGTGTTATGAATTATTGATGAATGATGGATGACACAATTGTCAAACACCTTTATTCACACGAACACTCCAAGTGAAATACAATAGTTTAGATTGTCGGTAGTTTACTTTTTGCACAGTAGTTTTTGCCTTATAAATAGAATGTATTTGTATGAAGGTTGATATCCAGAAGTAACAAAAATATCATATTGTTTACTCAGCATATTTCTTAGTTCAATTATTACTTCGAAAATATTGTTATAATTAGGGCTAATATCATAACAGAATTAACTTTTTATGAGACATGACATCGGATAAATTTTTACGAGACATGAAAATTCCCGCTAAACCTATCCCGACCACATGTCGTCGTTATAAGGTTGCTCAGAATTGAAATCTGGTCAAGCTCTATAAGGTTAGTACTTGTGTGCTATAGTGACGACAAATGTGATCGGTATAAGGGTGACCAGGTTAGATAAGTTTTCTTGTAGCGTAAAACAATTAAGTGGACTAAAGAAATGCATACAATAATACAAAATTCTAAAAAAATATCTTAGATCATAATATACGTCAATTAAATGCCTGTGCCAATATTGAAAGGAAATAGGGAAATACCAAGAACCCACATATATCCTACATTAACATATATGTCTCTTGTCGTTACCAATGTTGCCACCTTCTTCGTCACATGGGTTGTCCTTACCCTTAACTACAAGCATCCATAGATACCGTATATTAGCACCTCCTTATATCTATCGGCCCTACACTTTGATTAATAACGTCTTCTAAAGGTCGTTTGTTGACTTGGCCCTAGAGTTGGCAGTTGGCACTCTGCAAAGCCCGCAAAATACGTTGGATGTTTCATATGTCTCACTGGTTGATTGAAGACTTGTAACTAATTCAGATTATTTGAACATTCACAAGAAATACCTTATAAGTTACTTGACCGAAATTGACACAGATACTTTAAAGACATTAACATATCATGTATCTAAAAGAATGATAAATTGGTAATCGATGTATCGAACAAACGTGCAACACTCAAGGATACTCGAGAACTAAGACCAAGTGGACACTTATATCCTTGGAACATATTTTCCCGCAGTGTCTGGTCGGGTTTACTTTCATGGTCGATGAGGGATTAATCTTGATAAAGGTTTAAAAGTTTAAAGAGTTTGAGTTTGAGTCGGTTTAGTTTATTAAATTAGGAATATGATTTGGTTATTATTATTAATTTATTTGGTTTCCTAGTTTGAGTCTAATTAAGTTTCTTAATAAGCAAGTCATAGTTTTAGTATACATAGATGGTTTAGGGTTATTGTATTTTGTGTGGTTTTCGTTCTTAATAATATTGAAAGAGTCGTGAGGAGTTCTCACAAAATTATCGGTGTTGTTCATGTTGCTCGATCCAATTAAGTCCAACAATTGGTATCAGAGCGTGTGTTCAAAGAGGCCTGTGAAGACGTGAGACAGGTGATTGGAGGGACGGCTGCTTGGTTAATAAGAACAGGAAGGAAGAAACGGTTGAATTTAATTCAACTAGAGTAATAAAGAAGAATCATAATTACAAGCTAGCACACACGTGGGAAAATCTCAACATAAGCAATCAGAAGAATTTTGGAAAAGGTAAAAAAAAATAATAAGTTAACAGCATGGTTGCTTGCTTAAGTCAAAAGTGGTGAATTAATAAGAAAACTAATTATATCGACCACTTCGTTTAACGCAAAGGAAGAGAATGGAATTTGCAAGAAGATAAGCGATCGAGCAAGAAGAAGAGTACGAAAACCGAACCGAAGACGAGAGCAACAAGGAAGAAGACTAAACCCACCTGAGAAGACGGATTGCAATATTGTAGCAATCAAACAATGAAGAAGACGATCGTATCTGTGTGAACGATCAAGAAGAGACGAAAACGGTCGTATCTGTGTGAACAATTGAGAAGAAAAATCAACGTCAATCTCTGTGATTCGTTGAAAGAAGAAGACGCAACGTTAATATGTGTGATTCGTTGAAAGAAGCAGTAGCGTAAATCTGTGTGATTCGCTGTGATCGTATCTGTGTGAGCGATCAAAGAGAACGATCTGTGTGACGTTAAGAAGATTCGAAGAAAATAATGGCTGATAATGCAAACAATGCAGGGAATGTCCCGGTTCGAGAAAACAACAATACCTCGTTTCAAGTACCAAGGTTGACAACAACGAACTACAACACTTGGACAATTTTAATGGAGTCAGTTTTGGATGCACAAGGATTGTGGGAGACAATTAAGCCAGTAACCGGTGGGGTCGTCGATGAAAAGAAGAACAAGATTGCAAGAGCGATTCTCTATCAAGCTTTACCAGAGGATATACTCCTTCAAGTTGCTAGGAAGCGAAGTGCGAAAGACATATGGGAAGCTTTACGTGTAAGGTTTCTTGGTGATGACAGGGTACAAAGGGCACATTTAGCAAGTTTAAAAATAGAATTTGAGCAACTCCGAATGAAGGAGACAGATACGATTGAAGAGTTTGCTGGAAAGTTAGCCGGATTTGTTTCAAGATATACTAGTCTTGGTTCAAATCTCGAAGATGAAGTATTAGTGCGAAAGCTGTAACACCCCGTGACCGCAGCGGAAACGTAAACGGGATGCAATAGACACCTCTGATATCAACCACATTGTTTATAAAGAAAACTGAATACATTAATATACTTCAAATTACATTATCTCATATTTCATTACCGTCTAGGTGATACACACATCATACAATACGATACATAATTCTATTTAATATAATGTATCATAACATCCCGCACACAAATCTTACACACATCAAGCACTTAGAACGTAAGCAATCACTTCATCTTAATCGTACCTGAAAAGCATGTGAGAAAACGGGTCAACTACGAATAGTTGGTGAGTTTCACAATTCGAGTAAACCATGATAAATCAATATCATAATATAATATTATCGATGTAATTGTGCTGAGCCCACAAGTAAAACCTCTGACTATCCACATACAACCCCGGGGCATACTCCGCCCACGGACCTGCCCCAAACCGCTATGCCTAACATTACATAGCATTAAATATATAACAACAAAATAGACATGTGCAACTGGCTGGGAAACATCAACAAATCCATGCCGGACCAGTTGGGTTTGTCAGACCAATAGTACTATTCACACTCTACCGGCTTTTAGCTAATCACTCGTGTTGCGGGGCCTTTCAATGTTAGCAACTCAGACAATTACCATCTTAGTACATTTCCGTACTATTCCCGTACAATAAAATATATATAAATACACGCAAATCCATGCGTTCAGTATGTACTTAAACGTTTCAATAGTAACATGCTTTCCGCCCCGGGAAAATATTTAAAAAAAATTCAGAAAAAGGGGCTCGTGAAACTCACCTTATCGTAAACAAGCAGGTAACACAGTACGCAGCTACTAATCCAGATCTGTAATACGATCCCTAAGTTCGTTACTATACAATCACTATTAATATAACTTTAACCGTGCTAACCGGTACCTCTGGGACACTGTTAACCCAGTACTGTACCCGTTCCGGGGGCAATGTTAACCCAGAAACACTTCTCCGGACTCAGATTGTGATATCGTTTAGAGTTCAATAGTTAAAATTACTATTAGTTCGTTTTCCCCGTTTTGCGTGCCTAGCACGGTTATCTGTTTTTACGTTTCAAAAATGGGTTTGGTCACACACGACCCGAAAATAGTTGTTGACTGATAATTTAATTAAAGTTGTGAAATTAGAGCTCGGTTTAGACGCCCCGATTGGCCGCGGGACCCGTTTCCGTCTTTAGTGTACCGGAAACTGTTAAATCGGATAAAATTACTTTTACTTGTTTAACTCAGTTATATGAAAATAGTTCATTTTTAGGGTTTTTATACACCAGTCAGCTCGTTTAGGCGAACTTTACCGGTTTACGCGTTTTAAGCTTTAAAAGTTTGTTTTTTTAGCACAAATAATTATCCGTTTAATCTCGGATCTTGAAATTTTGCACAAATCACTTTTTGACAGTGGGGAATTTTATAAAAATATTTCCAGAATTAATTTTTATATTTAAAATTTATTTATCTATTTTTAAACACCATTTAAACACTAAATATGTCGTAAATACCAAACAACCTTAAAAAAATCCCAAATTTTTCCTGGATGACCCCTGCCATCCCCATAGTTCCCTGTAATTTTTCCAGAACCAAAATCTCTTTTTACATGCCATTTTCACTAAAACCGAGCTAGAAAACCCTAGAACTCGTTTAACCGAAAAGCCTACTTAGACTTCTCCAACGGACCTAAAATTTTGTGTGTGACTTTTACATGTTATAAAAAGCTTATCTGGAATTTTCCAGAATTTTTCATGATACTTAACTATTTTTCACCATTTTTAGCCAAAACTGAGCATTAAATTCACCAAATATTCATCATTTGTCCAAAAATTACCAAATTTTCTCAGATCTCATATTTTCATGTGTAAATCATCTATGTGAAATTTCTTAGCCTAACTCTAAACGTACCACAATCTGTCCAAAACACTCATAACCGAACATAAACCGAATATACATTTTGTTTTCCGCCACTACAAGCTACAAACTCGTCTTTCCGCCTTATCTACCACTAAATACAGAACCTACAACCAACATACCACAATACCAAGCAAGTTACACTCACCATCAAGCCTCTTACACTATAGTTTCGGTTATTGTTTCAAAACTAAAGTTTAAACCGTAAAAATTCGTTTTTGGCTCGTTTAACTCCTTTCTTGGACCAAGATCCCTTGTATAACCCGTATACATCACTTGATCATGCAAGAATCGGTTTCATCTCGGGTTTTCACCCTTTTTCACTTGAAACCTCATTTTCTTTCAAATAAACTCAAGAAAAGAAGATGAACACGTAAATAACTCGATTTTTACCTCGGTTTTCTTGCTAAAATTCTGGATTTTTGGCTCATAGAATGGAGAGGGATGAAGGATGTTGAATGTTGTTTACCAAAAAAAATAACAAGGCAAAGGGGTTTATCCCCTATGCCGATCGGAAGTCAAGGGGGGTGGGGTGGGACCCACCTTTCCAATTCTAGCCACACATTTGGATTTTGGAAATCCGGATAATGTTGTGGATAATCTGGTTCAGTTCGTTTTTCGGTTAAATGTTTAATTCGGCTTAAAACGGGGCTAAAATAGTCGTTTTCGGCTTAAAAATAGAGATTTATATAAAACCGATTTAAAAACTTTAAAAACTTAAACCATGACATTTATTAACTTAAAACATCATATTATTAGTAATTGCGCATCTTTTTCGGCTTGATCGATTGTCTCTTGCTCGGTTTGGTATTGAAGGTTTCATTTAATGTACCGACGTACCATTAAATCGAAAATTCTTTTTCTGTGCTGTACTTTACTTATCCCGAAGCATTAATGCTTCGTAAAATTACTAAATATTATAGATATCGTCTATATATGAACCCTCGATTCGTTCGGGTTTCAATAACTATCGATCGATTAATCGCACATTCAATACGATGAATTATATATTCACGTACAATCAATACAGTGAACCATGTATTCTCGTATAATTACTATGGTAATTCATGTACCCGACATTAAATATAACGTAACTATTGTCTACCGGTTAGGGTATACCTGGTTTCGTCGGAATCGTTACATTCTCCCCCCGTTAAGAAATTTCGTCCTCGAAATTTTACACGCCCACTATCCCCTTCCGAGAGAAAGGTGGGGGTTTTTCCTTCAGAATTCACCCTCGCGTTACCAGGTATAATCTGATCCTCGCTGTGAATTCCACTTAATCTTAATCCATAAAGCTTGGTGTGTCCAAACTGTTTAGTTTTCCCGTCTACTATCTCTACGAAATTATTTATGATATCAAGCATGACTTCTATGAGTACCTCCATTACTAGTACTCTCGTTGCCTCATCGCTTAGGTACTTTTCAATCCATATACATGGCAAAACATCATGTATAGTACTTAGCCCCTGGAGTACTTTAATCGATAACCTAAATGACCAATCATGGAGATAGTCTCATAAGGTCCAATATATTAAGGAGCTATTTTCGGTTTTGCCAAACCTTATATCACCTCTCGAAGGTGATGCCTTGAAAATGCCTTGTCACCTCTTTCCAGTGACAATGGTTTCCTTTGAATGTTGGCTTAAATCCTTTGCCAATCTCGCGCTGCTTTCAACTTATCTTAAATATTATAAATCCGATTGGTTGTTTCTCGAATCAATTCAAATCTTATGGCTTGAGTGACGCCCATTTTCAATTTAACAAATTGGTGATAATTACTTCACCCATAGAAAGCTTCAAGCTCTCGATGCTTCCTTCCCCGCCTTCCAATAATGGAAGTAGGATGACTATTTCGATCTATGCGCTTCGTCCATGATTAAATCACGAAGGTAATGGAGGGTCGGGATCCAAACCCGATTTTTGAAATAGAGAATTTCGTCCACGCGCTGTTCGAATTTCTTCTCATTGCCATAAAGTCCCTCCTTTTCCAATTGTTCCTCTTTCAACGCCTCATGTTGAGCGACTCGAATCAGGTCCGAAAGGTTCGACTGGACTATCATCCCTAGCGCTCTCACTCGCAATGGCTTAACCCGATCTTTCCTACTCAAGGCATCGGCTACGACGTTAGCCTTGCCGGGGTGATACGGATGTCACAGTCATAATCTCTTAACAACTCGACCCATCTTCGTTGCCTCATATTCAGTTCTTTCTGATCGAATATGTGCTGCAAACTTTTATGATCGGTGAAGATGGTGCACTTTGTACCGTAGAGATAATGTCTCCAGATTTTAAGCGCGAAGATAACCGCTCCCGGTTCTAAGTCATGCGTAGTGTAATTTTTCTCGTGTACTTTTAACTGTCGGGAAGCATAGGCTATAACCTTATTATTCTGCATCAGCACGCATCCTAACCCTCTACGCGATGCGTCACAATACGCGACAAAACCATCGTCTCCATCGGGGAGACTTAAAATCGGCGCTTGGCACAATTTTTGCTTTAACGTTTGAAACGCCGTTCCCTGCTCTTCTCCCCATTCATACTTTCGATCCTTTTGAGTCAGGAAAGTTAAAGGTTGAGCGATGCTGGAAAAGTTCTCTATAAATCGACGATAATATCCAGCTAAACCTAAGAATTGGCGGTTTTCCTTTGGCGATTTAGGCGATTGCCAATTCTTAATTGCTTCAACCTTACTCGGATCAACGTGTATTCCTTGATGGTTTACAACGTGACCGAGGAATTGCACTTCTTGCAACCAGAAGTTACACTTAGAGAATTTTGCATACAACTTCTCCTGATTCAGAAGCTCTAAAATTATTCTTAAGTGTTGCTCGTGCTCTTCTTTACTTTTCGAGTAGATCAAAATATCGTCAATAAACACGATGACGAATTTGTCGAGGTAGGGTTTACAGACTCGATTCATGAGGTCCATGAACACTGCCGGCGCATTTGTTAGTCCGAAAGGCATAACTAAGAACTCGTAATGGCCGTAACGAGTCCGGAATGCGGTTTTTGGGATATCTTCTTCCAGAATTATAACCTGATGGTATCCCGATCTAAGATTGATTTTTGAGAAATAGCTCGCACCTTGCAGCTGATCAAACAGATCATCAATTCGGGGAAGAGGGTACCTATTTTTGATTGTTAACTTGTTCAACTCCCTGTAATCAATGCACATTCTAAGGCTCCCGTCCTTCTTTTTCACGAATAATACAGGTGCACCCCACGGGGATGACTAGGACGTATAAATCCTTTATCCAACAATTCTTGCAACTGATTGGATAATTTTTGCATCTCGGACGGTGCAAGTCAGTAGGGTGCCTTAGCAACAGGGCCAGCTTGAGGTATTAAATCGATTCTGAATTCGACCTGTCGGGTTGGCGGTAATCCAGGAAGTTCTTCTGGGAAAACTTGTGGAAATTCGCGTACCACCGGGATATCATCCACCCGTTTCTCCTCAGAATCTGTGGCCGTCAAGCTTGCTAGATACGCCACGCATCCCTGGCGTAAATATTTTAACACCTTGAGGTGGGATATAAATGGTATCATTGTGCCCGACTTCTCTCCTTGCACTAACATCTCTTCGTCATCCGACACCCGGATCTTGACGATTTTTTTTCACAGTTTATTTCCACTTTGTTACGTGCTAACCAATCCATTCCCACTATCACGTCAAAACTACCTAATTCTACCGGTAATAAGTCAATCAGGAAGGATTGATCGTTCAGAACAAAAGGGCAATTCCGAACTATCTGATTAACTATCATGGTTTTACCGTTAGCGACTTCTACGGTATAAGGTTCTATGGTTTCACTAATCGGTATCTTTCCAAATGGTAGGAGGTTAACAGGAACTAACTTCTATCGGCGACCGTAAAAATATCACTGAAGCCTATTGATTTAAAACTACGACGTACTTAATACCACCTTTGGATCATGCGTGCTTTATTCGAATTACTCACAAAAGCACGGCTCCTTGCTTGATCAGAGGTTGATGCTTGTCATGAGGTTCGTCTTCCAACGACTCCTTGGTTCAACTTTGGGCAATTTCTCTTGAAACGTCCTGTACTGCCACATTCATAGCAAGTACAACTGTTTGGCATAATTTGATTTCTTTGGATGGATTGTTATTGAAGTTGTTGGGTTCAGAGTGGTTGTACGCGAATGGGTTGGGGTTGCCGGTTCACATGGCTTTAATTGGTTCTACAATCGGGGCATTACGTCCATCTTTACCATACCTGTGGCCTACTATCACTCGACATTCTTCTTCCTGCCGATAACCATATTTTCCACATTTAGGGAAGGACCCTTCATGCGGTTCATGTTTTCACACCAGAACTAGTCTTAGTATAATTCTGGGTTGTAGGACATACCTACTTATTCAAAAGCCTATCTTGCACTATACCTTTATCATTTCTCTTCTTTAACACTCGACGTCTCACCTAACGTCCTTCCAGTCCGCTTCCCATAGAGTCAAATATATCAATGCTGGCTTGTGACACAACCCTTCCAAAGGTTGTATATTTTACAGGATTGACTATACTCCTTATCGATGGAGTTAGTCCCCATTATGGCGCTCACTTCGCTTAGTTTCAGGAGTAATTAGCCATATTACCAGACATGACATTTCCTTCAAACGATTAGCGTGTTCTAAGTGATCAGCACACAACATTTCTATCTACCATAGCTCAGTTTCCAATCTCTGAACTTAATTACTCGAATAAAAGTGCTCTAGCACAAGAATTTTAAATTCTGACCATATCGTCTGAGTAATAATCTTCTAACTATAATTTTGTACCATCGTGTTCCATCACGATACAACATAATCTACCAACATATCTGTAGCATATTTCACTACACAATGTTCTAGACTCTTACCAATATCCTTAACCATTTCGATCTTTTCTATCCACTCGCTAATCTATTCCTCCCTTTACCATCAGTAAACTATTAATAATTTCCTTAACACAACCAACAAACATATCCTTCATACCGGATCTAATTCATTACGACTACTATTCTTGTTTAGTTTATAACTAAAACTTGTAGTCATAATAGTATTCGGTGGGACATTATCACTCTCAGTAATACCACCAAGAATTGAAATATTCATATTCATGTGATTGCTCAATCTATAATTCTGCGATCACATTTGCATCAACACTAGCAGTGATCTGTGATACGACATTCGGTATCATCATCTGCTATCTTTGAGCAATCAACTGAATCATATCAATCTCCATCATTGGAGTTACTCTTTTTATGTCATTCTGCCGTACCCATCCCGTACGCAGTAATCAATATTAATTTCACCGTATAACTCGTTACCAGATTAATCATAACAGCAGGTACACATACACACCAAATATTATCATACATATTACACATACCAGTATCTAGTATATATGTCCCACAAATATAATAACATATGGACTTATCCTGACGTCGGTTAACGTTTAAATATGTTTCATAACCCTTGTCACCAACTGACATATAGATCTTTCTCAACAAAGATTAATGTTTAATATGCTTGATTTCAATATCCTTCTGCATGTCAGCATAACCGATACATGCTCACCGTGAGCACCAAACGATTACGTACCACGGAGTTATAATATCCGTGTCTATTTGTATATCCGGCATACATAGTATACCACCTAAGAACGAACAACCAACTATGCTATAATGATTCCAACACCTCTTTGTGCATGGGTAATTATTCTATTCGAGTATACATGGGTATAGGCATCTAACGGATGTAAGGATAACATAGGGAGTTGCAAGGTTCAAGGTAATCGCGCAACCCATGTTGCCTTCAAATAGTATCAATTACTATTATGGGAAAATCTATCACTTGCTCAGTCAATGTCCTCAGGCGTTCTAGGTTCGCTAAAATCGGTAACTCTCGATCTGGAGGTGGTATGTCTCATATGTTTGAGAGTGAGAAATACACATATATATTTCTATATATTATTTTTATCTGCTCATTTATTATCAAATTTATTGTTATTATTATTATTATTTTTATACCTTAATGGAATAAGAATGGGTTCAGGTACAGGTCCGTCCGTACATGAGGGTCGGCGGTTCGGGTGAACATAGGGGGTTATTAAGATATACGGTATCGCGTTGGTAGGGTAAGGGATTTATCAATTTTGGTCGGGAGTGACGGTTACTAGATATTTCTGGTTAATGTCAAACGGGAGATCTAACTTGGTACTATCATAACTATGGCCCGATAAGTCAGACTTATCATCAACCGATGGTCTAGAAATTTCAGCATCCTCGGTACTTTTATTATTTCATCCCCCGGTTCCTTATCCGGGTCCTATTTCTCAATACATGTACCCACAAGATATGTACATATATATATATACACATTAGTACGCATAAATAATATTATATACTTTACACATATGTTGCCATTTTTACCTATTAATGTACCCAGCGACTTCCCCTGAATTCCCTCGTGCAGACAAGTCTATTATTATGTTCCGGACCATAATAACTCACTTGTCCGACCGAGTTCATCCCGATACTCGTCACCATATATTATTAGTTGATATTCAGATCCCATAATACTTGAGTTACTGGTTATATTTTAGGTATCTTTTAAAGACATCCTAATTCTTTATAACCAATGGCTCTGATACCAAGTTCTGTAACACCCCGTAACCGCAGCGGAAACGTAAACGGGATGCAACAGACACCTCTGATATCAACCACATTGTTTATAAAGAAAACTGAACACATTAATATACTTCAAATTACATTAATCATATTTCATTACCGTCTAAGTGATACACACATCATACAATACGATACATAATTCTATTTAATATAATGTATCATAACATCCCGCACACAAATCTTACACACATCAAGCACTTAGAACGTAAGAAATCACTTCATCTTAATCGTACCTGAAAAGCATGTGAGAAAACGGGTCAACTACGAATAGTTGGTGAGTTTCACAATTCGAGTAAACCATGATAAATCAATATCATAATATAATATTATCGATGTAATTGTGCTGAGCCCACAAGTGAAACCTCTGACTATCCACATACAACCCCGTGGCATACTCCGCCCACGGACCTGCCCCAAACCGCTATGCCTAACATTACATAGCAAAAATATATAACAACAAAATAGACATGTGCAACTGGCTGGGAAACATCAGCAAATCCATGCCGGACCAGTTGGGTTTGTCAGACCAATAGTACTATTCACACTCTACCGGCTTTTAGCTAATCACTCGTGTTGCAGGGCCTTTCAATGTTAGCAACTCAGACAATTACCATCTTAGTACATTTCCGTACAATCCCCGTACAATAAAATATATATAAATACACGCAAATCCATGCGTTCAGTATGTACTTAAACGTTTCAATAGTAACATGCTTTCCGCCCCGGGGAAATATTTAAAAACAATTCAGAAAAAGGGGCTCGTGAAACTCACCTTATCGTAAACAAGCAGGTAACACAGTACGCAGCTACTAATCCGGATCTGTAATACGATCCCTAAGTTCGTTACTATACAATCACTATTAATATAACTTTAACCGTGCTAACCGGTACCTCTGGGACACTGTTAACCCAGTACTGTACCCGTTCCGGGGGCAATGTTAACCCAGAAACACTTCTCCGGACTCAGATTGTGATATCGTTTAGAGTTCAATAGTTAAAATTACTATTAGTTCGTTTTCCCCGTTTTACGTGCCTAGCACGGTTATCCGTTTTTACGTTTCAAAAATGGGTTTGGTCACACACGACCCGAAAATAGTTGTTGACTGATAATTTAATTAAAGTTGTGAAATTAGAGCTCGGTTTAGACGCCCCGATTGGCCGCGGGACCCGTTTCCGTCTTTAGTGTACCGGAAACTGTTAAATCGGATAAAATTACTCAAATAATCCGAATTATTTTCGGATGATTTATTTTTACTTGTTTAACTCAGTTATATGAAAATAGTTCATTTTTAGGGTTTTTATACACCAGTCAGCTCGTTTAGGCGAACTTTACCGGTTTACGCGTTTTAAGCTTTAAAAGGTTGTTTTTTTTTAGCACAAATAATTATCCGTTTAATCTCGGATCTTGAAATTTTGCACAAATCACTTTTGACAGTGGGGAATTTTATAAAAATATTTCCAGAATTAATTTTTATATTTAAAATTTATTTATCTATTTTTAAACACCATTTAAACACTAAATATGTCGTAAATACCAAACGACCTTAGAAAAATACCAAATTTTTCCTGGATGACCCCTGCCAACCCCATAGTCCTCTGTAATTTTTCCAGAACAAAAATCTCTTTTTACATGCCATTTTCACTAAAACCGAGCTAGAAAACCCTAGAACTCGTTTAACCGAAAAGCCTACTTAGACTTCTCCAACGGACCTAAAATTTTGTGTCTAACTTTTACATGTTATAAAAAGCTTATCTGGAATTTTCCAGAATTTTTCATGATACTTAACTATTTTTCACCATTTTTAGCCAAAACCGAGCATTAAATTCACCAAATATTCATCCTTTGTCCAAAAATTACCAAATTTTCACAGATCTCATATTTTCATGTGTAGATCATCTCTGTGAAATTTCGTAGCCTAACTCTAAACGTACCACAATCTGTCTAAAACACTCATAACCGAACATAAACCGAATATACCTTTTGTTTTCCGCCACTACAAGCTACAAACTCGTCTTTCCGCCTTATCTACCACTAAATACAGAACCTACAACCAACATACCACAATACCAAGCAAGTTACACTCACCATCAAGCCTCTTACACTATAGTTTCGGTTATTGTTTCAAAACTAAAGTTTAAACCGTAAAAATTCGTTTTTGGCTCGTTTAACTCCTTTCTTGGACCAAGATCCCTTGTATAACCCGTATACATCACTTGATCATGCAAGAATCGGTTTCATCTCGGGTTTTCACCCTTTTTCACTTGAAACCTCATTTTCTTTCAAATAAACTCAAGAAAAGAAGATGAACACGTAAATAACTCGATTTTTACCTCGGTTTTCTTGCTAAAATTCTGGATTTTTGGCTCATAGAATGGAGAGGGATGAAGGATGTTGAATGTTGTTTACCAAAAAAAATAACAAGGCAAAGGGGTTTATCCCCTATGCCGATCGGAAGTCAAGGGGGGTGGGGTGGGACCCACCTTTCCAATTCTAGCCACACATTTGGATTTTGGAAATCCGGATAATGTTGTGGATAATCTGGTTCAGTTCGTTTTTCGGTTAAATGTTTAATTCGGCTTAAAACGAGGCTAAATTGGTCGTTTTCGGCTTAAAAATAGAGATTTATATAAAACCGATTTAAAAACTTTAAAAACTTAAACCATGACATTTATTAACTTAAAACATCATATTATTAGTAATTGCGCATCTTTTTCGGCTTGATCGATTGTCTCTTGCTCGGTTTGGTATTGAAGGTTTCATTTAATGTACCGACGTACCATTAAATCGAAAATTCTTTTTCTGTGCTGTACTTTACTTATCCCGAAGCATTAATGCTTCGTAAAATCACTAAATATTATAGATATCGTCTATATATGAACCCTCGATTCGTTCGGGTTTCAATAACTATCGATCGATTAATCGCACATTCAATACGATGAATTATATATTCACGTACAATCAATACAGTGAACCATGTATTCTCGTATAATTACTATGGTAATTCATGTACCCAACATTAAATATAACGTAACTATTGTCTACCGGTTAGGGTATACCTGGTTTCGTCGGAATCGTTACAAAAGCTGTTAGATTCGGTGCCAAAGAAGTATCTTCAGATTGTTGCTTCTATTGAGCAATATTCAGATCTTGACACCATGCCATTCGAAGAAGCAATAGGCAGGTTGAAGGCCTATGAGGAACGAATCAGAGAGCAAGACGAGACGGGTGATAGCAGTCAAAGTAAGTTGTTGCTAACTAAAATTGATGGACAGGAAAGTTCGAAGAATGAAGAGGATGTTTGTGAATGTTGTGGACGAGGGAAAAGTGACAATGGACGTGGCCGAGGTAGAGGACGTGGTGTTGGACGAGGTAGAGGAGGTCGGTTCCAACCCAGTGAAAATCAAAAGGAGAAAGGTATGGGTCGAGGTAAAGCTCATATCAGATGCTATAGCTGTCTTGAGTATGGTCATTTTGCATATGAGTGCCCCGAGCCAAACCCGAAAGAAGAAGCTACTAATTTGGTTCATGAAGATTTGGATCCAACACTATTTTGAAGAGTAACGAGTCCATATCAAGATTAAGGGGGTGACTGAGGGATTAATCTTGATAAAGGTTTAAAAGTTTAAAGAGTTTGAGTTTGAGTCGGTTTAGTTTATTAAATTATGAATATGATTTGGTTATTATTATTAATTTATTTGGTTTCCTAGTTTGAGTCTAATTAGGTTTCTTGATAAGCAAGTCATAGTTTTAATATAAATAGATGGTTTAGGGTTATTGTATTTTGTGTGGTTTTCGTTCTTAATAATATTGAAAGAGTCGTGAGGAGTTCTCACAAAATTATCGGTGTTGTTCGTGTTGCTCGATCCAATTAAGTCCAACAGTCGATTAGTTGGGGTTAATGGAAAATTAATGATGTGTTATTGAATAATATTGTAAGCACTAAACCAATACTTGTTAATGGCAGTGTCTTCAGTTAGATAATAACAAGGAAGTTTCGTCACGACTTTGTAGTAGTTAAGTGGTACCAAAATCATTACCTTGACTTGCTAGTGGGCCAATTTATTTTATTTTATTTTATTTTTCAAATTCGTTGTTCTTTTGGTCTTTAGTCAATCACGTTATTTAAAAATGTGGGGTTTGGGGGCTTGAAAGCCACTCAGTTAAGTCTGAAAAACGTCGGATGGCTTAGGATTTGGTGGCAATTCAATAATGATACTCTCTTTTGCTAAAAGAATCCGTTACATAAAAATAACTTAAAACAACGCTAAACGGAACAAAAGTACAAAATAACATGAGAACGTTAAGCTCGTGGTAACACAATTTCAGTTGCAAAAAAATAAAATAATAACTAGATGTAAAATTAATTCTAACTTTTACTACGACAAGAATATAACCTACTTAAAGTATAAAGACCTCCTTGGTGAGAGTTCGAATGAATCTTATTAAGTGTAGGGGTTTTCCTTTTATAGCCAGAATAAGAGCTTCTTCAAGTTAGTTGAGCTTCGATAAGGACGTGTAAGGTTATGTCCTTGTTTTAACTTGCACACGTGAGTTAACCCTTTTTGGCGAAAGGTATAATCATGTTTCAAGTAGGCGTTGAAAGTCACTAAGCTTGTTTTTAGCAGACTTTTATTTTAAGTCATATCCTATTTGGCTTTTCAGAAGTCATCGTGTTGAGGTTTCTAGCTTTTGGGCTTCCGTGCTTAGAAACTAGTGTGCATGCTTGTAACTTATTGGCTTCTGAGACTTGTCTCTAGTGACAGACCTAGAATTTTTTTCACGGGGTCGGAAATTTGCAGGTGTCGTATGTTTATCGTTATGTGATATTCTTTTCAGCATTATTCGGGTCGGGTCGTATAACAAAAAAGTAATCAAACTACATTTTAAATTAAGTTGGACCTATATATTATTACTATAAATAATAATAAACAAATAAACTAGAAAAAAAAGGATAGTTATCTTTACATCAAATTAAAGCATTCTAAATATCTCCATTTCTATAATTACCAATGTTTTAAAAACCGGTATTTTACTAGTACTGGATTGAGCTAAAAAATGGTACAACCGGTTGAACCGGGTTATACCTGAAGGTTCAACCGGTTGAAAAGTTTACCTTATAAATTCCTATAAATGTAACTTCAATCCAAAAACAACCCAAAACTAAATGATTCTTATAACAAAAAATAATCAAAAAGTTAAACCGTATTAGAAAAATAATGCAAAAGCAATCAATTTTAAAAAAATAGTCCTAAAGTTTACAAGTTTTAATGTTAATTGTTGGGTTAAAAGTATTTTTGAAAGATATGGGCCGCAAATATCAAAAATTTACGGGCTTTAAACCGGTTTTTTGGTTGATGGTTGGTCAATTTGTATATGTTTTAGTTCGTTTATTCATTAGTTTTAATCATTTATTGTAGGAACTTCGATACTTCATACGTGTTTATATGTTGCAGGTCTTTGAATGTTAAATATGCTAAATTGGGACTTGTACGAGCATGGGATGAAGTCTTGGGATGATCAGGGAGCAAACGGAAGCTAACAAAAGTGGAGAATTGAGCCTAAGCATGTTATACAAGCATTGGATTGGAAACAAGACGAAAACATGGAATTTTATGTCTCAGCGTAACTTACTCTGGGCCTGGCGTAACTTACTCCAGGACCTGACATAAAGGGCGTAAGAAACTTATAAAACAATTGTGTTTGGCGTAGGAAAACAAGACCTGGCGTAGCTTACGCTAGGTAGGGAGTAACTTACGTCGGGTACTGATAAGTGATGCGAACTTACGAGTTTTTTAGGGTATAAAAAGGAATAATAAACCCTAACTCGGGAGAGACTTCTCTTGGCCGTTTTGGAACATCTTGGGACGATTTTGGGAGCTAAGAAACACCAATAAACATCATTCGATCAATGCCTAACGGATTCCAATAATCAATTGAAGATCTAATGGCCACATGAGAGGCTAATTCTCTCCGATTCATTCCCGGGATGTAGAGTTTGTATTTATTTCAGTTTTGATTGTAACCAAGAACACACTATTTTTAATTGTCTTTGATTGATCTATGAGTATTGATATTTAGTATTGCCGTGCATTCAATCAGTTTAGGTTTACGTTGATCAGAATGATTAGTTTGTCGGTTGCTATAGTAATTGCTCATAGGGTTGTTTAACTAGATTGAATACAACGAAGCACACAATTGCCCTTAGTTGAGTCACACTGGCAAGGACCGTTTGATAACCAGTGCCGTGTGTTAGCGATTGTTGGTGCCTAAACGTTTAACTCGTTAATCAGTCTTTAGTCAGTCTGTGATAATTAATCTGTTAGGTTGCATGAGAAAACTGTTTAATTGCATTCTTGAACCCCGGGGATGAGTCTTCTTTGTTAATTGTTTGAATTCGTGAATTTGCTTAATCAATATTTAAACCAATTTATTTGCTTGTGTGATCAGCACTAAAATCTATTACTTCATAATATTAGAAATCTTTTACACGATTACATTGACCACATACTGCTGGTGGATACGATACCTTATTTACCATATCTACTTAGGTTATTTAGGTTTTTGGATGACTCAAATGACGGTCATCACCGGTAAAATCGGTATTTTAGACAAAAACCGCCGGTACAGTGTTCTAGCAAACTGGTCATAGATACCGAACTCAAAATACCGGCCTAGGGTGCGAAATTCGGTTTAACTGGTTCAACCAGCCGGTTTGCACCGGTTTTTAAAACACTGATAATTACACTAAAAATTACTATATATATATTTTTTCTCTTTTTCAATTAATATTATTTTTTATACTTTTATTATTACATTTTCTCTATTCTCCAATCACAGCCACTTAAAAAACGTTAAAAAAATAGAGCGGGTGATGTAGTCTAAAATATACATATCTACAATCTTAAATATATATAAACGAAAAGTCCGTATTTTTTCTCAAGCCACCAGATTGTATTATTTGTAAATGGTGGTTTCTCATGCATTTAACCCAAATTTACGGATATGGGTCTCACCAAACTCAGATAGCCATTAAACGGGTTATAACATGTAAATATATTAAAAATTAATTTCACCAAATATATAATATAAAAATCCTATAAAATAGGGATATAATAGAAGTTAATATCTAATTTAAAAAAAAGATATTATTAATAACTATGAAACAATTTTATAGTAAAAAAATAAGCGGGTCATGGGTCTCATCAAATCCATATAGCTTTTAAACGGGTTATGCAATCTCATTTATTTGTAAAGCACTTTCATCATCAAACCCTAAGTATATTATTAATTTCCTTACAATAAATAAAATTAAAATAAAATAAATATATAGTAATATTAGAAACACGTAAAATGTAAAACAAACCCCGTACTCAAACTGTAACACCCCGGCTAAAGCGGAAACGCCTGAGTGTGACGTACAGATTGCCCAAAACACATGTGAGACTATTAAGTGACAATATTATCATTAATTGATTTAAACATCAAGTACACAAGTTTGTAATAAGAAATACATGAAAAATTACAAGAACAATTTCACAACTTATCCATTTTTTGATATACCCTAAGTTCTAATGTCTTCATGTGTCAACTTCGAATAGATGTACCTGTAGCATATATATAAAATAATGTCAACTATATGAATAGTTGGTGAGTTCACACAAGTTTTGATATATGTACATAAAAACCATACAATTCCATGAACAAGTGTAAATGAGCAAGTAAGGTCCTTTCCGGTTGGGATTGTGCACCAACGTACTCGGATAATAGCGCAAGTAAGTGTCTTTTCCGTTGGTAACAACCAACGTACTAAGATCGGGGGTCCCTATTCCACTCATAACATCGAGGTCCTTAGTGCATAGGGGGGCGTATGATCATAATGAGGAAACCATGAGCACGTAATCTTTGAGCAAGTAAGCAAATAAACACACAAATCCATGTAACGAATTGTAGTTTGTAAATAATAAGAAAACAAAATAGTAATGTTGATAGGATATATATGCTACCCCCAAAATGTGTAAAAGCGTTAAAAAGGGGGTGTGAGAAACTCACGTTTTAATTGGAATGACAAACTTGAAAAATGAAACGAAAAGCGCGTTATATGAAACCGAAGGATCGAATCTCGCGAGCTAAAATAATAAACACGATAATTACTAACTAAATAATGGAAAATAAAAGGTTGCTTTTAAGGTTCGTGGATGTTTGCTTATGTATATACTTTTACTTATTTTATAGTATTGTAATATTAAGGTTTAACGGATTTTAACGATTTATTATTATAATATTATTTATAAGTTTTATACTAAATTTTTATATAATAATGTTACGGAATTTTAGTGTTATCGGTATGATTATTAGTATAAGTGTTTGTTGATTTAGAACTTATGAAGTTACAACGACACTATATCTATTATCTATATAATTATTTAACGAGTTTTAACGAGCGGTTTGGGTTTGTAAAAGTTGATACGTGAAAGAAAATGCCAACGGAAATTAAACAACTTTTATTTATTTATAAAACTAACTTTATTTATTTTGTATAATATATATTTAATTTATTATAACTAATAAAAATAGTTTTCAAAATACAATAAAATGGGTCTGCTGTGACCCGGGTTCGACCCCGGGTCTCCATGACCACATACAGCATACCCAACCACTGGACCAAACAGATTTTGTTGCTAAAAGATGAGAGCAAATAATTATAAACACAAACCCAACTTCATCTTCTTCACATAAACCCTAGGTTTTCAATTCTCCAAAACTATTTCAAGTTTGATTGATTTAGGTTAGGGGTTTTGTTATACGGCCAAAAACAATACAAATACATATTACAATTACCTTCCAAGGTTATGATTTGACAGAGAACGGTAAGTTGGCCGGAGTGTGATGATAAGAACGAATTGATGATATAAACGAGTTTTTTAGTATGATTTTATGTCTGTAGCAAGTTTAGAAGAATATCAGGGTGCTATTTATAGCCTCAATTGATCCGTTGGATAATTAATTCACATTATTGATATTGTAATTATAATCCGACAGTTTAAAGTTTAAGATCCGAACGTTGTAGGGTGTTATTACGCATAATGGATCTTGATTAAGCATTAATATGGTGGAGAAACGAGTTTATAACATTAAAAGTTGATTAAAATGACGTTTTGAAGTGGTTTAAATGTCGCCGGCCGGAATTTGCCCTTGCCGGAAAAACGTGGGAAAGAAGGGGGGGGGGGGGGGGAGGGGCTGGGATTTTATTTATTATTATTTTAAATGAATTTTACACTTTCAACCCTTTAACTTTCATATTTCTTTTAAGTATAATTTGAAATATATTTATATATTAAACCTTGAGCTTTAGAAAGTGTTAGAAATGGAAATAACAGTTTAATGAATTTGAATTTATTTTCGTATTATACTTGATAGTTCGTGACTCGTTTAAATAAAACTTTAAATATCAGAGTCTTGTAAATTAAAAGAAACGAATAGTAAACGATTGAATTATAACTTGAATTATCGAGAATATTGTATAGATAATAAACAAAATGTACAAATACATACATACATCATAAGACGAAAATTGAAATCTATATTTATGTAAATACATACATCTATAAATAAAAACCAAAAATTATAAAAAAAAGTCGGATTTTCGGGTTTGAAAAGTAACGAATGTTACACAAACCCTAATTTAATTTCTCAATATGGATTTAGTTACACGATTCTTTTTTCTTTTATGTTTAACTTAAGAAAAGTTTTACAAAATAATATCCAAATTATAACAAATGAACATAAACGAATAAATATAAAAATTAAGTAGATAATTCATTCAACGTTTCATTAAAAAATGAAGAAACCCAACATACATTAATCAAAATAGGTTCAAGTATATTATTAACTTCTTACAATAAATAAACTAAAATCTAACAAAATACATTCACAGTATTAGAAACGAAATTTTAAACAAACCCAGTAATACGGGGGACAAAAACTAGTTTATAATATATATAAACGAAAGCTTTAAAAGCTCTCTGGTTGGCCTCTACATTGTCTCAAGCCACCAGATTGCATTATTGTAAATAGACTCATGCATTTGACCCGAATTCATGGGTATGGGTCTTACCAAACCCAGATATTTCTAAAACTGGTTATAACATCTCATTAAATTAAAAATTAATCTCACCAAATATTTTATATGAAAATCCTATAAAATAAGGATATACTAATAAATTAATATATGATTTCTTTAAAAAAAGATAGAGTTAAGTGTCATTTTAATACCTGTGGTTTGGACAACTACGCAACTTTAGTACATATTCTTTATTTTATGTAAATAGCTACCGCAGTTTTTAGTGTCTTGCATTTTTAGTACTTTTTTTAACCCCGTTAACTTTCGTTCGTTAAGTCAGGGGTATTTGTGTAATTTTATTATTTAAATGAAGGATATTTGTGTAATTTTATTATTACATTTTTCTTTTTCTTTTCTTGTTTTCTCTCTCCCCGATTATAAACCCTTCTCCATATCTTTCCCCCAAAATATCATATGAACCCTAATTCTTCAAAATCACAGATACCTCAAAATTAATCATGATTATGTGCTCTTGTGGTTCGCCAACCATCATTCGAACTTCCTAGAAGAAGATATCAACTCTATGTTTGTTTGTCAAAGGTTGTTCTGTCTACTCTTGCTGTCACAACATTTGAGCTCCCACCTAACTGTGCTATTGGAAACCAAATTTTGGAGTTCCTTTTTCACTCAAGATCTGATTTGGTGAGAAATTATTTTGCATTTAATTTATCATGTTTATCAGTAATTCAACTTTCAATGAAAGATTGTAGTTTTTATACTATAATTTTTAGCTGAAACGGATCGCAGGTAAACATTAGAAGTATTGATGAGGCTATAGTCATTGGTGCTGCTATCTCCTTGTCATTTCTGCATTTGTTTTACAGCTATTTTGATTAAAGAAAGATTTCATGCATTTTATGTGATCTATGTATAATCTTGTAATTCAATATTATTTTTAACTTGAATTTTTCGTACCTACTATGAAGTATCTTGTGCTACATCAATAAAATGTTTTAAATAATAATAATAAAGTAAATTGTTCTTCTAAAGGGATAGTATAACAGGTATAGTTGGTCAAATACAATATGCTTACCTAGTATAACAGGTATAGTTGGGAATAAGTTTATTGACTACTGATGAGCGAATTTAGGGAATCGATGGTCGATTAGGTTTATCAGTTGGGTGTTTAGAGAATTAGGGTTATTAGAAATGAGTTAGGATATGATAATAATAAAATGGGGAAGGAATAAATAAAAGAAATAAACAATTAATAAAATTACACATATACCCCTGACTTAACGGATGTAAGTTAACGGGGTTAAAAAAAGTACTAAAGTTGCAAGACTTTGAAAACTGAGGTAGCTATTTGCATAAAATAAAGAATATTTACTAAAGTTGCGTAGTTGTCCAAACTACATGTACTAAAATGACACTTAACTCAAAAAGAGATATATATATACATATATATATAGGGGATGGTTCAAGAGAGAAGTCATCTTATTGAGAGAAATGCAAGAAATGAATTGTAACCCTTAATTAATATTGATCTATGGACTACATTGATTATGACATTATTGTAATATTTGAGTTATTGTTTTTAAAGTCTTCTAATAAAAAGGGACAATGTTATAATTTATCATCCATAATTATCTAAATTTAGATTAAATGGCAGTATCATTAACTCGAGAAAAAGATTTTTAGACATTCAACCTTTGAATACATTTATTATGGACTTAAAAAGGCAAGTCATGTGATTGAAAATAATTTTACTATATTAAGATATACTCTTTAATTTTTCATAACCATGTTGTAAGCCTACATGTAATTAGTTATCACCCATGTTGCTATCATAAGCGTATGATTTTTTCCTACACATACAACAAATGGGGGAAATTTTAACATGAATAGTAATTTTAGAATGTTTAGTATTGTATGTAGGTATATGTTTATTGTGTTGGTATAAGTTGTAATGAGTATGAGTAGACAATTATTTATATGTGTAGGTTTTTATGTATGTGTAGGTTGTAATGAATATGAGTGGGCTTTAATATATGTAGGTTTTTATTTGTATGTGTAGCTTCTTGTTAATATGTGCATTACGTAATGTGAAGGTTGTAAGCGTTATGTGTAGGTGAATATGCGAAGGTTGTAACTGTTACGTAATGCGAAGGTTGTAACTATTATGTGTAGGTTAATATGTGTAAATAGTAATGTGTAGATTGTAATTGTTATTTGTTTATGTAGGTTGTTAATATGTGTAATATGTAATGTGTAGGATTACATGATATGATCTTACAGTTAATTTGTGTAGGATTATATAGTTGTGTAGTGATATGTTATTTAATAGTTGTGTATGAATGATTTCATGTGTAGGTTGTTTTTGTTTATGTAGGTGTGTGTATTTATGTCGTTTGTTTGTAATTATTACAATTTGTCAAATTTGTAATATTGTACACCATGATGTATATTTATATTCATTACTTGGTAGTTTAATAATAAAATATATATAAAAAAGAAAAATTTTCAAAAACGTGTATGCATAGAATGTGAATTTGAATATCAACATATATTGATTGATATAATCATAACCATTTTGAATTTTTAATTGATATTATTATAGTGGTTTTGAGTTTTGAACCATATAAATTATATGTTTTTTTGATAAATTGATTTTATCAATAACCAAGAAACTAAAAAAATTGTTCTGATACACGCATGAAAAAAACAATGATTATATGTTTTTAATGTTAATTAACAAATATAGAAATTAATAAAAGAAATAAAATGAAACTTTCTAAAACTTTAATACCTACCAAATATAAAAATTAAAATCCTTACCATTATACCCTTGGATATAATTAAAAGGAAAAAATAAAAGAAAAAATTTGATTGGTTGGAATAACTTCTTACACTTCTTGCAATAAAATGACTTCTCTTTTGAACTTAAACACACATATATATATATATATATATATATATATAATTTATAATTAAAATATAATTTTATAGCAAAGAAAATAAGCGGGTCATGGGTCTCACAAACTCAAATAGCTTTTAAACCAGGTTATAATATCTCATTTATTTATGAAATTATTTCATCATCAAATACTATGTATATTATTAACTTCTGTACAATAAATAAAATTAACATCCAAAAAATATATAAATATTATAAACGAGTAATGTAAAATCCCTGTAATATTGTAGATAAAAACTAGTTATAATACATATATTTCCTACACTTTAAAGTACTTTTAAACCATGTTTATTAAATATATATTCTAAAGGGCTCGTATTGAAAGTTTAAAGGTTTTCAGAGTCAACGAGAGAAAATAAAGTATTTTCATTAAGTTTGAGACTAATAAGTTAACTTTCAGAAAAACGATATCGTTTATTATTATCAATTTCCCCCCTTTTTGAGGTTGGTAATATAGTAACCATTTGCTTGAAACCTAAAACATGATTTAATGTGATATCTGTTTTTGGAGGAAACTAATTTATAAATGTATACACAAATTAATTAGTGTTTTATTTTTGTTTCATACTCAACTTTTGAGCTCAGGTTGTGGTTGAGAAAGAAATAAATATCACGTGACCCGCAAGAGAATTAATGATTAGAGAAGTTAAATCGAAAGGGACTCTAATGACGTCACCCGACCCAAATGAACCAAAATTCCAACTATTTGATCAAGTAAAATATATTAACTTACGTTTTGTTTTTGAGTCTCATTTAATAAGAAGAGAGGGATATTGGAAAACTAGGACAGATAAAAAAGTTAGGGAAAGAAAAATGTGTGATTTTATTTCGTGAACCCGAGTTTAATATTAATGAAAGAAAAAAAAAAGAAATTAAACATTTGTGTTCCCGAGTTAAGATGAAGAGAAAAGAAAGATACAAATTTTCTATTATACCCTTTAAGTAACTATAATAAAGAGTTAGATATTAGGGCAATTTAGAAACCGATAGGAAGTTATTATTAGACATAAATCTTTCTCTTATAATCTCTCCAATTTGGGAAGATAAACATATGCTCAAATTTTTAGCATTTCCCCTCCTTCCCCTCTCATTCTCTTAATAAAAAAATCTCTATAACATGATTTTTCATCTCTTACTTCCCCCCCCCCCATGTTAAATGAGACTCGAGAACACAACAAAGCTATTATCACAAGGGAAAAAGAAAAGAGATGACAACAAAGGACAAGGGTCAGACACAAAGGAAGTGACACACCGACTGAACACGACAACATCAACAAGAGACTGTGGTTAATTTTGTTCGGCTGTTAAGGAAACCGACTATATTCTGGAGAGCAGCCCCAAGTTGGAGAAAGGAGCCAGGATTGAAGATTGGGTTCGTATTTGGCTCATTTAGGCATTCAGGTATTATTACTCGTTGTGTTTTTACTATTTTAGAAATCATGAACATGTTAAATATTTCTGATTTTAATTGTTCTTCGTTCTCTATGATTATTGGCTAAAATTATTGAAATACCTAGGTTTTGATGAATATTGACTTTGCTTGACTATTTATATGGTTTTGATTACTTACATGTCATGATTATTATTGAAAAACTTTATTTAATTTGATATTTGATGTGTTAAACTATTTTTTCAAATAATTATTGCTTATGATTTCGCGTACGACTTCGACTGATTGATTGTGTGTCGTTTGGTTAGAGTTTAAGTTTATATTACCTACTTGGTGTTTTTGATCTGTTTGTGGTTAGCGTGACCATAAGAATCTTGAGCATAATTAATGATTAAAATTAAGTAGGTTTACCTTCCTCGCGACCGAGAGGTAATAGGGAGCTGATTTGTCTCTTGTCTTTATCCCGTTAGGTTAGAATTGCACGAGAGTGAGTTTTGGTATTGTTGGGTTGAGATTTGCGTGCGAATAAGTGTCTTAGATAAGGTTAGATATTGTCACTCCTTTATCCCTAGAGTTTCTAGTACCAATTTTAAGCGGATTCTGATGTAGATGTCGTGCTTTAATAAAAAAACAAGTATTTATAATCTTAAATAGCTAAAACTAGTACGGGTAAGTAAGGTCGTCTCCACATGGAATCAATGGAAAGTTCTAGTTTGACTTATGACTTTAACTAATTAACTAGACGGACAGTCGATGTCAAACAATTTAGAAATATGGTTTGAATGCAACAAGATTACTTTTAAAGTTGTAAACAATTATGAGAAAAGTGATTCACTTCAGGTTCAGGTAATGCAATAACCAACTAATCACATTTTCAGATAAATTGATTGCGAAGTAATTACTAGACCTAATAGTTGGGTTGTGATGACAAACAATAGCCTAACCGAATTGTTGACCCAATTGAATTAATCTACCCAATTACCAATTTTATATTATGAAAATCAATTAGGTTTCAATGACTAGAGGTCATTAGTTCAATGACACAAGAACCTAGTCTTAAATGATGAACCCAACCAGATAAGTGATGCAAAATTCAATAATCAAGCGCACAAATTGTTTAAACAATCAATTGACAAAGTAAACAAGATTAAATAACAAAACTCAATCAAGTTCATAATCAATTAAGCATAAAGAATCTGATCATAGTCAATTACACAAAACCCTACACCTGAAGTGGTCACAAGTGGTTTAGCCTTGCCTCTGCATCACGATTGACTCGAATATGAATTGGAAGGATGAAACCATGGATGATTTGGTGATTGAGAGGTGTTAAGATGGTGAATAAGTCATCCTTGGTGGCTAGGGTATGAAGAATAATCGATTTAGGGTTTATCCCGACTTAAATATGGAAGAATACAAGCCCAAAACACAATTCCCGTCAGACCTGGTCGTAGCTACGGCCAAGTCACTGTAGGCTACGACCTCCAGTCACTGCCTTACGACTACTAGTATTCCATTTTCATACTCTTCTCGTCGAGAAACCCAAATTCATATATTATGGGTTCCGTAACTCATTTTCTAGCCCCGGATATGCCCATTTAACTTTAGATGCGCACAAATCACTTCAGAACATCCCCGATTGCTTCCTTTTTGCCCATAACTCAATTCCTTGCCATCCTAAGTGCTTCAAATTAGTTACTTTAAGCTCCTAGCACCTGTAAGCATAAAACCTTTGACGTGAGGTCAAAGTCTCACTCAAAAATAAACCACATACAACTAAATAGATAGCAGTAAGTGGGTGTCGAACACAAAGAGTTTGTGGAATGCGTTTTTACCAGTAGCTTAAACAGACAATCAAATTAAACTAAATTGCATAAAAACTAAATTCAGATTTGATTTATTGTTTTTTGATTAACTAAAAAGAAATAAAATAACTTGCAAACAATGATTAAGATTAATAAACTGATTAAAAACAAGAGACCATCTTAGATTTCGGGTTTAAATCAACACGATGTTCATGCTTACTAGAAAGAACCACATAGACATAGTTCATGTTTGATTACTTGTTTGTGATGAAAGGGAACTAAGTACTTGGATTAATATAATGAAAGGTTGTTACCCAATGATCAATAAACTATTATTCAACCCTAATTCCTCCCATGGTATCCCGATTACCAATAGCACATAGAACGTATGGTTTGGATTATGATCAAACACAAGCAATAATTTAGAAATAACTAATTAAACATCATAACAACCAAACAAAGATTGCAAAATCATTATTTTAGAAATTCAAGCATAACAAAGTGTATCAATTAAACCTTACATTCAAGATTATCACCAATAGAATTAGCCACTCATGGTTAGGTTAATCATCCTTACTTCAATTGGAATGATCATAGGAATCAAAGACCAAAACAATTTACTACAATCACCAACAATAGTGTTTTGCACAATAAAATTCGCTTAAAATTGTTCCCAAGTCAAGAGTATGTGAAAAGACATCTAAAAACGCCATAAAAACAAGACCAAATCGGGAGTTATGAGTGTGGATCGTGGCCCACGGTGACCACCGTAGTCCACTATAGAGGTAGGGTACCAAAAGGACCCAAATACCCATACGAAATACCCGCGGGTCAATCAGAAGCCCTTCACAAGGCACCCACGGGACATATAAACCATCCGCATAATCATCTGAGGAAGAAACACCCTCGTAGCACATGCGGAAGCATCTCAGCACCCTCAAAAGTCATCCGCAAGAAGGAATATCCTTTCGCGTAAGTAACTACGAGGTAATGCTCCGGGACAGCTGTCAGTAACCAATTACCTTCTAGAAGAATCGCCAAGATGCTTTCTTGGGCAATACATGATCCATTGGCCAATTAGCTAGTGACACGTGACAAGGCCGTTACAACCATGCACATGGCCAATATTACCCCGTTAACCAATAATAGAGCGACACGTGTCCAGGTTGTTATACATGCACATGCAACGTATAAGCTAAACCTATCGTATAAGGACACGCGTCCAGACGGTTATGCAGGCATCTTTTAAAAGGACAGCTGGCCCAATCACTTCCCCACACCCTTCGGCTATAAATACCCTCTCAATCATCATGAGGTATTCATTCACCGTCACTGTACTCTCTCAATTTACTTAAGTACTTTATCTCTTCGTAAGAACGGTACTTATTCTCACGCCGGAGGGTGGTTACGGGAAGACCCCCCTCTTGTCCTTCCCATAACGAGCTCACGGTGTTCTGTTTTGCAGGATTCACGTCACTGGACTTTAGGAATTGTATTCATATCGTGTTGGCAGTAACTGTATCCTACCTTGTGGACTCATTAGATCTAGGACCTATTAGTGGGGAGTAGATCCGTGTTTCTTCATTGTCGCCTTCTGTGCTTTTGTTAGAACAACTAAAAATTTTTCTGGTCTCTTTACGATATGAGTCAGTTACCTAAAGGGCCGACGGAGAATCACACACAACCTCCGCGTGATCTCAACCTTGAAACATGTGAAGGAGCTACATCTGTGTTTGCTCGAATTTCGACCCCTACCACAAGAACCGACACCGTCAACCCAGGAATCCTTTCCTTGGGTGGTTCGACGGCTCGGGGGTTGTTTGCTCAACATGAAGGTGTCACTCCAATAGACACCGGAAATATTGTCACACCAGCTACTGACTTGGGGTACGTCACAGCCCCAGGAGGTTCTAATATAAGGAATCTAGAGCGTGTTCCAAGAGAAGTCCATCGAACTCAGTCGGAGATAGGTTTGGAAGAAGATTCCAGTGACTCTAATCCAAGGATAGCCCACCGTCATAACCTCAGGACTGAAGAAACCTTGTCTCCTGACGAGTGGCTTCGTATTCAACAAGAAAGTTTGAAAACAGAGTATGAACGTCGGGTCCGAAATGAGCGTTTTCATGGCCGTACCCTGACGTATGATGAGCCTCCCAGGAGATCTATTTCTCCTCCTATAAGGGTAAGTCACATCCAGTACAGTTTGCCACCCGAAGGTTGCGTCCTCGTCCCCACATAGATATGCGGGTACAATCCTATGAGGACGAACTGGACGAGTACAACTCATCTTATCGTCCGGATGGTAGTTTTTATAGCGGGGATAGCCGCCTTCCTTCGTACGGAGGAACTAGTTATCCGCGCCCAGTTGTCCGCCATGCGGAGTATCATAGCAATGCTGAATATGATTTTTCCAAACCATATCGCCCAGAGTCTTTCTCAGAAAAATCAAAATTCATTCCGAGTATCGCGACAGCTCCATTCCCGATTAATGCAAAGATTCCAATGTCCGTTGGAACATATAATGGAATGACTGACCCCAGTGACCATCTGTTAAGGTTCGAAGCAGTCGGAGGAGTCAGTTGGTGGACTCTCCCGTATTGGTGTCATATGTTCGCACTAACATTCATCGGGGTGGCGCGGGAGTGGTTTGAGAAATTACCATGCGGAAAGATTACAAGTTGGAAAGACTTTGTAGCAAAATTCTCTCAGCATTTTAGTCAACAAAAGAAACATACTCGTGACTCTTCGGAAATACTAAATGTTACAAGGCGAAATAATGAGTCTATTGAGGATTACATTACTCGTTTTGCTAACGAGAGCCTTAACATCGGAGGAGTAAGCGATGATATGCTGCGCGGAGCATTTTGTAAGAACGTCCACAGTGATGCCTTGATCCGTACTCTAACGGGAAGGGACGGAATGCCTGAGTCATGGGATGAAATCATGAAGGCATCAAAGTTGTTTGCAAGAACTGAAAAAACTCTAAGTTCCAGCAGTCAAAAGCAGTCCCCAAGGGTCGAGTTTCAAACTCCGAGACCAAACAGACAAGCTAAGGGACCAATATGGTCAAGACTTCAACCAAGTGCGGAAACACCTAAACCTTTTGATGCAAGATCTTTGATCGGCAACAAGGGTAAACGTAATTTCTCAGCTCGTTCCACCAACAGTTGGACTCAGTTATCAAAGACTCCCTCAGAAATTCTCACTACTGAGAATCTGACTTTCCGAAAACCACAACCAATACCACGGAAATCATTCCTCGATACCAAAAAACATTGCTCATATCATAATGATGTTGGACACAACACAAATGAGTGTGTGACTCTCATAAATGAAATTGAAGCAGCTGTTAAAAATGGTAAACTCGAACATTTGGTCAAAGGCGTACGAGGAGGGACTGGCAAACCTCCCGCAAAGGATAGCCAAGGCCCGGCCAAAAGGCAAATCAAAGATGAATGTCCACATGATTCAAGGGGGACATTCAGGTAAGGGAAAACGGAGAGAATATTCGGACGAAGAGTGGAACAACGAGCCCGTTATCTTTCCTCGGATCAAAGGGGGCCCGTGTAACAAAAACCCGCTGATAATTACTGCCGAATTTGGCCACTATCAATCACAATATGTGTTCTTTGACACAGGCAGTACGTCCGATATTATGTATGAACAATGTTTCGAACAACTGGATGAGGAAGACAAAAAAATATTACAACCAATTCATGCTCCTGTTTCTGGTTTCGGGGGAGAGATAATGCACCCGCGGGGTGTCATCACTTTCCCGGTCACACTAAGTGACGGAGTACATTCAAGAACAGAGGAAGTTGAATTTTTGGTCTTACCAGCAACTTCTAAACATGACGTTATCTTGGGACGAGAAGCAATTGGAGATTTCAATGCCCACCTGTCCATAGCACATGGTGCAGTAGGAGTTCCAACTCGCACTGGTGTGGCGATAATTCATGTAAATCGGCATTTTTTTACAACTGAAAGTTTAAGACCAAGCAAGGTTCCAAGACAGGCTCAGAGGACTGAGCCCGAGAATTGGGTTTTGAATAAGAAGTTTCCAAATCAGACAATTACAATAGGACCTGCTATCTCGGAGATAGTGAGAACCTTTTTAAAGAAATTATTGACCAAGAACATTGACGTTTTTGCTTGGCAACCCGCGGACATGACCGGTTTTCGCGGAGCATTTCGGAACACAAGTTAAGGGTGAATCCGTTAATCACCCTAATTGTACAAAAAAAAACGAAAGATGGGTCCAGAACAAATGAAGGCTATGAATGAGCAAGTACAAGACCTTCTTCATGCTGGGATCATATGAGAAATCAAGTACCAAACATGGGTGGCTAACCCAGTGATTGTCCCAAAAAACAACGGAACATGGAGGATGTGCATAGATTATAAAGACTTGAACAAGGCATGTCCGAAAGATTGTTACCCGCTTCCGGAGATCGACTTAAAAGTAGACACGGTGGCCCCATTTAAATTCAAGTGCTTCCTCGATGCCTACAAAGGGTATCACCAAATTCATATGGCAGCTGGCGACGAGGACAAGACAGCGTTCCAAACTGACCAAAGAACATTCTGTTATAGAATGATGCCTTTCGGATTAAAGAACGCGAGGGCCACATATCAACGACTGATGGATCAGGCTTTCAAAAGTCAAATAAGTCGGAATCTCGAAGTTTATATGGACGATTTGGTAATCAAAAGCATTGAAGAAGATCAGATGTTAAGAGATATTGAAGAGACATTTGAAACACTACAAAGCATCAATATGAAGTTGAATTCGGCTAAGTGTTCATTTGGCATGGAAGAGGGTAAATTCCTTTGAGTCATAGTAACAGGCGCGAGCTTTAAAGCCAACCCAGATACGGTTCAGGCTATAGCCCGCATGCCTTCACCTTCTTCCCTCAAGGAGGTTCAAGCACTTAACGGGAGACTTGTGGCGCTGAACCGATTCTTAGCAAACCACGCGGCCAAGTCTTATCCATTCGTGTCAACACTTAGAAATTGCCTTAAAAAGACACATTTCATGTGGACCGCGGAGGCTGAAAAAGCATTCTTAGAAGTTAAGAAATGCTTAATGGAGCTTCCTACTCTAACAACACCATACGCGGGTGAACCTCTGACACTGTATTTATCTGCCTCGGACATTGCCATAGGAGCCGTTCTGCTGACCGATAGAAAAAATGCTCAAACACCAATCTATTACGTCAGTAGAACGCTATCGGACCCGGAAACAAGATATTCGATGTTAGAAAAGTTGGTTTTGGCATTGGTCTATGCCGCCAGACGGCTCCGCAGATATTTCCAGGGCCACCCTATTAATGTGTTAACCGGGTACAAACTCAAGAACGTGTTGGGTAAACCCGAGTTGTCCGGACAACTGGCAAAGTGGGCTATCGAATTGGGTGAACACTCGATTGAATATAAGCCTAAACCAGTGATCAAGGGACAGGTACTCACGGACTTCGTCATGGAAGTTCTGCGGTACAAAGAGCAAGAATGCCTACTCGAAAAACAACCCCAAGCACCTCCGGAACAAGGGCAAGTTTGGTCATTGTTCACGGACGGAGCTTCCAGCAGCGAAGGGGCAGGTGCAGGTTTAAGGCTAGTCAACCCTGAGGGGGCATGAATTTACGTACGCCATCAAGTTGGACTTCAAAAGTACCAACAATGAGGCGGAATACGAAGCCTTCCTGGCAGGACTGCGGATAGCGAAAAAGCTGGGGGTAAAACATTTGGAGGCTCGGGTGGATTCTATGCTAATTGCGGGACAAATAAACGTAACATACGAAGCCAAAAACGATGTCATGGCTTCTTATTTGTCACAAGCAAGGGTCTTGATTCGCCAATTTTCCTCCTTCAATATTGTTCACATTAAGAGGAGCGAGAATAAATCGGCGGACGCTCTTAGCAAACTAGCTTCAACGAATTTTGAGCACTTCGCCAAAGATATTCGTGTAGAAGTTCTAGACCATCCATCCATTCCGGAAAATCAAGTTCTGGTAATTCAAACAGGCGTTGAATCTTGGATGTCACCCATTATAGCTTATTTATTTTCCGGAGCACTTCCAGCAGGGAAGGCTGAGGCTTGGAAGATCAAGCACAAAGCTCTGAACTACCAGTTGACTGACGACATCTTATACCGGAGGTCATTCCTTGGTCCACTGTTACGTTGCGTGGACGCGGAAGACGCAAATTACCTAATTCGAGAAATTCACGAAGGTATTTGTGGGTTACACGCGGGACCAAGAATGACGGTTGCAAAGATCATGAACGCAGGGTACTATTGGCCCGACATGCATTTAGACGCTGTGCAGGAAATCAGAAAGTGTGATTCATGCCAGCGTCATGCCCCCAACACCCTGCGTCCAAAGAACGAACTAATTCCAGTTACATCTGCCTGGCAGTTTCAAAAATGGGCTATTGATATCATGAGACCTTTCCCTGAAGCCTCGGGACGAGTCAAGTTCCTGATAGTGGCCATTGATTACTTCACCAAGTGGGTGGAAGCCAAACCGGTTGCATCAATCACGGCTTCAAGCGTGAAAAAATTCCTTTGGGAATTCATCATTTGCAGGTTTGGTCTCCCACAAGAATTGGTAAGCGATAATGGGACCCAATTTGCTGATAGTTGATTGCAAGGATGGTTGAGAGAACTCCAGGTCATTCAGACCTTCACATCCGTGGCACACCCGCAAGCAAACGGTCAGGTCGAAAGGACCAACCGAAATATCAAGGAAGGGATCAAGGCAAGGCTAGGGGCGAAAAGAACGGGTTGGGTGGATGAGCTGCCTCACGTACTCTGGGCATTCCGCAACCAAAAGAACTCCAGTAATTTGGAAACACCTTTCAGCCTAACTTACGGCACTGAAGCCATGATCCCCGCAGAAATCGGAATTCCATCTGCAAGGGTTCTACTGATTAATGATAATGATCAAGAACTCAGGATGAATCTAGACCTGTTGGAAGAAAGAAGAGAACTCACATTGATTCGCGAGCACAATTATAAGCGACAGCTTGAGAAATATTACAACTCACGAGTCCAAGAATGCAAGTTCGATGCGGGAGACTTCGTCTTCCGCAATAATGAGGCCTCCGGGCAAGTTAGCCCCAACTTGGGAGGGACCTTATAAAATCAAACAAGTATTATCCAAAGGTGCCTACAAGTTGGAAAAGTTGGATGGGGCAGAAATCCCTCGAACTTGGAACGCAACACAATTAAAGAAATGCTATATGTAGTAGTTTTACTTGTTCTTTACATTGGCCTGCGTGCCCACATAGACTAGCAATTTCACAATTTCTTTTATTATAAGAAGGCTTATGCCTAATGTACGAGAATATCCAATCGACTCCATGGTATTTTGATAAGTTGTAATCTTTTATTGACAAAAACGAAGTTCCGGACAGACACTTATATTATAGTACATAAGACAAAGTGCACCGGAAAGAACGAAAAGACTTCTTATTTATAGTCAAAAGAGATTACAAAGGAACAGAAAAGTTACAACAAAGACATGTATTTATGGAGTAACATCCTCATCTTCCACAGTACTGTCAGCTTCCTCGTCCCCTCCCTCATCAAGATCCAATAGTTCTCTCAATTGATCTATGGCATCTTCTTTGTCCGCAAGCTCTGATATGTGGTCGGAACGGGAAAACTTCAAGGTATGAAACTCCTTGGTTTTCTTAACAAGGATGGAGGCAGTGTCCTTACCGGCCAATACATACTCCTCCGGGAGCCGAGACGTTGAACCAAACTCATATCCCTCCTCAAAGCCCATTTGGCGGCCAGCTTGCTCGGAAGCACGAAGGAGCACAGCAACACAATTTCCAAGATCATAACTATTCCAAATGTTAGCGATAACCTGTTAAGAGGAACAAACATGTGTAAACACATACACATCCAAATCGATCAGGTTAACAAAAGGAAACGTGATACCTTAGGAATCGCTGTCGATATAAGCCACTTTTTGTCCGCCTGAGCTCGGACAAGATCCATCTTGTGACAAGCACACTCCAAGGCTTGGTCCCGATTCCTAGAATTTAGGTCAGACAAGCGCTTGTCCTTCGCTGCCGAGTCAGCTTGGAGAGTCTTTATCAGTTCAGCTTGTTCATCCAGCTGCTTCTGAAAAGAAACTTTAGCTTCCTCTAAGGCTCGATGGCTGTCTTGAGCGTCAGTTAACGCTTTAAGAGCCTCTTTTTTGGCACCAAGCAAGTTCCGCTCGGTCTCCTCCAACTCATCATTCATAGATAGCCAATCCCGGCGAAGTTCCTGGTTGGTAGACACAGCATTCACCACATGATAGGAATTAGAGTCGAAAAGCTCTTGGAGGATGCGACGACGTTGTCGTTCCTTCTCTGCAAAGACTTTCGTCGAGGTATTCTTGGCAAACGTCCGCACTACTCAACACCTTGTTCCGCCGTAATGACCAACGGGGAAGATACGGGGCAGTATCCTCATACACTCGAGAGGAGGAAGCCTGCCCCCCGCGTTTAAACTCATTAACCCCACCTTGATCTTGGAGGGTATGCTCGTGACGGGATGGAGATGTATGAAACCGATCAGCTTCACTAACTTCTTTGTCCTTAATAGGAGAAGAATCCGATAAATCGATCGGCTCTTGAGCAGTGTTTATTGGTGAAGCTGATGGAGTCGGAAGTTCGGTAGCAACAGAATCCTTCAGACCTGAAATACTCCAAAAATAAAAATCTTTAAGTCACTAAGAAGCGATAAATAGAAGAACAATCATAAAGGGCCAAGTCTTCCTTTTAGAAGCCTCTTGGGCAGCAAGCTCCCGAAAACGAGCGCCCAAGATCGGGACGTCAACCTTAGCCTTCTTCTTTTTCTTCTTCTTGGGCGTGGCATCAGAAGCTGGTGCTTTCCGTTTCCCAGCAGCTTTTGAAGCACCCACTTCCGCAGCCTGAGGTTCGCCCTCAACGGATTGAGGACCACCTTCCTCACCTGCTGATGGATCGGTGATGGCCTTCAAATCTTGCTTGCGGGTTAAACCTACAGACAAATGCGAAGGGTTAGTGCACCACTCGGTAACCTTTGCAGAGCGACGACTCCTCGCTAGATGAAAGTAGTACTATTACTCCGCTTGAAGTAGGACCGGTTATAGGTCGAGGTTGGGGAATACCTTCACACTTGGTGACAAACTCCTCACCTTGTGCGTACATCTCCTCGGAGACAATAGGCTCCGGCGTAAGAGCAGTAGAAAAAACAAAGTTACTCCGTGTACGTTCCAAAAAAGGAACATCATGCTGAGTAATAGGACGGCGAACCATCATGCCTCCCATCGTGTCCACTAGAGTGGAAAGGATCGTACTTTCACCTGCAATTGGAGAATATTAAAAAAAGTAAATTAAGAACTAAAAGCGCTGTAAGCAAAGACTTACTCCCATGAGAGTTCTCGTAATAAGGCTCCAAAGTGGGAAACGACCATAAACGACTCATTTTGGCGTGCACCATGGCTCCCTCGTGAATCGGGCGTATAGGCGTCGGAGTCTTGGTTAAAGTAAGAAACCAAGCGCGAATCTCGTGGTCGGAAGCATAGACTTCCGGTAGTTTATCCTTAGGCTTCCGATGAACCATGGCAAACGGGATAACATCTTCCCGGATCCAGAAATATTTGGTTTTCCAGCAATGAATACTGCGGAGCCACTCAAAACCAATAGATCCTTTGCCCGTGGTGGCAAAACTGTACCAGCCTTCACGGTAGGTCATCTTGTACAGTGCGGAAAACATAACAACAGAAGGATCATAGTTGTGGGCTTGACAACAGAA
This sequence comes from Bidens hawaiensis, assembly GCF_021521415.1. Taxonomy (NCBI): domain Eukaryota; kingdom Viridiplantae; phylum Streptophyta; class Magnoliopsida; order Asterales; family Asteraceae; genus Bidens; species Bidens hawaiensis. Next base: position 357,859 of record NW_027491313.1, read on the forward strand.
CTCGAAATGCCGAATTCTGAGCATCCCAAAAGGGTGAACTTGGGATAAGTGAATCCCATATGCCGTCAAGACTGATTGCATGAACTTGGTCACGGGCAACCGGAAGTTTCCGGTAGTGAAGTGGTCCAAGTAAACAACCATTTTCCTCGGTGGAGGCACCGTTCCGATGAATCCCTTCGACGGACGTTAGGCTTCCCATTCTGGAGGGAAGCCGTACACGTTTTTAACATCTTCAAAATCTTTTTCCTTGATTTCGCATCCAACTTCATCAATAGCAGGAGGATTTTTCTTCTAGGCAGCCATTAGAATCAGATAATGGAAAGAAAGAAGCAAAAGTTTTCTGATACGAGTAAAGGAAAAAAGATGTAAGTGATAAGAATGAATTGATGACATCAAGGCCTATTTATACTCATCGTAATTAATGCGACCGTCTGACTAACGAAGGAAAGAGAAAAATCCGGGCCACAGGATGATTGACACGTCAGGGGGGAGATTCGAAAAAGCGCTTACAGGCTGTCAAACAAGCAATTAACACGTCTTGTCAGCCACCGCCTAGAAAAACCTCTCTCCGCCACGTCACCAGTACTATCCAACTTAAACAAGTTAAAAAACCAAAGGAAGAAATATCACAAAGATATTATCAACTTGCATTTCCTTACATCAATATTCAAAAAAGTAATTACAAAATACGGAAAGAGATTACAAGGTCAAATCTTAACACCTACACCTATTCTATGGGTTTGGGGATGTCGTGTCTTCCGGAGCATTATGGCCCACATCTTCCGCCTTGTCGGAGTCAGACTTATCGTCCTCAGACTCGTCATCATTAGACTCATCATCAATATAGACCCGTAACTGCTTCACACCGTCTTCGGATAAGGCAAATTCCGGAAGCATATGTTGCAGCGGAAAGATCAGATTATCATATTCTTGGTCACGTATGCCGAGTTCTTGCTCCGCGTCAAGTCCGTGAGGGGATGACTCTCAATAGGTTGTCCGGACTGGGCGAATGCCAACCCTTCGTTGAAACCCTTCACCCGGCCAATCCCTTCGGAAGCAGTAGTCAAGTTCACGAAACAATCAGTAAGTTCCGTGCTCTTCTTGACATGACGGATGACCTATGAATAAAATTGTGTCAACATCATGGAATTAATGACACAAAAATAAAAGAGTACACGAAGAAGAACTTACAGAGTCAAGACCACGGTTGAGGAAGTATTGCCTCTCCCGTTCAGTACGTTTTGCCCTGCCACGAAGTTCTTGCAACTCGGCAGAGCCGCGGTCACTTGCTTCAGTTTGGGATTGCAAGAGGGAGTCATATGAAGATTGCATTTCAACGATAGTCTTATCTTTCATTTCAGACTGCTCCCCTTGCAATCTTAAAGCTTCCTCGAGCTCTTGGATCCGGGCGTTTTGCTGAGACACTTCTTCCTGTGCCTTTGCTAGTTCGTCCTTCTTCCTTTGAGTTTCAGCCCGGGAAGCTTCAAGGGTGGCAATAGACCTCTCGTAGGCCTCTTTCCAACTCTTGGCAGCAGCAGCACTTCGATCTTTTTCCTTTTGGAGTGCAGCTTCAGCGTCGGTTTGTTTCCACCTAGCCGCACTCGCTGCTTTACGATGCCCCTCGGCTTCCGCCTGGGCAACCTTCAAGGCCTCGGAAGCTGAACCAAGCTTCCCACCCATCGTTCGCCACTCCCGCAGAATTTCCTGACTACAAGCTAAGCTGTTAGTCAAAGAAGTAGCCAGATCAGTATGAAGGTCCTGGCGGGAGCGAGTTCGCTGATATGCCATTTTAGCGGGTGGCATACATTGCTCAACGAAACTCATACAGGTGTTAGGATTAGAAACCCGAGACCCGTTGACAATGTCCCAAGACGGGACAAATAAATCATAGTCTCCTCCCAACTAAACGTTCTCGAAGTACTGGGAACTGGAAGTCCAGAGAAGAACTGGAGTAGAGGAAGACTGTTGAGGTTCACCCTGTGAGGAACCCCCCCCCCCCCTCATGGATAGATGGTCCAAAAAAGAAATCATCTTTCCCGCCCAGTGCAAAGGGCGAAGAAGTAGGATTGAATTGAGGGCTGGATTGAGAAGGAGGTTCGTCAGCCCTGAAGCCTTCTGCAGTGACTTCAGTGTTACCTTGCTGAAAACCAGTGGTATCCCCACCTTGAAAAAGATAATCCAATGACCCGGTGGTCATTGGCTGAACGTTAGCCCACTCCACAGTCGTTTCAACAGGAGGGGTAACAGGCTTGTCCGCCTCCTTCTCCGGAGGTGGCGACGGTTGCTTCTCAACATTTGGTGTCGGCATTGACAGCTTACCAAATGTGTGCCCTTTAACAATGGACGGATCTGCAAGAGTTAGCAAGTAAAAACTTACCTTTCACTGTCTCCAAACGATCTGCATGATTGGGTGGAAGTGGTTGCCTCGGACGATGCGTCCGGCGTTTCTTGGTTTTTGGTTCCTTCCCGGCATCCGCAGCGCTAGTCCCCGCGTCACTCGCCTGCGACGCACAGAGAGACCTCTTCCGGCAAAGTTATGCCAACAAATGCGAGACAGATGAAACTTCAGAAGCATCATCTGAGCTTTCCCCCTCAAGGAAGGCAGAATCGTCACTTAAAATGACAACCGTCCCGTCGGAGGTCAGCACATTGAGAGGAGGAGGGTTTAGAATTTACGCATCTGTTTCAAAGATCGCCTCCGAGACAATCGGTTCGGCACGTACTTTGACAGGAAAGAGGAAATGTTGAGCAGTCCTCTCAAGGATAGGCGCATCCTTTACGTCACGGATAGCCTTACCCACACAACCCTTGCCATCATCTAAGGCGTTCAACATTGATCCAAAACCTGAAAAACAACTGCAATCATTAGCAATCAATACTCAAACATGGAAGAATAAAAGAACAGGATATTTAAACTTACGGCCGTCTAGTCCAATAAATACAGGCTCCATGAAAGGAGAAGGCCATAAACGGCTCATACCCGCCCATACAAGGGCCTCCTCCGGAAGCGACCGCATAAAAGTTGGTGGAGTAGTAAGCTTGCGAAACCAGTCACACTTATCATGAGCGGCTGGTGTAATATTATTTAGGGCGTCGTTTAGAGAACAATGAGTCATGGCCTCCGGCACCACATCGTCAGAGATCCAGAATTTTTTTTCTTCCAATCCTTGGAAGTCTCTTCGGAAACACTGCCGATAACTCTATCAGGCAAGCTGTGGCAAGTAAACCACCTGTTTCAGTTGGCCATCTTGTAAAACACAATGAACCGGTCCAGCCGTGGCACGATTTCGTGTGCCATACACACGAATTCGAAATGGCAAATTCGCATGACGGCGCGTGGGTGAAGTTGAGACAAATGAATCCCAAACGCCTTGACCACACGCTGGAAAAACTTTGTGACAGGAAGGCGAAAGTTGCTACGGTCAAAATAATCGGCGTACAAGGTCATCTTTCCACGAGGCGGAAAACTGGCAATTGAACCAGCAGATGGGAATTCCGATTCCCACTCTAGTGGGATGCCATAGGTTGTAACCAGCTTTTGATAGTCCTCTTGTTCCCAACAAACTTCTAACTCATCAACTTCAGATTGAGCAGTTTCCATGGCAAATACTTGGTAGAATAACAGGCTATCTCCAGAAAAGTTGAATGATAGATCGAAGAAAGAAAGCAAGTGTGTATTTAGAATTCAAAGGCGATAAAACTTCAAAAAGAAGTTAAATCCCTCTATTTATACCTACCGCAATTAATACGATGGGAAACGAAAAGTAGAGAGAGAAAAAATCGTTCAATAACAGATCACCACGTCATGCGGGAAATTCGATAAAGGGGAAAAGTTGTACAGACGGGTACAGTAACAGCCGTCACAAACGTCCTGTCACCTGCACACGCGCCTGCGAGTGGTCAACTTGTCCTTTTTCATGATTATCCACAGCAACAAAAGATATTTCTCACCATCTTGCAAAGTTAAAAATACCCAAATCAACGATTAAGTCCAGAGTTCCACCCGCATAAAATACTTCAAACGGAAGAAACACTGGACTGGGGGGACTTATAGAGGTAGGGTACCAAAAGGACCCAAATTCCCATATGAAATACCCGCGGGTCAATCAGAAGCCCCTCACAAGGCACCCACGGGACATATAAACCATCCGCATAATCATCTGAGGAAGAAACACCCTCGTAGCACATGCGGAAGCATCTCAGCACCCTCAAAAGTCATCCGCAAGAAGGAATATCCTTCCGCGTAAGTAACTACGAGGTAATGCTCCGGGACAGCTGCCAGTAACCAATTACCTTCTAGAAGAATCGCCAAGATGCTTTCTTGGGCAATACGTGATCCATTGGCCAATTAGCTAGTGACACGTGACAAGGCCGTTACAACCATGCACATGGCCAATATTACCCCGTTAACCAATAATAGAGCGACACGTGTCCAGGTTGTTATACATGCACATGCAACGTATAAGCTAAACCTATCGTATAAGGACACACGTCCAGACGGTTATGCAGGCATCTTCTAAAAGGACAGCTGGCCCAATCACTTCCCCACACCCTTCGGCTATAAATACCCTCTCAATCATTATGAGGTATTCATTCACCGTCACTGTACTCTCTCAATTTACTTAAGTACTTTATCTCTTCGTAAGAACGGTACTTATTCTCACGCCGGAGGGTGGTTACGGGAAGACCCCCCTCTTGTCCTTCCCGTAACGAGCTCACGGTGTTCTGTTTTGCAGGATTCACGTCACTGGACTTTAGGAATTGTATTCATATCGTGTTGGCAGTAACCGTATCCTACCTTGTGGACTCATTAGATCTAGGACCTATTAGTGGGGAGTAGATCCGTGTTTCACATCCACGGTCCAAGCCACGGTGCAGGCAGAGCTCACGGTACGGTGAGCTCTGCCTTCTTAAGTCCAAAGTGACCGTGTATTCACTTCCACCGCTTCCTTTTTTTGTCTCTTTTAGTCCCTCTCGCCTCTCTGGTTCATTCGGTTGCCTCCTTGTACTCCATAATAGCTCCGAAATCTCTTTTTAACATGCAATTAACCATGCAAACGTAGTTATCTAGTCCCATGAAGTTAACACTTACTACATATGTTTTTATATCATTTAAGCTCAATTACGGGTCATACTCCGATGCACCCGTCACATTCCCACACTTAGCCGCTGCTTGCCCCCGAGCACCTCCACAACATTTTTTCGTTTTTAACTTATAACCACCAAACATATCAACAATTCCGGTTTAGTCAAGGTCCCAAATCATACCCTATTCCCTCTTCACTATAGGTTTGCACTAATATACTTGATATTATATTTAAACCATAGAATTCTAATCAAACCTAACATGATTTCGGTTTATACCCACACATAACACACCTCCACACATTAACCCTCTTCGTGATGATCATTCACACATTTTTAAATGTAACAAATTCTCCTAGCATATAACAAAGTCTCCTAGCATACGTTTGTACAATCATCAAATCTCCACCCATATAAATGCTTTGACACAAATGCAAATCAAGATGGCTTAAAACGGGTTATAACGGGGATAGGTGTAAGGGTATGGATAGGTAATATTAAAAGTAGCTCAAACGATCCGATCTGGCTTATTACAAACAAACTAAGTGAACAATGAAATAAACAACTATATACATCACTAACTTATATCTCTATCTCTTTTTTTTTTAATTTTTATTTTTAACATTTCAAAGTAAACATAATGCTTAATACTTCCTATTGATGAAAACTAAAACAATTACAAATACAAAGAAACCTACTAAGCCGAATCATCTCGCAATTTAGCATCGGGGTTGATTGAATAAAAAGAATAAGTCAAATAATGTTTTCTTAGGGAACCACCCCACCCATCTCAATAACTCCGCTCATATATGTAATGTATGAGGCCCAACCCCCAAAACCCACACTCGCACTCATCCAGACGAGGCTTGACCAAATTGCCTCTATCACTTTTGCACTCTTGCCAAGCTAAGGTCACGAAATGCATTGATTGCACAAGTTCTATCGGAGGCTATCAACTTTCTCACCAATCTTTACTTTCTCAATGCACAAGTGTATATGGACATGTTATGAAGGTTATTATACTGAAAGCATGCTAACCTTGACTAGAATACTACATAACCTCATTTTTAAACAAACTAGGCAAACATGTCCTTTAGGAAATTGTGATCACGAAAAGGGACCAAAACCTTACCCCGCCATCTTACCACTTTCTGGTTTTCTATTAAACTTGTAAAAAAGTTTCTTTTTTTTAATTTTTTTAAATTATTAAAACGAATGAAAATTTCCCCCGTCCCCACACTTGGGATACATTGTCCCCAATTTATGGTTTTGAGAAAATAAAAACAAACAGGCTACTATGAAACATCCTAAATTTATAATATTAAATAAAAGAAAGTTATGCGTAGTTAATGTGTGTAAATATTTGATTAGGATTAAATATTAGAAAGAGGTATGGACTTGGATAAAAGATGGAACAAAAGGGTGTGATGGGCCTTAGGTCCATGGGCTTAAGAGAGTATAAATACTCTCTTAAACCTCTCTAAAACCTAGATCCTCATTCCATCTTTCCATAATTGCCTAAACACACTCAAAACACACACACACCCATTGCCACTTACGGCCGCAAGGGAGAAAGAAGGAATCCGAGACCAAAATCAAGCTGAACATTGATAGATCTATGATATACAAGCTAGATACAAAATAACCAAGTTAAACCGTAACCTAAAAACATTCAAAGGTACGTTCTTGATCTTTAAAGTTTACATTTTTATTAATGGTTGGCCTTGAAATGTAAAACTATAGTAGATCAGGTCTAAACAAACCATAAAGTTACTAAATTTATGATTGAAATGGACTTAACAAACCTACGGTTAAGGACAACTCGTTTAAAATGAACCATAGATCTAGTTTGAACGTTTAAAGCCTAAAGGTTCAAACCTTATGCTTTCCCGGGCCGAGTCTTGGCCGAAAATGGTCATGGGAGCGGCTACGGGGTGAGGTAATGCCATAATAAAGTGTTAGGACTAAAACAAAGTAAGATAAGGAAGATTACAAGCTTAACAATGGCCAAATACGTGAATTACGTCCAGCTCGTTCGCATACACCAGCTAAACTCGATTATGATGGCTTGGTCGCATACATTGGAGTTCGTTTACGAGGACTCGATTACTTTGGGCCAGACTCGTTTACCATGAAACCCGATTACACTAGCATCGCATACAAGCATACTCGCTTACAATCACATGACTGAACACAACTTGATTCAATTAAAATTAGACTAGATTACACTTGTGACTCGATTACAATGAAATTTGCTAACAATCTGAGTTCGATTACAATTGGGATCGCTTACACCTTGAACTCGGTTACAATAAAAACCCTATTACATCTAAGAGACTCGAATACAACTATGATCGCTTACATTAAACTCGAATACATGTAACTCGCATACAATAGCTCGAATACGTGTATACTCGCATACATACACTATACTCTAATACAATTATGGTTCGCTTACATATATCTGGTCGATCACATCAAGGATTGATCACATTGATATGAAACTCGCTTACACGTGCAGCCCGATTGCAATCCAAGACTCAATCACAATATATATATATATATATATATATATATATATATATATATATATATAAACTCGATTACTTTGGGTTACGTTAATAGCTCGAATACAATCCAAGGAGTTTGATTAGTTTGATTCAGTTGCATGATCGGATACATGCTATATAACCCAATCTAAGGTGATTCACACACCTTATACATGTATTCGAATAAGCTAAGTAACCCGGGCGCTATATAGTCATATGTAAGCATTAAGAGACTTGAATACAAAAGAAAAGAAATGAAAGATTATCTAAGAAAGAAATATAAAAGTAAATAAAAACCCTAAGTTCAAATATACTAGGGTTTTAAGAATAAAATCTAAATATAAAGTAACCTAATACAAGGCCAATAGATCAGACCAGACTTAGCCGTTTTCTAGCTAAAATGAAAATAGAACCAGTATTGATACGTTTAATTTATATACAGTTAGCAGGGCTCAACTAAAGAAAGGATTAACTATTAACGGAGAAAGAAACAGGATCCAAGTGAGTTTCTAGCCCAATTCCTTGTTATGTTTTCGGGGCTGTTGAATACTCGATGTGAATTGTTAATACATTTATCCCAAATGATAAGTGTATGCCATATGTGATATATGTGAAAGGTATGAACGATTTCTTGTCGATACGTTACGATCTTCGGATATTGCACGTACTGTCAAGTTATATTTATGAATATGAATGCTATGTATAATGTATGAATGATATGTATGTATGTATGTTATAAATGATTGTAAGAGACGGCTAGGTACAGAAGAAAGGGACTGAGCCCTAATAATACTCAAGGTAGAAAGGGACCGGATCCTAATAATATCCGAGGCAGAAAAGGGACCGAGCCCTTATAAATCTCGAGGTAAAAAGGGACTGAGCCCTAACAATACTCAAGGTAGAAAGGGACCGGACCCTAATAATATCCGAGGCAGAAAAGGGACCAGACCCTAATAATATCCGAGGCAGAATAGAATAATGTAAAGTAGATTTTAAAATAAAGTATGAAGGTAAGTATGTATGTTATGAACGAAGTATGTATGAAAGTACGTAGTTATGAATGTATTGTATTTTGTATGATTAACTAGAACTCACTTAACGTAGCTGACTTTTAGTATGCACGCAGGTGAGTAGGATGAAGCAACTCGCTTGAGGGGAACACGTGGCACATGAATAAGAGACTGGCATCTAAAGACTCAAGACATTTTATAATTAATGTTTTTGATTTGAAAGACAACATGTTCGATAAGACAATGTTATGGATTATTATGTAATATTTATGAAAGTTTTTTATATTCCGCGTAATGTTTAACTCTGATATTTAGAACTATGTTTATGAGTAAATCCAACGTCCAAATGTAGGGCACCGGTAACGGGGTCTTACAAGTTGGTATCAGAGCAAAGTTCGAGAGATTTAAGCATCCTACATGCTTAGACTCGAACAGAGAATGGGATTTAAGTAAAAAAATAAAGAAGATGCCAGTTCAAGAATGCCATGTGTCACTCAAGCAAGCTCAATAAAGGTAAGAGTATAATTGAATAATGTATGTGAATACTAGAGATAGGATTTGATTGATTAATTTTTTGAAAGTAGAACATAGAACAAATGGACTAATAAAGGGAAGTGTATAGGACACGGAAAGTAACATGATCAACTAATCACAGCTGGCCACTTTTATTACCTTTTAGCCTTACTATCCTTGTACTAAATAGTTCCTTGAGTGATGACGTTTGTGTTTTCACTTTTATAATACGATGGCTGGAGCAAGAGAGATTGTTGGCACTGGAGGTCGAGCCAGGCCACGCACTGTCCGACCACCTTATGTAGAGACAATTTCCAACACAGGAGATGAAGGAAGCGCAGCTGGACGAAACCTAAGAAACAAGAAGGGGTTCAACTGGATCCCGCAATTCAAGCAGCTATTGTTCAAGCTGTAGCAACTGTTATGAAGAACTTGACTCCTGAAGGGTCTGCTAGAAGCCGTGAAAGAACTGCTGAAGGAGCGGGTGGAGATGGCAAGAAGGATGTTGATAGAGAGGGGGATGCCTCGAATATGGTTAAGTCTATGAAAGTCGATGATAGCAGAAGGGGCCGAGGTGGGTGCAACTACAAGTCATTTAAGGGTTGTGATCCACCGAAGCTGACTGGTTTGGGAGACGCAATCGCTACTCTCCAATGGATAACCACTATGGACAAGGTTATTCACATTAGCGAATGCCGTCCGGACCAAGCTGTCGGTTATGCCACCCAATCGTTTGGTGATGAGGCAATGTATTGGTGGGAATCGATTGAACAAAGGAAGAGTCAGGAAGAGATTAAGGCAATGAAGTGGAAGGATCTGAAAGAGCTAGTGATGAAGAGGTTCCGTGCTGACGCAGAAGTTGAGAGGGCAGAGATGAAATTCCTGAACTTGAAAGTAGGAAAGATGACACATCGTGAGTATACCACAGAATTGAACGAATGTCTAGGTTGGTACCCGATATAGTTAACACTGAGGCTAAAAGAATCAAGTGCTATGTGAGAGGATTGCCACATAATGTTCACATACTGGTCAGGGCGAATAAACCTGGTACTTTTGACTCTGTTGTTGAACTCGCAGAGATGGTTTATGAGGACTTGGTTGTGGATGATGTTGTGGTGAAGAAGAGAATAAAGATAAGAAGTGGTTCGCCCCTGTTAAACGTACCAGTACTCAGTTGTGGACCCTAGAGACAAGAAGTTGAGGGTATGGGAGAAAAGGTCGTGCAAGGCTTGTGGCAAGGCACACGGTGGTGAGTGCAGATGGAGTAAGGGTTTAGATGTTTCTTATAAGTGTGGGAAGAGTCATACTGGTGAGTGTAAGTTCGGTACGGATGATTGTTATAAGTGCGGGAAGGTGGGACATTACGCTCCAGATTGTACTGCAAAGTCTGCATGTTATAAATGCGGTAAGACGTGTCACTTTGACAGGGAATGCACTGAGGGTGAGGCTGGAGGAAGTGGAAAGAAGGATGCTAAACCATCAAGGCCAAAGACCAGAGCCTACATGCTGACTCAAGAACAAGCCACACAGATTCCTGATGTTGTCACAGGTACGTTTCTAGTAAACGGTGTTTCCGCTTCTGTATTATTGGATTCAGGTGTGAATAAAACTTTCGTAGCCACGCCCAATGTTGCCGAGTTTCTGAAACTTTTATAGTAGAAACCGCTAGTGATACTTCGGCTAAAATAATGAAAGTGGTTAAGGACTGTAAGATAGAGTTAGAGGGACATAAGTTCCATGTTACGTTGTATGTTATGACCTTAAGAGGGTTCAATGTGGTTTTGAGGATGGACTGGTTGTCTGAATATGAGGCTCAGATTGTGTGTAAGATTAGGATAATAAGGTTAAAGTCCTTGGATGGTAATGTGGTGACATTTTATGGTGATAAGGAAAGTTCTAGGCTAAATGTCATTTCGATTATAAAAGCCGAGGGTTTGTTAAGGCGAGGGTGTGGTTCCTACCTGGCGTATGTTGTCAATGCTACGGCCAAGACAAAAGAAATGAAAGATGTTCCTATCGTTCGCGACTACCCAGAAGTATTCCCTGAGGATCTTCCGGGGTTGCTACCGGAGCGAGAGATAACCTGTCGCGAAAGTGCCTTACTGTCTAGCTCCGTCCGAAGAGTTGATGTCACAACTGTAGGAACTCCTCAACACGAGTTTTATTAGACCAAGTGTTTCCTCGTGGGGCGTACCAGTGTTATTCATGAAAAGAAGGATGGAAGCATGAGAATGTGCATAGACTATCGCGAGTTGAATAAGCTTAAGATAAAGAATGATATCCTTTGCCAAGGATTGATGATCTGTTTGACCAACTACAAGGTTCAAGTTGGTTTTCACGAATACATCTCAAATCAGGCCATCATCAGCTGAAGGTGAAAGAGGCAGACATCCCTAAGAGAGCGTTCCGCACGCGGTATGGACACTACGAGTTCCTCGTAATGTCATTCAGTGTAACAAATGCTCCCACGACATTTATGGACATGATGAACAGGGTGTGTCGTCCGATGTTGGATAAGTCGGTAATCGCCATCATTGATGATATATTTGATTTATTCAAACAACAAGTCTGATCACGCTGAGTATTTGAGAGAGGTATTGGAGACTCTGAAGAAAGAAAAGTTATACGCTAAGTTTTTGAAGTGCGCGTTTTGGTTGCGAGAAGTGCAATTCCTAGGTCACGTGATCAATCCTGAAGGGGTTACCGTGGACCCAGCTAAAATTGAGGCGATAACAAATTGGAAGACTCCACAGAATCCGACTGACATACGATGCTTCTTAGGGTTAGCTGGCTAGTATAGAAGATTCATCAAAGGTTTCTCCAAGATAGCCGCACCGTTGACCGGTATGAGCCGAAAGTTGGTAGTATTCAGTTGGGGAAAGTTCCAAAAAGAATCTTTTGAGGAATTAAAGAAGAGACGCACACAAGCTCTAATCCTTGCTTTACCTGATGGTGACGAGGATTTAGTTATTTGTACTGATGCTTCGTATAGTGGGTTAGGTTGCGTGTTGATGCAACAAGCCAACGAGGGAAAGTAATAGCTTAAGCGTCTAGACAGTTGAAAGTCTATGAGAGCAGTTATCCGATGCATGATTTAGAGCTATCCACAGTGGTGCGTGCTCTCAAGATATGGAGGCATTATCTGTATGGTACTAAGTGTACCATTTACACAGATCATAAAAGTTTAAAGTACTTCTTCGAGCAGAAGGAGTTGAACATAAGACATAGGAGATGGTTGGAGTTGATTAAGGATTACGACTGCGATAATAAATACTTTCCTGGTAAATCTAACGTGGTCACCGCCGTACTGAGTCGTAAGGACGAGGAAGTCATTGCAACAATGAAGTCATACCAGTTGATTATGAACTCAAGCCTATTCGAAGAAATCATCAAAGTGCAGTCAGAAGTGCTGATAAATGAAGGGCTGACAAAGAAAGAAAGGATTTTCGGTCAGCAAGATGAGTTGATAGAAAACATGCCCGGTGTGAAGACAAGATTTTCCGTATGTGGATCCCATGTCATGGAGATCTTAGAGGTCGAATATTTGATGAGGCTCCTAAGTCAAGATACTCAATTCATCCAGGAACTACAAAGATGTACCAAGATTTGAAAAGAGATTGCTGGTGGCCAGGAATGAAGAATGATGTAGTGGAATATGCTAGCAAGTGCGTAACTTGTTTACAAGTTAAAGCCGAACATCAGAAGCCTTATGGTAATATACAACCTGATGTGTGAAAAATGTATATAATATTAAAAACCATGTTTTACCGAATTCACCTAAAAAACCAAACACACTCAGCAAGTTTATCGGTCGCACTATAGCTAGAAAGTAAGAACGGATATCGAACCTTGGACACTATGGGTAAACTCTAATTATTAAACGTATTAATTACTAACCTAGACTTTCTTTAAATTTTTTAGATTTTTTTTTATATTAATTTAACTAATAATGCTTAACTAACTACAATTTAAACTAAAAATAAAACTTTATAAAAAATCGGGTTTTAAAACAAATATGAAAAACGACTACCTAGGTAATGGAATCCTACTAGTAAAATTAATAGAAAATGAACTTGACTTGGTTGAAAAACAATATCTTGAAAATATGACACTAAAGACCACTAAAGTACGCTAGATCGCCTCCCGGCCTCACCGACGACACCCTAGAACTTTAATGACATGTGAAGCTCAATTGTTAAAGGTTTGGATCACCTCCCGGTCTCAGCTTACCCAATAATACTATGGTACCCCAAAACCCAAATCACCTCCCGGTCTCTTCGGATTCAATATATATTAATATAAGGGGGTATTTTTTAATTTACTTGAACACAACTTGTATCACAATAATCTAAGGGACCTAGGATAACTCGCTCCCGTGCAATTATTTCCCAAACCCACAAAAGACAAAGATGACACAACACTAAATTGCCTTCCGGCCTCTCTAGTGAAAGAACAATAAAATCTAATAAACTTTTATAATTTATTCATACGGTTATTTCGACCATAAACCGCAAACAAGTTAAAACACAAAGTAGACAACCTAATCATGTGTCTAACAACCTCCAAAAAACTATTAAACACAAGTGGAATAAATATTAAAATAAGAAACTAGATTCAATTACTCAACAATATTATGACCAAACCAATTAAAAACCTTTACCATAATATTAATTCAACGAACGTCAATTAATTATTCGTCAAATAATTAATATAACATACACCTAGGCAGTTTAACAGTTTAGCCAACCATCTTAAAGTATGAAATAAAAATAAAATAAAGATTATAGTTATTCATAAGAAAATAAATAAGAAAAATAAAATGCAGCCTTACGCCACAAACTATTCTCTATTGACTTCCGATTTGTTTACTGCAGCCAGCAACTCAAAAATAAAGTTTTTTATTTATTTATTTTTTTTATTTCACGTGTACTCCACACACAAGACAACCCCCCCCCCCCCCCCCCCACCCCCATATTATATTCTCTTCTTTCTCGTTTGACTTGTGTGCACCATCAAAACAGTCGCCGCACCCTCTGTCTATATTCACAATATATTCTCTCTTGTCTCGGCTGTCTATTCTTTTTTTATTAATATAATAGGGTTTTTGTTCTTCTTATCCAAGTAACAGTCTCACAGCAACGGGCTTTCATCTTTATTCTCTTGGCCTGAATCGGTATTTCTCTTTACTTTGAAAGCTCATGTGACCAAACATAAGCCCAACCTTCCTTGATTTTGTGTGCCACTCTATCATTAGCCCATTTAAAATATTTCAATGAGCTCTCCTGCACTTTGTAAAGAAATAAAACTCATAAGTAATTGTAGCATGATTAACGTGAAATTTTATCTTTTAATAAGCATGTGAACATGAAACTCCAAAAAATATGTGGCCATTTGTTCCACCAATTATTACTTTGATGCCATTGTGGTCTCAACTTAGGCATAAATACTTTAATTTAGCTCGTTTAAAAATTTAAACTTTAAAATCCAATTATGAGCCAAATAGAAATATATTTAATAAAAACCGGGCTTAAAATACTAGAAAATGTAGGAAATATTTGTATAATAGCATGTATCTTTTAGACCATATCACAACCGATTGAGATACCTGAATGGAAATGGGAACACATCACCATAAATTTCATAACTAAGCTACCTCGTACAGCTAAACATCATGATTCCATCTAGGTGATTGTGGACCGTTTGACCAAGAGTGCTCACTTTCTGCCTATACGAGAGTGCTCACACCGTGAGCCACAGTCATGTTGCAACTAGGTGGACATACCGCACTGTACCGTGGTGTGGCTGTCCACCGTAGACCATGGTTTACTTCACCATGGGTCACGGTTCTCACCATTTTCCACGGTCCACAAAATTTATTTATTTTTTATTTTTTTCAATATAAGTGAACCAAAAAAATATAAGTGACTAAAAGCTTACTTACAAAAATAAAAATTAAATAAAAATTACCCTACCCCCATGAAAAACCCAAGTTGTCCCCAACATGGTAAAGACATTCATATGAATTTCCCCACACTTGATTTGGACACACACCAAAGCGAGAAAGGTAATTTTTAAAACCAAATTTGAACAAAAAACTAAACTAGACTATACAACAAACCTGAGCCTTTACGAAGTGGAACCATCCGGTAAGCTTAGAAGGAAACTCACCTTGTCATATTTAAGCATATTAATGTCTTTTCCTTCTAAGTATGGTTTGAGGCGATGTCCGTTCACAAATTGTTTAACTTGATTTTGCATTTCTTCAATCTCAACATCACCAAACCTCCATACTATTGTGATGACATAAGAACCCATCCACTTGCTTTTTAATTTCCCGGGAAACAATCTGAGTCTCGAGTTGTACAACCACACCTTGTGCCCAACTTCAAATGTTCTCTTCCTTATCTTAGCATCGTGCACCTTTTTTAGTTTTTCTTTATAAGCCAAGGCAATTCATACGCTTCATCCCGGATTTCCTCTAATTCACTCAACTTCAATTTCCTCAACTCGCCGGCTTCATTATAATCCATATTAACATTCTTAATTGCCCATAATGCCCGGTGAGCCCAACTCCATTGGCAAATGACAACCCTTTCCACACACCAATCGATAAGGAGTGGTACCAAACGGTGTAGGCGGTTCGATATGCCCACAATGTATCATCCAACTTAACCGACCAATCTTTCCTATCAACCATAACCGTTTTCATCAAAATTTCCTTAATTTGGCGATTGGAAACTTCAACTTGGCCACTCGTTTGAGGGTGGTAAGGCGTTGAAATTCAGTTACTGACACCATAACTTATTAACAACTTACCAAACATGAAGTTCTTGAAGTGCGATCCACCATCACTTATAATTACTCTTGGAACAACAAATCTTGAGAAAATCTTGAATTGTACAAACTTACACATCACAGAGTGATCATTAGTTCTTGTTGCAACCACTTCAACCCACTTTGATACATAATCAACCACAAAAAAATGTATAAATACCCATACGAGTTCGGAAACAGGCACATGAAGTCTATGACCTAAACATCAAAAATCTCAACCACCAAAATGGGTTGTAAAGGAATTTCATTCCTTTTTGATATACCCTCCATTCGTTGACAACTTAAGCAATGTCGGGCATATTCATTAGCATATTTAAAAAGTGTTGGCCAATAAAACCCGCATGTAAGTACTTTATACCCCGTTTTAGAGCCACTAAAATGACCCCCGCATGCCGACGAATGAGCATGTGTCAAAATCTTTTGCACTTCATTCTCGGGTACACATATTCTAAGAAATCAATCCACTCCAATTATGAAAAGGTCCGGTTCATCCCAAATGTATTGCTTGACTTGGGCCATGAGTTGTTGTCTCTGTTTCTTTGACCAATGTTCCAGAATCGCACCCGTGGCTAAAAAGTTAACATAATGGGTACACCACGATGTGGTTGAAACGATGAGCAATTGTTCATCCGAAAACTTTTCATTTATCTCCATCGGATCATCAACACCTTAAAGTGGAATCCGAGACAAGTGGTCCGCCACTGCATTCTCACAACCTTTCTTGTCACGAATTTCAAGATCAAACTCTTGTAACAATAACACCCATAGAATCAAGCGCGGTTTTGCATCTTTCTTTTCCATCAAATATCGGACCGCGCTATGATCCCAATACACCACAACTTCACTTCCCAAAATATACGAACGAAATTTGTCCAGGCATACACCACCCAAGAAACTCTTTTTCAGTAGTGGTGTAATTCAATTATGCATCGGATAAAGTTTTGCTCGCATAATAAATCACCACCAATTTTTTGTCCACTCTTTGACCGAATACCGCTCTAACCATGCTATCACTAGCATCACACATGATTTCAAACGGATTTGACCAATCCGGATATTGCAAAATGGGTTCTTGCACTAACTTTTCCTTATAGCTATCAAAAGCTTGCAAACATTCATTAGTAAACTCATAGGGGATATCCTTCAATAAGAGATTACATAAAGGTTTTGAAATTACACTAAAACCTTTAATGAATCTCCTATAGAATCCGGCATGTCCCAAAAATGACCTCACCCCTTTGACATTTTTCGAGGGTGGCAAAGATGAAATTACTTTGATTTTAGCTTGACCAACTTCCATTCCCCTACTTGAAACCACATGACCCAACAAAATTCCCTCTTGCACCATGAAATGACTTTTCTCCCAACTCAAAACCAATTTTGTCTCAACACATCGTTTCAAAACTTTTTCTAAATCATTGAGACAAGACTCAAAAGTTGAGCCAAAAATGGAAAATTCATCCATAAAAACCTCAAGTGAATCCCCTGCCATGTCTGAAAAAAATACTCATCATACATCTTTGAAAAGTGGCCGGGGCATTACACAATCCAAATGGCATCTGCCTAAAGGAAAAAGTACCATATGGACAAGTGAAGGTGGCTAACTGTTGGTCATCTGAATTGCATGTTAATTGTACCCCGAATACCCGTCCATAAAAGAATAATATGTTTGACCAGAAAGTTTGATCAATGAAAGGTAACGGTGACGGGTGCTTCAGAGGATGACCCGTAAGTGTGCTTAAATGATATAAAAATCTATGCATTAAGTGTTAATTTAATGGGAACTAGATAACTACTGTTGTGTGGTTATTTTCAGGTATGAGGAGATAGAGGATGAAATTACGAGAACGTGGGGGAAAACGGCGAAGAAAACGGAGTTGAAATGAGAAAGATATGAGGAAAACAAGAAATTGAGCAAGTGTTCCACCGTGGCCCACGGTCAACCCAGCGTAAAAACATCATAATCCACCGTACCGTGGCTTCCCTGGTCACCATAACTGGACCATGGGCCACGGTGTGAACCGTGGGCCACGGTCCGCGCCGTAATTGCCAATTTGCCTTTGTTTTTATTCCGTTTATTGTTGTCTTTTCACCTATCTTTTCATTCTAAACAACCTAGGGACGGATTTTGGAGTGCAAGATCAAGACTTTTGTGATTGTAATCATTCGTTTGGGTTTATGATTCGTACGATTAACCTAATTGATGTGATGTTTAATCAAACTATGTGTGGCTAGTACTCTTTGTGTTCTCTCGCGAATTGTAAGGCTTTTAATTGATTACTTGTTATTCGTTTATGTTATTTATGGTATAGTCTTTTGATCCTATGATTAGATTTCTATGGTGATTATGAGTTTGATTAGTAATTGTTAGTATAGTCTAAATCCGTGTTCTTGATTATCAGTTCTTGGTGCCATAGGCAATCGAGATTTATTAAAAGAGAATTAGGGTTAACTATATAAAAATGATTATTGGGTGACAAACTTGCGTTTTATAATCCAAGTACTTAGTCCTCTTTTATCACATTCAAACGCATTTTCACGAACTATGTTTATGTAGTTCATCCCAAAAGTAAAAGTTAACTTTATCAATATTGAAAACCTGAAATCAGGAGAGAGCATTGTTTCTTATATTGTTTAAAACTCGTTTAGTGCTTTAGTTATTTTTGTTAATCAAAATCAAACAACCAACTCTTTGAATTTACTTTTGCACTTAGTTTAATTTTGATAAATTTTATAGCTACTCCGTAACGCATTTTCCACATACTCTCTGTGTTCGTTACCCGCTTACCGCTATCTAATTATTTGTAATCAGTTTATTTTTGAGTGAGTCTTCGACCTCACTTCAAATTCTGGCGCCGTTGCCGGGGAGTAGTACGCAACGTGTGTTAGCTTTAGTAGTTTTTGTTTTTTATTTTCGGGTTTACGCTGGTTGTGTTAGTGTGCAGGTACCTACAGGTGTATGCATACTAGAAGCTCTAACAGGTCATCACCGCTAGTTATTGATACCGAGATTGACAGAACACTTTGAAAGAAACCGAGTTTTACTTAGAGAGAACAAGCTTCTTGGTTATCCAACTACATCAAATAGCAACATGGATTCACCAGTTCCCAATTCAGGTCAAACAATCCCAACTACACCTCCATCGAATCCACCTCCACTGATCACCACTAATATACCTACAACATCAAGTGAATTGCCACCTCACACAACCGAACCCATCACTGCTCAATACACTTACTCAACATCATCAACATTACCACCTATTACCAACCTTTTTCCTAACTTTGGTGAATCATCATCTCAACAACATCAACAACCAACCTTTCTTCAAGCACAATCAAGCTACCAATATCAACCCCAACCTTTTATGCAACATTCAAGATCACAAGGTGACGGGTACAGATATGGGCTTGACAGTGAATTTGAGGGGTATGAAGTGGAAGGTTACTACATGGGAGGTGATGGAAGCAAAAGGGTAAATCAGGGAAATTTTGGTTATGGTCAATGGCAACAATCGGAACCGTTGCAAGAGCTTAATCGACAAAAACCACCGCCGGTTGTCAAACAACACGTTCAACAACCGCCAATTATACAACAACCACAAGGGCAACCTCAAGATCAACAATTTCAACCACAAATGCCCCAACCACAGTTTCAACAACAATTTTTGCAGCCAAGGCCCTTTATAGGCCAATGGGTCAACCAAGAGTACCAATGGGGGTACCAAGAAGGCACGCAAGAGAGATGGTTGGGGGATTGAAGCCCATTTCCGACCGGTGATTACTAATAATCCGTCTCCGATAGTTATCCCTCACAATCAACAAGGGAAGACATTCGAGGTGAGAACAAATTCACTTCAAATCTCTTCCGAAGTATAAGGGTCTAGCAATGGAGGAACCTTACTTCCACTTGGAGGCTTATGACTCCATTTGCAACACAATTGGGGGTCAAGGTTTTACATCGGATGAGGTTAAGTTGGTTCTATTTCAATTTTCGTTGGAAGACAAGGCAAAGAAATGGTTTTATACTTTGCCTTCAGTATCCATTTATACTTGGGTCGAAATGCAACAAAGATTTTTGGAAGAATTCTATACGGCTCAAAGACCAACGATGCGAGAAGAAGTTTGAGAACCTTCCAACAACAATCGGGTGAAATGTTTCATGAAGCATTCGAGAGGTTTAACATGATGATTAAAAATTGTCCTCATCATGGTATTGATTTATGGGAATTGTTGCATGTGTTTCATGAGGGTTTGAGTATGAAGGATGAACGGGATTTGCGGTCGATCACTAATGGTACATTTGGTACCAATTATGAACAAGATGATTGGGCATATTTGGAACAAATGGTAGTTACATCAAAGAGAAAGGCTCAAACCGGACGAAGAGCAAGACCGGTGATTGGTAGACCGCAAGTGCAAGCCGTGGAAGAAGGAAATGTACAAACCACTAATCAGGTAATTGATGTTTGTACAAATTGTAACGAGTTGGGTCATGCTTCGGAGGTGTGTGTGGTAGGTCAAGCACCGGTGGAAGAGGTGAATGCACTTCAAGGGGGAGGTGGTAGGAATTACAACATGAATTCCAACACCTACCACTCCGGGTTAAGAAATCACCCAAGTTTTCGATATGGAAACCCGGCCACTCAATCTAACCCGAATTTTCAAGGAAATCAAGGCAATTATGTTCCTTACCAACAATATAATAAACAAGGTAATTTTGATGGCGGGAATAATCAAGGGTTTCAAGGCCAAGGAAGTGGCGGTCAAAGTGGGTCCGTGGGTCAATGTTCATCAAGTGGGAATGAAGTTATGGACATGTTAAAGATGATGCAACAAGACATGCAAAAGAGAAATCAACTTGATGAAGTGCGCATGCAAAAGGATGAAGTTTGTGACAAAGCCATCAAATCGTTGACCACTCAAATGGGTCAACTTGTAACCGATGTCGCGAATTTGAAGAAAAACAGCTCGAGTTTAAAGAAGGGGAACAACGTGCATATCAATGCAGTAAATATTTTACCTAATTTTGAAATTTCTAGTGTTCAAGTTGACCCAACACCACAGTTTTTTGAGGGGGTGGTGGAAGATATTAGTGATGAGATTGAAAAGGTGGTTAATTATGAAACAATTTTTCAGAATAACTCTGAATTACAACCGAATGAAACATCTTTTTGTGAAAATTGTTCTTGTGATAAATGTTTAAATGACAAATTAACCAAAATAATGGATGAGAGGGTTGATAATAATATTATCCCGAGTAAACTTCAAGACCCAGGAGTGCCCCTTTTATCAATCCAAATTGGTGAATGTAAAACTAATCGGGCACTGCTAGATCTTGGAGCTTGTGTTAGTATCAATGCCCGGTAGTTTATATGATCAGTATGAGTTTTGTCCGCTACAAAAAGTAAACACCACCATGGTTTTAGCGGATCAAACCCATACACTTCCCCGAGGCATGATAAATAATGTGATGGTACATATGGAGGATTTCTGTCACCCAGTTGACTTTTTAGTACTTGATTATGCTAAAAATGTAACTAACACGCAACCCACAGTCATATTGGGTAGACCCTTCCTTGCCACTTCAGTTGCAGTGATTGATTGTGCTAAGGGGACACTGGGAATAAAGTGTGGGAATCGTGATAAAAGATTATTATTATTTGAAAATAATACTGACTCTTTTGTTGAAAAGGAAAGCCTAAAGGCGGATTTTGTTAACAAGTGTGTATCCTTGAGCAAGGATCACACGAAAGTGGAGTGTTTTATGATTGACAGGTCAGTTGAGAAAAAAGAAGTTGAGCATCAACAGAGTGAGAAGACGGGAGAAAAAGGTAGCCGACCAAGAAAGACGAAAGTGAGACATCCACCTAACCTAAATGATCCATGGTGGAGGATGAGGATCTTCGGGCCTGACCCTGGTTCGCCGGAAGACTGGCAATAATTGCTTGAAAAGGAGCGTACTTATAACGAGAAAGCTGCACGGGAGTGGGCCAGTCACCCACCTTGAATGTCATAAAAGTTTCAAAAAGGTGGTAATTGTACATTTTGTATATTTTATTTTTTATTTTTTGCATTATAATTTCTAGTTTGTTTGTTATTAGTGGTATTTTAAGCTACCATCTAAGAAAAAACCAAGTGTGAGGAAATTCTTATGGATTTCTCTTCGACATTGTCTAGGGGACAACGCGGGTTTTTCATGGAAGGAAGTGGAGTTTTACTAAGTGGTTTCTTTGTTTTTAATGTCTCAAAACCATACATTGGGGACAATGTATCCCAAGTGTGGGGATGAGGGAATTTTCTTTTTCAATAAATAAATAAATAAATAAATAAAAAATAAAAAAAATTCAGAAAAATTAAAATAAACATAAAAAAATCAGAAGAACATGTGTTTAAAAGAATCGGAAAGTGTAAATTTTGGTCCCTTTTCATGGTCACAATTCCCTAAATAACATGTGCCTAGTTGTTTTTAAAAGGAGATTATGTAGTTTTCTAATCAAGGTTAGCATGCTTTCGGTGTATTAAATTGCATAACACGTTTGTTTACACTTGAAAAATGAGAAAGTAAGGATTGGTGGAAAAGTTGATATTCTCCGATAGAACTTGTACAATTAGTGCATTTCGTGATCTTAGCGTGGCATGAGTGCAAAAGTGATAGAGGCACTTAGGTTAAGCCTCGTCTGGATGAGCGAGAGTGTGAGTTTTGGGGGGTTAGGCCTCATACATTACATATATGAGGCTGGATATGAGAGGGGCGGGGGGTTGGTTCCTTTAAAAAACTTTATTGGGCCTATTATTTTATTCAATCAACCCTGGTATTATGTTGCGAAACGATCCGAATTAATAGGTTTTTATGTAATTGTTTTAGTATTTGTCAATTAGTATTAAGCATTATGTTTATTATGCTTACAAAAAAAAGAAGTTTGTACTAGAGTTGCAATGTTCAAGTATTATATTAGTTCAAAAAAAGAAAAAAAAATGATGATGATGTTAGTGATGTTTATAGTTGTTTATTCCATTGTTTACTTAGTTTGTTTGTAATAAGTCGGATCAGGTCTCTTGAGCTATTTTCAATATTCCCTTCCATACCCTTACACTTGGCCCCATTATAACCCGTTTTAAGCCCTCTTGATTTGCATTCATGTCAAAACATTTATGTAGGTGGAGATTTGATGATTGTACAAGCGTATGCGAGGAGAATTGATTAAATGTGAAATATATGGATGATCACCAAGAAAAGGTTAATGTGTAAATGTGTGTTATGTATAGGTAAAAACCGAAAGCATGTTAGGTTTGGTTTGAAATCTATGGTTTAAATGAAAAGTCAAGTGAACTAGTGCAACCGATAAAAATAAGGGAATAGGGTATGACTTGGGACCTTAACAGAACTGGAATTGTGGTAAGATTGGTGGTTACAAGTTGAAAGTAATAAAAAGTTTGTGTTGAGATGTTGCTTGGGGGCAAGCAACGGTTAAGTGTGGGGATGTGACGGGTGCATCGGAGGATGACCCGTAAGTGTGCTTAAATGATATAAAAATCTATGCATTAAGTGTTAATTTAATGGGAACTAGATAACTACTGTTGTTCGGTTATTTTTAGGTATGAGAAGATAGAGGATGAAATCACGAGAACGTGGGTGAAAACGGCGAAGAAAACGGAGTTGAAATGAGAAAGATATGAGGTAAACAAGAAATTGAGCAAGTGTTCCACCGTGGCCCACAGTCAACCCAGCTCAAAAACATCATAATCCACTGTACCGTGGCTTCCCTGGTCACCATAACTGGACCATGGGCCACGGTGTGAACCGTGGGCCACGGTACGCGCCGTAACTGCCAATTTACCTTTGTTTTATTCCGTTTATTGGTGTCTTTTCACCTATCTTTTCATTCTAAACAACCTAGGGACGGATTTTGGAGTGCAAGAACAAGACTTTGGTGATTGTAATCATTCGTTTGGGTTTGTGATTCGTACGATTAACCTAATTGATGTGATGATAAATCAAACTATGCGTGGCTAGTACTCTTTGTGTTCTCTCCCGAATTGTAAGGTTTTCATTTGATTACTTGTTATTCGTTTATGTTCTTTTTGGGATAGTCTTTTGATCCTATGATTAGATTGCTATGGTGATTATGAGTTTAATTAGTAATTGTTAGTATAGTCTAAATCCGTGTTCTCGATTATCAGTTCTTGGTGCCATAAGCAATCGAGATTTATTAAAAGAGAATTAGGGTTAACTATATAAAACTGATTATTGAGTGACAACCTTGCGTTTTTATAATCCAAGTACTTAGGCCTCTTTTATAACATTCAAACGCATTTTCAAGAACTATGTTTATGTAGTTCATCCCAAAAGTAAACGTTAACTTTATCAATATTGAAAACCTGAAATCGGGAGAGAGCATTGTTTCTTATATTGTTTAAAACTCGTTTAGTGCTTTAGTTTATTTTTTTTAATCAAAATCAAACAACCAACTCTTTGAATTTACTTTTGCACTTAGTTTAATTTAGATAAATTTTATAGCTACTCCGTAACGCATTTTCCACATACTCCCTGTGTTCGATACCTGCTTACCGCTATCTAATTAGTTGTAATCAGTTAATTTTTGAGTGAGTCTTCGACCTCACGTCAAACGGAATATGGTCTTTTGAGGTGGCATTATTTAATTTTCTATAATCGATGCACACTTGCCACCTGGTTACCGGCCGGGTGGCAATTTGTTCACCATTATCATCTTTTATTACCTGGATGCCGGCTTTCTTGGGCACTACTTGTGTCGGGCTCACCCATGCACTGTCTGAAATGGGATAAATGATCCCCGCATCCAACCACTTGATCACCTCCTTTTTCACCACTTCCCGCAAATTCGGGTTCAATCTTCTTTGAGTCTCCCTTGTTGGGTTAGCCTCCTCATCCATTATTATTTTATGCATGATAATAGAAGGACTAATACCATTTAAATCTGCGAGTGCCCATCCAATGGTTGCCTTATGTGCTTCCAAAACCCTCCACCAACGCCCACTCTTGTTGTTCCTCCAAGTTAGAAGCAATGATAACCGGAAGGGTTTCATTCTCCCCTAAAAAGGTATACTTCAAATGGCTTGGAATTTCTTTCAATTCAACCTTTGGTGGACACTCCAAAGATGGTTTTGTATCCGAGTTGATATTCGTTGGCAAGCTCTCAAATTGACGTGTCCATGGTGGTCTTCCCTATTTCATAGCTAAAGCATCTTGTTTTTGTTCTTCCATCCACAAAGCACACATGTGTACCTGTTCAGAATCATCACAAATACAAGCTTCCACACAATCTTCATCATATTCATGAAGAATACAATGATCCACCATATCTGTCATAAAACATTCTTCACCACTCAAAGAATTAGCACTATTAGTAAAAACATTAAGGCACATTTTTCGATTACCAAGCGCCATGTCAACGATACCAAATCTACAATTAATGATTGCATGGGCAGTGTTCAAAAATGGTCGACCCAAGATAGCATTTTGTTGTTGACTTGGGTCACCTGATGAATAAACTAACACCAAAAAATTCACAGCATAGTAAAAATCCTCCACTTTCACAACTACATCCCGCAAGATCCCATGGGGTAGTTTATGAGACAAATCAGCCAGTATAACAGTGGTCTCAACACGTTTCAAAGGACCAAAGTCGTATTGGTCATATAAACCCCCGGGAGAATGCTTACTCTGGCTCCAAGATCTAATAACGCCCTAGACATTTGAAAATCACCAAATTGAGTATTAATTAAAGGTGCTCCCGGATCTTGAAGCTTAGGAGGAAGATCTCCTTTTAAAACCGCACTAACCTGCTCGGTTAAATCCACTCGTTTAGGCACTTTTTGTTGCCTCTATTGAGTGCATAATTCTTTTAAAAAACTTAGTCTATGCGGGCACTTGCTTAGTTGCCTCAAGTAGAGGTAAATTCAATTTTACCTGTTTAAACACCTCTCACATTTCCTCCTTTTGAGGACCCTGTTTAACAATTACATTTTTCTTACCCGGGTCAAGCAAATCCAAAGGAAATGGAACCGCATTTGGTTCAACTTCCTTATTTTTATCTTTTAAGTTTGAAGCTTGAGCCGAAGTTTGTAACGGTTTTTCAAAAGTGACATGTTTAGTGGGTTTATTGGTTTCAATTTCATCATCATAACTTTCATTACCCGTAATGTCCTCAACTTCCCCATCAACCAAACCCGGTGATAAATCAATTTTATACTCTTTGCCACTTCTTAACACACTAACATGGATAATAGGAACATTACATGATGAATTATAAGAAGGATTTACCTTGGTGTCGCTTGGCAGTTGGCCTTTTTTTCTTCAATTCTGACACTTCGGTTGCAAGTTGACCCATTTGTGTGGTCAATTATTGGATGAATTTGTCTTGAGCTTCATCCATTTGCTTTCGAATTTTGTCAAGTTGATTTATCCTTTGCATGTCTTGTTGCATCATCTTTAACATGTCCATAACTTCTTTCCCACTTGATGAACTTTGACCCGAGGACCCACTTTGACCACCACCCCTTGACCTTGAAACCCTTGGTTATTCCCGCCATGAAAGTTACCTTGATTGTTATATTGTGTCACACCCCAATCTAAGACGAAAATGCCGGGACGTGAGCTGATTGTTCACAGCTCTCAAGATACTATCATGGAATATTGGAAATTTGAATATCTATTAAGTTAAATTCAAATAAAACCAAATATTCAATACAATATATCAAAGATGTAAAAGTCTTGTATATTTTTCTCTATCTCGAAATCCTAAGTTTTTTTTTCCAATCTTAATTGAACATCACATCACACGATGACCTGCATATGCGTTAAAATACAATAGATTTGTCAATACGAGGTTGAGTGAGTAGCACACCAGTTTTGGTGTATATATCTAACTATCTAACTATACTATTAAACCAATAGACTTTAAGTCAACTTGGCATATTCTTATAGGTTGCTTCCTAAACTTTCCATCTATATCTACCACTTCTCTAATTTTCATTTGAATAAAATAAATCAAAATTAAATTAAAATAATCTACAATCAGTTCTCTTTAATGATTAATAGTTGTAATTATTAATTATGAATTTCTATTATCTATATTATTATGTATTCATTTTTCATTATAACGTAATTTAACCTAAAAACCCTAATCAGTTATCTCCTCTTTCACGCCTCCATTCTCTTCCATTGATCTCAACCTTCAATTAATTTATCCGAAAAATTCACAGTCCACCATCGATGAAACTTTTCACCAGCCGGACGTTTAATCTACAGCATATCAACCTACCCATGATTGTGTTCACAATCCATCAACTTTACCACTGGTCACTTAAATCATCAGGTTTTATTTTTTGTATTTTGATTCAATTGAAACTATATTAAGTTATTTTTCTACATAAATAATTTAATCTTGCAGGTTGAAATTATGATGTAGATTTAGTGATATCAATTTTAACTGCTTTGTATTTATAATATAATTTAAAGACGTTACATTCAAGTATTTCAAATTTTAAAAATCCCCTAATTAAGATCTCCTACTTTTCGTCCATAATTTATGCTAATTCAAAATCCCTAACCTTATGCTTTTAAATAATTACATTTTTGCCTTCCTTCTTTATTCAACTCTTCAAAAATTCAATCCTTTACTAATTATGTATAAATACTATGTCTTTGACACAAGAATTCTTACACTATCATACCATATTTAGCAAAAAAAAATTTGTTTGTTTGTA
The DNA here is from genome assembly GCF_021521415.1 of Bidens hawaiensis. Classification (NCBI taxonomy): domain Eukaryota; kingdom Viridiplantae; phylum Streptophyta; class Magnoliopsida; order Asterales; family Asteraceae; genus Bidens; species Bidens hawaiensis. The sequence continues at coordinate 385,601 of NW_027491313.1, forward strand.
AGGTTTATATTTTTTTCGTGCTTATATAATTCATTATGATTTTTAGTTTTTTTTTTGGTAAAAGTGTTATTGTTCCGAATAGGTCGTTGATTGTTATATTGATGTTCCATTTACGCACACGAATATAAGTTTGGCTAGACGGGAACTTGGGTATAAACTGATGGCGGATTTGGCGACCGGGTTGAAGAAGTTTGTTAAGCTGTATCTTTGGTATTATCGTCATGATCAAAGGAAAACTAAATCTGTACGTTTATAGTTTTGATTTGTGTTTTAGTTTTATGATTTTTTTTTTATTTTATGAAAGAAGTAAAAGATCTCATGACAATGATTCTTTGCTTGAAATGAGGATGACTCAAAACAATATTCTCATTTTGTTTTTCGAATTTACATTTGTAAGTTGTGAACACAAGTTCCCTTTGATTAATATTATACATTTAATTTTATTGCGTTTTTATATATTTTTTATACGGATGATCAACATGATTTAGGTTGTCTTTATATGTCAAATCTACACATTCATAGTTTTGATTTGTTTTTTAATTTTAGGAATTTTTTGGATGAGAAAAGAAGGAAAAGATTTCATAAGCATAACTGTTTGCTTAAAATCAGGATGAAAAATATTCACATCTTTTCTAATTTATATTTTTAGATTTATACACATTAATATGGTATTATAGAAACAGATTATTACTCATCTATACTTAGTTTACAATAATTTATTATTATATTTTAGTCTGAAAATGTACAATTTAAAATATATATATATTTATCTTAGTCTAAGAATCTCATTATTACAATTATATAGTTTGACTTTCCTTATTTGTTAAAAAACCAAATTTGAATAACTTAAATAGCTTAAATTCAAACTAAATCCATTTTAATGGAATATTTGTAACGAAAAACATTACAATGTTTTTTTTCATTCATATTATTTACTCTACATATATTGTTCATAACATTATTATTATTATTATTATTATTATTATTATTATTATTCAATATTAATATAGATTTTTTTGTAATATTATTCGTTTAAGCTTTTATTCAATATTAATATAGACTGTTTTCTCAAACTTTAATATGTTGACCAAATCCCTATAATTTCTATAAATATAGATTACAGTTTTCCAAAATACATAATGATATTTTTAAAAACATTCTATAATACACATCACCCACATTTAATACTATTAAATGTGAATCAATACTATTAATAGTTACTTAGTGTAAGACAAAAGATGTTATAGGTGATGTTGGGATAATCTTATGAATCATATTATATGTTATTATTATAACATATATGTTTATTTAAACTTTTGTATTGTTTATAACACATGAATCCATTTTGTTTATAACATATTAATTATATTAGAGTTGTACTTTTAATTTCAAATGATGCAATTACCATTTAAGTAATATTCATGACGTAATACCTTATAATTAGAATTTGTAGCAGCCATGCAAGTCCAACACTCCAACAGATTCACAATACAAAGTTGATTATTCATTTCAAATTTCATAATGTTTGAATGAGATGAAGGTTGTGGGTTATAGTTTACTTTTATTGGTAGTTTAGTACCATATTGTTCTTTTGTATTATTAGATTATAAATATGTTTTGATATATCGTTAGTTCAAATACTAGCTAGGTTATTATTGAATTGAAACTATGACCCGGGTTTAAAAAATTTAAGTATATTTTATACAAGTTTTTATGTTATATTTTCAACAATGTGTAACACGGGCTCTAATATAGATATCAATAATAACGATTATATCAATAATAATTGTTCCCTTAAATATACTTAACTTTCAGTTGTTAGTTTTATATCAATAATAATCGTATTACAAAAATTATCGCTATATTAAATAAAATTACATAAATTATGTTACACTTTTAAACTGACTTGTATTAATTAATTCTTTATTTAAATTATTATTTTCATGACTACTAAATTAGCATGTACGGAATATGAGGAAAAAGTTAATCTCCTAAGTAGATACAATTGTTTAAATGAGTAACAAAAATATAGCTACAAAGGAAACAGGTTAAATAGATACACCTTGAAAGAAACATAAAAGCTAAATCCTACAATCTATTAAAACAATATTATATTATTATTATTATTATTATTATTATATGTTTTTAATAATTATTTAACGTAATTTATCCACAAAAGAGTTATAAAAAACTAGATGCGAAAACTTTGGCTAATTTACTGAATAATATATATTAGGAATCAACTATATGTCAACTACACTTGAATAAGAATTAATATGTTATTGAATATTGATTAACACTTTATTTTAAAAATTAATTAATTATAGTATTATGAAAGACTAAATTTAGGTTTTTGATTGTCATATTGTTACCTACAACACTTTTTAAAGTGAATATACCATTGCTTTTATAACTTACAAGATTCATACATTATGCATTTAAAGAGTCAAAAATGTATATTATCTACTAGGTTATTGACCTATGGTTGCCACGGGTGGAAACATATAAATCATGTAACATCCACCGGTAATATTAAAGTGGAAACATAATTTCATACATACATGTGGAGACGAGAATATGATATAAAATTGTTAATAATGTCGGTAACAAAATAAAACTTTATTAAACATAGCTTTCAAACGAGAATAACATGCATTTTACAACATTTGTAGTTTTATTTGTAAATTTTCCTTCCTTGTCTAATATAAGCATTTTAACACTGTCTCTACTCTTCACTCGTGATAAAGCAACATATAGTTGACCATATGTTTTAGTTTTAACAAAATTAAATTTTTATTTTCATCACCACCAAATTAGCATGTACGAAATATGGTGAAAAGTTTAATCTCCCGAGTAGATGCAATTTGTCTAAATGGGTAAAACAATACAGCTATAGAGCACAATCTATTAAAATAATATTAGATTATTATTATTATATGTATTCAATAACTATTTAACATAATTTATCCGCAAAGGAGTTATAAAAAAATGGATGAGAAAGATTTGCCTAATTTCCAAATGATATATATTAGGAATCAACTATATGCCAACTATACTTGAATGAAAATTAATATGTTATTGAATATTGATTAAGACTTTATTTTGAAGATCAATTAATTATAGTATTATGAAAAACTAAATTTAGATTTTAGATTGTCATAATAGTTTGTTTTGTAACAAATTTAAAATATACAATGTCTTAGATATTGTTCATCTTTTAACATTGATGTGCAACAAATATTTAAATTGATGTGTAAATAAACACGGGTACTATCTTAGAGTAACAAACATTACGGTTATTGATGTATAACAAATGTCTTAGATAAAGTTCATATTTTGAATCAACATTGAGATAGAAGTTTTGTTGGATCAAAATTGTAAAATTGTTTTGTTGATTTAGAGAATAATTTGTTTGTTTGCTTATTATTGTACTCATGATATAAGTTATAAAATATTTTTATTTTTCATTTACCTTTGTTAGTCTTTGTGTAAGGCCCCGTTCCTGGTAGCCTACTTTAGCGTCGGATTTACCCATAAACACAGTTCTTACAAATCAGAGTTAATTAAAACTTTCGCGGAATATAAACACTTTCATAAAACATTACAACAATCCAAAACTTGCCTTAATTAAACATTTTTGTCTTTCAAAATAAACGTCAATTAACATTAAAACATCTTGAGTCTTCAGATGCCAATCTCCTATTCGCCCACCATGTGCTCGCTCAAGCTAACTGTCTCAATCTACTCACCTGCGTGCATACTAAAAGTCAGCTACGCTGAGTGAGTTCTAGTTAATCGGACGCCATACAATACATACACATACATACATAACCGAAGATACATATCCATACTTAATCCGTTACCCTACTACCATACATACATACGTACATATCTACAATCACTAACCTCAGTCTACCAAGAGTACGTTCATAGTCCGCCGTCTATACCTGTACACAAGATTGTGAACACGTAAAAGGTCCGCAGTCCTTACCTATGTTCACCAGTTATGGTACGTGCAAGGTCCGCAGTCCCTCCCTGTACCATCCTATATTGACAACACGTACAAGGTCCTCAGTCCTTCCCTATGTTGCAACCTAAACCATAGCACGTACGAAGTCCGCAGTCTCCCTCTATGCTACCACAACACAAACATAGCACGTATAAGGTCCACAGTCCTTTCCTGTGCTGACGCCTATCTACATTACGTATAAGGTCCGCAGTCCTTATCTACGTTGGCGTCTATCTCTATAACACGTATAAGGCCCACCGTCCCTATCTACGTAAACATCTATCATCTACATCACGTATAAGGCCCGCAGTCCTTAACTACGCCATCACTTGCCAAATCTATGTCCAACAGAAGTTAGAGGGATTCGCCATCCTAACTTACTATGTCGAACGTAGGACTCACATACCATTAGTGTACCTGTACACACATACTTCACATATACAATAATTACATTATAGCATAAGAACACTCTAGGCGTTCTTTACATCATTCATTTAACAACCATACCCCTTGTCGATACGCGCAATATCCGAAGATCGTTCACGCCCCGACAAATGTTCATTTGTAATGTCCATACATCTTCGATATATAATATTCGTACCTTTATTTTTAACCTGACAGTACGCGCAATATTCGAAGATCGTTCGCGTACCGACAAGCAATCATTCATATCTATCACATATATCACATATGGCATACACTTATCACCTAGGATAAATGTATTAACAACACATCGAGTATGCACACAGCCACGAAAACATAACAAGGAATGGGGCTAGAAACTCACCTGAATGTTGTTACGCTCTCCGTTAATCGTTATTCCCTTCTTGAGCTGTGCACGGCTAACTGTATAATATTTACTTGTATCAATTTACTACTACTACTCATGTTGTATTTCTATCTTTATATAACCCACAACGAACGGGGGTCCGGGGGCAGCGCCCCTGGTAGCGGGGTTCTAGGGGCGGCAGCCCCTAGCAGGGTCCAAGGGGCAGAGCCCCTGGCTGGGGTCGAGCTGTCATCTGGCGAACTTAGCATATTGCGAAGTTGTCATCATGCGAACTTAGCATATGGCGAAGTTGTCATCAGGCGAACTTAGCATATGGCGAAGTTGTCATCGGGCGAACTTAGCATATGGCGACGTTGTCATCGGGCGAACTTAGCATATGGCGAAGTTGTCATCCGGCGAACTTAGCATATGGCTAAGTTGTCATCAGGCGAACTTAGCATATGGCGAAGTTGTCATCAGGCGAACTTAGCATATGGCGAAGTTGTCTTCAGGCGAACTTAGCATATGGCGAAGTTGTCATCAGGCGAACTTAGCATATGGCGAAGTTGTCATCAGGCGAACTTAGCATATGGCGAAGTTGTCATCAGGCGAACTTAGCTGCAGCGAAGTTGTCCAGCTGCAGCTACTGTTCGTTCTTAAATCCCATAATCATCTTCGTTTCTTAACCAAATAACTCGATTTAGGTATAAACGAATCGTCTGGCTAGCGCCTACAAACCCCAACCATCAAATCGGCCTAACATCGATGTTTAAGGGGTGCGATTTAGGCATATAGGTTACGGGTTCTTTTATCAATCGATTGACCCATCAAATCTTAACCATTTTCAGTAAGTTTAGTTTTGTAGGATTCGTTTTTACCATACAAACACCGATCTATCATTTCTATACTAATCCAAACCTAAACGAACAAGTTCTCGATATAAACGTACCGTAAACGAGTCGAACTACGAACACGAGCTGGTCTTTGATGTTGCTTTGGTTCGTCATGACGATCTAGCACCAACAAGCTCGGGTCCTCGCCTTTGGATCTTGGTTCGGGTTGTGTGTGTGTTTTGGGTGTGTGTAGGGATTATGGAAAGATGGAATGGGAAGTTAGGGTTTTAGGATGGTTTAAGGGGTATATATGTCCCTTAAAGCCCATGGACCTAAGGCCCATCCCACCATCTTAATCCATGTAATTACCCTAGTCCGTGATTCCTTCTATATTTAATATTAATTAAATATTAACACTCGTTTTTAAATCATGGACTTCTTTTATTTACAAATATAAAATTCGGGATGTTACAAGTCTTCCCTCCTTAAAGAGGTTTCGTCCCCGAAACCTAGCTTATTTCTTGTAAAAGGAATATCTTTTCTTTATAATCGCACACTTTATTGAATCACCTTCCCTTTCTGAGTTATTCTTCTTACTCCCGACTTTGCTGCCATCAAATGGTGGTCATGTGTTTTAGCTATTTAAGGTAGCTTGTCCATGAGACCCTCGATGTACCAAGACTCATCTCATCCTTCCAAGGGCTTCGTTTAGTACTTTTAACACTGTTGTCTAAAACAACATTTTATCATAACATAATAATCATTCATAACCAAACTCAATATATTACATGTCACTGATAAATATAAGTTTTAAACCTTAACACAAAACAAGTTCTTAAGAAAATGTAATTTAAACAAATAAAACCATTGCATGAGCAATTATTCCTTCATCAAGTGTTCCTGTCTGCAGTTTCCCCCAAGTCTTTATCCTTTCGCACCTGCCGCCCCTGATTCCTTGCAATCCCTAACCATGTGGTCAGCTTTCCCGCATTTGAAGCACTTTGGACGATCAGGGCATCCTCGAGAGTAGTGCCCACTCTTTCCACACCGATAGCACCTGTCTGTCCCAGTCTTGCATTCTTCCTGGTGCACTTGCCCACACGTCTTACATGCATCCTTGTTCCCAACCTTGGCCTTCCTCTCATCAGTTGTTGTCACCATCTCGCCAGACCGCTTAGCAGAGGTAGCCCATTTCTTCTCCTTCTTTTCCTCCACCAACACAACGTCCTCATCCAGGTCAGCATAAACCACTTCTGCAAGCTCAACAGCAGAGTCAAAAGTAGCAGGTTTATTTGCCCTGACTAACATGTGGACTTTATGTGGCAATCCCCTCACATAACATTTGATTCTCTTGACCTCAATGTCAACCATATCAGGCACCAACCTAGATAGTCGGTTGAATTCAGTAGTATACTCACGATGCGTCATCATACCGGCCTTTAGATTCAGGAACTTCATCTCCGTTCTTTCAACCTCGGCATCTGCACAAAACTTCTTCATCACCAACTCTTTCAGATCGTCCCATCTCAATGCCTTGATCTCATCCCTAGTCTTTCTCTGCTCCACACTTTCCCAGCAATACATAGCTTCTTCCTCAAATGACTGAGTAGCATAACCCACAGCTTGGTCGGGATGGCATTCGCTAATGCGGATAATCTTGTCCATAGTGGTTATCCATTGGAGAGTAGCGATTGCGTCTCCCAAACCAGTCAGCTTCGGTGGGTCGCATCCTTTGAAGGACTTGTAGTTACACCCACCTAGACTTATCTTTCCATCACCAACCTTGACAGATCCAGCTTCACTCGAGACACCCTTCCCTCCCTCACCATCCTTCCTACCATTCTCTCCTGATCCTTCAGCAGTTCTTCCAGCAGATCCTTCGGGATTCCCAGTCTTCATGGTAGTTGCCACAGCTTGGGCAATGGAAGCTAGAACAGCAGGGTCAAGTTGATGTCCTTCGTTGTTGCTCGGGTTTCCTCCAGCTGCGCCTCCTTCGTCTCCGGTGTTGGAAGCTTCTTCTACCGAGGGTTGCCGGACAAGACGAGGCCTGCCACGACGTCTAATGCGACCTCCAGTTCCAACAATTTCTCCAGCTCCAGCCATTAGTATTCTAAAAGGGAAAACACAAACGTCATCACTCTAGGAATTATTTAGCACATGATTTGTAAGGTAAGTAGCTAATGACATTGATCAAGTGTAATTAACTATTTGCATTACTCCTCAGGTTCTACATACTTCCCTTTATGATTTCACTTATGCTAGTTTCTACTTTTAAACAGTTAATCCATCAAACAATCAATCAATTAATCCTGTCCCTAACATTATCGTTCATTAACTATATACCTAACCATTACTGAGCTTGCTTGAGTGACACATGGCTATCTTGAACTGGCATCTTCTTTTATTTTATTACTAAAATCCCATTTTATGTTCGAGTCTAAGCATATAGGATGCTTAAATCTCTCGAACTTTGCTCTGATACCAACTTGTAAGGCCCCGTTCCCGGTAGCCTACTTTAGCGTCGGATTTACACATAAACACAGTTCTTACAAATCAGAGTTAATTAAAACTTTCGCGGAATATAAACACTTTCATAAAACATTACAACAATCAAAAACATGCCTTAATTAAACATTCTTGTCTTTCAAAATAAACGTCAATTAATATTAAAACATCTTGAGTCTTCAGATGCAAGTCTCCTATTCGCCCACCATGTGCCCGCTCAAGCTAACTGTCTCAATCTACTCACCTGCGTGCATACTAAAAGTCAGCTACGCTGAGTGAGTTCTAGTTAATCGGATGCCATACAATACATACACATACATACATAACCGAAGATACATATCCATACTTAATCCGTTACCCTACTACCATACATACATACGTACATATCTACAATCACTAACCTCAGTCTACCAAGAGTACGTTCATAGTCCGGCGTCTATACCTGTACACAAGATCGTGAACACGTTAAAGGTCCGCAGTCCTTACCTATGTTCACCAGTTATGGTACGTGCAAGGTCCGCAGTCCCTCCCTGTACCATCCTATATTGACAACACGTACAAGGTCCTCAGTCCTTCCCTATGTTGCAACCTAAACCATAGCACGTACGAAGTCCGCAGTCTCCCTCTATGCTACCACAACACAAACATAGCACGTATAAGGTCCACAGTCCTTTCCTGTGCTGACGCCTATCTACATTACGTATAAGGTCCGCAGTCCTTATCTACGTTGGCGTCTATCTCTATAACACGTATAAGGCCCACCGTCCCTATCTACGTAAACATCTATCATCTACATCACGTATAAGGCCCGCAGTCCTTAACTACGCCATCACTTGCCAAATCTATGTCCAACAGAAGTTAGAGGGATTCGCCATCCTAACTTACTATGTCGAACGTAGGACTCACATACCATTAGTGTACCTGTACACACATACTTCACATATACAATAATTACATTATAGCATAAAAACACTCTAGGCGTTCTTTACATCATTCATTTAACAACCATACCCCTTGTCGATACGCGCAATATCCGAAGATCGTTCACGCCCCGACAAATGTTCATTTGTAATGTTCATACATCTTCGATATATAATATTTGTACCTTTATTTTTAACTTGACAGTACGCGCAATATTCGAAGATCGTTCGCGTACCGACAAGCAATCATTCATATCTATCACATATATCACATATGGCATACACTTATCACGTAGGATAAATGTATTAACAACACATCGAGTATGCACACAGCCACGAAAACATAACAAGGAATGGGGCTAGAAACTCACCTGAATCTTGTTACGCTCTCCGTTAATCGTTATTCCCTTCTTGAGCTGTGCACGTCTAACTGTATAATATTTACTTGTATCAATTAACTACTACTACTCATGTTGTATTTCTATCTTTATATAACCCACAACGAACGGGGGTCTGGGGGCAGCGCCCCTGGCAGCGGGGTTCTAGGGGCGGCAGCCCCTAGCAGGGTCCAAGGGGCAGAGCCCCTGGCTGGGGTCGAGCTGTCATCAGGCGAAATTAGCATATGGCGAAGTTGTCATCAGGCGAACTTAGCATATGGCGAAGTTGTCATCAGGCGAACTTAGCATATGGCGAAGTTGTAATCAGGCGAACTTAGCATATGGCGAAGTTGTCATCGAGCGAACTTAGCATATGGCGAAGTTGTCATCGGGCGAACTTAGCATATGGCGAAGTTGTCATCGGGCGAACTTAGCATATGGCGAAGTTGTCATCAGGCGAACTTAGCATATGGCGAAGTTGTCTTCAGGCGAACTTAGCATATGGCGAAGTTGTCAACTTAGCATATGGCGAAGTTGTTATCAGGCGAACTTAGCTGCAGCGAAGTTGTCCAGCTGCAGCTACTGTTCGTTCTTAAATCCCATAATCATCTTCGTTTCTTAACCAAATAACTCGATTTAGGTATCAACGGAATCGTCTGACCAGCGCCTACAAACCCCAACCATAAAATCGGCCTAACATCGATGTTTGAGGGGTGCGATTTAGGCATATAGGTTATGGGTTCTTTTATCAATCGATTGACCCATCAAATATTAACCATTTTCAGTAAGTTTAGTTTTGTAGGATTCGTTTTTACCATACAAACACCGATCTATCATTTTTATACTAATCCAAACATAAACGAAAAAGTTCTCGATATAAACGTACCGTAAACGAGTCGAACTACGAACACGAGCTGGTCTTTGATGTTGCTTTGGTTCATCACGACGATCTAGCACCAACAAGCTCGGGTCCTCGCCTTTGGATCTTGGTTCGGGTTGTGTGTGTGTTTTGGGTGTGTGTAGGGATTATGGAAAGATGGAATGGGAAGTTAGGGTTTAAGGATGGTTTAAGGGGTATATATGTCCCTTAAAGCCCATGGACCTAAGGCCCATCCCACCATCTTAATTACCCTAGTCCATGATTCTTTCTATATTTAATATTAATTAAATATTAACACTCGTTTTTAAATCATGGACTTCTTTTATTTACTAATATAAAATTCGGGATGTTACACTTTGTATGTTTTTGTATTTGATTCAAATAAGTTATGATGTCTTATAATTCATATACAATTATCACATATTTATAAATACAACATTTGTATTTAATTATTTATAAATACAACAACGCCATTATAGATATACCATGTGATTTTTTGATTGGTGATTCATCCGATCCTAATTCTGATCTGATTGATTTTGTATATCCAACATTATTGGAAAGTTTTAATGATATTTCATATTTTCAAGAAAGGGCCATACTTGCACCTTTAAATGAGGTTGTCCAAGATATTAATGACAAGTCTTTGTTCCCAGAGAAGAAGTTAAATATTTTAGTTCTGATAGTATAGACAAGTCTGATAGTGTTGGTCCTGGTTTTGATCCAGCATTACACTCACCGGATTTTCTAAATTGTTTAAAGATGTCTGGTATGCCTAATCATAGATTGGTTCTAAAAGTTGGCGGGCCAATAATGCTACTAAGGAATATTGATCAGAAGAACGATTTATGCAACAGAACCAGATTACACGTAATTAACTTGGGGAGGCGTTTTATCTAAGTAAAGGTTATTTCAGATACTAACATTGAGTTTCGCACTTATATAACTTGTAGTGGTCTAACTCCTTCAGATAAGAAACTGCCATTCATATTGAAACGAAAACAGTTTCCTGTTGCGGATTGTTTTGCAATGACCATTGAAAAAAGTCAAGGCCAATCACTAGCAAGAGTTGGCATATACCTGCGAAAACCGGTGTCTACACATGGTCAACTATATGTTGCTTTATCACCAGTGAAGAGTAGAGATAGTGTTAAAATGCTTATATTAGACAAGGAAGGTAAAATTAGAATTAAAACTACAAATGCGGCTTATAAGGAACTATTTACTAATATACAATTGTAAAATGGATGTTACTTTGGTTGAATGTTATGTTTTACATGATTATATATCAGTTGATGCTGGAAATGTGTGGACGTTCCATGATTTATATTTTTCCACCTGTGGCGCCCACGGGTCAATAACCTAGTAATAAATAAATAAACAAACATGCAACAAAGTCAAATGAGATAAGTAATTCAATCAATGAATAAATAAATGAGCAGTCGATAAGCATGATGCTAGATAAACTAGATGGCTTTTATGACTGTCGTATGATCATACTATTATGAGATTATGCTGGACTTCTCCGAATGCGATTCACATAAAGCATGTAAGTACATAACAAGTAAGGTATAAATTGTTAAACACAAGTGACAATAGTTGCAATTTGTTTATTAAGTAGTAGGGGAATAAATATAAATTCATACGTCCCCAAAAAGTTTGAAAGCGGTAAAATAGGGGAATGTGATACTCACCTGATTGGATGAACGAAATATAAGTGAGGATGATGATGAGAAAGATAAATCCATCGGGATATACCGTCAAGGATTCCTAGTTAAATATAATAATATAAATTAATTATAAATGATATAACATAATTTGATAAATTAAGATTTCGATGTGATTAAGTTAAGTTTGGGATTAGAATGGTTATTGATTGATCGATTGATAAATATAAGAAACATCACTTTTTTATTATTTACAAGATCGCCTTTAAACTAAAAGTAATATTTAATAAATACTTAAACAATTTTAAAAAATTAAGATACAAGATATGCTTAAAATAATAATATCTAAATAAATAATTAAATATAAAAATTAATTAAAATAATTTGATTAATATAACTGGAGATATACTTATAATTATTCGAATAAATAAAATACGAACAAATAATTAATTACGTATGAATAAGTAAATATAACATGTATTAAAATATAAATAAATAAATAATCTTAATAATAATGGGTAATTGTTTAGATATAATATGTAGTAAGATGCAAATAAAACTTGTTTGAATCTTTTAATAAAAATCTATTCAAAACGTTTATTTTAATATATATATATATGTATATATATATATATATATATATAAGAATAAATATAAATATAAGTAAGTTCATAAAGACGTTCAATGCCAAGAATCCCCAATAATGAAGTCGGGTTTAAATAAATTAAAGTTTATTATTAATATATATTTACATTACTTATATATATATATATATATATATATATATATATATATATATATATGATCAGGATCATGAGAGAACTTTTTTGAAATTGAGAACTATGAGAACCATTTTGGATCACAAAAAACTCAAAAATAAAAAAATCGTAAAATAAAAAAAAATGAAAAAAGTAAAAAAAACCAAAATTCTTATTTTAACATCCCAGTTTCATTAAAAAAACGCGGTTTTAGCAAATTATATACACATATGTATAATATATACATATATGTACATTTACATGATTTTTTTATACATATGTGTATAATTTAAGATAAATGATACTGTACATATGTGTATATTACGTAACTAAAGATTAAATAAAATTATACATATGTGTATAATACAACGTTTTTTTTATTTTTTTTGTTTTTTTAATGAAATCGGACAGAAATATAAGAATTTTGGTTTTTTTAATTTTTGTTATTTTTTGTTTTATGATTTTTTTTAAATATTTTTTTTAAAGGTGTTTTTAGTTGTCTAAAATGGTTCTCAAAGTTCTCAATTTGCAAAGGGTTCTCTTAGGATCCTTACCGTATATATAGAAAAAGGTTCAAGAGAGAACTCCTTCTTAGAGAGAAAATTTGAGAACTAATAATGAAGTATTCTTATTTGATGGAAATGAATGAATTTGGGTTATTAAAGGAAAGACCATCGGCTTAAGCCCATGACCCATAATATAAATACTTTAATTATGCCTTAATCCATTCATTTCCATTCCATTCCATACACCACCCAAAACACACACTTAGCTCTCTCTCATCCTACTTTCTCTCTCTAGCCGAAACCAAGAAGAAGAATCGAATTCCTACCTGAGGTAATGATAATATATAATGTAGAGAACCAAACCCGTTATATCTAGTCGCGAAACAATGAGCCGACACCCTAAACTGTTAAAGTTATGAGATCCGGATGGAATCGGGTATAAACCGATCAAAGGATGAGCTTAGGATCACCCTAGCTCAGATCTGGATCGAATGAGATGAAAAACGGTAAAAACGGTGGTGAAACAAGCATGATCTCGCTTTTTCGGCGAGATCCCGCTTTTCCGGCAAATGCGGCACCGGAACAGTGGAGATGTCAGAGAATGTTTCTAACCTAACCCTAATTCGTTAACAGAGGTTTAACGAACTAGCCTAATTCGTTATGATGATAGCCAATTCTTTAAGTTCCAATTCGTTATAATGATGACCAGTTCGTTAAGGTCCAATTCGTTTTGATGATGACCAATTCGTTAAGATAACGAATCAAGTGATTCGTTACCCGTACAGTTCGTTATGCTAAGATAACGAATCAAGTGATTCGTTACTCGTCCAGTTCGTTATGTTAGGATAACGAATCAAGTGATTCGTTACTCACCAATTCGCAAAGTTCAGATAACGAATCAGGTTGTGATCGAATAACGAATTAGTTCACCAATTCGTTATGCCGGATAACGAATTAAGTTTAAATGATGACAGAAATGATCCTTGTACTTAGAGAAGAATGATTTAATTACAAAATAGCCCTTGAACTTTATTAATTTATAGAAGATACCTTAAAGGATTAAGAGGATAACACTAAAATATTATCATTAGATCCTAATGGAAAATGTGTTAAGACAATTAATGAAAATAAAATTTTTCCAAGCTGACCTGTCAGCTTAACCCCAGCCAGTGGCTCTACCCCTTTGACCCTGCTAGGGGCTTCCGCCCCTAGAACCTCTCTTCCAGGGGCGCTACCCCCGGATCCTCGTTCGTTGAGGGTTATAATTAAACTGGAAATACAATATGGTTAGTGATAGTAATTAATATGCGTAATTTTTATACAGTTAGCCGTGCACAACTAAAGAAGGGAATAACCATTAACGGTGAACGTAACCGCATTCAGGTGAGTTCTAGCCCCACTTCATTGTTATGTTTTCGGGGCTGTGTGTATGCTCTATGTGATAGCTAATACACTTACCCTAAGTGGTAAGTGTATACCTCGTGTGATTCATGTATGATGAATGCTTGACGTTGCGTGAACGATCTTCGGATACTGCATGTACCACCAGGTGGTAGTTTAAAGATATGATTTCAATATGTAATGTATGGATGATATATTTATGATGTGTACATGAACGATCTTCAGATATTGCATGCAATGTTGGGTTTTGATCACAGATACGTATGATATATATAATGTATGAATGATGAGAGTATGCCATGTATGATATATGTGGTAGATATGAATGATTGTTTGTCGGTACATGAACGGTCTTCGGATATTGCACGTATTGCCGAGGGAAGTGATTAGCTCCTTACATGGACATGAGATAATAACATATATACAGAGTTCCTCCTATGGATAATATATAGAGTTCCTTCTATGGATAATGTATAATGTTCCTTCTATGGATAGTATAGTGTTTCCTTCTATGGATAGTGTATTGTTCCTTCTGTGGATAGCAGAGTGTTTCTTATATGGAAAGTCTATAAGGTGTTCCTTCTATGGAAAGTACATAGAGTGTTCCTTCTATGGATAATATATATAGAGTGTTCCTTCTATGGAGAAATTATAGCATGAACAATAGTAATAGTTCTTTTAGTAGATATTACGTGACGTTCCTCTTATGGATATTTATACAAGTTTAAGATATGTATGTATGTATGATATGTATGTATTGTATGTCGCCTGATTAACTAGAACTCACTCAGCGTAGCTGACTTTTAGTATGCACACAGGTGAATATGTTTAACAAGCTAGCATTAGGAGGGCATATAGCATGGATTGTACGGATGGAATCTGAAGATGGAAGAAGTGATGTTCTAAATATGATGTCTTTATGTTATGGTTTCAAAGAAAAGATTAAATGTTTTGTATCGAATCATTTAAGTTAATGTTTCCCCGAAAGTTTTAATTAACTCTGGTTGTAGAACTATGTTTATGAGTAAATCCGACGTCCAATGTAGGGGCACCGGGATCGGGGCCTTACAAGTTGGCATCAAAGCAAAGTTCGAGAGATTTAAGCATCCTACATGCTTAGAATATGACAGATAATGGGATTTTAGTAAGAAAAGGAAGAAGATGCCAGTTCAAGATAGCCATGTGTCACTCAAGCAAGCTCAGTAACGGTAAAGTATGTTAAATAATGTATAAAGATGTTTGCTTAGTTGTTAAAGGAAGGATATATGCAGGCTAGGGATAGGATTAATTGATTGTTTGATGGATTAACTATTTAAAAGTAGAAACTAGCACAAGTGAAATCATAAAGGGAAGTATGTAGAACCTGAGAAGTAATGCAAATAGTTAACTACACTTGGCCACTGTCATTAACTACTTACCTTACGAATCATGTGCTAAATAATTCCTAGAGTGATAACATTTCTGTTTCCTTATAGAATACAAATGGATGGAACAAGGAGGTTTGTTGGTAAAGGAGGTTACATTGGACGTCCTGGTAGGCCATGCATTGTCCGGGAATCTTCTGAAGAACCGATTACTAAAATGGGAGGGGAAGGAGGCACCACCGTACGAGATCTGAGTTAAAATGAAGGGTATCAACCGGATCCCGTTGTTCAAGCCGCCATTTCTCTAGCTGTAGCTGCTACAGTGAAGAAATTACGTCCTGGAAAGTTTGCTGAAGGACATGCAAATACCACTGAGGGGACAGGAGAAGATGATGGTAAAGGTGATGGCATTAAAGGAGGAGAGAAAGGAACCAAACGATCTGCAGATGTCGGGGAGCATGCATGGAGGAAGACGCAGAAGAGTGCAAACAAGGAAACATGAAAAGTGTGCGGAAATACGCATGGTGGTGAGTGAAAATGGGGTAAGGGTACCAACGTTTGTCATAAGTGTGGTAAAGATCATGGTGGAGAGTGTAGGCTTGGATCGAATGCCTGTTACAAGTGTGAAGAGGTGGGGCATTATGCTCCAGAATGCACTGCAAGGCCCGCGTGTTACAAATGCGGTAAAACTGGTCACATAGCAAGGGAGTGCAAGGGAATGGAGGCGAGATGCGCGAAAGGGATAGGAGCATAGGCTAAAGGAAAACTGTAGAGAGGAGAGCTTGATGAAGGAATAATTGTTTAGACAATAGTTTAATTTCGTTTTAAGTTTGATTACCTAAGAACTTGTTTTGTGTTAAGGTTTAAAACTTAAGCTTATCTGTGACGTGTAATATATTGAGTTTGGTTGTGAATTATTATTTATGTTATGATAAAATGTCGTACTAGACAATGGTGTTAAATGGTAGGATGGGTGTCGTACTAGACACCATTTGTATTTTTCCTTTTAGAATACGATGGCTGGAGCAAGAGAGATTGTTGGCACTAGAGGCCGCACTGGGTGTCGAGTCAGGCCTCGTATTGTCTGACAACCCTCGGTAGAAACAGCTTCCAACACCGGAGACGAAGGAAGCGCAGTTGGAGGAAACCCGAGCAATAACGAAGGGGTTCAACCTGACCATGTGGTTCAAGCAGCCATTGTTCAAGCTGTAGCCACTGCTGTGAAGAACCAAAATCCCAAAAAATCTGCTGGAAGCCATGGGAGAACTGCTGAAGGGTCAGGAGGAAATGGTAAGAAAGATGATGAGAAAGAGAAAGGTGATTCAAGTGAGGTTCAATTTGTGATGACCGGTGGTGGAAAAGAGGCCGAGGTGGGTGCTACTATAAGTCCTTCAAAGGATGTGACCTGCCGAAGCTAACTGGTTTGGAAGACGCAATCGCCACTCTTCAATGGATAATCAACATGGATAAAATTATCCGCATTAGCGAATGCCGTCCCGAACAAGAGGTGGATTATGCTACTCAATCATTTGGTGACGAAGCAATGTACTGGTGGGAGAAGGTTGAACAGAGGAAGGGTCAAGAAGAGGTTTAGGCGATGGGATGGAATGATCTAAAGGAGTTGGTGATGAAGAGGTTCTACACTGATGCCGAAGTTGAAAGAGTGGATATGAAGTTTCTGAACTTGAAAGCGGGAAATATGACACACCGGGAGTATACTACTGAATTCAATCGCATGTCTAGGCTGGTACCTGACATCGTGAACACTGAAGCTAAGAGGATGACGTGCTACACAAGGGGACTTCCGCAAAGTGTTCGCACCTTGGTTAAGGCTAGTAAACCCGCAACATTCGACTCGGACGTGGAATTGGCCGAGATGGTTTATGAGGACCTTGCCATCAGTGATGAGGAGAGGACTGAACCTAAGAACAATAACCCAACCCCAAAACCAAATGAAGCCAATGAAGAGGATCCACGTAAGAAGAAGGCAAGGCAGGAGGAGTCCACCGTTTGTGAAAAATGTGGAAGAAGGCACCCGGGAGAGTGCAGAATGGGATTAGGTGTTTGCTACAGGTGTTGAAGAGCAGGACATTCCTCCTGGGAGTGTAAAGACCATCATAGGTGTCACAACTGTGGAGGGCGTGGACACCTAGCAAGGGATTGCAGGAGGCCGAAGGAAGGGCATGAAGCAGAGAAGAATGCTTGAGGCTTAATAGTTTCCTCCTTATGTTTAGAAAGACCGCTCAAGAAGGCTAGTTACTAACCATAAGATTTAATCTGTGTTTGATTTATTAATGACTTAATGCGTGTTTTTATGTATTTATTTTAAAGTTTAGACTGGAGTTGTCTGATTAATTATGATATGAAACTGTTATGAATTGATGTTGGTTATGAATGATTGTTGTGTTATGATAAAATGTTATTTTAGACAATAGTGTTAAATAGTGTGAAACGAGGTCCCTTGGAAGGACGAGACGAGACTTGAGACATCGAGGGCCTCATGGATAAGATACCATGAATTGCTAAACCACGCGAACACCACTCGATGACTGCAAGTCAAGAGTAAGAAGGATAACCCAGAAAGCAAATACGATCCAATAAGTGCGGGGATATAGGAAGTGTTCCTTTGCAAGGAATAAACTAAGTTTCAGGGACGAAATCTCATTAAGGAGGGAAGACTTGTAACATCCTGACTTTTCATTCGGTTAAAATATAATAATATTCGATGTTATGAGATGGGCTTGTGTTGGGTTAAGTAATATGGGTGATGGATTTGGGTTATTAAAGGAAAGACCATCGGCTTAAGCCCATGACCCATAATATAAATACTTTAATTATGCCTTAATCCATTCATTTCCATTCCATTCCATTCCATACACCACCCAAAACACACACTTAGCTTTCTCTCATCCTACTTTCTCTCTCTAGCCGAAACCAAGAAGAAGAATCCATTTCCGACCCGAGGTAATGATAATATATAATGTAGAGAACCAAACCCGTTATATCTAGTCTCGAAACGACGAGCCGATACCCTAAACCGTTAAAGTTATGAGATCCGGATGGAATCGGGTATAAACCGATCAAAAGATGAGCTTAGGGATCACCCTGGCTCAGATCTGGATCCAATGGGACGAAAAACGGTGAAAACGGTGGTGAAACAAGCAAGATCTCGCTTTTCTTGCGAGATCCCGTTTTTTTCGGAAAATGCGGCGCCGGAACAGTGGAGATGTCAGAGAATGTTTCTGGCCTAACCCTAATTCGTTAACGGAGGTTTAACGAACTAGCCTAATTCGTTATGATGATGACCAGTTCGTTAAGGTCCAATTCGTTATGATGATGACAAGTTCGTTAAGGTCCAATTCGTTTTGATGATGACCAATTCGTTAACATAACGAATCAAGTGATTCGGTACCCGTCCAGTTCGTTATGCTAAGATAATGAATCAAGTGATTCATTACTCGTCCAGTTCGTTATGTTAGGATAACGAATCAAGTGATTCGTTACTCACCAATTCGCTAAGTTCAGATAACGAATCAGGTTGTGATCGAATAACGAATTAGTTCACCAATTCGTTAAGCCGGATAACGAATTAAGTTTAAATGATGACAGAAATGATCCTTGTACTTAGAGAAGAATGATTTAATTACAAAATAGCCCTTGAACTTTATTAATTTATAGAAGATACCTTAAAGGATTAAGAGGATAACACTAAAATATTATCATGAGATCCTAATGGAAAATGTGTTAAGACAATTAATTAAAATAAAATTTTTCCAAGCTGACCTGTCAGCTTAACCCCAGCCAGGGGCTCTGCCCCTTGGACCTCGCTAGGGGCTGCCGCCCCTAGAACCTCGCTTCCAGGGGCGCTGCCCCCGGATCCCCGTTTGTTGAGGGTTATAATTAAACTGGAAATACAATATGGCTAGTGATAGTAATTAATACGTGTAATTTTTATACAGTTTGCCGTGGACAACTAAAGAATGGAATAATCATTAACGGTGAACGTAACTACATTCAGGTGAGTTCTAGCCCCACTTCCTTGTTATGTTTTCGGGGCTGTGTGCATACTCGATGTGATAGCTAATACACTTACCCTAAGTGGTAAGTGTATACCTTGTGTGATTCATGTATGATGAATGCTTGACGGCGCGTGAATGATCTTCGGATATTGCATGTACCGCCAGGTGGTAGTTTATAGATATGATTTCTATATGTAATGTATGAATGATATATTTATGATGTATACATGAACGATCTTCAGATATTGCATGTACGGTTGGGTTATGATCACAGATACGTATGATATATATATATATATATATATATATATATATATATATATATATAATGTATGAATGATAAGAGTATGCCGTGTATGATATATGTGGTACATACGAATGATTGTTTGTTGGTACATGAACGGTCTTCGGATATTGCACGTATTGCCGAGGGAAGTGATTAGCTCCTTACATGGACATGAGATAATAACTTACATACAGTGTTCCTCCTATGGATAATATATAGAGTTCCTTCTATGGATAATGTATAATGTTCCTTCTATGGATAGTATAATGTTTCCTTATTTGGATAGTATATTGTTCATTCTATGGATAGCAGAGTGTTCCTTCTATGGAAAGTCTATAGGGTGTTCCTTCTATGGAAATTATATAGAGTGTTACTTCTATGGATAATATATATAGAGTGTTCTTTCTATGGATAATATATATAGAGTGTTCCTTCTATGGAGTATTTATAGCATGGACAATAGTAATAGTTCTTTTAGTAGATATTACGTGACGTTCCTCTTATGGATATTTATACAAGTTTAAGATATGCATGTATGTATGATATGTGTATGTATTGTATGTCACCTGATTAACTAGAACTCACTCAGCGTAGCTGACTTTTAGTATGCACGCAGGTGAATATGTTTAACGAGCTAGCATGAGGAAGGCACATGTAACATCCCGTTTTTTTCTAGTTTCAGTTAATAAATGAAAATGAGAGTTATTATGAGTCGGGCTAGTGTTGGGTTAAATGGATATGGGTTATGGACTTGGGTTATGAAAGAAAGAGGAAAAGACCATGGGCTTAAGCCTATGATCCATAAATATATAAACCTTTAATCACCCATTAATCATTCATTTCACACATATTCTATATACCCACCAAAACACACACTTAAGATTTCTCTCTAGTTTCTCCTATTCTCTCTAGCAGAACCCAAGGGTAAACCGAGCACCAATCCAAGGTAATGATAGTGTGATGTTGTATGAGCTTAAACCTGTTAGTTATGGTCATGAAACGAAGAGCTGACACCGTTAAACCGTTAAAGTCACGAGATCCGGGAGGAATCGGGTATAAACCGAACCTAAGATGAGCTTAGGGATTACCCTAGCTGAGATATGGATCGAACGGGGTGAAAAATGGTGAAAAAAACGAGTCAAGACTCGTTTTTCCGGCAAACCGCGTTTTTTCGACAACGGCGCCGGAAAGGCGGCGCCAGAAAGTGGTACGAGGTTAAAATGGAATGTCAGAGAATGTTCTAACATTCTCTGACCTAACCCTAGTTCGTTAACGGGGAGTTAACGAACTAGAGGTGATTCTCTAGTAATTCGTTAAAGAAAGCATAACGATCTAGCTTCAGTTCGCGTTGAATTCGTTAAGGGAAAATATAACGAATTACTCTTGATTCGTTATAGTCATTCATTAAAGGAGATAACGAATTGGGAGGTCCAATTTGTTACATGGACTGATTCGCTACATGAACTGATCCATCAAAGGACCAGTTCGTTATAAGGTCCAATTCGTTTAAATAACCAGTTCGTTAAAGGGTCCAATTCGTTACAAGGACCAGTTCGTTATGATGACCCAATTCGTTAAGAACAATGTAACGAACTAGAATTTTAACAAAATGACAGAATGGTCCCTCGGATTAGAAAAAGAATGATTTAATTACAAAGAAGCCCTTGAACTTTTAAGTTAGCAAATTACTTAATGATTCAAATTCTAATTGAAAATGTATTAAGACAGTTAATGGAAATAAAATTTTTCCAAGCTGACCTGGCAGCTTGACGCCAGCCAGGGGCTCTGCCCCTTGGACCCTGCTAGTGGCTACCGCCCTTAGACCCCGCTGCCAGGGGCGCTGCCCCCGGACCCCCGTTCGTTGAGGGTTATAACTAGACTAGAAACGCGATGTGAGTAGTGATAGTTAAATTGATACATGTAATTGTTATACAGTTAGTCGAGCACAACTAAGGAAAGAAATAACAATTAACGGTGAACATAATCGAGTTCAGGTGAGTTTCTAGCCCTACTTCTTTGTCATGTTTTCGGGTCTGTGTGCATACTCTTTGTGATTAGTTAATACGCTTACCTTAAGTGGTAAGTGTATGCCTTATATGATTATGTATAGATGAATGCTTGACGGTGCGTGAACGATCTTCGGATATTGCATGTACCGTCGGGTGATAGTTTGGAGATGTGAACGATACATATATAAAGTATGGATGATTGCTTGTTGGTACGAGAACGATCTTCGGATATTGCACGTACTGTCAAGTTATAATGTTATGTATAATGTACGAATGGTACGTATGTATGTTATGAAGGAATGTAAGAGATAGCCAGGTACGGAAGAAAGGGACTGAGCCCTAATAATACTCAAGGTAGAAAAGGGACCGAGCCCTTTATAAATCTCGAGGCAGAAAGGGGCTCAGCCCTAATAATACTCAAGGCAGAAAAGGGACCGGACCCTAATAATATCCGAGGTAGAATAGAATAATGTAAAGTAGAATTTAGAGTAAAGTATGAGGGTAAATATGTATATTATGAACAAATTATGAAAGTATGAAGTACATATGGAAGTACGTAGTTATGAATGCATTGAATGTTGTATTATTAACTAGAACTCACTCAGCGTAGCTGAATTTTAGTATGCACTCAGGCTAATCGACTGAGACAGTTGGCTTGAGGAAGACACATAGCAGGATCCGAAGAGGCTGGCATCTGGAGATTTGTCGTGATGTTTGAAATACTATGTTTTATGTTATGTTTTTGAAAGACAAGTTATGGATGTTTGTAATGAATGGTTGAATTTTATATTATTCCGTGAAAGTTTTTATTAACTCTGATATTTAGAACTATGTTTATGAGTAAATCCAACGTCCAAAGTAGGGCACCGGTAACGGGGCCTTACAGCACATGGCATGGATTGAACGGCTGGCATCTGAAGATGGAAGAAGTGAAGTTTTAAATATGATGTTTTTATGTTATGGTTTCAAAGAAAAGATTATGTTTTGTAACGAATGATTTAAGTTAACGTTTCCGCAAAAGTTTTAATTAACTCTGGTTGTAGAACTGTGATTATGAGTAAATCCAACGTCCAATGTAGGGCACCGGGATCGGGGCCTTACGAAAAAAATCGATATATTTCATATGTGCATTAGTGTTGTATTACATAAATGCGATAATGTGTTTTGCATACAATTATTAGTGTTGCATTTGCATATATTTAAGAGTGCGTATTATATAATGCATTTGTGTTGTATTATATGCAATAAACACACTATTTTATATATGCAATACACATTAGTGCACATATGCATTCCATAGACAATTTTTTTTAAACGAACAATATCATCCTATTCTCTAGTTCTCTTTTTAAGAGGAGTTCTCTCTAGATCCTACCCCTATATATATATATATATACATACTAGTTTGTGGCCCGTGTATTATACAAGTAGTTCTTGAAAATACAATATTTAATAAATAATCAGTATACAAGAAGCAATAAACCCGTTAAACACTATTAATACAGTCGTTAACATAAGTCTTTAAAACAATTTTAATGTAAAATATAATTATAAATATCAGATGTTTGAAAAAAATAGAAAGTAAATATTAAATTAACAAATTTTGAAGCATAAATTTATAGAACAGTAACTATTATTTTAGTATTATAAATTTGTTAAAATTTGTGAGGTTTAATGTAGGATTGACAAGTGGCAAAACTTGTAGCATTTTATTAGAGAGTATATATATATACATGAAACTTAACGAGATTAATTGATAAAATGTAACTTAGTGATGTTGATTTAACAAAATAATGTTTGTCAAATAATTAACTATTAATGTATTATTTATTAAAATTAATTATAATATATAATAAAATACTAAATAAAAATTAAAATCTAAAAATCCGGGTGGCCGGGTTCAAACCCACGACCACCAGGATCACAACACACAGACCAACCAACTGCCCAAGCATGTTAGTTGGACATTATCTGAAACGAGCATAAACCCCCAAATTAACATAAACGCTAATTCCTAAAATCAATTAATCTGATGTTATTTGATCCAATTAACGTTAGGATTTCTGTTATGTGAATTAAAGCGACCTTGGTGCATATATTAATTACCTGGAACAGATGCGAATTGATGATGAATGGTGAATAGAACTCGTCGGCCAAAAGAACGAACAAATTGAATTGATAGCGAGTAGTATATTAAAATTAAACTTAGGGTTTTGTTTCGAGAGATCTAAGAGAACATGTGCGCCAATTTAATTGAATTTTTGTAAGCTCTATATGGTATAAAGCTGTCATGGTAATAACGGATTTAGTTATTCTAATAAACGATATCAACTTGATCTAGTTTCGTAAATAATTATGTCGGTATGAGTCGCAACACATATGTACACGATCATAGGGGATCAATTTCGTTTATAGAACGAGAATTAAGCATCACGCTGAGCATACGGGTCATGGGTTATGGTTTTTGGATCTGGATAATGGGTTAAGGGTTTACCATATTATCAATTATATAATATTTGCAGAACAGACCCTGAAGTATGAAGAGGGAAATACAATTGGGTAAATGTTTAGTTTACGATGTAAATTGAATATATACCAAAGTTATATTCGAAAATTAAATAAATATAATAACGATAATAATAAAAATAGTATTAGCTCGATAAAAGCGATGTGTTGTTGATTAAAAGTTACCCGAAAAACGAAAACGCTTTGGGAAATATGTAAATGAAAAACCAGAGTTGTTACTTTGGTAAACTTTTGGTTGACCCATTTGCCTATACTTTGGTAAACTTTGGAGTGAATTGGTTCTCACCTCAAATGTTCTTCCATGTTGATTTTGAGGAATAACCATCGGAGATGGATTATTAGTGATGACCGGTCGAAAGAGATCTTCAATTCCCCTTACCATATCTCTTGAACGCCTTCTTGGTACCCCCATTAGTACTCTTGGTTGACTCATTTTCCTATACACGGGCCTTGTGTAACAACTCGGGTTTTCGTATTTGAATTCGTATTCGTTTACCCGACTCGGGAATATATTTCGAATCTTTCAAATTATTAAAATGTTATATTTATTACTATTTAACTTTGTTAGACTTATTTTATATTCATATAACTTTTAAACTCATTAAATTATGCTTAAAAACCTTTAAAATCGCTTAAAACGACTAAAAATCGCACTTATAGAAGTACAGGGACTAGTTTTGCATATTTTCGACTATTAACGTAACATAAGCTCCAATATATCTAAATTAATGTTTTAAATCAGCCCAAAACGTTTTCTTGTTGTCCAAGCCAAATTTTGTTTATTATTATACCGAATTTTCTCGTTAATGGCTTATTTTGTTTCCTAATCGAGTGGATTACTTCATAAATGCATTATAACGCTCAATATTAAATCAAAGCACAACTACAAACCCTAAAAACTAATGAAGTCCAGCCATCCTTCCCATATCCCACGAAAGTGCCCTTCTCCATTGTCGGTTTCTTCAAGATTAATCAAGTTCTTCAAGCTGCCATTGACTTTTAAGCTTCAAAACTTTGTAGACCACAATTTCTTCTAGTTCCAATCCTCGTTTGGGTAAATTTTCTTCTTCAATATTGTAGGTTTTTATATTCTTTACAAAATCCCTCAGTCAATATATATGATTGATGGGATTTACCATGCAAAATAGTCAACAAGATTGACTATTTGATTTCTTTATCTTCTGGTCAAAAGTAGCTTTCGGGCCAGAAGACGTTTTTGTTTGTTTTAAAATTTTGATTGTACTAACCAAAACCTGACTCCCAACTCGCTGTTCGGATTCTGGTCAAGACCAGTTCGCTTATTTGCTGAAAATCTCATAACCGGAGTTCTATACATCCGTTTGGATTGATTCCAACACTTTGTTCTCGGTCCTGACTCTATTTTCTTATGTATAAGTCCAGGTCTGGTTGGGTCAGGTCACTTATCGCGTGAATTTTACTTGTTTAATCATTCTCTCGGTTTACTCGCTCATCATCGAGGTGAGTAATTACTCCCTTTTTTACTTATTTTAAACCTTTTGGGTACATGTGCGTACTTTATCTATTTACCTATTATTTAATACTCAACTTGCAGCTGTTAGTCTTGTGTGTTTAAGAGTTTATACCTAGCGTGTTATATGCTTATATGCTTTGCTTGAATACTTGTCGGAGAGGTCCAACATATTCTCAGTCTTGTATAATCATACGCCTGTCATATTAGCCATCGTTCAGTTTCATTTGACATCAGGCTTACCGACATCATTATCTACTTGCTTATTCGTTAAATTGCTTATCTCACTTGACACAGTTTGCATTTTTCTTCATATATTATATATTATATTATATCTCACTTAACTTGTGTTTTACTCACTCAACATGTGTTGTTGA
The DNA here is from genome assembly GCF_021521415.1 of Bidens hawaiensis. Taxonomy (NCBI): domain Eukaryota; kingdom Viridiplantae; phylum Streptophyta; class Magnoliopsida; order Asterales; family Asteraceae; genus Bidens; species Bidens hawaiensis. Next base: position 412,296 of record NW_027491313.1, read on the forward strand.
CAAAGTTTTATATTTTATACGCGTATGCACGTTATTGTTTGAATTTAATGCAAGTTGGTGAAGAGTTAGTGAAAATTAAGTTAGAAGAATAATAGTCAATACTTATATTTGTATTCATTGTTTGTTTAATGAGTTGTACTTTGTATTTGAACTTATTTGAATATTTAGTTAAATTAAATAGATATTGTCACTTTTAAATATTGCATAATAGTACCTAGAGAGTTGTAAGAAATCAGCTCACGCCCCGGCATTTCCGCCGTAGCCATAGGTTGGGGTGTGACAGATTGGTATCAGAGCCGAAGGTTTAAGATATGTAGTTAGTGGTGCCTTAGTAACATGCTTAGGAGCCCTACACGTGCTTATTTGTTTGCCAGATGTGTTCTATTTGATTGTTTACATCTTACGTAATTACTTGCTAGATTAAGTACTTATTTAAATGTTTAATTAATTAATTCTTATTGTATTGTTATGAACACATACACACATACACACACACAACTCTAAGGCAATGCCTCAACCTTCAAAGAAAATTTTTTCGTAAATATTTTAAATCAAATTAGTTTGCCTTTTATTTTTGGAAAATTCCTTAAGAATTCCCTATTTTTGTTTTTACTCCTTCATCTTTAGGTTTGGTAGCATGACAAGTTCCTTTCGGCCAAATAGGAACACAACTGTCATACGACCGACACCTTAGGTTGATTTTAAACCGAATTCATGGTGATTCGTGGCTAAATTCGGTAACTTACGATTACTTGTGTTTTGTTATTTAAATGGTTAGTTGAGTGAAAAATCAATGGTATCCATGGGCACTCATACTATCCATTCCTCATCTTATTTTGAATGTTTTTGTTGGGATTCATCATACGTGGTGGTTCACGGGATGCTTCAACTACTCATATTTTTCTTTAATTTATTCGTTATTTAGTTTGGTCGGATAAAACGTCATGTAACGCTCATGGACCGACAAATCTATTGTATTGTTAATTCGTTAATTAGTTGGGACAGTTAAATGCCATGTAACGCTCCTGGGTCGTCCAAATCAATTTCTTTTATTCGTTACTTTCGTTGGGCCATTCAAACTGCCATGGAAAGTTCATGGGAGGCCAACACACAAATTATGTTTCATTAGTTTGTTTTTAAGTTGACTTAATCAAATAAAAATTAACTTTTATACTGACCTCATTTCCTCGTGTAGTCATCTCACATTAATCATATTGACTACATCATATAATGACTATTTACGCTTTGTACCCCTTTATCTTATAATCTTTCTCTTTTAATCCTCATGATACGACGCAAATCCCCCCATTTCTTAAAAGTAAAAGTTATTATAAGTAATTTAAGACAATTAAACTGTTATTATTTAACTAGTTTCCTCAACTTATCTTCTGTCGCATAAATCCTTAATTTTGGTTCTCGTAGAATGTCTCATCTAAGAACCCACCGTCATCCTCGACATCAATAGTCTAGTTCTCATGTTGACCGCGTGTATAGCCAAGGAGTTAACTGCTGCAACTTCTAAAATATAAACTGAAGTTCAAAACATTATTACAACCAATTCAAACTTGTTCTTTAACTTCTTTGACCGAAATTTTAATTCATTTACCTCTACTCATCCTCGCGACAACAACAAGCGCAAGTCTAATCATGAAAACTATATTGTTAATCAAATCAATCATCAACTTCGACAAGATCAAAGTATCCCGAGCAAGAAACTCTCCACTAGTAACTTTCATCATTCGACTCAATCCTCATGTCGTTTTTTCACCCAGTGTAATCTCTTCGATCAACCTTGCAAATACTTTCCCTACACCGCCTAATGCACTAGCCGTCCTGCAACAGTCTTTCCCTCATGCTCAACCTGATGCCACTACTACCCATGCTTGCTACCATTCAAGAGACCCTAATCCTCTCAGCGATATATGCCCTCAGATTATCCATGCCAATCAAGTACAAAATATAGTTACACCTTACTACATTACCCACCAAGTTCCAAACCTATCGATCCATTATCCCTCAAGCTCCACCCATAATTCAAGGTCAACTTTACTTAACCCAACTATATCAAACTCCGCACCCGAAAGCTCAAGTTTACCAAACAACCTTCTTGTAAGCCGTCCGAGCTCCAGTTACCCAAGCAATGCCGGATCAATCTACCACTACGTCTCAAGCCCTCATGGATCAAATCACCCAAGACGCTTAAGTTTCAAGGTTCCAAGTCATGCGCAACAGAAGACTTAAACTACTAGAAGACTTTGCCGCTCGTCGTATTCTATCTTACTTAAAATTGATTTTTTTTGCCTTGTATAGACTATTTGATAAATTTGAATTAATTTTTTTTATGAATTATTGAAGCACTAATTAAGATTTTTTATTATCTTGCCCCTCGACTTAGTTTAAAATTATCGAAGGGTTGTTTTATAAAATTCCTCATTTAAAATAACCGATCTATAAACTTTTGTCTATTCAAAGACTTCTCACTTAAAAATCCTTTCCCTAAATGATTTATATTCTTAAAATTATATATTCAAACGTTTTGTAAATCCACATGATGGGGCGAACCATGTGGACGATCCGACGATGAAAATAATTATGGTCCGGAACATAATTATCGAAGTCCTCGCATAGAAATCATGATACGTAAGATTGTGTGTTATATTATAGAGTTGAAAGTAGTTGGGATAACAGCACAAATGTAAATATGATAAGGACATGGTGGATACGCCGCTGGTAAATCCTATATATATGTGTGTTCTTATCGGATTTTCATTTGGAGCGTTGATTTGACTATCGAAAGTTCTATGCTATGATAATAAAAAAAAACTTTAAATTATATTTAAAATTTTATTTTCATCAATATTTAATGATTTTGTTATAGCATCCTTTAATTTCGGGACGAAATTCCCTAAAGTAGGGGAGACTATAACAACTCGGGTTTTCGTATTTGAATTCGTATTTGTTTACCCGACTCGGGAATATATTTCGGATCTTTAAAATTATTAAAATATTATATTTATTAGTATTTAACATTTTTAGACTAATTTTATATTCATATAACTTTTAAACTCGTTAAACTATACTTAAAAGCCTTTAAAATCGCTTAAAACGACTAAAAATGCACTTATAGAAGTACAAGGACTAGTTTTGCATATTTTCGACTAAATTAATGAAACTTAAGCTCCAAGATATCTAAATTAATATTTTAAATCAGCCCAAACTGTTTTCTTGTCGTCCAAGCCAAATTTTGTTTGTTAATATACCCAATTTTCTCATTAATAGCTTATTTTGTTTCCTAATCGAGTGGATTCCTTCATAAATGCATTATAACACTCAATATTAAATCAAAACACAACTATAAACCCTAAAAACTACTGAATTCCAGCCATCCTCCCCATATCTCATGAAAGTGCCCTTCTCCATTGTCGATTTCTTCAAGATTAATCAAGTTCTTCAAGCTGCCGTTGACTTTCAAGCTTCAAGACCTCATAGACCACAATTTATCCTAGTTTCAATTCTCGTTTAGGTTAGTATTCTTCTTCAATATTGTAGGTTTTTATATCCTTTACAAAAGCCCTCAATCAATTTCTGTCATTGAGGGGATTTACCATGTCAAATGGACTCCGACCTGTTTAAGGACAAAATAGTCAACAATATTGACTATTTGATTTCTCTATCTTCTGGTCAAAATTAGCTTTCGAGCCACAAGAATTTTTTGTTTGTTTTGAAATTTTGATTGTACCGACCAAAACACGACTACCAACTTGCTGTTCGGATTCTGGTCAGTACCAGCTCGCTTAATTGCTGAAAATTTCATAACCAGAGTTCTATACATCCGTTTGGATTGATTCTAATGGCTATGTTCTTGGTTTTGACTATATTTTCTTATGTATAAGTCTCAAGTCTGTTTGGGTCAGATCACTCATCGCTTGAACTTTACTCGTTTAATCATTCTCTCGGTTTACTCGCTTAATCATCGAGGTGTGTAATCACTCCCTTTTTTTACTTCTTTTAAACCTTTTTGGTACATATGCGTACTTTATCTATTTACCTAATATTTAATACTCAACTTGTAGATGTTAGTCTTGTGTGTTTAATAGTTTATACCTAACGTGTTATATGCTTATATGCTTTGCTTGAATACTTTTCGGAGAGGTCCAACATATTCTCAGTCTTGTATGATCATACATTTGTCATATTAGCCATCGTTCAGTTTCATTTGACATCAGGCTTACCGACATCATTATCTACTTTCTTATTGGTTAAATTGCTTATCTCACTTGACCCAGTTGCATTTTTCTTCATATATTATATATTATATTAATTTATATTATATCTCACTTAACAGGTGTTTTACTCACTCAACATGTGTTGTTGACTAATGTTTATATTTTATACGCGTATGCAGGTTATTGTTTAAATTTAATACAAGTTGGTGGAGACTTAGTGAAAAATTAAGTTAGAAGAATAATAGTCAAGACTTAGATTTGTATTCATTGTTTGTTTAATGAGTTGTACTTTGCATTTGAACTTATTTGAATATTTAATTAAATTAAATATATATTATCACTTTTAAATATTGCATAATAGTACCTTGAAAGCTGTGAGCAATCAGCTCACGCCCCGGTATTTCCGCCGTAGGTTGGGGTGTGACACTTTGGAGGAGTAAATTGTTGAAATTGTGGTTGGGGCATTTGTTGTTCCTCTTGTGGATGGACTTGTTGTGTAACTTGTTGTTGTTGAATAACAGGTGGTGGTTGAACTTGTTGTTGAACAACTGGTGGTGGTTGTCCATTAAGTTCTTGAACCGGTTCCGTTTGTTGCCTTTGAGAATAGGCGAAGTTCCCTTGATTCACCCTTTGACTTCCATCACTCCCTGTGTAGTAACCTTCCACTTCATACCCCTCAAACTCCCCGTCAAACCCATCACTATAACCATCACTTTGTGTTATTGAATATTGCATAAAAGGTGGTGGTTGATATTGGTAGCTTTATTGTGGTTGTTGAAAGGTTGGTTGTTGGTTTTGTTGAGATGATGATGGATCAAAAGTAGGAAAAAGATTGGAAATAGGTGGCAACGTTGATGATGTTGAGTAAGTGAATTGAACATTTATGGGCTCGGTTGTGTAAGTTGGTTTCACTTCACTTGATGAAGTAGGTATGGTGGTAGTAATCGGTGGAGGGGGATTCGGTGGAGGTGTGGCTGGCAATGTTTGACCCGAAGTGGGGACAGGTGAATCCATGGTGTTGTTCGACGCAGTCGGAGAACCAAGAAGTTTGTTCTCCCGAAATAACACTCGATTTCGTCTAAAAATTTGTTCAATCTCGGGATCAAAGACTAGTGGTGATGACCTGTTAGAGCCTCTAGTATGCATACACCTGTAAGTATCAATCTCGAAGATTGAATATAAATAGGCTATTATGAGTTCGAGCAAGCCGCTATGGTGAAATCGGTAGACACACTGCTCTTAGGAAGTAGTGCTAGAGCATCTCGGTTCGAGTCCGAGTGGTGGCATGCCATCTTCTTAAAGATATCAAATAGATCCTATAATAAAAAAATTCCCAGTTCTTTTTCTTAATTAATATAGGGGATCCCCCCCCCCCCCCCGTTTTTTTCATTTTTATGATATTTTCAACTTTAGAGAATCTATTAAATCATATTTCTTTTTCTATTGTTTCAATTGTAATTAAACTTCATTTGATAATCTTATTGGGCAATGAAATAATAAAACCATATGATTCATCAGAAAAGGGGATGGTAGTTACTTTTTTATGCCTAACAGGATTATTAATCACTCGTTGGATTTATTCAGGCCATTCCCCCCCTAAGTGATTTATATGAATCATTAATTTTTCTTTCGTTGAGTTTCTCCCTTATTCATATAGTGGCTTATTTGAAAATAAGAAAAAATGATTTAACCACAATAACTGCCTCAATTACTATTTTTACCCAAGGCTTTGCTACTTCGGGTCTTTTAAATGCAATACACAAACCCACAATATTAGTACCTGCTCTATAATCAGAATGGTTAATAATGCACGTAAGTATGATGATATTGAGCTATGCGGCTCTTCTTTGTGGATCATTATTATCAGTAGCACTTCTAGTCATTACATTTAGAAATCTTTTTTATAGTTCTAGAAGTATTAATTTATTAAAATTAAATGCATCATTTTCATTTGGTGAAATCTAATACAAGAATGAAAGAAACAATATTTTGAAAAAAACTTCTTTTTTTTTCTGATAAGAATTATTACAAGGCCCAATTTCTTAAACAATTGGATTCTTGGAGTTATCGTGTGATTAGCCTAGGATTTGTCTTTTTAACCATAGGTATTCTTTCAGGAGCAGTATGGGCTAATGAAGCATGGGGATCATATTGGAGTTGGGATCCAAAGGAAACTTGGGCCTTTATTACTTGGATCGTATTCGCTATTTATTTGCATACTCGAACAAATCAAAATTCGCAAGGAGCAAATTATGCAGTTGTGGTAACTCTAGGCTTTCTTATAATTTGGATATGCTATTTTGGGGTCAATCTATTAGGAATCGGGTTACATAGTTATGGTTCATTTATGTTAACCTCCAGGTAAATTAAAGAAAAGTTATTACGAATACACTCAGAATACAATACGGTGTATATAAAAAAATCTTGTCTCAACCGGTGAGAACCATGTGAATCAAGTAGTATGGTAAGGCCCCGTTGCTGGTGCCCTACATTGGACGTTGAATTTACTCATAAACATAGTTCTAAATATCAAAGTTAATAAAAACATTACGTGGAACATAAAAACTTTCGTAAACATTACATAATAATCCATAACTTTGTCTAATCGAACATCTTGTCTTTCATATCAAAAACATTAATTATAAAATGTCTTGAGTCTTCAGATGCCAGTCTCTTATTCATGTGCCATGTGTTCCCCTCAAGCGAGCTGCCTCATTCTACTAACATGCGTGCATACTAAAGTCAGCTATGCTGAGTGAGTTCTAGTTAATCATACAACATACAATACACTCATAACTATGTACTTTCATACATACTTCATATTTCATACTTCGTTCATAACATACATACTTACCTTCATACTTTATTTTAAACTCTGCTTTACATTATTCTATTCTGCCTCGGATATTATTAGGGTCCGGTCCCCTTTTTTATGCCTCAGATATTATTAGGGTCTGGTCCCTTTCTACCTTGAGTATTATTACGGCTCAGTCCCTTTCCGCCTCGTGATTTATAAGGGCTCGGTCCCTTTTCTGCCTCGAATATTATTAGGGTCTGGTCCCTTTCTACCTTGAGTATTATTAGAACTCAATCCCTTTCTTTTGTACCTAGCCATCTCTTACATTCATTCATAACATACATACATACATACATACATACATACATACATACATATCATTTATACATTATACATAGCATTCATATCCATAATTATAACTTGACAATACGTGCAATATCCGAAGATCGTTCACGTAACGACAAGCAATCATTCATACCTTTCACATATATCACATATGGCATACACTTATCACTTAGGATAACTGTATTAACAATTCACATCGAGTATACACATAGCCTTGAAAACATAACAAGGAATTGGGCTAGAAACTCACCTGGATCCTGTTTCGCTCTCCTTTAATCGTTATTCCCTTCTTTAACTGAGCCCGGCTAACTGTTAAATATATATTTGTTAATTAACCGTATAATTTTTTGAGTCGGTACTTTTAGTTAACTAATGCATTTTATATGTTGGGCTCGCTTGATTAGTCTATGATGATGAACTAGTTTGTTTTAGATAGGATATGGGCTTAAAACTTGTGGACTTAGTTAGGTCAGCCCAACTGTCCTTTAAGGCATCTGGGCTTACCTGGGATCAGGCCCAAAGACAACTAGAAACTAGGTGGCCGAGAACTCAGGACAGAAAACCCATATTTGACCGAGAACATATGTTTGACCGAGAACCCAGGTAACCAAGAACTCATATCTGATGCTTCAGCTCATATTTTTCTATCTTTTATTTCTTTCCTAGCTCAGTTAACTGCTAAAGGTCCATATCATGACTTTTAGCCACCTTTTTGCTATCTTCCTAACCGTTTTACACCCAATATTAGTACATCATCAAGATCTAACCCTTTTTAGGTATAAAGTTTAAACCTTTATCGATTTAAAACGTTCAAGGCTAGATTTACGGTTTCCTTTATGAACCGTATATACCCATGAGTTCGTTAAGTCCATTTCGAACATCAAGTTTGTATTTTTATGATCCATCTGTACCCGATCTACTATAGGGTTAAGTTTTAGGGCAAACCGTTCATGAAAACATAAGTTTTAAAGATCAAGAACATACCTTTACTCATTTTAAAGCTACGGTTTTGCTTGGTTATGAACTACAATCTTGTATCTTGCTTAGATATCCAAGATCTATCAATATTTATCTTGGTTTCGGTCTCGAATCTCGCTTCCTCTCTTGCGGCCGTAAGTGAGAGAGTATGTGTGTGTTTATGGTGTAGGCAAAGGTGTAGAATGGATGGAAACGGAAAGGATTAGGGTTTAAGGGGTATTTATACTCCCTTAAGCCCATGGACCTAAAGTCCATCTTTCCTTTTTGGTCCATAATTAATCCCATCTAATTAGCCTACTTTCCTTTTCATCCTTCTTATATATTATTTCTTTATCAACTCAAGTAGACTTGTCTATTATAAGAAATAATATATAAAATATTATTATTTGAAATTTTGGGATGTTACAAGTATAGTGATTCACGTGGTTCTCACAAAGACCAAGTATATTCGGTTAAAATTGAAATTCATATTTTTTTTACTTTATCTAAAATAAGAATTACAAATAAGAGAATAAAAATACGTCTTGTTTTTTCGTTAGCCAACCAACTCGTAAAAAGGAGTTTTTTTATTTAATAAAACTATCTAGCAAAATAATTAGATAGAATACCTTCAACCTTGTCAACTGATAGTGAAATAACAAAATCGGGGTAAATACCAATGCCTTTTACAGGTAGAAAAATGGAGATGGAAACAATTAACTCACGAGGTCTAGAATCAAAAACATAAGAGTTTGGACTAGAAAATAACTTGTATCCATAGAACATTTGACATAACATAGATAATAAATAAATAGGAGTTAATATAATTACAATTGCCATTACAAAGGTGATGGCAATTTTGGGAATTAAATGATATTGATAAAAAAAATGCGTTCAAAAGTCAATTTGAAGATTCATTAGTTTCATTTTATTGACTTTTATTTACTTTTTTTTTGTCATTCTTTATGGTTTTATGATTTCATAAATTTGAAACAAAAAAATAAAATTTTTAATGAATTTAAAATATGTCTATTTTAGATTACTCCAAATTGACAAATATTTTGTATAAAATATTGCAAAAATTAAGTTCTTTTATTGATTGGGCTGAAAATTGGAGATATCAATATATAGAAAACTCATTCCATATCCATATAGTAAATAAATTAACATATAATAAAAAAATTAAGAAATAAATAAATTAAGAAGGTTTGGAACCAAAATAAATAACAAAATTTTGATTCCATTCGCTATTAGTAAAACCAAACATTTTGGTTTGGAACTTTTAGTTCTCGTTGTTTATCTCTCAAAGTTATCTCTTTATAATCTACTAAATCAAACTTAATAAAATCAATAAAGAACCTAAAAGACCCTTATTTTACTCATTATATACTTTATTTACATAGAATAAAATCCCTCAAAGGATTATAACAAAAGGATTATAACAAAGGATTATAAACTTTTGACTAAAAAATTGAGTCTTTTTTTAGTCAAACTTGAGAAAACAATACACCTACAATTTGAAAATTTGAACGAGACTATTAATAAATATGTTAAAGGATACGTGGTTTCATAAAAAATATCTCAGTCATTTTTTATTCTTTATCGGTCAAAAAAGTTCGTTTTAGATCCATAATCTTCTAAACTTTACTAATAAATAAACTTTACTAACTAACACAATCGGCATAAACCCGAAAATAACAAACAAAACTACACAAGTTAACACATGTTGCGCAGTACTCCCTGACAATGACGCGAAAATTTGGCGTGACGTCGAAGTCTCACTAAAAAATAAACCAAATATAACTAAATTGATAGCAGTAAGTGGGTGTCGAAAACAAAGAGTTTGTGGAATGTGTGTTTACCAGTAGCTTAAACAAACAATTAAATTAAACTAAATTGCATAAAAAGTAATTTCAGATTTAATTGATTAGTTTTTGATTAACTAAAAAGAAATAAAATAGCTTGCAAACAATGATTAAGATTAATAAACTGGACATCTAAATGATTAAGATAGCAGTATGTGGCTGTCGCAGGTAAACTGTTTCCTTTAAATCACCATGCAAAAAGGCATTCTGAACATCTATATGACGAAGTGGCCAGTTGCGTGTAACTGCAAGTGAAAGAATCACACGAACTTTGGTTGTTTTAACCACCAGACTAAAATTTTCATGGTAGTCTATTCCCGCTTGTTGGTTGAAACCTTTTTCCACTTACCGAGCTTTGTAACATTTAATTGTTCCCTTTTCATCATGTTTTGACCTATACACCCGCTTACAATCAACAACATTAGCGTTAGGAACATGTGGTACTAATGTTCATGTACCATTTCTCATAAGAGCCGAGAATTCCTTAGTCATGGCATTACGTCATTGAGGACTTTTGTTGCCTACAAAAAAGGTGGTTGGTTCGGTTTCATACGAGTGATAAGTGGTATGAAAGGCAAATTGATTGGACTTAACTGTTTGTTTTGGGTTTTGACGAAGATTAGCGGGTCTGATGCAATGAAGAGGAGGTCGTGCCTGTGGTTGTTTTGGTCGACGATTATAGGTTTGAAGTGGTGGTGGAATAGTATAAGGTGGAATGGGTGTCGGAGTGCTGCTCAAAATAGGACTAGTTGGTAGAGAAGGGGTGGTGTGTTGTGGCGATTTAGGGCTAGGTGTTGGGGTAGGATTAGTTTGAGTGTAGGCGAGGTGCGGGATTGGTTTATGTAGGATTAGTGGTAGAAGTTGGGATAGGATAAGATGAGAAATATGGATTAGGTTCAGAGATAGTAGAGGTAGGAAATGAGGTGGGGCTTGGTTTAAGAAATGAAAAATGTTGTTCGTGGAAGCGAACGCGACGAACAACATAGGTTCGTTCAGAAGTGGGATCAAAGCACCTATAGCCATAATGAGCAGGACTATACCCTAGAAATACGCAAGGTATAGAGCGGAAATCCTTTTTATGTTTATTGTAAGGACGGATATGGGGAAAGCACTGACAACCAAAAACCCATAGGAAAGAGAAATTGGGTTTTTGATAAAGGTATGTTCAAAAGGTGAGATATTGGTTGTTGTTCGAGATGGAATTCTATTGATGAGATATACGACTGTTTCGAACACAAAGTGCCAGAATTTTGATGGAACTCCTTATTGGGCCATGAGAGTGAGATCGGTTTCATAACAACCCATAATATAAACAAAAGTAAAATTGAAGAGTATAAAAGAAGTGAAGTCCGTCCCACATTGGTGGAGGAAAGAAAATAGAATGCTTCCACCGTGGTATAAATAAGAAAGTGAGTTCTTGTCTCACATCGCTAGATTATAAAAATAGTAAACTCTTTATAAGATGGCTAGTTTATATGATAATGTTATTATAAGTCAAATCAAACCCAGTGGTCCTAGTGTTTGGTGCGAAGCACCCGACGCGCACGGGCATGGGCTCGGGTGAAGTGAGATGGGCACTTTGATGGCGCACTTTACACTTCGCATCGCCATGAGACGTTTGAGAGCCGCCTTAGCATTTTTGAAAACTCGTTCCATCACGCTACGTAAAGATATACATTCAAGCTCCTTCGTGATACGCGAAATATTATCAGTTATCCGAAACTCTTTTTTCTTTCGCGCTACGCGAAGTAATCCTTCCCGCTACGTGACATGGTAGTCACGCAACAATGACACGTGGCGTGCCACGTGAAATAGCTAGGGCTGATGTCACACCCCAACCTAAGGCGGAAATGTCGGGGCGTGAGCTGATTGCTCACAGCTCTCAAGGTACTATCATGCAATATTAAAGGTGCCAATATCTATTAAATTTAATTAAATATTCAGATAATTTAAATAATACAAAGTACAAAATTTACGAGTAAGGCAACAAGATAACTAATAACTCCAAATTTAACTAAGTCATGATTAAAATTCTTCTAACTTAATTCCTCACTAAGTCTTCACCAACTTGCATTAAATTCCTACGATAACCTACATATGCGTATAAAATAAAAATTTTATCAACAACACACGTTGAGTGAGTAAAACACTAGATTGTGACACTACAATAACAATATATAAGAGAAAACGCAAACTGTTCTCGTGAGATAAACAATTAAGCCATAGCATATAAACAATTCATACAGATAATAAAGAAAGGGCTAAATCGTTGCCGTGAGAATTGGGCATTGGTTACCAAAGATGGTTTGTCGGTGAAACCATTGTCATGCAATTGGACGCCGACCACTACGACTGTCGTATGATCATACTATTAATGATGGACCTCTCCGAATGCGGTAAAATAAAGTAAGTAAGAAAATTGCAAGTTAGGCGTAAACTGATATACACACAAGGATTAACTGTTGCAGTTGAATACTATATAATAGGTACATAGATAACTAATGCATATGTCCCCAAAAGATTTAAAATAAGTAAAAACGGGAGTGAAACAATCACCTTAGTAAAAATCAAAGCGGGAATGATTCGATAAGAAAGCTATAAATGACACACTTCAGGAATTACCGACGAGAAATACTGCAACAATGATGGTTTAATTGATCTCAGAAGCGACGTCTAGATCAAAATCATGAACAAGATCTAAACAACAATCCTAACTTAATTGAATACGGGGGTTTAATAGATGATGGCAGCATGTTGATTATAAAGATCTTTATATGGCAAAACCCTAAACGAGTTATGTCGGATTAGTATAATCAGTAATATGAATCAAGTTTGATTGTTGTTTCCTAATTGTAGGTGTCGGTAGGCCGATTAAGGCATGCTTAACAAAGATCACAAATCAATTCCATAATTTAGACGATAATTGTGGTTCAAGAATGCTAAACGGGTTCCAGGTTCACAATACGGTTTAATGGGTATGGGTAATTGGGTTAGATGGTTATAATATGCAGAAATTACGATAAGGCCCTTGGATTATGAAGAGGGAAACACAATTGCATAAAAGTTTAGTTTAGGGTAAAATTTTCATATAAACCAAAGTTATTTTATATATATTAATCAAATATAATAAACAAATATTAATAAAATAATATTAACTCGAATAACATGATAATTTTTTTTGATAAAATATCCCGAATATAAAAGCGGGTCGAGTAACGAATATAAAATATTAACCAGAAAACCCGAATTGTTACAATATCCCTTACTTTTGTGAATTTCGTCCCGAAATAGAGAATACCAAAACAAAACAATTAAATTTTGAGGAAAGAAAAATTTTAAATATACCTTTTAAAAAAATTTATCATAGCACAGAACTCTGTATAGTCAAAACAACGCTCCAAATGCAAATACGATAACGGCAATTATATATAGGATGTACCAGCAGCGTATCCACCATGTCCTTATCATCTTTACATTTGTAACGTTATCCCAACTACTTTCGATTCTATATTATGACACATAATGGTACGCATTAAGATTTCAATGCAAGGACTTCGATAGTTATGTTCCGGATCATAAATATTTTCATCGTCATATGGTCCACATGATTTGTCTCATCGTGTGAATTTACAAAACGTTTGAAAATATAATTTCAATAGAAATCATTTTGGGAAAAGAGTTATAAGTGAGACATCTTTTAAATAGACAAAAGTTTATAGTTTGATTATTTAAAATGGGGAATTTTATAAAACAACCATTCGATAATCTTAAACTTTACTCGAGAGACATAACAATAGAAAATATTAATTAGTACTTCAATAATTCATAAAAAAGTTAATAAAATTTTATTAAAGAGTCGATACAAAGCAAAGATCATATTAAATAAGATAGAATATGATGAGCGACGAAAGTTTTCTAGTAGCTTGTATCTTCAATTACGCATGACTTGAAACCTTGGGACTTGAGCATCTTGAATGATTTGATTCATAAGAGCTTGAGCAGGTGAGGTAGATTGATTCGAAATTGCTTGAATAAGTTGCGCTTGAACGGGTTGCACGAGTGTCGTTTTGATTATAGTAGGTTTGGTAAACTTGAGCTATCGGGTGCGTAATTGGATAAGTTTGGGTTAAGTATGAATGATTTTTCTTGACGAGAGGAGCTTGAAGGACAATAGATTGGTAGGTTTGGACTTGTTGGGTAAAGTAGTAGGGTGTAATTATAGTTGGAGCTTGGTTAGTATGGATAGTATAGAGGTACATGTCGAGGAGATGATTAGGGTCCCCACGGGTAGTAGGGGCATCAAGTTGAGAATAGGTTGTGCTAGCGGGTCTAGGAGCAGACGACACAGACTATTGTGGAACGCATTTTGCACTAGGTGGCACACGACAAGTATTATCAAAATGGCCATAACAATTACATTGGGTGCAAGGGCGGCATAGAGATTTAACCGGGTGATGATGCTTACAAATGGTGCATAACGGGTAAGGACAAAGGTAAGGTTTCTTGTTTGGAAAATTTCAAGAGGCTTGCGGTTGGGTAGGATTGGTTGCAGCAAGGTTCTTACGTTTCTTGTTGTGAGGATGAGTGGGAGGTAGATGGTTCACAGTTACCAGCATAGAGATTAGTGGAAAACGTTGGACCGATTGCATTGATTTTTTGAATTTGGGTCACTATTCTAGGAATCCCAGCAATTAACTCCTTGGCTATACAGGCGACCATATGGTGGTCATTAGAACCAGACAACTCATGTTGAGGACGACGGTGGTTTCTTAGGGAAGACATTCTACGAGACCAAAAATAAAAGATTTATAAGGTGAAGGATAAGTTGAGGAGACCATTTAAATAATAAAAGTTTAACTGTTTCAGATAACATATAATAATTTTGCTTTTATAAATGGGGGATTTGTGTCGTCTCATGAGGAATAAATGTAAAAGATTATAAGATAAGGGGTACATTGCGTAAATACTAATTAGATGATGTAGTCAATATGATTAATACGTGATGACCAGATGAGGAGATGAGGTCGGTTTAAAAATTAAAATTTTATTTGATTAAGTTAACTTTACAATAAAATAACGAAACATAATTTGTGTGTTGGCCTCCTATGAGCTTTCCATGGCAGTTAGAATGGCCCAATGAAACTAAAATATAAAAGTAAATGAGTTGGACCGCCCATGAGAGATACATGACATTTTAAATGGTCCAACAAATTAACGAATTAACAATACAATAGAGTTTGTCAGCTCATGAGTGTTACATGGCGTTTTAACAGACCAAACTAAATAACGAATAAACGAGAGAAAAATATAAGTAGTTGGAGCATCCCGTGAACCACCACGTATGATGAACTCCAACAAAATAACATTCAAAACAAGTTGAGGAATGGATAGTATGAGTGCCCATGGATACCATGGATTTTTCACCCAACAAACCAATTAAATAACAAAACACAATAATCGTGAATTCGGTTTAAAATCAACCTAAGGTGTTGGTCATATAATAGTCGTGTTCTGTTTTGGCCTACAGGAACTTGTCATACTACCTAGCCTTAAGGTGAATGAGTAAAAACAAAACTAAGGAATTCTTAACGAATTTCCCAAAAATCAAAGACAATCTACTTGATTTAAATTATTTAGGAAATATTTTCTTTGAAGGTTGAGGCATAGCCTCGGAGTTATGCGTGTGTGCATGACAATATAATAATAATAAACAATAACTAAATTATTATCTAAGAAAGTTGTAAACAAATAATTTGAACACATAAGGCAAACAGATAAGCACGTATGGGACTCCTAAGCATATTACTAAGGCACCATTAATGACCTATCTTAAACCTTCGGCGCTGATACCAATCCGTCACACCCCAACCTAAGGCGGAAATGCCGGGGCGTGAGATGATTGCTCACAGCTCTCAAGGTACTATCATGCAATATTAAAGGGGACAATATGTTGGGTTTCTATGGATATTTTATACTTAGTTAACCATTTAACTAGTCACAATTAAGGCGGAAGCGTGATATTTACAAGCTAAACATATGTATCCATGTGTTTATATATGTATATATTACAAGTTTATATAAGATATGTTCATGAACAACCTAGTTTATTCATGTCATAAGATTACCAATAATCTATTTATTAGAAACCCGAAGCAAGGATCAAATGATACGGAAAAACTAAACTATCAAAACTATAAACACTTACATTCTTAACCTTTTAAGAGTGTAGTTGATGTTGAAGAAGATGATGGTGTTGATGCTAGACTTTCAAAGGGAAAATCCTCAAACGAAATATACCCCGAGCCTCCAACACACACCGAACTATGTTAGGGAGCTTGAACACGAATAACCGAGACCCGAGCCTCTTCTTTTGTTCTTGGCCGAAAACCAAAACCAAAGAAAAGGAAAGAGTTGTGTGTATTTTTGTTACTTGAAAGTTTTTGATATCAATACCCTTTTTAAATCAAATCCTATCATGGTGTTAGGTTTTAAAGTCAAGTAACAAACACTCAACCTCCACCAAATCAATGACAAAACTTGACCAAAACTTTGGGGTGTGGGGCCCACCCAAAACCGGCCCCAAAATATATTTTTTATTTATTTATTTTATACTTTATAAAATATATAAACACCCCATCTTTCATAAACCATTTTATAAAATAACACATAGTTAAATAATCATTCCAATAATAATTATTTGAATAAATAAAATTAACCAATTAATTTATTTAACACTTTCAAGTAGGTATTCAGAAACCCGATTTTCTGAATGTATCGTGTTCTGTATTTGTCTTATAGATCTTATCTTAACAAATACATTATTGGTGTGTGTCTAACTCGTTATTGGGTATGACCCGACTTGGATCAAACACAACTAGCCACATTAACCTAATTATGTGTCTCGGGCATACGGTATTCCAACAATCTCCCACTTGCACGTGACTCATAAGAAGTTAATGCTAATGGTGAATACCGCCTAACAACAGGTCACCACCCTTAGTGTGTTTGACTAAGTGCCATTCAATAACATCATCCCCTTCAAGTCCATACTTGATATGATATAGGTAAGTCTTATCATTATATCCCTTTGTTACTAGATGTCCTGTCAAATCGAAGAGACACAGAGTGATCATTCTCTCAATGATTTAACTTAACAGGCCTTAGACATCTAAACTCTCAACACATAAGAGGAACAAATCCCATCTTGACTGCATACATCCTCGTTGACATCTCATATGATATCTGAGCTCTTTCTTACACGTCATCGTGTTACCGAAATAACAAAGAAGAGAGTCAAGATATCAGACTTGATGAAAAACCAGATCCAATATGCATCTCAGGTCAAAGGACACAATGATACTCGCCTTTACTCAAGGATTACTTATGATCAGTTGCACTAACTCCATGCAGTGATCCTTGAGAGCGGATCATGTCCAATATTTGTATCCCACAAATATCTATGAACCTTGGTGGCAAACCTATGCCCTATATTCATCACATGAATATTAACCAATCCGGGTTCATAATAGTCTTAACTTCATACTTGTTCCCACAAGTATGATCGACTACGGACGTTTAGAACAACATAAGTCATTCATGGATTAAACATGCAAATATAGAACATAACTCATTGAATAATTAAAACATAATTAATTTTCATGAGATACCCATTACATTCGTTCTTATACAAACACTAAATACAGATTAAATCCACTCACTAGAATACCGAAGTCCTAATGCACAAACATGACCCTCATGCTTTGGCCTATCGAGGAGCTTCGTGAGTGGGTCCGCAATATTTTGATCGGTATGAACTTTATGAATACATATTTTTCTCTTTTCAACTTCATCCCTTATGTAGTTGAATCTGCGCTCAATGTGCCTCGTTTTCTGATGAGCACGAGGCTCCTTAATCTGTGCAATAGCACCCTCATTGTCACAGAATATCTCTAGGGGCTCCTGAATGGTAGAGA
This sequence comes from Bidens hawaiensis, assembly GCF_021521415.1. Lineage (NCBI taxonomy): Eukaryota > Viridiplantae > Streptophyta > Magnoliopsida > Asterales > Asteraceae > Bidens > Bidens hawaiensis. Next base: position 430,459 of record NW_027491313.1, read on the forward strand.
TAATCCCTAGATCCATGATGAACTTTTTCATCCATGCAGCCTCTTGGGCTGCCATTGAAGCGGCGATGTACTCAGATTCTGTAGTGGATAACGCGACAACATCCTGCTTCGAACTCTTCCAAGAGACAGCGCCTCCATTCAAAATGAAGACATATCCAGACTGTGACCGAGAATCATCTCGGTCAGTTTGGAAACTCGCATCCACGTAACCCTTTACGACGAGTTCCTCCTCACCAGACCCATATATTAAAAACATATCCTTAGTCCTTCTAAGGTATTTTAATATATTCTTGACAGCCATCCAATGACTGTCACCTGGGTTGTGCTGGTATCTACTCGTTATGCTCAAAGCATACGAGACGTCCGGTCTAGTGCACATCATTGCATACATAATAGATCCTATTGCCGAAGCATAAGGAACATGCTTCATCCTATCCTGCTCTTCCTTAGAGCTAGGACTTTGGGATGAGCTTAACACGGTTCCTCTAGGAATAGGTACCAAACCTTTCTTAGAGTTTTCCATCCTGAACCTTTTCAGGATTTTATCAATGTATGCACTTTGATTGAGTCCGATCAATTTCCTTTGTCTATCCCTATAGACCTTTATTCCCAAGATATATGTCGCTTCTCCAAGATCCTTAATTGAGAAACGACTACTTAACCACGCTTTAACGCTTTCCATACTTGGTATATCATTTCCAAATAAAAGTATATCATCGACATACAAAATAAGGAACATGACTATACTCCCACTAGCCCATTTATACACACACGCCTCATCACCGTTTTGGACAAAACCAAACGCTTTGATTTCTTCATTAAAACGATGATTCCACATCCGTGATGCTTGTTTCAACCCGTAGATTGATTTCTTTAACTTACATACTTTGTCAGGATTAGATGGATCGACAAAACCTTCAGGCTGAACCATATGGACATCTTCCTCAAGATATCCATTAAGAAAAGCGGTCTTGACATCCATCTGCCATATTTCATAATCAAAATGAGCTGCAATGGCAAATAATATCCTGATCGACTTAAGCATCGCGACCGGCGAGAAGGTTTCATCATAATCAATCCCTTGAGTTTGTGTGAAACCTTTTGCTACAAGTCGTGCTTTGTAAGTATCTAGATTTCCATGCATATCGGTCTTCTTCTTGAAGACCCACTTACATCCAACCAGTTTGGAGTTAAGTGGACGATCAACCAATTCCCAAACTTGGTTATCGTGCATGGATTGCATCTCGGCGCTCATGGCTTCAAGCCATTTTTCATAATCAGGTTGTGATATAGCATCTTTGTAGGAGATCGGTTCATCCGAATCGACCAAGTAGCAACCATCCACGAGAAATCCATATCTCTCGGGAGGTTGACTAATCCTACTAGATCTGCGAGCAACGTGTGTATGATCAACCATTTGATCACCTTCAACATCCTCGTGTTGAAAACTAGTATCGACCAACTGTGTATCATCCAGTGATTCTTGAACCTCTTCAAGTTCCACTCTTTTTTCACTAGGTCCTTCCATAAGGAACCTAGTTTCTAAGAAGTATCCTTTGCGTGAAATAAACACTTTTTGTTCACTAGGATCATAGAATATATATCCTATATCATCCTTTGGGTATCCTATGAAGATACACCTGATGGATCGAGCCTCAAGCTTATTTGGGATGTCACGTTTAACATAAACTATGCATCCCCATACCCTTAAATATGAAAAGGATGGAACCTTTCCATGCCACACTTCATAGGGTATTCGATCCACCTTTTTGGTCGGGGCCATATTCAAAATACGAGCCGCTGTAAGTAGCGCATATCCCCAAAATGATGGTGGTAGTGAGCTTCGTGCCATCATTGATCGAACCATGTCCAACAGTGTTCGATTCCTCCTCTCGGATACTCCGTTATGTTGAGGAGTACCAGGAGGAGTGAGCTGTGAAATAATTCCACAATCTCTAAGATGACTTTGAAAAGCATCACTTAGGTATTCGCCTCCTCTATCGGAGCGGAGTACCTTGATTGTTCGGTCGAGCTGATTTTGTACTTCATTTTGAAATTCCTTGAACATTTCAAAGGCTTCATGTTTGTGTTTCATTAGATACACATACCCATATCGACTAAAATCATCGGTAAAGGTAATGAAGTACCTTTCACTATTCCTACTAGTGGGCTTGAGAGGTCCGCATACATCCGTATGTATGATACCTAACAAGTCCTTAGCCCTTTCATTTGTACCTTTAAAAGGTTCTTTGGTCATCTTGCCTTGAATACAAGATTCACACTCATCAAACGAACCTAACTCATTTGTTTTCAAAAGACCATTCTTTTGGAGAGTATTTACACGATTCTTGTTCATGTGTCCAAGACGACAATGCCAAATGTAGGAATCACTCAAATCCTTTTTGAGTCTTTTAGTGGAAGTTTGATATAATGAGCTATTTGAGGTATTGTAATGAACCAATTCATAAATACCGTTGTTTGGTACAGCTTTAAAATAAAAGATACCATTAGATGATACAATACCCATGTATCCAATACCCATGTGTTAGAAGAAATAAGATTTAGCTCAATATTAATCATAAAGACATTACCCGAGGCATGCCCCGCATTCCTCTTGTCTCTTAGCTCCTTTAGGTAGACCGGGCAATTGCGTTTCCAATGTCCGGTCTCACCACAACCAAAACAAGGATCATCCTTATGACCCCTCGGTTCCACAACCTTTTGTTTCTTTGCCATAACCGGTGATTTGCCCTTACCCTTAAGATGCACAGGAGGACCCTTTCTTTTTGCTACCTTAGCCTTAGGATTGGGTTGAGATCGATTCTTGGATCTACCTTCATTGATCGCAAACACGGGTAAAACCCTTTTACCCATGCTCGCCTCGGCTGTTTTAAGCATTGAGTGAAGTTCTCCAATGTTTTTGTCCCACCCGTTCATGTTATAATTTAACACGAAAGTGTCGAACCATTTCGACAAAGAGTTAAGGATCAAATCCGTTGCTAACTCTTTTGAGATGGGACAATTGAGCTTGGCGAGGCGATCAATGTAACTTTTCATCTTAAGCACATAAGTTGAAACTGGTTGATTATCATCCATTCTACATGCATGCAAGGCTCGAACCGTTTCGAACCTTTCAACTCTTGATTGCTTAAGGAACATTTCCTTAAGTTGAGTAATCATGTCGTACGCATTATGGTTTTCGAAATCCTTTTGGATTTCGGGAACCATAGTCGCCAACATGAGGCATGACACTTGAATGGAATCTTCCGTGTGTTGGACCCAATTCATATATTCGACCTCACTTCCCTCTTCCGGTTCATTGGGGATAGGTGTTTCCAAAACATGATATAATTTTTCTTGTTTTAGAACAATCCTTAAATTTCGGAACCAATCCGAAAAGTTATTGTGGTTAAGACGGTCTTTAGCGAGAATAGATCGGAGAGATACATTTTGGACGTTAGGGATTATGTTGTCGTCGACGTGTGCGGCCATCTGCAGAATTTTAATTAAGTTCATTTTAGTGTTTTACCCCTTTTTTTTTTAATTATTAATACCCTTTTATATATACCAAATATAATTAATAATTAAAATCTAGAATCCAACGATAAACCCGACTCCGGTTAGGTGACCTTTTTCCCATTGTCGGTTTATCAAGGTAGTTATTCATAACAATTGCAAACCCTTTTGCAACTTCTAGAGTTTATGGGACCTGTTCGAAATCATATTTCGTGTCGGCATGTTTATCCCATCAACACCTATTAGACCCCATGCTTGGGTGACCCTCTTCACATGGTTCTAATTTAAGTCGTCCTACTTGTATCAACTTGTAATATTAACATACAAACGGTTAGGTGACCTTTTTCCCATTTATATGCCAAAATTACCTCAACATATTAATTTACTCTACGCGGTTAGGTGACGTTTTTCCCACTAAGAGCTTATTAATATGTTAAGCGTTATACAAAAGGATGGTGTTTAACTTGTTATCCTTAATTTTAAAAGGGATTTTTAGTTTTAATAATTCTAGTTGTAAAACTTTAAATCATGTTCTAACATGCATTTAGTAACATGATTATTTTGAAACCATTTTCAAAATTCTAATTTATAATAAAACCATTTTATTATGGGCGTGAGACGGCTAGTTAATAAAGCCATTTTATTAAACTACGTGTCACGTAATTACCGATAATTATTAGAACCCGTTTTATGCTTTGTTAATTAATTCTATGTGACGAAGTTGATATCCTAATATCTAACAACCACACAATCAAACAATCAATTAACAAGCATACACAATTATACTAGACACGAGCCACTAAGTTAGACCACACTTGTTAGCCGAAACAAGTGTGTGTCTTTGGTCCGATCCTAAGGGACACACGACACATGGATGTTGTAGCTCCCACTCGATCCCGCATCCAAATGCTTCGAGCATCTTCTTCAACCCCGTTGTGATCCATTGGGCTTGAACTTGGGCCTTAGCTTCCATAAGCTTCCATTTGGGCTCAATAGGTGGGCTTAGGTCCTTTTGGGCTTGAATCCCCTTAATGGGCTTGTGAGACCCATTATCACCATACCCGGCCCAATTAGGCCCAAACTTCCAATTTTGCAATCTTCTTTAAATTTACAAAACAAATGTCCTAATACATTTTTTTCTATAAAATAAAGATATTACAAATAATCTATTTATTACATACCCATATGAATAAATAATTACAAAACTGCCCCTAATTAATTATTACAAACCGAAACTTGAATAATAAATTACAATTATCAACCACAAACAAACATCCATTTTGGTCTAGGCTCGGTCTAGTTTTAATAAATATTAAACATAACCCGTTATGTTTTAGGACCCATTCCAAAACCCCTTGACCTTATCGGGCCTAGACAAACCCAATAATTTGATTATGGGCTTCGGCCCACATGTCCAAAACACATGGGCTTTGGCCCAATGAAAGGTCTTATGGGCTTCGGCCCATTCATCCAAAATGGGCTTCGGCCCATATCACTCGGTTTTATTTTATTTTATTTTTTTTGATTTTTTTTTTTGAACAAAGCCAAAAAATATAACAAGATTAAATACAAAAATCATGCATGTTAATTTTTGTATAAAATCTTTCAAGGGGAAAAAAATATAAAACCGAAAACCCGAAGCTTAGTTTCCCGTATCCCGGCTCTTGATGCCATTTGTTGGGTTTCTATGGATATTTTATACTTAGTTAACCATTTAACTAGTCACAATTAAGGTGGAAGCGTGATATTTACAAGCTAAACATATGTATCCATGTGTTTATATATGTATATATTACAAGTTTATATAAGATATGTTCATGAACAACCTAGTTTATTCATGTCATAAGATTACCAATAATCTATTTATTAGAAACCCGAAGCAAGGATCAAATGATACGGAAAAACTAAACTATCAAAACTATAAACACTTACATTCTTAACCTTTTAAGAGTGTAGTTGATGTTGAAGAAGATGATGGTGTTGATGCTAGACTTTCAAAGGGAAAATCCTCAAACGAAATATACCCCGAGCCTCCAACACACACCGAACTATGTTAGGGAGCTTGAACACGAATAACCGAGACCCGAGCCTCTTCTTTTGTTCTTGGCCGAAAACCAAAACCAAAGAAAAGGAAAGAGTTGTGTGTATTTTTGTTACTTGAAAGTTTTTGATATCAATACCCTTTTTAAATCAAATCCTATCATGATGTTAGGTTTTAAAGTCAAGTAACAAACACTCAACCTCCACCAAATCCATGACAAAACTTGACCAAAACTTTGGGGTGTGGGGCCCACCCAAAACCGGCCCCAAAATATATATTTTTTTTATTTATTTTATACTTTATAAAATATATAAACACCCCATCTTTCATAAACCATTTTATAAAAGAACACATAGTTAAATAATCATTCCAATAATAATTATTTGAATAAATAAATTAACCAATTAATTTATTTAACACTTTCAAGTAGGTATTCAGAAACCCGATTTTCTGAATGTATCGTGTTCTGTATTTGTCTCATAGATCTTATCTTAACAAATACATTATTGGTGTGTGTCTAACTCGTTATTGGGTATGACCCGACTTGGATCAAACACAACTAGCCACATTAACCTAATTATGTGTCTCGGGCATACGGTATTCCAACACAATATATATTAAATTTAATTAAATATTCATATAAATTTGAATAATACAAAGTATAGAATTTACAAGTAAGGCAACAAGATAATTAATAACTCCGAATTTAACTAAGTATTGATTAAAATTCTTCTAACTTAATTCTTCACTAAGTCTTCACCAACTTGCATTAAATTCCTACGATATTCTACTGATGACCATGTCGTACCGACCATGCAAAAACCTAATTTTACCTATAAAAGGGTAAGACAGGTATTGAATCCAGAGGAGCATGTGGTCAATGTCATACGTTTTTTCGTGTATTTAATTATATTTATAAAACAATTATAAAGAAACACTTATGAAGTTTTGTCGAGTGCTGATCACTCTAGCAGGTTTTTTTTGGAAGCAACAAACACTTAAATAAGTATAACAATTAACAAGAACAGAATCACACCTAGGGTTCAAGCATGCAACTAAAACAGTAATCTCATGTTAACTTAACAGATTAATTGTCAAAGATAAAATCAGATTGACTAACTAGGCAAACCTTAGGCATCAACAATCGCTAACACACGACACTGGTTATCAAACAGTCCCTGGCAGTATGACTCAACTAAGGGCAATTGTATGCTTTATCATATTAAAAAACAACCCTTTAAGCAATTATTATAGCAACTGATTCAGGATGATGAACTATGAGCCCCGAGGTGATTGGAGGAGATCCGTGGCTCCTGGAATCGCCCCTTGTTATCCCCAGATGGCTGGAAGTCATGATAACTAATTAAGGTTCGTAAAATAGAATATATAGGTCAAAACCCGGTTTTTCTCATTTTTTATGTCCATCGCGATACGCGATGGTCATCACCTCATTCCATCGCGTAACGCAACCTAAAAAACCTCATATTTGGATTCCTCTCATCGAGAAACCCAAAATTCATATATTATGGGTCCCATAACTCATTTTCTAGCCCAATATATGCTCGTTTTACTTCATGGTCGCGTTTTGTCAACCCATCTTGTTCGGTTTTAGCATCGGCTTATGATTTCTCATCCATACTCTTCCCAAATCCTTGTAACACTAACCAAGACATCAAATCATGCCCCGGTCTTCCCGAGGTATCATTCCATGCTCGTACAAGTCTTATTTTAGCATCTTTAACGATCAATGACCTGAAATACAAAAGCACGTATGAAGTACCAAAGTTCTAACAATACACTCAACAAAACTACATAATTAATACACTAATATATATAAATATATATATATATATATATACAAAATACCCGACCATCATATGCATATGCGTATAAAATATAATTTTTGTCAACAACACACGTTAAGTGAGTAAAACACTAGATTGTGACACTAAAATAATAATATAAAAGAGAAAACGCAAACTGTTCCTGTGAGATAAATAATTAAGCCATAGCATATAAAAAATTCACACAAATAATAAAGAAAGGGTTAAACCGTTGCCATGCGAATCGGGCATTGGTTACCAAAGATGGTTTGTCAGTGAAACCATTGTCATACGATTGGACGTCGGCCACTACGACGGTCGTATGATCATACTATTAATGATGGACCTCTCCGAATGCGGTAAAATAAAGCTAGTAAGCGAATAGCAAGTTAGGCATAACTTGATATACACACATAGATTAACAGTTGCAGTTGAATACTATATAATAGGTAAATAGATAACGTACGCATATGTCTCCAAAATATTTAAAATAAGTATAAAGGGGAGTGAAATACTCACCTTAGTAAATAAGAAAAGCGGTAATGATCGATAAGAACGCGATAAATCACACACTTTGGGAATTACCGATGAGAAATACTACAACGATGATCCTATGATGGTTTAATTGATCTTGGAAGCGACGGGTAAAACAAAATCAAGAACATGATCTAAACTACAATCCTAAGTTAATTGAATATGGGGTTTAATAGACGACGGCATAACGATGGTGTAGGCTAGTTTAATTTGATTATAAAGATCGCTATATGGTGAAACCCTAAGCGAGTTATGTCGGCTTAGTATAATCAGTAATATGAATCAAGTTTGATTGTTGTTTCCTAATTGTATGTGGCGGTAGGCCGATTAAGGCATGCTTAACAAAGATCACAAATCAATTCCATAAGTTAGACGATAATTATGGTTCAAAAATACTAAACAGGTTCCGGATTCACAATACGGGTGAATAGGTATGGGTAATTGGGGTTGATTGTTATAACATGCATACATTGCGATAAAGTCCTTGGAGTATAAAGAGGGAAACACAATTTGGTAAAAATTTAGTTTAGGGTAAAATTTGAATATAAACCAAATTTATTATATATATATATATATATATACATATATTAAATATAATAAAATAATAACTCGAATATTGCGATATTTCTTGGTAAAATTTCCGAATATAAAAGTGGGTAAGGTAATAGATATAAAATTTTAATTCAAAAACCCGAGTTGTTACAGCTGACTCGACAAAGCTATGATTGATTCACGCTACTGATGTGTTGTAAAACATACTTACTTTCCTTATGATTTTATCATGGTTTTTATGCTTAATTGTTTATTTTATGAAAGTATTGGGGGTTAAGTGCAATAATTTACAAAGTTTAAATGTTAATTGTAGGTTTATGAAAGATGATGAAAAAGAGTTAAGTTGGAAGACTTTAGGGGCCTTTTTGGTCAAGTTTCAAAGCTACAACTCAAGGCCCGACCCAAGCCCACAAGTTAGAAGCCTTACATGATATTATATTAAGTTAATTAACTTAATTTTCAGCCATTATCCAGCCCTAAATCCCGAAAATAAAAAAACCTTAACTTCTGCCATAGTTCCGATCGGCAGCAGCAAAGGAGAAGGAAAAAAAGAACTTGTGGCGGCTGTGGTGGCTGTTGTGACGGCTGGAGAGGAAGAACACCAAGGAGAGTCTTGTGCAGCTGCTAGGCATCATAAACACTGATTTACTCAGCTCATAAACCCTAAGTAATCATTCATAAACTATGTTTTTTGTTCAAGAACCCTAACTAGTTGAATTGATCTTTTTCTTTGGATTGTTTTGCAAGTAATTGATTGTTTGACTTTGATTTAGTTATTCTTGGATCTTGAATGAGTTTGATTATGTTTATGTTGATGTTTATGATGTATTACTTGAATGTTAATGGCTGTCCAAACTTAATGAGTACCTAATCTTGTTTGTTCTACCTAGGTTTGATGAATATTGTTAGGTTTTGACTAGTAATATGGATTGTTAATGATCATGGCTTAAATTGTTAATGTAAAGTTTGAATTAATAGTAAATTAGATTGTGTTTGGTGGCTGTGTTTTGTTTGATTATACCTAATAACCTCGTTCTTTAATTCATTGAATCGGTTTTGATTAGTTGTTGCATGTTTAAGGCTCTTTACTTTGTGTTTAGGGTTTATTTGCGGGAAGTACAACCGTAGGGATAAGTGGGTAAATTAATTGGATAAAATCAGTTGTGAAACACCTTCTTAGAGACCGAGAGGTGATAAGAAGTAAACTCGTCTCATTACTTTTACTTGTTAAAATTAAGATCGCGCGAGAGCGGGTTTTGTTCTTGTCGGGTTTGGGTGTTTGAGCGATTAGTTGGTCTAGTTTAAGTTAAGTTGAATTGTTCCTCTATCCTTGGTTGCGTAGTATTCGTTTCCATTAGGCTAGTGTGTCAGTGAGACCGAGAGGTGAGTCGGCATTAGAACACGTTAATAATTTGTTTTCCCGGTTTGTTCTTAAAATCAACTAAGATAAGTTAGAGTTTGTTAGTGAGACCGAGAGGTGATCTGACCTTCTTGAGCGAAACTTAGTTGTGTCATCCTTTAGGACCGGTGTCGTGAGAGTTTTCAATCCATTGTCTTGTCATCTCCTTCAATATGATTCTTACCTAGGTAGACGTTTTTATCACTGCAATCAATGTTTCCGAAGTTTTGTCAAAAGTTTTCATTTAGTTAAGTTAAGTAGTTAAATTAAATCTAAAAAAAATCAATTAAATATTTTGGTGAGTCTTGGTTAGAGTTTAGTGATTATAAACGTTTTCACGTGTCTTCGAGTTCGATATCCGGACTTTCTTCATCTGTGCTATACGCGACAGGTACACTTGCCGTTTGTGTGAACTAGGATAGATTGTTTGGTTTTTAAAGCTTAGTTGCGACTTGTGTTTTATTTATATATATATTTTTTCACACATCAAGTTTTTGGCGCCGTTGCCGGGGACACGGTTTGAGGTGTATTAAGAACGACTCGAGTTAGGACTTGCCTTGTTTACTACTTGTATTTCTTATTTGTTTTGTTTGTTAGTTTAAAATAGTTTAGCTAATTATAGTTTCTTTTATTTATTTTAATAGTTGTATGCGACGTACTCGATCTCTAGGACCACCAGAAATTGAAGGATTTCCCGAACCAAAGAGAGAGCTTTTTGAGAGACGTCGTACAAAACCGTCTTCCAGTTCATCTACATCCGTCGGTAATACGTTCTCTTCTCCTACTTTTTCTGAACCCGTCATTAGGGATAGGATTATGGACGACGCGAATCCACCACCGAGGAGGATAGTTGCAGACCGGGCCCGTCGGTCGATGCTGGCGCGAGATCCAGCATTGCTCCACCAGGTATAGGAGTTCAAACGACTTGGCAGATTCCATCTAATGTTCTGAACACGATTGCTCATTCTGCTCAATTTCACGGGTTACTCCATGAGAACCCACATGCTCATATCACTTGCATCACACGAATTTGCGACACGTTTCATCTTGCCGGCGTATCCGAAGACGCCATCAAACTCCGAATCTTTCCGTTCTCACTCGTTGATCATGCGAGTATGTGGCTTGAGTCCCTCCCACAGGGATCCATTGCTACTTGGGCTGCCATGAAGACCCAATTTCTTGAAAAATACGATCCTCCGGCTAAGGCCGCTCGTTTGCGTAACCAAATTCATTCTTTCCAGATGGAGGACACCGAGAGCTTCTACGAGGCGTGGGAAAGGTTCAAAAATATACTTGCGTTATGTCCAAACCACGGCCTACAAGACTGGGTGGTTGTTGAGAAGTTCTACAACGGAGTGACGTACGCAACTCAGAGTATGCTCGACACAGCTGCAGGAGGTAACCTACTGACAACGAAGGATACGGATGAGTGCATTGCCTTCTTTAACGGTTTAGCCATGAGTGGATACCAGTGACCACCAGTTAAGAGTACCAAAACCGTCGATTCCCTATCACGCGGCATGCATTTGGTCGACACGAGCACCGTACTTGCGGCACAAGTTGAAGCGTTAGCAAAGATCGTGAAGGACTTGTAGGTGAAAAGTAAGTTATGCGAGATCTGTAGAGGGGGACATGATACTGTTCAGTGCCCCGTAGGTTTCCAGGAGGAGGCAGTCGACTTCGTTAATAATCTAAACCGAAATCAACATTCTTTCAATTATTAATTCGGGGTGGAGAGGTAACCAAAATTCCAACTGGAGGAACGGAAATCAGTCCGGCTTCCAGCAACGTCAGAGCCTATTCCAGGATTCTGGTGAGGGAACGAGTAGTGGGGAGAAGAAGCCCACGTTAGAGGAGATGATGGCACAGCAGACACAGATGCTGTCGCAACTCATGACTCGAGAGGACTCCCGTCACAAAGAAACTCAAGAGAAATTCCGGGAGCACGAGTCATTCATGAGAAATCAAGGAGCGTCAATTCAAAATCTTGAGCGTCAGATAGGAGAGATAGCAAGTCGTCTAAATGAGAGGTCGGCAGGTATACTTCCAAGTAACACTGAACAAAATCCGAAGGCATTCGCGAAGGATGTGACGACAAGGAGCGGTGCAGGGGCACGTAGCAAGCCCGTGATTCAAGAGGCGACGAGAGGAGTCGTTAACGAGCCTGCGGTAGATGTAGAGGAGAAGGTAGACGAGGAGATTCAGTTGGAGTCTCCACCGGCCAAGGTGCATCAGAGGCACAGGCCGAGAACCAACCATTACCCAGCACACCACTGAGAGTCTACAAACCTAGACTCCCATATCCCGGGAGAGTCCGTAGGGATAGAGAGGAGGAGCAGAACTCCAAATTTCTTGATCTTCTGAAGCAACTTCATCTTAATATTCCTTTCCTTGAGGCACTTACGCAAATGCCCAAATACGCAAAGTTTCTTAAGGATATTCTTTCGAACAAAGAAAAGTTAGCCGAAGTCTCTTCCATTCCTCTGAGTGCTGGCTACTCTGCAGTCTTGCAGAGAAAGTTACCAGAAAAGATGTACGATCATGGGAGTTTCACAATTCCCTGCATCTTGAGTGATAATACGGTCGTCCATGCGCTGGCAGATCTTGGTGCCAGTATTAATCTCATGCTGTATTCCGTGTATCGCAAGTTGGGTCTAGGCGTACCGAGGCCTACCCGTATGAGTATCCAGCTTGCTGATTGTTCCGTGAAATACCCCCGAGGGGTGGTCGAGAACATGCTTGTTCGTGTCGACAAGTTCATCTTCCCGGTGGACTTTGTCATCCTAGACATGAACGATGACGATAGTGTCCCACTCATCTTGGGCCGACCATTCCTTGCCACTGCACAGGCATTGATCGATGTCTGCGAGGGTAAATTAATCTTAAGAGTTGGGGATGAGAACGTCACCTTTGACGTTCGACAGTCACTGAAACACCCCAAGTCTGCTGATGACTCCTTATACTTCATTGATACCATCATGGAGCATGTTGGGGAGTTTCTCAGCGAAATTTGTGGAGAATCTGCCTCCGACACCCAGATTCTCGATTGGGAGATTCCGGAGATTGAAATGGTTGTCGTAACCAATCAGTCGTTAAATGACAACACCGGGTCTCATACCCCTGAATCTGGCGTGTCTGCTGAGATCGTACGAAACGATCCGATGGACCGACCTTCAGTCGAGAGTCCTCCTTCTTCCTTAGAGCTTAAGGATTTACCTTCCCACCTTGAGTATGCATTTTTAGATGAAGAGAGGAAGCTTCCAGTTATCATTGCATCTGCTTTGACCGAGGTCGAGAAGGAGAAGTTGTTGAGGGTGCTACGAGAGCACAAGGAGGCTATTGCATGGAAGATTATCGACATCAAAGGAATCAACCCTTCGTTTTGCACTCATAAAATCCTCATGGAGGAAAATTTCAAAACTGTCGTCCAGCCGCCGTTCCGAAAATGCAAGAGGTTGTAAAGAAGGAGATCATTAAACTCCTTGATGTGGGGATCATTTTCCCCATTTCTGATAGTGCTTGGGTGAGTCCAGTCCAAGTGGTTCCTAAAAAGGGTGGCATGACTGTCGTCACCAATGAGAGGAACGAGCTTATTCCCACGAGGACTGTGACGGGATGGCGAGTCTGCATCGACTATCGCCGACTGAATGATGCCACCAGGAAAGACCACTTTCCTCTCCCATTCATTTATCAGATGTTAGAGCGTTTAGCAGGTCAGCAGTACTACTGCTTCCTAGATGGTTTCTCCGGGTACTTCCAGGTTCCGATCGCTCCCGACGACCAGGAGAAAACCACTTTCACCTGCCCTTACGGAACGTTTGCTTACAAATGTATGCCGTTCGGACTTTATAATGCTCCGGCCACATTCCAGAGGTGTATGGTGGCCATTTTCCATGATATGATCGAGGACTCCATGGGTGTTCATGGACGATTTTTCCGTATTTGGGAGTTCCTTCGATCATTGTTTATCAAATCTCGAGAGGATGATGTCCCGCTGCGTTGACACCAACCTAGTCCTTAACTGGGAAAAATGTTATTTCATGGTTCGCGAGGGCATTGTTATAGGTCATCGAATCTCAAGTGCGGGGATAGAGGTTGACCGGGCAAAGGTCGAGACCATTTCTAATCTTCCCCCGCCTACTTCTGTGAGATCAATTCGTAGCTTTCTAGGTCATGCCGGGTTCTACCGCCGGTTCATCAAAAATTTTTCTAAAATCGCGAGACCCATGACCAAACTTTTGGAGAAGGATGCTCCATTTGTTTTTTCTGAGCAGTGTATCGAGGTGTTTGATCTTCTAAAAGACAAACTCGTTAACGCCCCGATCATGGTTGCTCCCGACTGGTCGTTACCATTCGAGTTGATGTGTGACGCGAGCGACTTCGCAGTCGGAGCGGTTCTTAGACAACGGAAGGATAAACATTTCCATCCGATCTACTATGCGAGCCGGACCTTAAATGGTGCACAGGAAAGCTATACCACTACCGAAAAAGAGCTTTTAGCTGTGGTGTTCGCTTTCGACAAATTTAGGTCCTATCTGGTTTTGTCCAAAACGATTGTTTATACGGATCATGCCGCTATTAGATATCTTTTCAGCAAGCAGGATGCTAAGCCTCGTCTTATCCGATGGATCCTGTTGCTTCAAGAGTTCGATATAGAGATCCGTGATAAAAAGTGGGCCGAGAATGTGGCGGCTGATCATCTTTCACGTCTAGAGGTAGTTGATTTAGGAGATTCGGGAGTTAGGATCAACGATCGCTTTCCGACGGAGAGTCTGATGTTTGTTCTGCACAAGAGGAAGGTTTTCCATGGTTTTCTGATTTCGTGAACTATCTTGCTGACGGATACCTCCCAAAGATGCCTTACCAGCAAAAGAAGAAATTCTTTGCTGACATCAAATTTTACCTTTGGGACGATCCATATCTTTTCCGCATTGGTGCTGATCAGCTTATTAGAAGGTGTGTAGATGTCAAGGAAGGATGGCAAATTTTGAGCCATTGTCATGTGGGACCGACTGGAGGTCACCACGGTGTGAGTTCTACGGCAAAGAAAGTCTTTGATTCTGGTTTATACTGGCCGTCCATCTTTAAGGATGCACATCTGTTCGTTAAGAGTTGTGATCGTTGCCAGCGTGTCGGCAACATTTCTTCGCGAAACGAAATGCCCCAGAATGCCATTCAAGTTTGTGAGGTTTTTGATATTTGGGGTATTGATTTCATGGGACCGTTTCCATCTTCGCGTGGAAACAAATACATACTCATGGTAGTCGATTACGTGTGTAAGTGGGTTGAGGCCAAAGCTCTACCCTCCAATGATGCCCGAGTGGTAGTCCGTTTTCTAAAAAGTCTATTTGCTCGTTTTGGAATCCCGAAAGCCTTGATCAGTTATCGAGGTACTCACTTTCGCAACTCGCAGATGGATAAGGCGTTGAAGCGTTATGTGGTCACCCATCGGCTTGCGACCGCCTACCACCCACAGACTAGTGGGCAGGTAGAAGTGAGTAATCGGGGAATCAAACGTATTCTCGAGAAAACGGTTGGTTCAAATCGTCGGGATTGGTCCGACAAATTAGATGACGCTCTGTGGGCCTTCCGTACAGCCTACAAGACTCCGACTGGTTCCACACCATTTCGGATGATTTATGGGAAGGCCTGTCATCTTCCTGTTGAATTGGAACACCGCGCTTCATGGGCCCTTCAAAGGGTTAATCTTGATTTACCCGCCGCAGAGGGTAATCGTTTCCATCAATTACACGAATTAGAGGAGCTCCGGGATCATGCATATGCATAATCATTTCGGTATAAGGAGCATACGAAGGAACTGCATGACAGGAAATTGAAGGGTAATAAGTAGTTCAAGTGTGGGGATAAGGTTTTACTGTATAACACACGGTTGAGGTTATTCCCGGGAAAGTTGAAATCCCGATGGTCGGGACCGTTCACGGTCACTGAGGTTTTCCCGTATGGCACGATTGAGATACAAGATCGAAGCGGGAGGTTTAAGGTGAACGGCCATAGATTGAAGAACTACATAGGAGAGCCGATAACTGATCAGACAGTCGAGGTGTTCTACCTTGACTCATTCACCGAGGAATAGTCGTGATGCATGCATCATTCGGGAGACAGCCCGAGTTGTAGAGTTTGTATTATGATTCTCTTTATTATTTTTTTTTATTTGTTTTATTTTTATTTATATTTATATAAACATAAAAATACAAAAAAAATAAATATTTAATAAAAATCAAAAAAATTCAAAAACACAAAAATATATTTATTTTGTTATGTTTCTGTTTTCTGTTTTGTACGCCGCTACATGCGAGCGAGTTTGAGTTGTTACAGGTATTATTATGCGCATGGTAGCTCTGATGGCGTTTTGGAACTGGTTCACCCGAGGTTGCGGCCGCGAATGAAATGCTATACGGTCGTTCGTTCAAGTCATACATAGCTGATGAAGAATCTGCATCTAAACCAGGGGAGTAACCCGTTCTCTATTTTAATTTCTGCTCTTTCAAGTTTTAATTTTATGCTTTACGTTTTATTTTTATTTTATTTCTTTTCCTTGTTCTCATCGAGGACGATTTCGTTCTAAGTGTGGGGATGGGAATTTATTTTACTTAGTTGTAGAAAACAAATTTTAAAAAAAAAAATTATTTAAAAGTTTTCACTTGTTTTTCGTTTTCGTACGTCGTTTAAGTTAAAAAAAAATGTGTGTCCCTTATTTTTAGTTTCTTTTGCATTAAAGTGGGAGATGATGATATTTATCAGAAATCGTTTTTTCAAACTACTAATAATAAGAGATAAATAAAAGAAAACACACTTAACTTGGGATGTGTCGGTAGGCTCAGCCTTGAAAATGAAAGGGCAAATTTGATAAAACGGTTAAACGGAAATCTTTTGTGGGTAAAGCGTTTTGTCCGTGGAAAATAAGCAATGAAAGGTCGGGCCATACTCAAGCCTCAAATTTTGGTATGAAAAAGTGAAAATATCATGAGTTTTAAAAATTTGAATACGTTATAATATGATGCTTGGGTAGGTTTAACGTTAGAGTATGCCGTGTAGCCTGTGATATAAATCTTAAACTGCTAGTTTAGTGTTTTACACCTCATTGACGTATGGTTTTATAACCTTAAATCCTGTATTGATGGGATGCTTTGGGTCCGGAGACCATGGGTCTGTATGCAATCTATTTATCTGGGTATTCACAATTCCTAAGTGGGGTTGTGGATATTTAAAATAAAGCCAAAGAGCAAACCCTTATAAATCTATAAACATGATCACAAAAAGTACAAAAGTACAAATACACTACAAACTTGATCATCCACGCTGTTAGCCATGTGGGGTCCCCTTGCTCGCGTCTCATTACCATTAAGAAACGGACCACAAGGGACACGCTACATGTAAGCCCTACAGATGAAATTTTGCATACTCACCTATGGTGATGGATTTGGGGTATTGCTTGATAACGGGGGTATGTCATGTTGTGGGGAACACTAGCTATTAATAAATTAAACCATTAATCGTATCTAATGGCTGCTTGGTAGACTTTGATGCTTAAGCTTAGGTGGATAAACAATACCCTTGATCGTCTTAACTATTCATAAATATTGAGCAACAAAGTTTTAATTCTGCTAATTTTGAGGTTTAAGTCAAGTTGGGGTGATCTGGTCCGGTAAAAGCTGAAAATAAGCGGGTCTTAATTGTGTAAACCACTAAGTAATATTATTGTCGGATCTTATTTGTCCCGGTAAAGATTAAGGCATGGGTTTAGGTGGACAACAATATCGATGATCGCGGTTTTTGCGTTTTTTTCTGAGCTTTAAAATCTAACCTATATGTTTGATTTGACTTTGATTTTCCGATTCTGATCCAACTGCAGTCAAATCTTTTTCAGGGACGAAAAAGTCTTAAGTGTGGGGATGTTTGATGTGTTGTAAAACATACTTACTTTCCTTGTGATTTTATCATGGTTTTTATGCTTAATTATTTATTTTATGAAAGTATTGGAGATTAAGTTCAATAATTTACAAAGTTTAAATGTTAATTGTAGGTTTATGAAAGATGGTGAAAAAAGAGTTAAGTTGGAAGACTTTAGGGGCCTTTTTGGTCAAGTTTCAAAGCTACAACTCAAGGCCCGACCCAAGCCCACAAGTTAGAAGCCTTACATGATATTATATTAAGTTAATTAACTTAATTTTCAGCCATTATCCACCCCTAAATCCCGAAAATAAAAAAAAACCCTAACTTCTGCCATAGTTCCGATCGGCAGCAGCAAAGGAGAAGGAAAAAAAGAACTTGTGGCGGCTGTGGTGGCTGTTGTGACGGCTGGAGAGGAAGAAGAACACCAAGGAGAGTCTTGTGCAGCTGCTAGGCATCATAAACACTGATTAACTCAGCTCAAAAACCCTAAGTAATCATTCATAAACTTTGTTTTTTGTTCAAGAACCCTAACTAGTTGAATTGATCTTTTTCTTTGGATTGTTTTGCAAGTAATTGATTGTTTGACTTTGATTTAGTTATTCTTGGATCTTGAATGAGTTTGATTATATTTATGTTGATGTTTATGATGTTTTACTTGAATGTTAATGGCTGTCCAAACTTAATGAGTACCTAATCTTGTTTATTCTACCTAGGTTTGATGAATATTGTTAGATTTTGACTAGTAATATGGATTGTTAATGATCACGGCTTAAATTGTTAATGTAAAGTTTGATTTAATAGTAAATTAGATTGTGTTTGGTGGCTGTGTTTTATTTGATTATACCTAATAACCTCATGCTTTAATTAATTGAATCGGTTTTGATTAGTTGTTGCATGTTTAAGGCTCTTTACTTTGTGTTTAGGGTTTATTTGCGGGAAGTACAACCGTAGGGATAAGTGGGTAAATTAATTAGATAAAATTAGTTGTGAAACACCTTCTTAGAGACCGAGAGGTGATAAGAAGTAAACTCGTCTCATTACTTTTACTTGTTAGAATTAAGATCGCACGAGAGCGGGTTTTGTTCTTGTCGGGTTTGGGTGTTTGAGCGATTAGTTGGTCTAGTTTAAGTTAAGTTGAATTGTTCCTCTATCCTTGGTTGCGTAGTATTCGTTTCCATTAGGCTAGTGTGTCGGTGAGACCGAGAGGTGAGTCGGCATTAGAACACGTTAATAATTTGTTTTCCTGGTTTGTTCTTAAAATCAACTAAAATAAGTTAGAGTTTGTTAATGAGACCGAGAGGTGATCTGACCTTCTTGAGCGAACCTTAGTTGTGTCATCCTTTAAGACCGGTGTCATGAGAGTTTTCAATCCATTGTCTTGTCATCTCCTTCAATATGATTCTTACCTAGGTAGACGTTTTTATTACTGCAATCAAAGTTTCCGAAGTTTTGTCATAAGTTTTCTTTTAGTTAAGTTAAGTAGTTAAATTAAATCTAAAAAAAATCAATTAAATATTTTGGTGAGTCTTGGTTAGAGTTTAGTGATTATAAACGTTTTCACGTATCTTCGAGTTCGATATCCGGACTTTCTTCATCTGTGCTATACGCGACCGGTACACTTGCCGTTTGTGTGAACTAGGATAGATTGTTTGGTTGTTAAAGCTTAGTTGCGACTTATGTTTTATTTATATATATATATATTTTCGCACATCAGCTACGCGAACGGATAAAATTTCAACTATAAATAGGAGGGAAAATAAGCCTTCATTCTTCGTCCCACATTTTCTTTCTCTCTTAGTTTTCTTTTAAACACGAATCCGAAAGCTTTGCCTCTGCAAGGTAAGACATTATGCCATCATGTATATTCTCTAATCTCGTGATTATCATTATAATTATTGGGTTTATATTAATTTAAATATGCTACATTGTGTTTAACCTAGGTGTTTAATACTAGGAAGCACTCGTTTATAATAACCTTAAAAGGTGAGACATTCAATTTTTTCTACAACTTACATTTGTGTGAGACAACTGGATTTCCAATACTGTCAAGATGATTTTTAAACTTACTAAACTCATGACAGATAATCCAAACGTTTTCAAAAGTTTGAACTACATTACAGTGATTAAGTCTCTGTAGACTTACGGGATGATTACTATTAGTATTGTGGGGTTTTGTATACAAGGTTTGCCTACAGGGTTATTACACGTTACTTATTGGACAAATGTCAGCCAATAAGTAATATGACCATAGCCATAGATGCGGTCGAGTGACAAGTACCTTTCAGCAATTTGTAAGCAGACAGATGTAAAAACATCTTAATCCTGTAATTATAAAATGTGTCATTTATATGTGAATGCTCTCACCAGTATTTTCTGCTAATCAAATATTTTTAAACATATTTCAGATGACTTGTTAGATGCAAAGGAATGATTCATGCGGGCTTCCATCTTAAATAAGTGGCTTGTTACCATAATAAAAAAACGTGTTTTGTATTTAGGAAAAATGATCAGAGTTATAAAAACACCATGATTCTTACTTCATAAACTTGGAATAAAACCCAATTTTATACAAACATAAGTTTATAAGGATAAGCTCTGATGAAATATTCCGCTACAAAATTTATTTTAAATAAACACTTATATCACCACTCAACAAGCTGCTATTCGATATCTCTTCAGCAAGCAGGATGCTAAGCCTCGTCTTATCCGATGGATCATGTTGCTTAAAGATTTTGATATTGAGATCCGTGATAAAAATTGGGCCGAGAATGTGGCGGCCGATCATCTTTCGCGTCTAGAGGGAGAAGAGTTAGGAGATTTGGGGGGTCAGGATTGACGATCGTTTTCCGACAGAGAGTATCATGTTTGTTACGGCACAGGAGGAAGGTTTTCCATGGTTCGCTGACTTCGCGAACTATCTCGCTGAAGGGTACCTCCCGAAGATGCCTTACCAGCAAAAGAAGAAAATTCTTTGTTGACATTAAGTTTTACATATGGGACGACCCGTATCCTTTCCTCATCGGTGTTGATCAGCTGATTAGGAGGTGTGTAGATGTCAAGGAGGGATGGCAGATTCTGAGCCATTGTCATATGGGACCAACAGGAGGTCAACATGGTGTGAGTTCGAAGGCGAAGAAAGTCTTTGATTCTGGTTTTTATTGGCCTTCTATATTTAAGGATGCACACGAGTTTGTTAGAGGTTGTGATCGTTGCCAGCGTGTCGGCAACATTTCATCGCGAAACGAAATGCCTAAAATGCAATTTAATTTTGTGAGGTTTCCGATGTGTGGGGCATTGATATCATGGGACCATTTCCATCTTCGCGTGGGAACAAGTACATACTCGTTGCCGTCGATTACGTGTCAAAGTGGGTTGAGGCCAAGGCTTTACCCACGAATGATGCCCGAGTGGTAGTTCGTTTTCTTAATAGTCTCTTTGCTTGTTTGGTGTCCCAAAAGCCTTGATAAGTGATCGAGGTACTCACTTTTGCAATTCGCAGATGGACAAGACGCTGCAGCGCTATGGGGTCACCCATCGGCTTGCGACCGCCTACCACCCACAGACTAGTGGGCAGGTGGAAGTGAGTAATCGTGGAATCAAGCGTATTCTCGAGAAAAGGGTTGGTCAAATCGCCGGGATTGGTCCGAAAAATTAGATGACGCTTTATGGGCCTTCCGTACAGCCTACAAGACTCCCTCTGGTTCAACACCATTTCAGATGATTTATGGGAAGGCCTGTCATCTTCTTGTTGAGTTGGAGCACCGTGCTTCATCGTCCCTTCAGAGGGTTAATCTTGATTTATCCTCCGCAGAGGGCACTCATTTTCATTAGTTGCATGAGTTAGAGGAGCCCTGGTATCACGCATATGCTCGGTCGTTTAGGTATAAGGAGCGCATGAACCAACTTGTAGGTTCCCAGCCGGATCTACACGAGATATCGCGTTCTACGTAGGTGCGGAATCCCTACGTAAGACGTTACGAGTATAGAAAACAATACGAGCTAACACACGATACGATAACCAAGCACACGTTGTATTCCAACCGTAAACACGTGATACTATGATCACTGAATACAAAACTCTCTGACTCGAATACACGAATAAACTCTGATTAATCAACTTAATTATCGAATAAGCCGTAAACAATTAGCTTATATAGACACGACAACTTCGCCTGGCATGTTCAGGCGAAGTTGTCCCTAACTTCGCTTGTCTAACAAGTTCGCCCATATAAGCGAACTTGTTAGTAACTTCGCTTACATACAAAACTCAAATCTAACTAACACGATTACAGACACTCGACAATGAACTACTGACATCATGCACCAACAGACTCCCCCTTGGCAGTAGCTTCATCTCTTTAGCTTCAAACACGTGTCTTGTAATCTTCAATCTTCTATCTTCAAGCATGCACTCCTTCTCGAACACAAACCGAGACAACTCTTTGATATTTCCTCGCTTCGTCTTTCCAAGCAGGAATATAAAATATCTTCTTGTCATTCAACACCTGCAAATCAGCTTGCGATAAGTTTACCAAGTGCATCGGATCGTACACTCTAAGAACCTCTTGTTCATCTTTGTCTTCCATCACTGCCTCAGCTGTCTCACAATCTACAAACCACCACTTCAGGTCTTTAAGCACATCCTTGGGCATAAGCTTCATCGGTACTTCTTTCAAACACCGGATCGGTTTATACTTCATAATCATCCAAGGCTTTCCGTCAGCTCTCAAACCTCTATCCTTGTCTTCAACAAGTTTTCCCTTTTGTGGTTTCAACAGCTCAAATTTCTTCTCTTTTATACTCTCTTTCCACACAATTTTCCCAATGACTCTAGCCATATTATCGTCACTTCTGTTTATCAATCCCAATCTGGCTAAGTCTTTCACTTCACATTCTGGCAGTGTATTCAACGATCTTAACATCCTTCTAAAGTACTGAACACCGTCATATCTCTTAATCATGAAGAGCCTCAACTGCTCATCATATATCCAGCAAATAATCCCTTTCTTCGCTTCAGCATAGCCTTTAATGTTGTAACTCTTCTTAAACATTGTAGGGACCGCCGGTTTCTTCGTTTTGACGAACCACTGAGCATAGCCTTCTTTCCATCTAGGCTGCTCTTCCCATTCAGACTCATCACTTGCCATCTCTTTACTCATATCTGCTTTCTCAACATCTGGAATGTCATGCTCAATATTTTCCTCAACTATCTCTCCCTCTTCTATCTCTGTAGCAATCACAATCTCTTCACCAATCTTCTCTATCACATCACTCGGTAGTACATCATCATCACCAACCAAAACATCATCCATCTCCTCTACATTCACCACCACCACATCATCACCACCAGCTGCAGTTGTCGACTCCCCCTGAGTTGTGGAAGTTCCAAGAGCTTGATCAGTTCTTGGCAACTCACCACCTGCATCTTTCGATGCATTAGGATCATCGTCTCTATCATTTCGTCTCTTGGTCCTCAACTCATCGCCTTTACAGCTCGTCTCCCCCTGAGATGCCAAGAACTCCTTGAAAGCATCTATGATTTTACCATGTTGTACCAGCATGGACGACTGCATCTGATTCTCTGCAACTAGGCGCTGAATAGCCTGGGTCTGGATAAGATTAATCCTTGACTGCTCTGCCACGACCCGTTCCAGTGCTGCTATTCGTTCAGAGTCTGATAGGGTTGCATCGAAATCGAACCTCATATGTGATATATCTTGAGTGTACTGAGGAGGGATTTCCGATGTCACCGGGACCTCAGAAGTAGAAATAGACGTAACCGCAGGTGGTATCGTCACCGTTAGCCCTGCAGTGGCCACAACAGTCGACTCTATAAATTGTGCCACGACCTACGATGGAGTAACAGTCGGAGGCGGCAATGAAACGATCTCAGGAGTCGAAAGTTGGAAAGTAGTGGGTGGAGGCCAAAAGTAGACGAGGTAGCCACCACGGGAACACCCGTAGCGCTTGGCCTTGTAACCTGTAGTGATGAGGGAACCATTGTCATACCGGATAGTGCTGGTGGAGTGAAACGTACCACCCTAGAGCTCTCACCGGCTCCTGATCCTGCACCTATCCGTTCCCTTCTTGACCTCCGGATCAACTGTTGTACCTCTTCCTCATAATCAGACTCGCTGTCATCATATGTTCTCTTTCTTTTCCCATGTAGTCTTTCTCGAGTTACCATAATCCTTCTCGCCTCTGCCACTTCATCATCAGAATCAGAACCAGCCACCGTAGCAGCTGTCCTAGTAACATTCACAGTCGAAGCACGTTCAACCGGAACCTGTACGTTCTCCTCTGGATCCACCCGATCCATATCAAAGAAGCCTTGACCACCAAATTCTGCATCAAGGTCCACGTTCTCCTTCGGTGACACAACAGGTGCAGCAGGTATAACTTGAGGTGCTCCTGCCTGTTGTGGTGACGGGTCCCTAAACTCGTCCCCTAGAGCAGGCACATACCCCGGGTTGATCAAGTACCCAAAGAGTGGAGTATGCCGAGGACGGAGCTCAGGTTTGCTCCTCGCACTGGAGGATCTACATTGGGCGAAGATCCGTTTGTTCACACTCTCAACGTATCGGATCGGACGGCGCTGAGGAAGCGTTGGAGCAACATGATTCAAGATCATTTGTAGGAATCTTGGATACATGATGAATCGCTCACGCGCCATCGCTCTTCTTTGACAATCAATCTCATAAAAGACCATCTGACTAAAGCTGAATCGCTTGTTGTAAGTCAGAGCAGTCATCGCTGACTGCATGGTCGCGCCCATGCCATCAGTGCCCGCCTTTCTCCCTGACATGCAAACGATCATAACATGCATGAGAAAGCGCCACTGGTCAAGTAAAAAGCCTTTCCTCCTCTGCGTATCCCCCAAGGAACCAGAGTATCCCATCCTCAAAAACGCTCCATCACGGAAAGGAGCTACAAACTCTGTTGGGTCATCCCTTGTCTCATTCCCAAATCGTAAAGCCGCCCGGATTTGTTCAGAAGATAACTGAACAATCTGATTGTTGACTGTTGCGCGCATCACCGGGGGCTCGACTCTACAGTCGTATTCCACGGTCTGCCAGAAATCCTCAATATTGGGCAAGGATATTGGCAGAGTTGTTGTAATCGCGTGGAATATCCTCGAGCGTAAAAGAAATGTGATGATTTCGCGGAAATTATCAACTCCGCTCGCCTCCGGGTCTAATGTAATGTACATGTTATGACCCGGGAAGAACTGTCTCTGGTGATCACCTCCGTCATCACCGCCTGCACCACCTGCTCCAGCAACAGCAGCCATATCTGCAACAAACAGGTTAAGTTAGATAAACGTCAAAGCGAATCACAAGTTCGCCTGTTACCATGAGCGAAGTTGTGATCAATTCTGTATAGGCGAAGTTAAAGGTGAGGCGAAGTTGGGAAACAACTTCGCTTCAACTTGAACTTCGTCTGATAATAGTTAAGTAAAATGGTCCAGGCGAAGTTACTGATAACTTCGCCTAATCACAACATCGCCTCATAAACTGTTTCAAAAATTAATAATCAGGCGAAGTTAAACCTCAGGCGAAGTTACGGATAACTTCGCCTAAACTGTAACTTCGCCGAATTCGAATCGGCAACAGTTAGGATTTACGAACGACGTGTAGATGATGATTTTGGAGATCGAGGACTCCGAAATACATGATTTTATGAAGTTTTAGACGTTCAAGTAGTTTACTATCACGTAAAAACAAGTTTGAAATCGGGTGTTTAAGGTTTCGAAATACGAGGTCGAGAATCGAGTCGAAACGACCGATGATTAACCTCAAAAGACATTGATAATATGATAAACAAACCCTACACACCTTGAATTTGATTAGAATCGAAGTAACAAAAACAGATGATTTTGATCGATAAGTTCGCTAAGGTTTACAGAGAGTATAAGTTCCCTGAATTTGAAATAATGAAACTGTTTGACCTATAAACTTCTTTATATAGGGTCAAAGTTAGTACTGGCAAAGTTATCGATAACTTCGCCTATTCCAGGCAAAGTTATAAACAAGTTCGCCTGTATTTACAAAACAAACCCCTATACTTTTAAAAAATTTCAATGAAGTTTTAAAAACATCCTTTAAAGCGTTAAATGATACGATCAAGGCCAAGTAACCACGTATAAAATCATACCACTACATAAGTAACGAAAATTTGAAAAATTAAAGTACACGGGATCAAATTTCAGTCTCGACAGGGACTACCATGTTTTAGAGAAGATCCGAACAGGAATCATACTAATTACGTGACTGTCACACAGATCCGTGTTCAGCTGTATTATGACATAAAGAAACAGGTTGTAAGCAGGTAATCTACTTAAAATGGTTTTCATCGTTTCTGTGATACGAGTTAGGTTCAATTAAGCTCAAAAACTTAAGTGGGCAACAACTCAGAGATTATGATGCCTCCTATCTATTCTCAAGGCGTATTTGGCTTTCCCCAAGTCACCCCGAATTGACCTCGACCCGTAGTGTCTGATTAAGTAGTAATTACTCTTCGATCTTAGACTCTGCTTCCCGTTCACCTTCTTGTGTCTTGATTGACAATCATTAACATTATGAACACTAGAGGTTTTTTTTTTTTTTTTTTAAACATGTATATACACAACTTCAAGTAGGAAATAACTGCAAGTCCCGAATCTGGATCACTGCAGCGTCTTGACACTCTATCTTCACGGGAATCAGAACACTCACGGGCTCGTGTATGACTGGGTAATCGCTTTTCTGCCTATCATTCGGAAAGATATGTATGAAGACATGCACAACTCTTAAGCAGTTTCCACATAAAATCGAGTAGATTTAGTTAGTATCACTTCTACTTTTACGCACCATAAAAAGCTACCATGACATACAATGACTGTTCTAAAGTCTTTTAGGCCTAATAACTTCACTAGTTA
This sequence comes from Bidens hawaiensis, assembly GCF_021521415.1. NCBI lineage: Eukaryota > Viridiplantae > Streptophyta > Magnoliopsida > Asterales > Asteraceae > Bidens > Bidens hawaiensis. The sequence continues at coordinate 457,155 of NW_027491313.1, forward strand.
AGCACACAGAATCAGTATATCTATCATTTTCCAAGGTTGGATCAATTTTCTATTAATCATAGTAAAGTAACTTCTTACGAAGTAGTAGACTTGAAAAATAATTTCATCTCCCGGAAAAAAAGAAAAAATTTAACTTCTATCGCCCCGACCAAATCAAAGTCTTCAGGTAAACGGCTATCCCAAAGATCCAATGGATCAGCTGGACCGACCACATACTAGTATGTGTTCTTCTAACTAAGTATGATCGACTAATTTTCAGCGAAAGAATAAAAACACATCATAAACCGCCCCGGTCACTTTCAGTCATCTGGTTAATGGCTATCCTCATATTCTACAAGTAGAAATGAGGACCAAACATATCCGAAGACATGTCATTCAAACTGAGGCAACTGACATAATTCTAAGCGATAGTGACGTTTTTTTTTTTTTTTTTTTTTTAACCAAACATATGGCATGGTTACTCGGGATTGATCATCCCATTCAGCTCAACAAGGTTTTGAAATCTAGTTTTGTCAAATGCTTTCGTGAACAAGTCAGCAAAATTATCTAACGTGTCAACCTTTTCGAGCTCAATCAGTTTCTTCTCAGCACAATCCCGTATAAAATAATGACGTATGTCAATATGTTTAGTTTTACTGTGCTTCACGGGATTGTTAGTTAATGAGATAGCAGCAGTGTTATCAATGCAAATAGGAGTAAGTGAGAAATTCAGATCATAATCGCGCAACTGTTGTTGAATCCAAAGAACCTGGGAGCAGCAGTTGGATGCTGCCATGTATTCTGCTTCACAAGTTGAAATTGCGACTGAGGTCTGCTTCTTGCATTGCCACGATACTAATCTGCCACCAAGAAACTGACATCCACCAGTTATAGACTTCCGACTCTGATTGCACCCTCCATAATCAGAATCTGTGTAAGCGACTAGCTCCAAGTCTCCTCCTCTCGAGTACCACAACCCCAGCTTCGGCTTGCCTTTGAGATACCGCAGTATCCTCTTCGCACCCTTCAAATGAGATTCATTTGGGTTTGCCTGAAAGCGGCACAAAGACAAACAGCAAACATTATATCAGGCCTAGAAGCAGTTAAGTACATTAAAGAACCTATAATAGCCCGATATTGGGTTGGGTCCACGTCTGCATCGTTGTCTGAATCAGCACCCAATTTGTGATTGACGCAGACTGGAGTATCATATGGAGTGCTGTCCTCCATCTTGAAGCGTTTGAGAACATCATGGACATACTTCGTCTGATGAATGAACATCCCATCTTTCCTCTTATCAACCTGCAATCCTAAAAAGAAGGTTAGTTCACCCATATCACTCATTTCAAATCTCTTCTTCATGACGGCCTCAAACTCCTGACACATGGCGACCTTTGATGCAGCAAAGATAATGTCGTCCACGTAGACTTGCACCAGCAGAAAGTCGCTACCCTTTCTCTTGAAGAACAATGTGCTATCAATTTTACCTCTTTCAAACTCATTCTCAAGCAAGTAATCTGATAAGGTTGAATACCAGGCACGAGGTGCCTGATGTAGTCCATACAGCGCTTTACTTAGCTTGTACACGTGATCCGGAAAGTCAGGGTCAGGAAAACCCGGAGGTTGCTCAACATACACAACCTCATCGACTTTACCGTTTAGGAACGCACTCTTCACATCCAACTGAAAGACCTTCATCTCCTTATGAGCAGCAAATGCCAAAAACAAACGAATGGCTTCCAATCTTGCTACAGGAGCAAACACCTCATTGTAATCAATCCCCTCTTGTTGATTAAAGCCTTTAACAACCAGCCTCGCCTTGTTCCTGATAACAATCCCTTTCTCATCTCTCTTACATTTGAAGACCCATTTCGTGCCAATCGCATGCACATTTCTTGGTTTTGCAACCAAGTTCCGTACTTCCATTTTCTTAAACTGAGCTAACTCTTCTTGCATGGCTTCGACCCACGAGCTGTCCTTAAGAGCCATTTTATAGTTCTTTGGTTCAATCTGGCTGATAAAGCAGGTGTACAAGCACTAGTTGATTATGCCTGATTCTTTAATGCTTGTGTAAACACAGGTGTGCTCATTCAAGCTTTGTCTTGTTTGTACACCGGCGGACAGATCACCTATCACATTCTCCAAAGGATGATCTTTGTGAATTCTCGTAGTCGGAACCGAACTGACATTCAGATTATCTTCCAAGTTCGAAGATAGCTCATCAATGGGTGATTGATGTTGAGAGTGAAACGGATTGATGAATTCCTCTTCAGTAGAGGCAGCAGGGGTATTGACAGCATTTGACGAGGAAGGCTGACATTCATCATACTATGGTCGTTGCACCAAAGTGTCTTCCTCATCGCATATCATCTTCGTAGCAATTCTTTCCTCAACTTCTGCAAAATCCAGATAAGGTATGTTAAAAGATTTAAAAAGTCTATCATAGTCGAAAACCCCAGCGGGTCCCGAGCTTGGTTTTGGTGATTTGTAACTTGTGATATCAGTGTTACACACCACCTCAACCTTGCTGTTCGATGTATTAAAGACCCGTCTGTTGGGAGTCCCAACAACGTATCCGACTAAGATTCCTTCATCGGCTACTTCACCAAATTTAGAATTGGTCTTTAATATCGAACATGGGGACCCGAATGGTTCAAGACCACTCAAGTTTGGCTTTCTCCCATGCATAAGTTCATAACAGGTTTTATTTAATCTTTTAACAGTTAACACTCTATTAAGGATATAACAGGCTGTTGCAACAGCTTCAGCCCAGAACACCACGGGAAGTTTCGAATCAGCCAGCATGGTTCTGGCTCCTTCAATTAAGGTTCTGTTCTTCCTCTCAGCCACTCCATTTTGTTGCGGTGTATACGGTGCGCTGTATTGGTGTTCTATCCCCTTCTGTAAGCAGAAGATCTCCATCTCATAGTTCTTGAACTCGGTTCCATTGTCACTCCTGATGAATTTAACCCGTTTCCCCATGATATTCTCAACCTTGGTAATCAAATTCTTTACCATCTGCACTGTTTCATCCTTTGACTTCAGGAAATATACCCAGGAATATCGAGAGAAATCATCAGTGATCACCAAGCAATACGATGTTCCTCCTAGACTTCTTACATTCACGGGACCGAAGAGATCCATGTGAAGTAATTCTATGGTACTGACAATTGAATTGACCTTCTTGGTGTGATGGGATTTTTTGTGTTGCTTTCCCTTTTTGCATAATAAACATTTGTCTTCAAAGTTGAAATTCTTCAAGGGAACACCCAGCACAAGCCCATTTTTGACAAGGTAGTTCATTTTCCGAAGATGAATGTGCGCCATTCTCCTATGCCACAACTCGGACTCCGATTCAGTTGCTTTTGACAGAAGACACGATTCTTCCGTGGCCATCTCAGTCGATCTCATATCCATGATATACGTATTCTTCACTCTTGGAGCCTTCATAACAATCCAATCCTCTGGTATCTTAAAACCAGGATACAACACAATCGCTTCATTCTTGGTAAAATGTACGGTGTAGTCTTTGTCACAAATCTGCGAAACACTTAGCAGATTGTGCTTCAGTTCTTCAACAAAGTTTACTTTCTCCAAAGTCATCTTTCCATTCGACACCGTCCCTATTCCTGTAATCCTTCCACCGCTCTCTCCTGCGAAACTCACTCTTCCTCCTTGAACAGGTTTCAAGTCGTGTAACAATTTCTTGTTACCAGTCATGTGCCGGGAACAGCCGCTATCCACAACCCATTGATTGTTGACAGCCCTGTTCAACTGTTCCTGCACGATTAAAGCAGATGATTAAAATCTGGGGACCCAAGACCGATTGGTCTTGGGTCGATACATTCCGTACCTTGGCTGTCCAAAGTTAGTATCATAATAATTTCTGTGAGTCCTAACAGGATACCTTCTTGTGGATTGACTATGAGGCCATCCAAACCTTCGTGAATTAAAAGAATTATTACTTAAGGTTTGGTTGTTAGCAGTGTAAAACTGAGATCTATTTTTTTGAAAACCTGGATTAATCCATTTTCTGAAATTTGATGGGTTTTCATTTTTACCATTGTATTGATTAGCATTAGTTCTTTTCTCAGATTTTGAAGTCCTCACACCTCTGAATTTCTGCTTCAGAGGGCAATCAGCAACAAGGTGTCCTATTTGATTACATCTAAAACAACTCCTGTGTTCAACTTTCTTATCAATAGTTGTCTTAGATGTTGAGGTTGTATTACTGCCCGTTTGTCTCACATATGGTGGGACATACGGGTTTAGTGGAGACTTCTTTTCAGGTGTTTTATTTCTCTCCCCACTTTTCGGTAACACTTCCTCTTGTTTTGTCTCACACGACTCAGAGGACTTGTCTGAGTTAGATGAGACAGGACTCGGAGCAGAAATCTTAACACTTGCAACAGGCTTACTAACTTCTGGTTTTTTAGTAGTAACTTGAACTGGAACTGTCTGACCATAGTCAACATCAACAGATTTCTGATTACTAGGGTCATAAGTGTATTTATGATTGAAAGGTGGTGGAACTTCATGATAACCAATTCCTCCCCTTTTTGGAGAACCTTGATCACTAACAAGGTGATCAAGTATAGCGGAGGAATTTCTGAATTGATCTAGTTTCCGGTTAAGTTCCACCACTTTTACCTGGTGATCAGCTATCTGTTTTTCCCTTTCAGCTATTAGTTTGGTTTTCTCTTCTAGAACCTCATAGCTAAGATCAATCACTTGAATTTTTTCAGCAAGCTTTGCTTTAAGACTTTTAATATCCTTCTCACTAGCTTTAATTTTTACTTTGTAACTATTTTCTCTAGCTTTAGTGAAATAATGATCTTCTTTTAAAGTTTTAAATTGCGCATCCAAACTAACAAACTGATCAGTTATAGTTGTCAGTTGTTCAGACAGATGTTCACACTTAGTACAAGGGAGTTCGGTACTTACCTCGGAGAGCTGGTCTGCTACATCTGCCATGTAAGCTTCATTTTCGCCAGTTCCCTTCTCACTATCTGCAGTTTCGATTTTTGCCAAATTGGCCTGTTCAAATACTTCTTCAACATGCAGATTCCAGTTGTACTCCTCGTTCTGTCTGGAAATCATGGCTCTATAGTCATTACCACTACCACTCTGCTGTGTAGATCTGTTTTGACTGCGTTCTACACGTTCATTTTTGCACTCTTTTGCAAAGTGGCCATTCTGCTGACAGTTGTAACAGCGTACCTTCGACTTATCAAACCCTGGCCTCTCTCCGACAAACTTCCTGCCAGTCTTCTTCATGAACCTCTTAACTCTTCTGACAATCATAGCCATCTGCCACTGCAGATCCATCTCCTCCAGATCATCAGCATCGATCTGATCATAGTCTTCATCCAAAATTGCAGGATCAACAATCTTACCCTGAATGTAGTTCTCATACGAAGCAATAAAAGATGCATAGAGAGCAAACTGCTATTCAGCAGATTTAACACTCATGGGCATCTTTGAGTAGTTGTTGTTTGACACACTTGGGGAAAAACTACTCTTGGTCGCTTGAGGTTGAGAAGCATTTGATCCTCCAGCTACAAAGCACACATCACCGTTCATGTTGAGAGATACATGTCCTTCGTGTGTTGAGTTAGCGCCTGACTCTCCCTTAGAGTAATAAGCAGATGATTCAGTTTTCGAACTTGATCCAGAGTTAACCTTTGCACCATACATACCCGGATCTTGAACCTGATCGGTAGGTGTCTCCTTTCGTACCATGTTAAGTTCAAACGTTCTTAGCTTGTTAACTGCTGTCTCCAGGTCATAGTCAGCAAAGTCTTTGTCTTCTCTCATCAACACAGTGTACATCTCCCATTTCGGTGGGAGAGCATCAAGAAGCTTTTCAACAATCTCATCTTCTTTGTAAGCAATTGAATAGTTGCTGAGTTCAGTCATCAGATGATAATATCTAGTGATGATATCATCAAGTGATTCATTTTTCAGATACTTGAAGACCGAGAATTGGGTTTTTAGAAGTTTAATTTTCGAGGCACGAATTCCCACATTGCCCTCAAACCGGTTCTCAAGTGCTTCCCAAAGCTCTCTAGCAGTTTTATACTTTCGGAAGGAGTGAAGTATCTCTTGTGGAAGAGCCATTGTAATTGCTGCATGAGCTTTGCTTTCTGCCTCATACATTTTCTTCTCTTCTTCTTCCATCTCTTTGTATTTCTTGATCTGATCACGACCCTCATACTCAGCAGTAGGTGGAATGTAACCATCTTGTATGCACACCCACATCTTGGCATCTTGATACTTGACATATTGTTCAAAACGATCTTTCCACGCTACATAATCAGTTTTCTTAAGCATCTTAGGTGCCTTTGTAGCCGAACCCGCTTCTACTTCCATCTTTACCAGTTCGGTAATGTTTATCGAAGACATCTTTCTCAAAACTCAAAGAAATCCGAAAATTAAAAATTTTATTTTCAAACAGCACTGTCGGCGAAGTTGTGGATAACTTCGCTTAAAACTTAACTTCGCGTGAATTTGTAACTTCGCTCACTTTCTTAAATTCGCCGGATTGGCGAACTTGAGAATAACTTCGCTTAAGTTGAGCGAACTTGGGAGGTAGGCGAAGTTGTGGATAACTTCGCTTAACCTTATATCTTCGCCGAAACCCTACTAACAGTGACGGCAACTTCGCCTGATGAACACGAACTTTCTGCAGATTAGATTTCTGGGTTTTTCGAGGTTTGTGAAGGTGTTAGGGGTTGTTTATGATTATAGGAGGAGAGTATAGCACAAAAACTCAGAAAACTCGTCCCGCGAATAGTCGAACGGAACGATTTCTATACCCGCGTGATAATCCCGAACCACACAATCGAGCAAAACCTCTGATACCAATTGTAGGTTCCCAGCCGGATCTACACGAGATATCGCGTTCTACGTAGGTGCGGAATCCCTACGTAAGACGTTACGAGTATAGAAAACAATACGAGCTAACACACGATACGATAACCAAACAAAAGTTGTATTCCAACCGTAAACACGTGATACTATGATCACTGAATACAAAACTCTCTGACTCTAATACACGAATAAACTCTGATTAATCAACTTAATTATCGAATAAGCCGTAAACAATTAGCTTATATAGACACGACAACTTCGCCTGGCATGTTCAGGCGAAGTTGTCCCTAACTTCGCTTGTCTAACAAGTTCGCCCATATAAGCGAACTTGTTAGTAACTTCGCTTACATACAAAACTCAAATCTAACTAACACGATTACAGACACTCGACACTGAACTACTGACATCATGCACCAACAGACTCCCCCTTGGCAGTAGCTTCATCTCTTTAGCTTCAAACACGTGTCTTGTAATCTTCAATCTTCTATCTTCAAGCATGCACTCCTTCTCGAACACAAACCGAGACAACTCTTTGATATTTCCTCGCTTCGTCTTTCCAAGCAGGAATATAAAATATCTTCTTGTCATTCAACACCTGCAAATCAGCTTGCGATAAGTTTACCAAGTGCATCGGATCGTACACTCTAAGAACCTCTTGTTCATCTTCGTCTTCCATCACTGCCTCAGCTGTCTCACAATCTACAAACCACCACTTCAGGTCTTTAAGCACATCCTTGGGCATTAGCTTCATCGGTACTTCTTTCAAACACCGGATCGGTTTATACTTCATAATCATCCAAGGCTTTCCGTCAGCTCTCAAACCTCTATCCTTGTCTTCAACAAGTTTTCCCTTTTGTGGTTTCAACAGCTCAAATTTCTTCTCTTTTATACTCTCTTTCCACACAATTTTCCCAATGACTCTAGCCATATTATCGTCACTTCTGTTTATCAATCCCAATCTGGCTAAGTCTTTCACTTCACATTCTGGCAGTGTATTCAACGATCTTAACATCCTTCTAAAGTACTGAACACCGTCATATCTCTTAATCACGAAGAGCCTCAACTGCTCATCATATATCCAGCAAATAATCCCTTTCTTCGCTTCAGCATAGCCTTTAATGTTGTAACTCTTCTTAAACATTGTAGGGACCGCCGGTTTCTTCGTTTTGACGAACCACTGAGCATAGCCTTCTTTCCATCTAGGCTGCTCTTCCCATTCAGACTCATCACTTGCCATCTCTTTACTCATATCTGCTTTCTCAACATCTGGAATGTCATGCTCAATATTTTCCTCAACTATCTCTCCCTCTTCTATCTCTGTATCAATCACAATCTCTTCACCAATCTTCTCTATCACATCACTCGGTAGTACATCATCATCACCAACCAAAACATCATCCATCTCCTCTACATCCACCACCACCACATCATCACCACCAGCTGCAGTTGTCGACTCCCCCTGAGTTGTGGAAGTTCCAAGAGCTTGATCAGTTCTTGGCAACTCACCACCTGCATCTTTCGATGCATTAGATCATCGTCTCTTTCATTTCGTTTCTTGGTCCTCAACTCATCGCCTTTACAGCTCGTCTCCCCCTGAGATGCCAAGAACTCCTTGAAAGCATCTATGATTTTGCCATATTCAACCAACAGGGACGACTGCATCTGATTCTCTGTAACTAGGCGCTGAATAGCCTGGGTCTGGATAAGATTAATCCTTGACTGCTCTGCCACGACCCGTTCCAGTGCTGCTATTCTACTACTGACATCATGCACCAACACAACTGCATGATAGAAAGTTGAAGGGCAATAAGCAGTTCAAGTGTGGGGATATGGTCTTATTGTATAACTCCCGGTTGAGGTTATTCCCAGGAAAGTTGAAATCCCGATGTTCGAGACCGTTCACAGTCACTGAAGTATTCCCGTATGGCACTATTGAGATACAAGATCAGAGCGAGATGTTTAAGGCGAACGGTCATAGGTTGAAGCACTACATAGGTGAGCCAGTTGCAGATCAGACAGTAGAGGTATTCTACTTTGACTCATTCACCGAGGCATAGACGTGTTGGATGCATCACTCAGGAGACTGCTCGAGTTCTATAGTGTGTATTATGATTTTCTTTATTATCTATTTTATTTTTGTTATTTAAAAAAAATTACAAAATTACAAAAACACAAAGATATGTTTATTTCTTATGTTTTGGCTTTCTGTTTTGTACGCCGCAACATGCGAGCGAGTTTGAGTTATTGCAGGTATTATTATGCGCATGCTAGCTCTGATGGCATTTTGGAACTGGTTCTCTCGAGGTTGTGGCCGCGAATGAAATGCTATACAGTCGCTCGATTGATACACAGATGATGAAGATTTTGCATATAAACCAGAGGAGTAACCCGTTCTCTATTTTACTTTTTGCTATTTAAAGTTTTAATTTTATTTTATTTCCTTTTCTTGTTCTTATCGAGGACGATTTCGTTCTAAGTGTGGGAATGGGAATTTATTTTACTTAGTTGTTGAAAAAAAATTAAGAATTTTTTTTAAAAAAATTTGTTTTGTTCTTTCGCTATAAATTATGTCAGCTACTTAAGTTCAAGGGACATATACTTGTATATGTTTGGTCATGTTATCTACCTGTAGACATAAGGGATAGCCATTGACCCGAAAACTGAAGGTGGCTGGGGCGACTGAATAAAAAAAAATTTTAAAGAAAAATGTCCCTTGAAAATTGATTTTATTCTACGTTAAGCTGGAAATGATATTATTACCGTTGTGTTAACGAACTCTCGGAACTGTTGAAATATATAATATAATAATAAAAGAAGAGATGGTTTTCATATATGATTTGGGATGTGCCGGGAGGCCCAACTACCTTTGATAGTCCCCTTTTGCAGTTTTTATATATATAATAATTTGAAAAACGGTGAAACCGAATTTCGAGGCTTAGGGAGGATTACCATAATCTAAAAACTTCGACTCTAGTTCTTTTAGCTCTCTTTGTCTGAGATGGGGTAGGTGTAGTCTTAATTTTTGAACTTAAAACACTTAATGCAATTGGGGGCTTTATAGGTTAGTGGCTGGGTTTAAGTGGACAACAATATCGACAATCGCGGTCAATATGTCTAGTTGTTTCTTGTGCTTTACTAATGATAAATAATCTGGGTGTTTGTTGTTTTTCACTTGGTTATGATCCTGTGTAGATTTCTTTTTCAGGGACGAAAAAGTCTTAAGTGTGGGGATGTTTGATGTGTTGTAAAACACACATACTTTCCGTACCTTTTTGACACGATCTAAGTGCTTAATTATATAATAATTGATGATTTTAACTCGTTTTTACATGCTCTTACAAAGCTTAATACTTGGTGTAGGTTATGAGTTTTACAAGAGAAAAAGTATGGGTTTTGGAAGAGAAAAGAGGCTTTATGATCAAATTTAAAGACAAAAAACTCAAGGCCCGACCCAAGCTCAAAAGAAGAAAGCCTTACATGCTTAATATATTAATTTATCATAAACTTAAAAAAACCCTAACCTGCCCTAGAAGGAGCCGATCGGAGCTGTTGCAGCAAGAAAGAAAGAAAAAAAGTGTTGTGGGAAGTTGGTGGTGGCTAGGAGAAGAGGAATAACATTAAGGGAAACTTGGTACAATAGCTAGGGTTGATCTTCATCAATAATCTCAGCCCTAATCTTAAGTATAACTCTTATAAACTTTGTGTTCTTGTTCAAGGTTTATACTTGTTGATTTTGATCTTTAAACTTGATTTCTTTTGCAATTGAATTGAAGATTGGATTATGTATGATCCTGATAGATTGTTGAATGATTAATATGATGTTTATGATGATTAACATGGTGATTATTAAGAGTTATAGCTGTTGTCCAAAAATATGTTAGGCTAAACTCATTAGTTCTACCTAGGTTTGATGAATACTGTTAGGTTTTAGTAAGTAATATGGATTGTTTGATCAACATGACTTGAATTATTATGAAAGTTTGGTTTAACATTGAATTAGGTTGTGTTTATTGGCTATGATTTTATTAATTATACTCATATACCCCTTGCTTTGATTGATGGAATTAGTTTTGATTGATTGTTGCTTGTTTGACTCTTTACTTTGTGTTTAGAGATTGTCTGCGGGAAGTACAACCGTAGGGTTTAATTGGGTGTGTTAATTGATTAGATTCAGCGGGTAGGCACCTTCTTAGATATCGAGGGGTGATAGTAAGTAAGGTCTTCTTATAGCTTTTACTTGTTAGGATTAGGATCGCGCGAGAGCGGGTTCCGTTCTTGTCGGGTTTGTGTTTGTGAGCAATTAGTTGATCTAGTTTAAGTTAAACCAAATTGTTCCTCTATCCTTGGTTGCGTAGTATTCGTTTCGATTAGGGTCGTGTGTCGGTTAGACCGAGAGAAGAGTAGACATTAGAACACTTTAGCAATTCGTATCAATGTTTGTTCTTAAAATCAACTAAGTGTAAGTTAGGGTTTGTTAGTGAGACCGAGAGGTGATCTAGCTTTCTTGAGCGAACCTTAGTTGTGTCGTCCTTAGATACCGGTGCCGTGAGATTATTCATCCCATTAACTTATTAGACCTTCAATAGGATTCTTACCTAAGTAAACGTTTTCTCCATTGTTAGTCTCATTCGTAAAGTTTCGTTAAGTCTTGTTAAGTCTTTTAATTTAGTTAAAGTAATTAGGTCAAGTAGTTAATTATTAAAAATCATTTAAAATATATTATTCATAGGAAGTTCTTGTCTAGGGTTAGTCATCATAGACGTTTTCACGTGTCCTGTTGTTCGAAACTCGGACTTCCTTGGTTCTATAGTACTTACGATCGGTACACTTGCCGGTTGTGGGTAGTTTTGTTAGGAAAATCCGTTTTATAAATTTAAAGCTTAGTTGTGAGTTTCGTAGAAAGAAACACCCTTTAAACACACGTCAAGTTTTTGGCGCCGCTGCCGGGGACACGGTTGGAGGCGTATTGAGAACGACTCTAGTTAGGGCTTACCTTGTTTGCTACTTGTTTTGTTTTTCTTTTTCTTTGTTTAAATAGTTTAGCTAATTTTAGTTTCTTTTGTTTATCTTAATAGTTGTATGTGACGTACTAGATCTCTAGGACCGCCTGAATCTGAGGGATTTTTCGAACCAGAGAGAGTTGCGTGAGAGGCGTCGTGCCAGACCGTCTTCCAGTTCTTCTACATTCGTCTGTAATACATCCTCTTCCCCTATTTTTTATGAATCCGTCATTAGGAATAGGATTATAGGTGACGCAGATCCACCACTGAGGAGGACAGTTGTATACCGGGCCCGTCCGGTCGATGCGGGCGCGAGATCCAGCATTGCTCCACTAGCCATCGCAATTCTGACAAATTGGCAGATTCCATCGAACATTCTGAACACAATCTCTCATTCTGCTCAATTTCACGAGTTGCCCCACGAAAACCCGCATTTTCATCTCACTCGCATTGCACGTATTTGCGACACTTTTCATCTTGCCGGCATATCCGAAGACACCATCGAACTCCGCATTTTTCCGTTCTCACTCTTTGATCATGCGGGTCTGTGGCTTGAGTCCCTCCCACAGGGATCCATTGCTACTTGGGCCGCCAAGCAGACCCAGTTTCTTGTGAAATACGATCCTCCGACTAAGGTCGCTCGTTTGCGTAACCAGAATCATTCTTTCCAGATGGAGGACAACGAGAGCTTCTACGAGGCGTGGAAGAGATTCAAAAATTTACTCGCTTTACGTCCGAACCATGGTCTGCAAGACTGGGAAGTTGTTGAAAAGTTCTATAACAGAGTGACATACGTGACTCATAGTATGCTCGACACAGCTGCTGGAGGCAACTTATTGACGACGAAGGATACTGATGAGTGCATTGCTTTGTTTAACGGGTTAGCTAAGATTGGATACCAGCGACCACCAGCTAAGAGTACCAAAACCATCGATTCCCTATCACGCGACATGCATTCGGCGACACGAGCACCGCACTTGCGGCACAGGTTGAGGCGTTGGAAAAGATTGTGAAGGACTTGCAGGTGAAGAGTAAGTTGTGAGAGATTTGTAGAGGAGGACATGATACCGTTAAGTGCCCCGTAGGTTTCCAGGAGGAGGCAGTTGCCTTTGTTAATCATCCGAACCGAAATCAAAACTCTTTCAATTCTTATAATTCGGGGTGGAGAGGCAATCAAAATTCTAACTGGAGGAACGGAAATCAGTCCGGCTTCCAGCAGCGTCAGAGTCTATTCCAGGATTCCGGTGAGGGAGCGAGTAGTGGGGAGAAGAAGCCCACGTTAGAGGAAATAATGGCACAACAGACACAGATGATGTAACACCCTTGGCAAACACAACATCGTCCCACTGTTAGGCTATCCCACATCGTCCGTGGACAAGAGAGATCATTGGTTCATAAGTAATGTCCTGCCTCTTCAATCACCAACGCGTTTTAGGCAACCAAAAACAAATCCGTGAGCTCTTCGTGGGCAGAGCGGACAATATTGGTGGTGCGAGGGGCCGGATGTTACAGTTGGTATCAGAGCCACTCTTGTGCCGTTCGGGATGTTGGGACATGCCTTATCGAGGACGATGAGTCCAAAGGGGGGTTGTCTGTAACACCCTTGGCAAACACAACATCGTCCCACTCTTAGGCTATCCCACATCGGCCGTGGACAAAAGAGATCACTGGTTCATAAGTAATGTCCTGCCTCTTCAATCACCAACGCGTTTTGGGCAACCAAAAACAAATCCGTGAGATCTTCGTGGGCAGAGCGGACAATATTGGTGGTGCGAGGGGCCGGATGTTACAGATTCTGTCGCAGCTTATGACTCGAGAGGACCCCCGTCACAAAGAGACTCAAGAGAAATTTCGGGAGCACGAGTCAGTTATGAGAAATCAGGGAGCGTCAATTCAAAATCTTGAGCAGCAGATGGGAGAGATAGAAAGTTGTCTGAATAAGAGGTCGCCAAGAACACTTCCAAGTAATCCCGAACAAAATCCAAAGGCGTTCGCGAATGTTGTGATGACGAGAAGCGGTGCAGGGGCACGTAGTGACCCCGTTAGTCAGGAGGTTACGAGAGGAGTCATTGAGGAGCCTGCAGTAGATGTAGAGGAGCAGGTGGACGAGGAGATTCAGTTGGAGTCTCCACCGGCCCAAGTGCATCAGAGGCGCAGCCCAGGAAGTACAGCACAGGCTGAAAACCAGCAGTTACCCAGCACACCAGCGAGAGTCTACAAACCTAGACTTCCATATCCCGGGAGACTCCACAGGGATAGAGACGAGGAGCAGAACTCCAAATTTCTTGATCTTTTGAAGCAGCTTCATCTTAACATCCCTTTCCTTGAGGCACTCACTCAAATGCCCAAATATGAAAAGTTCCTTAAGGATACTCTTTTGAATAAAGAGAAGTTAGTTGAAGTCTCTTCCATCCCTTTGAGTGCTAGTTGCTCTGCAGTCTTGCAGAGAAAGTTACCGGAAAAGATGTCCGATCCTGGGAGTTTCACGATTCCCTGCATCTTGAGTGATGATACGGTAGTTTATGCACTGGCAGATCTTGGTGCCAGTATTAATCTCATGACGTATTCCGTGTATCGCAAGTTGGGTCTAGGCGAACCACGTCCTACCAGGATGAGTATCCAGCTTGCTGATCGTTCTGTGAAATACCCCCGAGGGGTGGTCGAGAACATGCTTGTTCATGTCGACAAGTTCATCTTCCCGGTGGACTTTGTCATCTTGTACATGAACGATGATGATAGTGTTTCCACTTATCTTGGGCCGACCGTTCCTTTCCACTGCACAGGCGTTGATCGACGTCTGCGAGGGTAAGTTGATTTTGAGATTTGGGGATGAGAACGTCACCTTTGATGTTCGACAGTCACTGAAACACCCCAAGTCTGCTGATGACTCCTTATACTTCATTGATACCATCATGGAGCATGTTGGGGAGTTTTTCAGCGAGATCTGTGGAGGATCTGCCTCCGACAACCAGATTCCCGATAGGGAGGTTCCGGAGATTGAAATGGTTTCCATGACCGATTAGTCCTTGGATGACGACACCAAGTCACAGAGCCCTGAATTTGGCGTGTCTGCTGAGATCTTATGAGACGATCCTATGGACCGACCTTCTATCGAGAGTCCTCCTTCTTCCTTAGAGCTTAAGGATTTGCCTGCCCATCTTGAGTATGCGTTTTTAGATGAAGAGAGGAAACTGCTGGCTATCATTGCATCTGCTTTGACGGAGGACGAGAATGAGAAGTTGTTGAGGGTGCTACAATAGCATATAGAGTCGATTGCATTGAAGATAATTTACATTAAAGAAATTAACCCTTCGTTTGGCACTCATAAAATCCTCATGGAGGATAATTTCAAAACTGTCGTTCAGCTGCAGAGGCGGCTTAATTCGAAAATGCTAGAGGTTGTGAAGAAAGAGATCATTAAACTCCTTGATGCGGGGATCATTTTCCCCATTTCTGATAGTGCTTGGGTAAGTCCAGTTCAAGTGGTTCCTAAAAAGGGTGGCAAGACTATCATCACCAATAAGAGGGACGAGCTCATTCCCACTAGGACTGTGAGTAGATGGAGAGTCTGCATCGACTCTCGCAGAATGAAGATGCCACTAGGAAAGACCACTTTCCTTTACCCTTCATTGATCAGATGTTGGAGCGTTTGGCAGGTCAGCAGTACTACTGCTTCTTAGATGGTTTCTCCGGGTACTTCCAGGTTCTGATAGCTCCCGATGACCAGGAGAAAACCACTTTCACTTGCCCTTATGGAACGTTAGCCTATAAACGTATGCCGTTCGGACTGTGTAACGCTCCGGCCACATTCCAGAGTTGTATGGTGGCCATTTTCCATGATATGATTGAGGACTCTATGGAGGTGTTCATGGATGATTTTTCTGTATTTGGGAGTTCCTTCGATCGTTGTTTGTCTAACATTGAAAGGATGATGTCCCGTTGCGTTGACACCAACCTAGTCCTTAACTGGGAGAAGTATCATTCATGGTTCGCGAGGGTATTGTTCTGGGGCATCGGTTTTTGAGTGCAGGGATAGAGGTTGACCGAGCAAAGGTCGAGACCATTTCTAATCTTCCCCTACCCACATCTGTGAGATCCATTCGTAGTTTTCTAGGTCATGCCGGGTTCTATCGCCGGTTCATTAAAAATTTTTCTATGATCGCGAGACCCATGACCAAACTTTTGGAGAAGGATGCTCCATTCGTTTTTTCTGAGCAGTGTATCGAGGCCTTTGATCTTTTAAAAGAAAAACTCATTAACGCCCCGATCATGGTTGCTCCCGAATGGTCGTTACCATTCGAGTTGACGTGTGACGTGAGCGACTTCGCAGTCGAAGCGGTTCTAGGACAGCGAAAGGATAAACACTTCCATCCGATTTACTACGCTAGCCGCACTTTAAATAGCGCACAGGAGAGCAATACCACCACCGAGAAAGAGCTTTTAGCTGTGGTATTTGCATTCGATAAATTTAGGTTCTATCTAGTTCTGTTCAAGACGATTGTGTACACGGACCATGATGCTATTCGGTATCTCTTCAGCAAGCAAGATGCTAAGCCTCGTCTTATCCAATGGATCATTTTGCTTCAAGAGTTTGATATTGAGATCCGTGATAAAAAGGGGGCCGAGAATGTGGCGGCCGATCATCTTTCGCGTCTAGAGGGAGCAGAGTTAGTAGATTCGGGGGTCAGGATTGACGATTGTTTTTCGAGAAGAGAGTCTCATGTTTGTTACGGCACATGAGGAAGGTTTTCCATGGTTCACTGACTTCGCGAACTATCTCTTTGATCGGTACCTCCCGAAGATGCCTTACCAGCAAAAGAAGAAATTCTTTACTGACATTAAGTTTTACATATGGGACGACCCATATCTTTTCCGCATCGGTGCTGATTAGCTGATTAGGAGGTGTGTAGATGTCAAGGAGGGATGGCAGATTCTGCGCCATTGTCATGTGGGACCGACAAGAGGTCACCACGGTGTGAGTTCGACGGCGAAGAAAGTTTTTGATTCTGGTTTTTACTGGCCTTTTATTTTTAAGGACGCGCATGCGTTTGTTAGGAAATCTGATCGTTGCCTGTGAAACCCTAAATAGATCTCGGATCTAAGGTCTTAATAACAATTACGGATCTAGATCATGATGCTCTTATATGATTATATGTTATATATTAGTATTAGTTGTATATATGTGTATAGATATCTTATAGATTGAATAATTAATTGCAAGGAAGCTTGAGAGGAAATCTGGACAGCAATTCGTTAATCTTAACTCAAAACTTAAATTATGCAGTGGACGAACCCACTATATATAGAAGATGGGTCTAGTTCGTTACACATTCCGTAACGAACTAGCCACCCACTTCGTTACATTAAAATTAACAAATAACTTTAACAAAACACCCTCTGATTCGTTAAACATCCTTAACGAATCAGAAGGGACTTAACTTAAGGTCTAGTTCGTTAAACATCCTTAACAAACTAGACATGTCCCTTAACGAACTAGCTTAAATATAATTTACTTTTACATTAAATAAACGATAAATACAAAGACTCGAGATGCAAAACCATGTACTAACAGACTCTCCCTCGTCTTGAGATCTTTGTCTTTAATTTATTTGAAGCGTCTTGTCTGCCAATCTCTGTAGTTGTGAATACCATGTTCATGACACACTCGAACAAAGCGTTGAAATTGCATTGCTCAGTCATAGTCTTCACGACGCTCTATCAATATCTTATTCTTAAAAAGCACGTCATTGTCGGTCTCCGTTAAATTCACAAGCCACATCAGATCAATGATCTTTATCAGCACGGTCTTTAATCCTTTACCCAACACAATAACGGCCTCGCCAGTTCAGTTGTCGTAGTACCAGCGGTTAAAAGATAAATACATATGTTGATTCAGCATCTTCACCGGCACACGCTTCATGGTCTTTGGCGGCTTTACCTTAAGTACCAACTTTCTCCAACCAGTCCTTAGATCGATCTCATCGATACGCTTGCGAGTTGGAACCTATGGCTTAAAAATTTTGAACCCGTGGTTCACCTCAAACAGCAAGTGTTGGTGAAACCAACTTGCTTGGTGATTCCCGCCATGGTTAATAAATGGTCGAAACGAGAGGGTCCGAACGTCCTAACGCGGTAATGAGAGAACATCAGTAATCTTCTCATAGTATTGAATGTTGTTCTCCCATTTTATAATACAGATTTTAACTCGGAATCATAAAGCCATTAAATAATGTCACCTCGCACTTTAGATACGGCTTTGAAGGAAGTCATCTGATTAGCTTGAGCACAAGCGACAGCTTCAACTTTCATCTCTTGATCCACATATCGGAATGCATCAATAATCTTACGAGCCTTCTTGTTCCGATAAGCAAACCATTTCTGAATGTCAGCAACAAACGGATCGGGCTTTGAATCGAATCTTGTATCAGCAACATTCTTGCCCTTTGAAATCTTCTCCAGATGATCTTCTGCTGCTTTGACGGTTTCCTCAGTAAATATAGGAGCACCCTGATCAACATTAGTGTGTTGAAATAAATCAGGGTATTCCTCAGCAGTCATGTCCTCGATCTCCACTTCCTCATCCTCATAAATAAACTCAGTGTTCATCTAAATGTTTGGATCATCAAAGACCTCATCATCGTTCACAACCTCCACGTCATTCTCAGCCTCTAACACGGTTAACTCATCATTGTTTAGACCAAGCAGAATAGAAATCTGCTCTCGTGTTAGAGACCTCTCAACCAACTCTCCAACCTCAATCTCATCCACATTAACAATACTTCTAACCACCCCTTATCATCAACAAAGATAACAGTATTAGCCTTGATCATCTCAATGGGTGTAGCAGCTGTAGTATCATGATAAGCGATGATCTGTTTTTCCGAATCACCAGCTGCACTTGTACCAGCACCAGAAACTGAGCCATGAGTTTGTTTAGGCTCACTTCCTCCAGTACCCGAAGCATCTGGATCTTCTTCATCATTTTTAAGCTTCTTTAGTTCATCATCCTTGCATGTAAGCTGCAAGATAAGATCTTCCTGATGTTTTATTTTCACCCCCTGAGACTCAACAATCTCACGGAGTACCTTTGTCTCCTTCTGGCAGAAAGATACATAACTTACCAGCTTCTTTTGATTTTCCATCATGCGTTCTTGAGTCATTCGGTCAGTAGACATTTGATTTTCATACAAATGAAGTAGACTCAAGACCATGTTCATCTGTTTATCATGAGACATAGCAAGAAATGAAGAAGGAATTGGCTGAACCGATCCTTGAGGTCGGTTAAGCCTCAAATAGGAAAAATCCATAGGTGGTGGAAGCATCATCATCGGTGTAGGAGAAACCACCGAAGTAGCAGTTGTAGGCCTTGGTATTGTAGATAAAACCGATTGAGGAATCATACCAAGCCTCGGATCCGACATAAGCGTGGTCGTCAAAGTTAATTCCGGGGTGCTAATCGTAAGCGGCACCGCCGGTCTTTGAGAAGTGGACGACCTTGGAGGTTGAAATCCAAATGAGATTCCAGCACCGGCCAACACTCGTCCCTTAGACGACCCTTCACCCACCAAATATTTTCCTTTCCTTTGCGTTGAGCGGCTATAGTAGCAGCTAAAGCAGCTTCAACCGCAGCTTGTTGTCGGTCATGGATATCACCGTCACCACCATTACCATCATTATCATCACCCTCGTTCCCACCTGGTCCTACCTCATGCAAGAATCTGAATCATCATGGATCCAGCGATCATTGTCAGGACATACATAATCTGGATTCACCAGATGACCAATCAATCTTTTGAATGTAGGAGGAGGATCTTGACGGTACTCCTTCATCCTCGGCATAGTATATGCTTTCATGTGATCCAATATAAATTTATCCTCAACTTGTGTTGGATCGATCACCAAATCCCTGATTGCATCTTGAACAAACAGTTGGATGAAACGAGTATACATCAAGAACTTTACGCGTCGTTTCCCAAGAATTCAATTTTCTTTGAGATGATCAAAGATCATTTCCGAGAAATTGTAAGGCTTATTCAACACTAACGCAACAAATGCCGATTGGAGCATGATACGGCATTCGCCAAACCCTAATTTTCGTCCACCAAGGCAGTGTATAAGAACATGAAGTAAATACTTGTATTGGGTACACAAGTATGCCTTGTTATACATGGAGTCATCAAGGTTACCAGAATAAAATAAACGTCCAAACAACCCTTTAATCAGCTCTTTGTGGTACTCGCTCGTGTCATCAATAGTGTCATCGAACCTCAACACCCTTCGAACGGTCTCAAAAGACTCTACAACAGGTCTATCATTAACCTCAGCAGCAATGTGGTTCTCTGTCTCCACATATCGAGCAGTATTCCAGAATTGTAGAACAATACAGAACCGAATGTCAGGATTCACGGTGATAGCGTAGTGAATACGAGAACGACGTATGGATGCTAACATAGCTCCAAAGACATCCTCATCAGGAAAATTCGTATCGACATAAGCACAGACATTATGCCTTTTATCATACGGAAGCAAAGGAACATCCTGAGATGGTTATTCTAGTGGTGCAACAACAGGAGGATCTTGATCCATGTTGTCGGCCATTGAACTGTATAATCAAACCCGAGAATTAGCGATAATAAATAATAATAATACTCATAAAATTAATATATAATTAAAAGTTTAAAATTAACCAATTTATAAAACTTTTAATTTTAAAATAATTAAAATTTCATTCGTTAATTATTCTAATTCGTTATAACGAATTGGTAATTCGTTATAGCGAATAATCTACTTCGCTATCAGGTAAATAATTAACGAATTAGGCTAACGAATCACTAAGAAAGGTTACGAATTAAGGTCTAATTCGTTATAAATAACGAAGGCAAATCTGATTCGTTATAAGATACGATTCGTTATCCTGATTTGTGTGATATGTATAACGAATTGGACACGAATGAGTTCCAATTCATTACACACTAACGAATGGTCAATTAAGCTTAATATTTGACTAAATTGGTCAAGGTCAAAATCACCAAGAACACTCAAAGTCAACATTGCAATTCAGAGATCAATTACAACATAATCATCGATGTATATCCGAACAAAGGATCACAAGGATCTCGGAAAGACATTGCGAATAGAATGGTATTGATCTTTCATCCCAAAACATGGTATAAGACGTTGAAATTAAGGATTTTCGAATAACATAAAAACCCGACAATAAAATCAAACAATTAACCCATCAAACATGCATCAAATTTGACAAAAATCATCACGGTATGATCATCTATACCTTAGGATTACGAATATATAAGAAAAACACTGAAAAACGATGATCAAAATTTCTGGAAATTTTGGCCAGAGTAACAGTATGTATGGAGAAGATGAAAGGTGAATAGTGTGACGAAACACCTTCACGAAACCCTATATAGTCTGACACGCACAGTTTCCAATGTAACGAATCATCTGATTCGTTTGAATTTTGAACTAACGAATCAGGCGATTCGTTATCTTTAATTAACACGTGGCATAACGAATTACAAGTAATTCGTGAAAATATTAACGAATTAGAAGCCATTCGTTACAGAGTGGCGGAAGCGAATTAAAGTTTAACGAATTGGAGTTCAATTTGTTATAAATGACTTTAATTCGTTAAAATTTAACGAATCACATGTAACGAATTACTTTATGTAATTATTAAATTAAATAATTAAATTTATTAAAATAGTTAAAGTAAATATTAATTAAATTATTAAATCAAATAACTTAAAAGAATCACCGAGAACCCATATCTCGATGATCGAATACCTTAATGTGTTTTACGTTTTAAAACACTTAACTTAAAGAAAAATAAATAATATGTAAAATGAAAAAGCAAAATCTTTTTGGTATTTTGAATTTTTGCTAAAGAAAAATATTTAGCAGAAAAATATCTGAAACTTAAAGTAGGAAAATATTTTTGTGATTTTCTAAGAGTTTTCAAAGGCAGTACATAGTTTTGAATTTTTGGTGAGTTTGAGCAGAGAATCATATTGACTATATTGCCCTTCCATCACAGTTTTATATTTCAGCGATATTATGACTGGCGTTAAGTCGGTCATTGGAATTGTTGTCCACCTAAATCTTATAACAAACCTTCAAGCGTTTTTGTGATATGATTAGTAGTTCAATTAGAGCACAGAATATCAGAAACTATCAGCCTCTAATCTTGGTTCAAGCTTAATTTGATTTTTGCCATATCACCCCAACTTGACTAAACCATTATATTGTTGATCAAAATTTGAATTTTATAGAAATTTATGAGCAATGCATTGAGTTTCCTTTACTATGAGTGAGTATGCACGAGTCCATCTGTCGGCTTACATACATTGTATCCCCTGGGGTCCGTTTCTTAATGGTATTGAGACGCGCGCAAGGGAGGAACAAATGTATGACTAACAGTGGATTTTGATCAAGTCAGTAATTTAGATAGTACGAGGTACAGCTGTGATCAAGTTTAATGACTTTGGGTTTGCTATAAAGATGAGTGAAATATTCATGCATATGAATACCCAGATGATTAAGCCGCATAAAGACTCACGGTGTCTAGAATCTCAACGCCTGTTATCTGCTTTATTTTATTTTTGGGTGATCAAACAAATATAAGGCTTGAGTACGACAGATTATTACATTTCTGCCATCCTCACCGAGATTTTTGCTAGAGACTAATACCTCTTTCAATTTGACATTTCTTTATGTTTATATCATATACTTTACTCTAATAGCTTGTTTAAGACCTACCAATGAACCAATGCAATTAAGCACTCAGCCTTTTAAGCATATTTCTTGCTGGATACGGGGTCAAAACAATCAATGTACTATCATTTTCTCTTTTTGCTCAAAAACTCAAAAAAAATTTAGGAGCATGAAAAAAATGAATTTAATCACCCCAGTTACATTAAGTCTATAAATTAATGGTTATTCTATCAATTCAACAAGTGAAGAATAGGACCAAGGCATGCAAGCATGATCCACAAACTTAAATAACCGACATAATTTTCAGCGAGAAAATAAAATAAAACGCATAATGAACGCCCCAACTACTTTCCATTGTCAGGTAAATGACTATCCCGAACATTTACGAGTAAATAACAGGACCAAACATGTACAAGTACATGTCCCTCAAATATGAGTAATTGACATACTTTTCAGTAATTGACATAATTTTTTTGTCTTTTTCAATTTTCTTATAAACAAAGAAACTTCAAATCTTTTTGGATTTTCAGATTTTTCTATACAAATTGAAAACACAATATTTTTGGTTTTTCAAGATTTTAAAATGTTTTTGGATTTTCAAAATATTCTAAAGACATTAAAAACAAGAAAACTCAATATTTTAGATTTTTTTCAAAATTTTTAATGTTTTTGAATTTTAAAATTTTCAAATGTTTTTGGGTTTTATCTATACAAACAAAAAGCGCAATATTTTTGTATTTCAAGATCTCATTTGAGATTCAAGAGATTGTCGATAAGTATCCTTTAGTGAAGCAATTTCTCTTACTAAATTATAATTATTAATTTTTAAAGACTCTAACTTAGGTTTGTTAGTCTCACATTCAACACAAGTTACTTTAGCAGACAAAGTAGCAGAGATAGAAGGACTAACCTCATTGATCTTAGCCATGCAAGCAAACGTGGTTGGAAATTTATCACATGAATCATCAGAGTCCGATTCAGTGTCATTGTCACACGATAACTTACTTCCGCTTGCATCTTGAAAAACATCATTTGTCTTGAACATAACCAAATTGGCTTGATTGTCATTACACAACAGTCGTTGTGACCAATCGGTTCCATCAGCTAACATTGCTTGTGACCCAGAAGTAGACGGTTTCTTTTCAGCATCATTACCTCGTGGTGTAGAAGAACTTTGGTTTTGACCACGAGAACCAGTATACTCCTTTTTCGGCTTATCACATTCTTTTGCAAAATGTCCAAATTCCTGGCAATTATAACATTTGACTTTCAGTTTATCAAACCCCAACTTCTTGTTTAAAGCAGGAAGATCTTTGCCGGTCCTTTGCATAAACCTTTTAACCTTATGAACAATCGTCGCCATGTTCCATTTCAAGTCCATAATCTCTAAGTCATCCAGATCAATTTGATCATAGTCTTCATCAGTCAAATCACTTGTAGATATCTTACTAATCACCAAATTCTCATAAGAAGACATGAAAGCTGATAAGAAAGCAAAGTTTTGTTCAGCTTCCTTAGTGTTGACAGTCAGTGGTGGTGAGAATTGATTTGTAGTGGATGAATTTTCAGACCCACCAGGAGCACTAGAAAATTTTGGTGAACCAGAATTTCCAGCAGTGTAGAAACATGCTCGTGGATCACTATAAATAGTTGTAGCATTATCACATGCATGTTGTGTAAGAAATGCAGTGATTGGAGAAATGGTTGAACTCAAGGGCATACTCCCACCATAAAAAGCAGGATCTTGATTATCCTTTGAAGACTTTTGACATTTGAGATCGTATTCTCTTGCTTCGATCTTTTGCATGAATTCGGATGCTGTCAAGTCTTCATTGTTGAAGTAATTGTTCTCTTTCAGAACCATTAAAAACGTAGAATAAGAACTCGGTAAAGCACTCTTGATGTTATCAATCTTATCAACTTCAGAAGTATCCAACTTCATTTTATCCATTTCGGCTATCAGATGATTAAACCTGGTTGTCATCTCCTCAACAGTCTCACCCTTAAGTAAATTAAAGTTTCTAAATTGAAACTTTAGCATAACTTTCTTGCTTTCAGCGGTGTTAACCATACTCCTCATACGAATGTGTTGGAATAACGAAGCACAAATCTTTATGCTACCAACTTGGTGAAAGATGTTTTCAGGTAAAGCTATTGTAAGAGTAGAGTAGGCTTTTGTTTCAATTTCCAATGCTTTCTTTTCTTCTTGAGAGTACTGAGAGATGGCTTTAGGTGTGAAGCCGATAGTCTCATCTCCAATAATAGGAATGGTATATACCTCATCCAGGAAATACGAACAATCAGGGTGAACTGATCCTAGATGAGCACGGAAATGAGGTTCCCACTTAGCAAAATCGCTAAATTTCATTAAACGTGGACATTTTGAACGTGAACCGATCTCGGTGTCCATTTGCAACATTTGTTGCATTAACATATTTTGGGATACTAAAGCATACATACCAGCCATGTTGAAAAATGACAAGACAATCAAATTTCAAGGGTTAAATTTGAAAAATATCTTAACGAGCTGTGAACACTAACGAATTGGAAACAGCTTTAACGAATCTGTGAGTTTAACGAATCTGGAACAGTGTCACACGAACTCGTTATAACGAACTAGGTCAACAAATTAAGTCAAAGTAACGAATTAGATTGACGAAATATGTTAACGAATCAGGTGGTTCCTTTAACAAATCAATTAAGTGTAAGCTTAGCGAATTATGGTAACGAACTGCAGAGTTTCCTTAATGAA
Organism: Bidens hawaiensis; assembly: GCF_021521415.1. Lineage (NCBI taxonomy): Eukaryota > Viridiplantae > Streptophyta > Magnoliopsida > Asterales > Asteraceae > Bidens > Bidens hawaiensis. The sequence continues at coordinate 482,490 of NW_027491313.1, forward strand.
TCACTAAGTAACTTTTAACGAATTAGGTGGTGAATCAAGATGACGAATTAGCTACAGTTGATAACGAATCAACTATAACGAATTAGGTTGTTACAACGGTTGTAACAAACTCTGACAACTATTGTCACGTCGTAAAAGTTGTTGGTATTAAAGTTAACGAACTAAGACACGTGTCTCACGAACTGGAAGACAAGAATGAGAAAGTATAACGAAATAGAACACGAATCAGTAAATTAAACTAACGAACTGGCTGGGAAGTTAACGAATCTTCAAAGTTGTATGAAGATCTTCAAATCTTCTTCTGGAATTTGCAGATTTTTGGACAAAATAAGAACACCAAACTAAAACCCAGATTTGTAATATTCTTCGAATATTACACCAAATCGTTCACTCAACCTATCAAAACACCCGTGACATCATCGCGAGTCCAAACCAAAGCATCTCGTAACATAAATCACCTTAACACAAGTCCAATTTAACCCAAACCAACTCTCTGTTTCGGTCAAATCCAGATCCAAACCAAAAACCACACAAACTCAATCCCAATTACCAATTCCAAATTACAACAACCTTCTAATACTTTACCAAACACAGATCCAATCCAATCAATCCATACTCTGATCAAATTCGCACTTAATTTGATCAAAACTTAAACCGAAATCAATAGATAACAAAATTATACCAAAACAGTCCTAAATTAACTAATTAATAACCAAATCAAAAGCAATCGGACACCAAAAGCTCTGATACCACTTGTGAAACCTTAAATCGATATCGGATCTAAGGTCTTAATAACAATTACGGATCTAGTTCATGATGCTCTTATATGATTATATGTTATATATTAGTATTAGTTGTATATATGTGTATAGATATCTTATAGATTGAATAATTAATTGCAAGGAAGCTTGAGAGGAAATATGGACAGCAATTCGTTAATCTTAACTCAAAACTTAAATTATGCAGTGGACGAACCCACTATATATAGAAGATGGGTCTAGTTCGTTACACATTCCATAACGAACTAGCCACCCACTTCGTTACATTACAATTAACAAATAACTTTAACGAAACACCCCCTGATTCGTTAAACATCCTAACGAATCAGGAGGGACTTAACTTAAGGTCTAGTTCGTTAAACATCCTTAACGAACTAGACATGTCCCTTAACGAACTAGCTTAAATATAATTAACTTTTACATTAAATAAACGATAAATATAAAGACTCGAGACGCAAAACCGTGTACTAACATTGCCAGCGTGTCGGCAACATTTCATCGCAAAACGAAATACCCCAAAATGCTATTCAAGTTTGTAAGGTTTTCGATGTGTGGGGCATTGATTTCATGGGACCATTTCTATCTTCGCGTGGGAACAAGTACATACTCGTGGCCGTTGATTACGTGTCAAAGTGGGTTGAAGCCGAGGCTTTACCCACGAATGATGCCCGAGTGGTAGTTCTTTTTTTTTAGAGTCTCTTTGCTCGTTTTGGTGTCCCGAAAGCCTTGATCAGTGATCGACGTACTCACTTCTGCAATTCGCCGATGGATAAGGCACTGTAGCGCTATGGGGTCAACCCATCGGCTTACGACCGCCTACCACCCACAGACTAGTGGGCAGGTGGAAGTGAGTAATCGGGGAATCAAACGTATTCTCGAAAAAAGGGTTGGGTCATATCGTCGGGATTGGTCCGACAAATTAGATGACGCTTTGTGGGCCTTCCGTACAGCTTACAAGACTCCGACTGGTTCCACACCATTTCGGATGATTTATGGGAAGGCCTGTCATCTTCCTGTTGAGTTGGAGCACCATGCTTCATGGCCCCTTCAGAGGGTTAATATTTATTTATCCACCGCAGAGTGCACTCATTTCCATCAGTTGCATGAGTTAGAAAAGCTCCGGGATCACGCATATGCTCAGTCATTTAGGTATAAGAAGCGGACGAAAGAACTGCATGATAGAAAGTTGAAGGGCAATAAGCAGTTCAAGTGTGGGGATATGGACTTATTGTATAACTCCCGGTTGAGGTTATTCCCGGGAAAGTTAGAATCCCGATGGTCGGGACCGTTCATGGTCACTGAGGTATTCCCGTATCGCACTATTGAGATACAAAATCAGAGCGGGAAGTTTAAGGTGAACGGTCATAGGTTGAAGCACTACATAGGCGAGCCAGTTGCAGATCAGATAGTCGAGGTATTCTACCTTGAATCATTCACCGAGGTATAGACGTATTGGATGCATCACTCGGGAGACTGCTCGAGTTGTATAGTGTGTATTATGACTTCTTTATTATCTGTTTTATTTTTGTTATTTAAAAAACAATAAAAATTACAAAAACATAAAAATATGTTTATTTCTTATGTTTTTGCTTTTTATTTTGTACACCGCTACATGCGAGTGAGTTTGAGTTATTGCAGATATTATTATGCGCATGGTAGCTCTGATGGCGTTTTGGAACAGGTTCTCCCGAGGTTGCGACCGCGAATGAAATGCTATACGGTCGCTCGATTGATACACAGCTGATGAAAATTATGCATATAAACCAGGGGAGTAACCCGTTCGCTATTTTACTTTTTGCTATTTTAAGTTTAAATTTTATTTTATTTCTTTACATTGTTTTCATCGAGGACGATTTCATTCTAAGTGTGGGGATGGGAATTTATTTTATTTAGTTGTAGAAAAAAAATTAAAAAAATTGTATTGTTCTTTCGCTGAAAATTATGTCGGCTACTTAAGTTCAAGGGACATATTCTTGTATATGTTTGGTCCTGTTATCTACCTGTAGACATAAGGGATAGCCATTGACCCGAAAACTGAAAGTGGCTGGGGTGACTGAATATAAAAAAAGTTTTGAAGAAGAATGTCCCTTCAAAATTGATTTTATTCTACGTTAAGCAGGAAATGATATTATTATCGTTGTGTTAACGAACTCTCGGAACTTTTGAAATATATAATATAATAATAAAAGAAGAGATGGTTTGCATATCTGATTTGGGATGTGTCGTGTTTTGGACAAAAATCTTCTAAGGACAATGTATCCAAATCCGTAAATGTGAGGTATAGTGCTATGATATTAACAACGAATGTATGAACGAAATAATGAAGAACACCGTGATTTGTTGCAAGGAAAAACCCCTTGATCTTGATTAGATCAAAGGAAAAAAAAACCCGGGTTATGAGAAATCGTCTATCACCACTTTATTAATATGAAAAATGAGGATACAAGGTTTGGAGATTATGATCAGTGTTTACAATAATTCTAAGTGTGTGTGTGTATTGTTGTCCTCCTCTACGAACGTAGCTAGTGTACTATATATAGGGTGTGTGCCTTAAATGATCATTGTTTTGGACAAAAATCTACCGAGGATAATGTATCCAAATTCGTTTAGTGAGGATTAGTGATATGATGATGAAAACAAGTATGTATCGATTGCAAACACAAACACACGGATTCTTTTTGAGGAAAAGCCCTTGATCTGGGTTGGATCGCGGGCACAAAAACCCCGGGTGATGACAATTGTCTATAACCACTTTATTAATATAAAAAATGAGGACACAAGGTTGGGAGAATATGATCAGTGTTACAATGAAAGCTATGTGTGTGTGTATGCTGCTGAATTCGTAGTGAGCAGAGTGTGTTGTTGTGTGTTTTCCTAACTGATCATAGCCTCTATTTATATATCAAAGATAATAACTCAATGGAGTTATGAATAATAAAGACTATTAACTAATAATCCCTAAAAATCCGCCATTGCCTTCAATATAATCGTAACTGCCACTTTGACCACGTGCTCCATCACTCAGGCTGCGAAATAGGGGGTAGACCAGGTCTTGGAGCCGTTACACATGATAAATATCAGCCTTCATATAAGAAACAACCGTTAATAGCACCAAATACCGAGGATCCATGATCCTGACAAAACTTTGGAACTCTTCAGAAGGATAATTGATCCAGACACGTCAATATCTTCTTGACTGCAATTTAGTGGATAGACTGAGTCTTCTAACCGTTATACCCGCAAAATATAAGACTACACATGAGAACAACCGTTAATTAGTAATAAGTACTGAGGATCCTTAATCCTGATACGATCTGGAATACATGCTAAGGATAACTGATTCAGACATATGTCAGGATAACGTATCCACAGTGTCAAATATTCGTGCTTTAACAATTGCCCCAAAATGGCGGTTGTGATAAGATCACAGCTGTCATTTTGCTTTTGAATTCAAACTTCCTGCAAAAACATATGAGAATTGACAAGTTGGATATAATTGTCATATTTCAATGGAGTTTCTTTGGGAACTTCCCTTCCGTCTGTATATCCTTCTCCCTGCAAATCATGAAAAACTAGTAACACCTGTTTAACCCGGGTGGACGGTCCATTTTTTGAATGGTGAAATCTGGGTTAAGTAAGTTTAATAAATAGTATCTTTTAACTATCTCTTTATTGTCTGTTATTTTTAAAGTTCGTCTGATATAGCTTTAGACTTGTTGAAAGTTTTGAGAAATATTCTTTAGTAAAAAATTTTAGGATAAAATATCCTTGCAAAAATAAACCAGGATCTTAAATCCTTATAAAAATAGATTGAGAATAATGAATCCTTAAAGATATAAACTGAAATCAAATAAGTGTAAACCGATAAACAGAAATCATACCGTAAGATCTGGTTAGACCTAAGTTACCATAAGTATTGATCCTTTTGCAATCCTTATAAAACTGATGCAAATAACTTATGATATTATATGGGATTAAACCCAATAAACCGGGGACAAGCCCATAAAATAAACTGGGGACAAGCCCGTGCAACTGGGGACAAGCCCGTGTAATCTGGGGACAAGCCCGTGAACTGGGGACAAGCCCAAACTGGTGTTAAAGTGGGGACAAGCCCAAAAACTGGGGACTGGCCCAAGGATACGGATGTCAACTGGGGACTTGCCCAAACCGGGATTTAGCCCAAACGTGAGTGACGTGAAAACGCCAAAACCTTAGCTAACATGAAAATGTTAGAAACCTTTGTCTTGAGATAACGTGAAAACGTTATAAACCGGTGGTATGGTACGTCTACCATAAATTGTAGGATCCTCCATATAGCCGAAGACAACAAAATTGTCAGCCACTAAGCGTGAACTGGTCCCACTGCCCCGGACAATACGTTTGATAGCGTGCGCTCCAGGCGAGAGTGTAGAAACTCTATTTTATAAGAAAGGTGAAAACCTTTAAACCTTAGGGATATGACCATCGGGGGTCATAACCAATCATGAGTTAGGCCAAGGGAAATAGTAAAGTACCTCAAACATGAAGGAGAGGTGGCCATGAAACATTCATTACTTTTCAAACCCGAAAATCCGACCCATTTTAAATTTTCGGTTTTCGTTCATATATATTATATATATATAAATATGTTAATTAATTTTCTTTTCATTCATCTTATGTGAAATACGTCGCTTTTATATAATTGTATTCGTTAAATAGACATGTTTATTGTTTCAACGTATTATTGTCATTTGTTTACCATGAATATAACATTTCCTATGGTTTATGTTATTATCCATTCGTTACTAGTCTTTTGTTCAAATAACGAATCTCCGATGTTTAATGTCAATATTTAAACGAGTCGCAAACTAGCTGGGTATAATATAAAAATAATCCATAACATTTTATTACATTTATATGATATCTAAAAGTATAAGGTTCAAATGGTAATTACAGTTTATTTATGTTTTAATTATATAATGAAAGATGAGGGGTCTTAAGTGTAAATATGAAATTACATATATAACATAATAATAATAAAAATAACAAAAACATCCCAGCAGCCCAACCCCCTATCCGTTTCCCCCTGTACGTATTTCCGGCCAACCGCATTCCGGGATCGCAACGAACTCCGGCGAGCCCCAAAGTCTTATAAAAACTCGTGTTTAATCCAATTAAAAGCCATAATACGCATAGACCATAACGACAAACAATAATCAATAATGATGACTCGTTAAAACACTCAATTATGCTCGATTTAAAGCCCGTAAACGGCCGGAAAATAATAAAACCTATTAACGAGCAATCAAGTCCCTACGCTCCAATTAGTAGTATAAATAGGATGCTAATCATCATATAAACTCGTCCCAAACATCAAATACATCTAATATACTCTCTAAACCTCATAATCGTTCGTCAAAAACCCGATTCTGATCGTCTCGCCGTTCACCACCAATTAAACATTGTTACAGGTAATATTTATATTCATTATGATCGTTTTATCCGTAAATCAAAACCCCTAACAAAGATTGGGCAAACATGGAACGCATTAAAAGAATTGAAATCCTAGGGTTTGGTGAAGAAGATGAACATGAAGGTTAATTTATTTAAATGGTTTTTTGTTTCTGATCTATTAACAATAAACAGTTTGGCCTACTGGTTAATTCATGAGAATGTGGGCACAAGGACCCGGGTTCAAATCCGGGTCACGCCGTTTTGCTTTTTATTTTCTTTTTAAACAATTTTTCTATTATATATTAAACCAAATAAAATTTATAAAAATTATGTAAATCAAATAAAGTTATATTAAGTTAAATAACATTAGTTATAATATATATTTATCATTTTGTCACCTGAAAACCAATCTTTTAAACTCGAGAAACTCGTATTAAAATCATTTAGATTATATATATTATGTTTCATTCGTTAGACGTTATAATTCGTTAACACTTTCATTTTCAAAATAAAATATATCGTTAAACACCAATATTTCCGTAACAACTTAACATTAACCTCGTAATTTAAATAATATTAAATTAATATATCGTTAATAATCCGTTAGAATATAATATTATAATATTAACTTCATAAAATAATAAAATATACATTTAACACTTCTAATGCTCGACAACCCGATTTATTTACCTTTTAAAGTAGTTAGTAATAATTAATCTTGTACTTGTAATTCTAGTTCGTGACGTTCAATTGCTTCGGTTTCATTTACGCACTTTCGGTTTTATTTCAAGTTTGTCTTCAACTTCAAGGTGAGTTTGTCACACCCCCTTTTTAACGCTTTTACACATTTTGGGGGTAGCATATATATCCTATCAACATTACAATTTTGTTTTCTTATTATTTACAAACTAAAATTCGTTACATGGACTTGTGTGTTTACTTGTTACTTTCTCAATTATTACGTGCATGGATTTCTTTGATAAATATGATCATACGCCCCCCTTTGCACCCATGGACCATTTGTTTCTTGTGGAAAAAGGACTCCGATCTGAGTACGTTGGTGCACGATCCCAACTGGAAAAGACCTTCATTTATTCCTTACACTCATAGACCATTGTTTCTAGTATAAAGAACCCTTATGTGTTTTTCACAAGTTTTTATGGAATTGTATGGTTTTTATGTAGTATTTAAACTGTGTGAACTCACCAACTATTCAATTAGTTGACTTTATTTTATATATATGCTACAGGTACTTTCATTAGAGGATGAAATGAAGAGGATACTAGCAGTTAGGTTATCTAGATAATAAACAAGAAGATGTTTGTTTTGTTCCTTTTCCCTTGTGCTTGTTCATTTGAAATAACTTGTGTACTTGATGTTTTGGAATGAATTAATGATAATATTGTCACTTAATAGTGTCACATGTGCTTTGGGCAATCTGTACGTCACACTCAGGCGTTTCCGTTTTAGCCGGGGTGTTACAGATTGGTATCAGAGCCATGACTATAAGATAGGACATTAGACGTAGTGTTCTAGTTGGTTATAGTTTATTTGCTTAATTGTTTAGGTTGCATGATTAGAAATTATGTGGGCCTAATTTGGTTGTTCAATGTACATTATTTGGTTATTATTGATTTGTTTATGCCTCATGTACGCAAAAACTATTATACTGATGATTCAATTACTTCAATTACACAAGCACACACAAGTCCAAGGCTTATGCCTAACGCAAAGATTTTCAATTTCAATAATCAAATTTTTGATTTTTGGTTGTCCGATATTTCTTTCTCTTAAAGATGGTTCGTTATGGCGGGTATGTAGTAAACTGTAAGGGTAACGTGCCTGTTTTCCGAAACTCTTGACACCAAGGTTATAAAACCTAAGGATAAGCAATGCGTATAAATCCCAATCAGACGCGGGACCCGGTTGCTTACCTGGAGAGTTAGGAAAGAGCATGAACTCTATTAAGCCAAAGCATACCACTTTCAACGCCATATGAATCACAAATTTAAGTTTTAAAACGCGACCATGTTCTCTTTGTGAAAAAAATATGGTTGCAGTCCTCTATTTTTACAATGTGTTTTAACTGGAAGTCTGTACTCGAATACCCAGCTTTCGGTTCGATTTAATTACGCATTTTTATACGAGAATAGTTAAGTTTTAAAAATATTGTGACACGTTTTCTTTATTTATACGCTCATTTACGGCGTAAACTTTTAAAAGTTTGCAAAGTAATAACCGAATTTCAAACGATTACTTTATTATTTTACTATTATGTTTTAGAATTGAAAGTTCAAACATGGTTGAATTTCGATTTGATTACTATATTATTTTATTTATTTACTACTAAGTTTTATAATTGAAAATTCAAAAGGTCATGGTGATATATGAATGGTCGAATTTCAATTCGATTACCTTATTCTTATATTCATTTACACTTATGTTTTAGAATTGAGAATTTAGAAAATTATGATGGTACATAAACACTCGATTTGCAATTCGTTTCTACAATTCATTGTTAAGTTTAATATTTATTTCATATGATTATTCAATAATTTCTTAGATTTTCGTTTGTTGAATGTGAAAACTCATGACGTCTCATTGGAATTCCAATTTCGATTTCAAATTTTGTTTCATATGATTTATTTTCTTTACGTGTTTCATTGATGTATCTATTAGTCGTTTTTATACTTACGTCCCAAGTCACGCAAATTCCTCACATTTCGTATCACGCCTTCTCGTTTACCTAGTTGTCACACTCAACCCTCAAAATGACAATCCGAGTTATCAAGCAAATGGCCTCTGCGATCCCGATCACCCCACGTTTAACCACACCCACCGTTATTGCTATAGTAAATTCAAATTCAAACCCATCACAATTCTTGGAAATTCAAACCAAACCCAACCAAAGAGCCTCGCACATAAACACGTCCTTTGTACAGTATGTGTAAATCCCACCACTTTACTTCCCTAAAACGTTGATATACTTCAATCTATGGTAGATTCAATTACCACTTATTGCTAAAACCCACCCAAACTCAACGCCACTCACCCATCTGCAAGACCTGTACCTAACCATTTGTCTCAATCACATGTTTGACCTCATGCTTCAAGCCTACTATCATTATGGTGATCCTAGCATACCCGCTATACTTTGGAAGGCCTAACTTGTTTCCACCATGCAATACCCTAACCCCGCATCCTTTGTCGACCTTATACAATTTTCCGGTTTCAATACTTAGATTTTTACAAAACTCATCAAACTCGTCTATATTTGTTTTGCATACTTTCCTACATTTTATTTCTTTTACTAGCACCTCGCGCCTAATCCCAAATCCTCATATATATTTTTTTTATTATTTTTCAGTCAAATGGATTTTCTTTAGAAAGAATTTATTATCTCAATTATTATTACTATTATTATTATTATTAGTAATATTATTATTATTAGTATCATTGTCACTACTATTATATAATAATATATAAAGTAAAATATTTGCTTTAAACAAGTTTTGAGCCTTTTGAAACTATTTTTCATTCAATAATATTTTTATTATCACTATGATTAGTAATATTATTATTACTAGTATTATCGTCATCACTAATAATAATGTAATTATTTATTCAAACCATATTTAAAGTAAACTTCATGTTCCAAACAAATCTTAAGCCCTTTAAGGCTATTTTTCATTTAACAAGTCGGATATCTTGACAATCATTTCTTTTCTTTCTACCTATGCCGCGGGCCAAAAGAAAACATTTGTTTTTTTTATGTGAAAGTTTTATAAAAATTGCAGGTCTTTGCGATAGCTAAAAAACTTTTTGTCTAAATAAATTTTATTTCATCATTAGATTTAAAAGCATCACGATTTACAACCGATTTTCGTAAAATTAAAGTTTTCTTTTCATTTCCCTTCATTAACGCCGATGAGTTTCGGCTAAGAAATCATGGCACCACCTCCCACGTCAACCTCTCCTACCCCAAATAAACCAACACTCGAGAAGACGAACGTCGCAAGCTGTATTTTCTTTTCTTTAATTTCTCCTTCTAGTATTTTTTTTTCGGACTTACAATCAATCAATCAATCAATCATACCCAGTAAAATCCCACCGACAGCAGAGCTATATGTAGGGTCTGGGGAGGGTGGGATGTAGGCACACCGTACCTCTATCCAAAGGAATAAAGAGGTGGCTTCCAGAGAGACCCTCGGCTCTAAGAACATGTGTATGAAGCAAAAAAAGGAAATCAAAGTTTAACAGTTATATAAAAAACTACTACTAATTATAATAATATTAATAAAAAGGTCACAGTTTAACCGCAATATAAAAGCTAATAATAATTTTTCGAACTTACCTAAAATGATATTTATTCATTTCTTTTGAATGATGTTTACGAAGTTTATTTCGATTGTTAATTAAACATTGATCCATATTCGTTTGTATTTTACGAAACGCAAATTCGTACATCATTCTTAGTCGCATTTTATTAAATCGGTTTACGTTTGTTATCTCAGGGTCTATGACCAATTTCCCATCAACGTAATCATTAAATGGAAATTGGGACTATGAACATGTAGGTGTACATAGTTACCTAATAGAAACCGTATTTCCATTCTATTTCTACCTTTGACTATCGATAACCGGTTCTCTCCAAACGTATTCGTTTACTTAGAACCGGGACTGTTTCCCATGTACATGTTGAGTTATGTTATGTTATTTTCACACAAATTGTTTTGGTTATTCGTTTACTCCCCTTCCACGCAATGTTTTATTTGAACCATTTGTTTGTTCTTGATTTCATCAATATGAGACAAATGCATTATTTTGATTTCGAAATTTTAATTGTCTACTTTGATAAACTCAAGGTTACTACTAGAAATTTTCTTATTTATCAGACTTAACCAATTTTGAGAGTAAAACTTTGTTTACTCGTCTCATTTTATTATAAATTTAAACGTTTGTAAGAGGTAGTTGTTTATTCATCTCAATGTTGCCGCTAGTTACGTTGAAATTTATTCAGAGATTTACATTTGTTAAACTTTTTTTGATATTTTGTTATATGAGAGTTTCGTTTATCTAATCTATTCTCGAACCCAATGCGTTATCAAATTTACATGTTCATATTTCGTTGGTTAAATGCTACATTTACTTACCACGTTATTCTCGATCCCATTATTCCAATTACATGTTATGATGTTCATAATTCTAAATGCTTCATTCTTTAACTTCATTACCACGTTTATTTCGTTTTTTTTAACATTGTTTACTTGGTTTAGACACGATGATTTCATTTACTTGACTTAGTGTTTACGCGTTGTCCTTGACTTGAATGGTTTATCAATTTGTTTTGTAATGTTTTTATCCTATTAATTCATTATTTTTATTTTCAACGTTATATATGAGAATTTTATTTATTTATTTAAAGTCAATGCCTTAAAACCACACAATTAAGCAAGTTATATGGACCATCCGACGATAGAGGTAATTATGGGTCGACACGTAATTATCAAAGTCCTCGCATGAAAAATATAATAAGTCCAGTTGTGTGAAATAACTCGGAACTTGGAATGATTTTTGGAGAACGGGGCAAGTGCAATATGATAAGGGCAAGGTGGATACGCCGTTGGTACATCCTATATATAAGTGTCCTTGTCGTATTTCCTATTTGTGGCGTTCTTTCGGGTCAATCAAAGATCGATGTTATTATATTTTAATTATATATGTATAAAATGGTTAAAATTTCTAAAAACTCCGTATATTAGTTGTTCTCTTTTAAAATTTCTATTTTAATTTCGGGACGAAATTTCCAAAAGTTGTAAGTCCTGTAACATTCGTTACTTCTCAAACCCGAAAATCCGACCCATTTTAAATTTTCGGTTTTCGTTCATATATATTATATATATAAATATGTTAATTAATTTTCATTTCATTCATCTTATGTGACATACGTCGTTTTTATATAATTGTACTTGTTAAATTGACATGTTTATTGTTTCAACGTATTATTATCATTTGTTTACCATGAATATAACATTTCGTTTGGTTTATGTTATTATCCGTTCGTTACTAGTCTTTTGTTCAGATAACGAATCTCCGATATTTAACGTCAACATTTAACGATTCGCAAATTAGCCGGGTTTAATATAAAAAAATCCATAACATTTTATTACATTTATATGATATCTAAAAGTATAAGGTTCAAATGGTAATTATAGTTTATTTATGTTTTAAATATAAAATGAAAGATGCGGGGTCTTAAGTGTAAGTATGAAATTAAATATATAATATAATAATAATAAAAATAACAACAACATCCCAGCAGCCCAACCCCCCATCTGTTTCCCCCTGTACGTATTTCCGGCCTGCCAGATTTCGGCGATCGCAACGAACTCCGGCGAGCCCCAAAGTCTTATAAAAACTCGTGTTTAATCCAATTAAAAGCCATAATACACGTAGACCATAACGACAAACAATAATCAATAATGATGACTCGTTAAAACACTCAATTATGCTCGATTTAAAGCCCGTAAACGGCCGGAAAATAATAAAACCTGTTAATGAGCAATCAAGTCCCTACGCTCCAATTAGTAGTATAAATAGTATGCTAATCATCATATAAACTCGTCCCAAACATCAAATACATATAATATACTCTCTAAACCTCATAATCATTCGTCAAAAACCCGATCCCGGTCGTCTCGCCGTTCACCACCAATTAAACGTTGTTACGGGTAATATTTATATTCATTATGGTCGTTTTATCCATAAATCAAAACCCCTATCAAAGATTGGAAAAACATGGAACGCATTAAAGGAATTGAAATCCTAGGGTTTGGTGAAGAAGATGAACATGAAGGTTAATTAATTTAAATGGTTTTTTGTTTCTGATCTATTAACAATAAACAGTTTGGCCTACTGGTTAATTCATGAGAATGTGGGCACAAGGACCCGGATTCAAATCCGGGTCACACCGTTTTTGCTTTTTATTTTCTTTTTAAACAATTTTTCTATTATATATTAAACCAAATAAAATTTATAAAAATTATATAAATCAAATAAAGTTATATTATGTTAAATAAAATTAGTTATAATATATATTTATCATTTTGTCACCTGAAAATCAATCTTTTAAACTCGACAAACTCGTATTAAACTCATTTAGATTATATATATTATGTTTCATTCGTTAGACGTTATAATTCGTTAACACTTTCATTTTCAAAATAAAATATATCGTTAAACACCAATATTTCCGTAACAACTTAACATTAACCTCGTAATTTAAATAATATTAAATTAATAAATCGTTTATAATGTGTTAGAATATAATATTATAATATCAACTTCATAAAATAATAAAATATACATTTAACACTTCTAATGCTTGACAACCCGATTTATTTACCTTTTAAAGTCGCTAGCAATAATTAATCTTGTACTTGTAATTCTAGTTCGTGACGTTCAATTGCTTCGGTTTCATTTACGCACTTTCGGTTTTATTTCAAGTTTGTCTTCAACTTCAAGGTGAGTTTGTCACACCCCCTTTTTAAAGCTTTTACACATTTTGGGGGTAGCATATATATCCTATCAACATTACAATTTTGTTTTCTTATTATTTACAAACTACAATTCGTTACATGGACTTGTGTGTTTATTTGTTACTTGCTCAATTATTACGTGCATGGATTTCTTTGATAAGTATGATCATACGCCCCCCTTTGCACCCATGGGCCATTTGTTTCTGGTGGAAAAGGGACTTCGATCTGAGTACGTTGGTGCACGATCCCAACTGGAAAAGACCTTCATTTATTCTTTACACTCATGGACCATTGTTTCTAGTATAAAGAACCCTTATGTGTTTTTTACAAGTTTTCATGGAATTGTATGGTTTTTATGTAGTATTTAAACTGTGTGAACTCACCAACTATTCAATTAGTTGACTTTATTTTATATATATGCTACAGGTACTTTCGTTAGAGGATGAAATGAAGAGGATACTAGCAGTTAGGTTATCTACATAATAAACAAGAAGATGTTTGTTTTGTTCCTTTTCCCTTGTGTTTGTTCATTTGAAATAACTTGTGTACTTGATGCTTTGGAATGAATTAATGATAATATTGTCACTTAATAGTGTCACATGTGTTTTGGGCAATCTGTACGTCACACTCAGCCGTTTCCGCTTTAGCCGGGGTGTTACAGCCAACCTCTTAGTCACTGAATCTTTTATTGAAATCTGCATTGTTACTTAGAATATACGTTTGGAATACATTGTCCTTAAGATAATAAAAAGAATATGAAATGAATATATGATCAGAAAGATATTACCAATTTTAGAATCCTTGATCCTTTAAGGATACTCGATTATGTGAGGATACTTGATCCTGATTAGAAAAAGTACTTTTTGAGATGGATAGCATTCCATGCTCTTAGTAACCTATTGCCTTCCATAGTGAGAAAATGATATGCCCCCTTTCCTGCCTCCAACTCGATAAGACAAGGACCTTCCCACTTTGGTGCTAGCTTTCCATCTGCCGGATTGGTTGTATTTTGGAAGGCTTTCCTCAATACCAGATCTCCTTCTTGAAATCTTCTGATCCTTACACTCTTGTTGTATGCCCCAACTACCCTTTGGTGATAAGCTGCCATTCTGATCTTGGCTAAGTCTCTGAGTTCTTCCATAGTATCCAAGTTTTCGAGAAGGATTTCTTTATTGGCCTCAGGATCACGGATGCTTGTTCTGGCCGTAGGAACCACCATTTCTGAAGGGATAACTGCTTCTGATCCAAACACCAGTGAGAAGGGTGTTTGGCTTGTTGCATTCTTGGGTTTTGTTCTATCAGCCCAAAGAACATAAGGTAGCTCTTCGGCCCACTTGCCTTTCTTGGATCCTAGCTTTTTTTCAGGTTGTTGATGATGATTTTGTTGCTTGACTCTGCTTAACCATTAGCTTGAGGATGTACTGGAGTAGAGGTGATCATCTTGATTCCCCAGCTGTCACAAAAGTTAGTGGTTCTTTTCCCGATAAACTGGGAACTATTGTCACAAACAGTTTCAGAAGGAATGCCAAATCTAGTTATAATATTTCGTTTAATAAAGGATATAACTTCTCTTTCTCGGACTTGCATGAATGCTTCTGCTTCAATCCATTTAAAGAAGTAGTCAGTCATAGCAAGCATAAAGACCTTTCCGCCTGGTGCCTTTGTTAGCTTGCCTACAATATCCATGCCCCACTTCATGAAAGGCCATGATGAGGATATAGGATACATAGGTTCTGCTGGTTGGTGTAGGATGTTTCCATGCCTTTGGCAAGCATCACACTTCTTTGAATACTCCATTGCATCCTTCTTCATTATTGGCCAGAAGTATCCAGTCCTAAGTATTCTGGAGAATAATGTTCTTCCCCCCTGTGTGGTTGTTGCAATTGCCCTCGTGGAAGTCTTGGAGTACCTCTTGTATTTCAGGATCCTCAATGCATCTCAAATAGGGACCTGCAAGAGATTTTCTATATATAATATCTTGTAAAATAATGAATTTTGATACCTTCAATCTGAAAGCTTTAGGATTTTCCCCTGTATGGATTTCTCCATCTTGAAGGAACTTCCTAATTGGAAGGATCCAAGACCCTGCTTTTTGAGAGGATGAAGGATCCTTAAGTTCTTATATGCAATCCACTGTTTCCTCCATAGCTTCCTGTTTTCCAATTGCTAGAGACAATATATGAATGATAGGTATCTTTACATCATCTGGGATTTTCAATGATGATGCTAAGTTTGCTAAGGCATCTGCCCCAGCATTTTCTTCTCTTGGTACCTGCGTGATACTAAACAACTCGAAGGATTTTGCTAATTCCTTCACAATTTCTAAATACTTGATCATATTCTCGCCTTTCACGGTATAAGAGCCGCTAAAGTGGTTAGTTATAAGTAAAGAATCTCCATAAACTTGAAGATACCTGATCCTCATTTGTTTGGCTAAAAGTAAACCTGCGATGAGTGCTTCGTATTCTGCCTCATTGTTGGTGGCTTGGAATGCTCATGCAATGGACTGGGGTATTATGTCCCCCTGTGGCGATTTCAGTAGTATGCCCAATCCCGTTCCTCTTACTTTGGATGCTCCATCTGTGAAGAGGATCCAAGGATCCTGGTTTCTTCTAGTTTTCGAACCTCTAGGTCGGCTTCCTTTTGCATATCACTGTTGAAATCAGCCACAAAGTTTGCGAGTGCCTGTGATTTGATAGCTGTTCTAGGCTCATACTGAATGTCATATGCACTCAGCTTCACAGCCCACTTAGCCATCCTTCCTGACAACTCTGGCTTTCTAAGAACATTCTTAACAGGATAATTAGTTCTCAAAATAATAGTATGAGTTTCAAAATAATGTCTTAATTTAGTAGAAGCCATAATGAGTGCAAGAATTAACTTTTCTAATTGAGAATACCTGGCTTCTGCATCTAAAAGACTCTTACTTACATAGTAAACGGGGTGTTGTTCACCTTCATGATCCTTGACTACGACGGCACTTATTGCATTACCTAAAACTGATAGATATAAATATAAGGATTCTCCATCCACAGGCTTCATTAGAGCTGGAGCCAAGGATAAGTAATCCTTTAAGGCTTTGAGCGCAGCCTCATGCTTTTCCGTCCATTCAAACTTCTTATTTTTTCTTAGAATGTCGTAGAAGTCTTTGCATTTCTTGGAGGATCTTGAGATGAACCTATTGAGATCAGCTATTCTTCCCGTGAGCCTTTGGACATCCTTGGCATTTGCAGGAGACTTCAAATTGAGGATGGCTTCAATCTGCTCGGGACTTGCTTCAATTCCTCTTTTAGTTACCATATATCCCAAAACTTTTCCAGCCTTAACACCAAAGTGGCATTTTGACGGATTCAATTTCATGTTATATTGGTCAAGGATATTGAATGCTTCCTCGAGGTCTCTAAGGTGATCCTCAGCTTTCTTCGACTTTACCACCATATCGTCTATGTATACCTCCATAGTCTTGCCCAACCGATCCTTGAACATCATGTTGACTAGTCTTTGGTATGTTGCCCCTGCGTTTCTTAGTCCAAATGGCATAGCAATATAACAATATATGCCGGTAGGAGTCATGAATGCGGTATCCTCCTGATCAGATGGTTCCATCTGAATTTTTTGAAATCTAGAGGAAGCATCCATAAAGGTAAGCATTTCATGTCCTGCCGTTGCATCCACCATGGAGTCTATATGTGGTAATGGGAAAGGATCCTTGGGACATGCCTTGTTTAAATCAGTAAAATCAACACACACCCTCCACTTTCCATTCTTTTTTTGAAACAACAACCACATTAGCCAACCATCGAGGATACTTAACCTCTCTGATCATATCGGCCTTAAGAAGTTTTTCAACTTCTTCTTGTATGATCGCGTTCCTCTCAGGAGCGAATTTCCTTCGCTTCTGATGTACAGGTTTAATAGAATGATCAAGGCCCAATTTATGAGTAATTACCTCCTTCGAAATACCTGTCATGTCTGAATGTTTGAAGGCAAACGTGGATTTTCTTCGTTTTAAGAAGGATATCATATCCTCCTCAATCTCATCGGGGATACTCCTAGGAACACCTTTACATCGGGGATACCGGGTCCAAGGATAGTTCCTTTAAGTCTTTCTCCCGAGCTTCTAGCACATCCCTAGGATGTTGTTGTGGTTGCTATGCTATAGTTTGCTTGGCTGTTGGCTTCATTGATGAGGAATAATAATTCTTTGCCTCCACCTGGTCACCGTCTATCCTCACAACTCCCCACGGAGTAGGTAGTTTGATGCATTGGTGATAAGTTGAGGCCACCGCCTTCATTCCATGCAGCCAGGGCCTGCCTAGAATAACATTGCAACAAGAAAGGTTATCAATAACACAAAATTTTTTATATGAATTTAACCCTTCAATATAAATTGGAAGGTTGATGTCCCCCAATGTCTTCTTGGTTTCTCCACTGATACCGACTAGCACTGATGTTCTAGGGACGATCTCGGAATAGTTCATCTTCTTAAGGACATCATGCTGGATAATGTTGACCGAGCTCCCACCATCAACTAGGATCCTGCGTACATAATGGTTAGCGATAAATAAATTAATAATCAAACCGTCATAGTGAGGATCCTGGATGTTTAGTTTGTCTTCCTCATCGAAGAAGATCCTTTTGTCTGTCGTCAAAGTGGTGGATACTATTGGTCGGTCCCCGTTATCCAACTTGATCTCTTTAGCGAGCCTTTTTGCTGCAGATAAGGAAGTTCCACATATGTCTGAACCCCCGGAGATGAAATTGACCATTCGCACATCCAACTCATCCTTGTGAGGATCCTGGATCCTCAAGTCGAAGAAGATTCTTTGATCAGTCACTCGAGTAGTGGGGATAAGCGGTCTTCTTTCATCGTCCAACTTGAATTCTTCTTCACGATAAGGTGTTTGGAACATATCATAGTCTTTGGAGACGAAGTTGATCACGTGAGCATCCGGTGGTGGTGGCGTTGCTTTTTGTGAAAGATCTTCAGGATCCTGGATCTTGGATTTTTTCCTTCCCAAGAGTTCTTTAAAGTGACCCTTGCTCAGGAGGTATCCAATTTCCCTCTTTAAGCCAATGCATTCGTCTGTCATGTGGCCAAAATCTTCGTGGAAGGCACACCACTTGGATTTGTCTTTGAAGGTGGTCGTATTCTCATTCTTACGGGGCCACCTTGCTTTCTCCCCTAGATCCTTCATGGCAAAGATCAAGCCATGGGTATCTACGGAGAAACAATACTCGGAGATGCAGGGATAGTCTTCATCATCATCTCCTTCTTCGACGGCTCGTACGTTTTGATATTGAATTTGGTGTACGGCTTCGAGTTGTTGTTCCTGTATGAGGATCCTTTATTCTTGTCAGGGGATTCCTGTTTTGTTCGAGCCCCCAGACGATCCTGGATCCTCTTGTCATCTTCCAATCGTATGAACCGGAGTGCTCTGTTTCTTACTTCATCTAGAGACCTGCAAGGAGTCATCACAAGATCATCATAAAAGGGGGAGCCCCTCTGAAGTCTCATCTTGAAGGCCTCAACAGCAGTAGCCATGTCAAGATTAGGAATTTCTAGAGCTTCCCTGCCGAACCTCGTAACAAAATCCCTAAGGGATTCATCACTAGGTTGGACGACTCGGTATAAATCACTAGTTAACTTCTCAAATTTTCTACTACAGGAAAATTGGTTGTTGAACAAGTTAACTAAATGTGAAAAAGAAGTAACTGAAAAGGGAGGAAGACTTAGCAGCCATTTTAAGGCGGATCCTGTGAGTGTGGATCCGAAGCCTTTGCACAAGCAAGCTTCCTTGAGTCTCTCTGGGATAGGGTTGATCTCCATACACTCCCTATATTGTGCAACGTGCTCTTCAGGATCGGTGGTCCCATCATAAGTCTTCATATTGGGGGTCTGAAACAGCTTCGGGATTTCAGCATCACAGATAGGTGGAGAAAATATGGATAACTTGTGACTTCCCTCAGGTATCTCGGGGATTGGTCGTATCACCCCGGGAACACTGGATATCATATCCTTGAGCTTCTGTAGCTCCTTGGCCATAGCTTGGTTAATACCTGCATCCTACACGGGACCACGGTTAGCGTTAAAGGATATAGGATCATATGGGTTACCTCTTTTTTGGGTGAAGGTAGGCATCCCGGATGAGTAGCTGGGATTAGAGGAGTCTGCAATAGGTGTTGGCCCTCCAGAAGCTATGGTTTGCATGGGGATTATATCTCCTTCATGATCTTCGGAGGAAGACTGATACTGAATTCCTGAGGATCCTTGATTCTGAAAGAAGGATCCTTGGGGTTGGGAATTATAGGATCCTTGGTGATACAACCCAGATAATCCTGGTTGAAGGATGGATGATCCTTGTGGGAAAGCTAAGGATCCTTGAGCTAGTTGACCCATGGACCCTGGTTGAAGGATAGATGATCCTTGCTGAAGGTATGAGGATCCTTGAGTTTGTTGACCCATGGATCCTTGTTGAAAGATAGATGATCCTTGCTGAAACAGTGAAGATCCTTGAGTCTGTTGACCCATTGATCCTTGCTGAACGATAGATGATCCTTGAGTAAACTGAGCCATCGATCCTGGACTGGTGAAATCCAGCATCCTGGGTATCAGGAGAGTGCGATCCTCCGCTGGCCTCTTAGTCTTCTTGAGATCTTCTATCTCACGAAGGATCCTCTGATTGGTCTTGTTCTGTTGCTCCATGTATGCTTTAACCTGCGAAAACATAGATGAAACATCACTGTTAGTACTAACCACCGACGCAGCAACAACGGCTTTCAAGCTCTGGAAGACTGGTAATTGCGTCTTGCTTCCAGCAGCAGCAGGTCGTTGTGCTCCCGTGATTGGCGGAGGCATCGGTGGTAAAGTTCTCGATGAGAGAGGGACTGATGACGGCATGGTTGATGAAGCAGAGGTTTATTGAGAGGCCATTGATAGTGATATGGATATGAAAAATTGAGGATTGATAGGAATAATACTGATTATAGCACCAATTGCCCCACGGTGGGTGCCAAATTGTTTTGGACAAAAATCTACCGAGGATAATGTATCCAAATTCGTTTAGTGAGGATTAGTGCTATGATGATGAAAACAAGTATGTATCGATTGCAAAAACAAACACACGGATTTGTTACGGGGAAAAGCCCTTGATCTGGGTCGGATCGCCGGCACAAAAACCCCGGGTGATGACAATTGTCTATCACCACTTTATTAATATAAAAAATGAGGACACAAGGTTTGGAGAATATGATCAGTGTTACAACGAAAGCTATGTGTGTGTTGTGTGTGTATGTTGTTGAATTCGTAGTGAGCAGAGTATGTTGTTGTGTGTTTTCCTAACTGATCATAGCCTCTATTTATACATCAAAGATAATAAATCAATGGAGTTATGAATAATAAAGACTATTAACTAATAATCCCTAAAAATCCGTCATTGCCTTCAATATAATCGTAACTGCCACTTTGACCACGTGCTCCATCACTCAGGCTGCGAAATAGGAGGTAGACCAGGTCTTGGAGCAGTTACACTTGATAAATATCAGCCTTCATATAAGAAACAACCGTTAATAGCACCAAATATTGAGGATCCATGATCCTGACATAACTCTGGAACTCTTCAGAAAGATAATTGATCCAGACACGTCAATATCTTCTTGACTGCAAGTTAGTGGATAGACTGAGTCTTCTAACCGTTATACCTGCTAAATAAGACTACACATTAGAACAACCGTTAATTAGTAATAAGTATTGAGGATCCTTGATCCTGATACGATCTAGAATACATGCTAAGGATAACTGATTCAGACATATGTCAGGATAACGTATCCACAGTGTCAAATTTTCGTGCACTAATAATCATAACTCAATGGAGTTATTAATAATAAATACAATTAACTAATAATCCCTAAAATTTCGCCATTGTCTTCAATATAAACGTAACAGCCACTTTGACCACGTGCTCCATCACTCAGGCTGCGAAATAGGGGGTAGTCCAGGTCTCTTAGCCGTTACATCTGTAAAATATAATGTTATACACAGGAAACAATCGTTAGTAAATAATAAGTACTGAGCATCCTTGATCCTGACGGGATCTGACTTAGGATAACTGATCCAAGAACATATTCCAGGATAATGTATCCACAGTGTCAAATTTCTGTGTGCTAACAATTGCCCCCAAAATGGCGGTTGTGATAAGATCACAGCTGTCATTTTGCCTTTGAATTCAAACCTCCTGCAAAAACATATGAGATTTGACAAGCTGGATATAATTGTCATATATCAATGGAGTTTCCTTGGGAACTTCCCTTGCGCTTGTATATCCTTCTCCCTGCAAATCATGAACAACTAGTAACACCTGTTTAACCCGGGTGGATGGTCCATCTTTTGAATGGTGAAATCTGGGTTAAGGATCTTGGAAGTCCGGGTGACTTAATAATAATAATTTAAGCTTTTAACTATTTATGTGTTGTTTTATTATTCTAAATCATATTCGTTATAGTTTAAATCCATAAATTGTTCTAAGAAATAACTTTGGGAAAAAGCTTTAAGGATATGATATCCTTGTAAAAATTAATTTAAGGATCTTGAATCCTTACATAAAAGAGTTTATAAAGATTTTAGACAAGTAAATGTAAATTGATAAGTAGAAGTCACACCATAAGATCTAATTAGATCTAAGCTACCATAAGTATTGAATCTTCTGTAATTCT
The DNA here is from genome assembly GCF_021521415.1 of Bidens hawaiensis. Lineage (NCBI taxonomy): Eukaryota > Viridiplantae > Streptophyta > Magnoliopsida > Asterales > Asteraceae > Bidens > Bidens hawaiensis. Next base: position 504,952 of record NW_027491313.1, read on the forward strand.
TGTAAAAATAATTTAAGGATCTTGAATCCATAGATGTTGATCCTTCTGTGATCTTTGTAATCGAACTTAGGATACTAGATGCAAACCACTAATGATATTAACTGGGATTAAACCCAACAAACTGGGGACAATCCCAAAATAAACTGGGGACAAGTCCGTGCAACTGGGGACAAGCCCGTTCAACTGGGGACAAGCCCAAACTGGTGTTAAACTGGGGACAAGCCTAAAACCTGGGGACTGGCCCAAGGATACGGATGTTAACTGGGGACTCGCCCAAACCGGGCTTTAGCCCAAACATGAGTGACGTGAAAACTCCAAAACCTTAGCTAACATGAAAATGTTAGAAACCTTTGTCTTGAGATAATGTGAAAACGTTATAAACCGGTGGTATGGTACGTCTACCATAAATCGTAGGATCCTTCATATAACCGAAGACAACGAAATTGTCAGCCACTAAACGTGTACTGGTCCCGCTGCCCCGGACTAAACGTTGGAAAGCGTGCGCTCCAGGCGAGAGTGTAGAAACTCTAATTTATAAGAAAGGTGAAAACCTTTAAACCTTAGGGGATATGACCATCGGGGGTTATATCCAATCGTGGGCTAGGCCAAGGGAAATAGTATTGTACCTTAAATGTAAAGGAGAGGTGGCCAACCTCTTTAGACATTTGAATATCTCATTAATATCCTGCATTGTTACTTAAAACGATTTTAGGATACTTGATCCTTAGAGGATACTTGATCCTGATCAGAAAAAGTATTTTTAGAGGTGGATAACATTCCATGCTCTTGGTAACCTGTCGCTTTCCATAGTGAGCAAATGATATGCCCCATTTTCTGCCTCCGATTCAATCAAATAAGGACCTTGCCACTTGGGTGCAAGCTTCCCATCTGGCGGATTGGTTGTGTTTTGGAAGGCTTTCCTCAAAACTAGATCTCCTTCTTGAAACCTTCTGATTCTGATACTCTTGTTGTATGCCCCAGCTACCCTGTGTTGATATGCCACCATTTTGATTTTGGCTAAGTCTCTGAGCTCTTCAACAGTATCTAAGTCTTCAAGAAGGATTTCTTGATTGGCCTCAGGATCACAGATGCTTGTTCTGGCTGTAGGGACCACCATCTCTGTAGGGATTACAGCTTCTGACCCAAACACTAACGAGAATGGTGTTTGGCCTGTTGCATTCTTGGGTGTGGTCCTGTCAGCCCAAAGAACATAAGGTAGTTCTTCGGCCCACTTTCCTTTCTTGGATCCTAGTTTCTTTTTCAGGTTGTTGATGATGATCTTATTGCTAGACTCTGCTTAACCATTAGCTTGAGGATGTACTGGAGTAGAGGTGATCATCTTGATTCCCCAGCTGTCACAAAAGTTAGTGGTTCTTTTCCCGATAAACTGGGAACCATTGTCACAAACAGTTTCAGAAGGAATGCCAAATCTAGTTATAATATTTCGTTTAATAAAGGATATAACTTCTCTTTCTCGGACTTGCACGAATGCTTCTGCTTCAATCCATTTAAAGAAGTAGTCAGTCATAGCAAGCATAAAGACCTTTCCGCCTGGTGCCTTTGTTAGCTTGCCTACAATATCCATACCCCATTTCATGAAAGGCCATGAAGAGGATATAGGATACATAGGTTCTGTTGGCTGATGAAGGATGTTTGCATGTCTTTGACAAGCATCACATTTCTTTGAATACTCCATTGCATCCTTCTTCATTGTTTGCCAGAAGTATCCAGTCATTAGTATCCTGGAGAATAGTGCTCTTCCCCCTGTGTGGTTGCCACAATCACCTTCGTGAAAGTCTTTGAGAACCTCTTGTATTTCAGGATCCTCGATGCACCTCAAGTATGGACCTGCAAGAGATTTTCTGTATAGCATATCATCTAACAAAATATATTGTGATACCTTGAGTTTGAAAGATTTGGGATTCTCCGTGACTAGAATCTCTCCAGTTTGAATGTATCTATTAATTGGGAGGATCAAGGATCCTTGGCTAGCTGAGGATAATGGATCCCAAAGTACGATCTGTTTGTTAGTTGTTATCTCTCCAACTTCTTGTTCTCCTATTACTGGAGAGAGTATATGGATGATTGGGATCTTTGTATCTTCTGGAATTTTCAAGGATGAGGCTAAATTTGCTATGGCATCTGCCCCAGCATTTTCTTCTCTTGGTACCTGATCCTCATGCACTTAGCTAATTGTAAACCTGCGATCAGAGCTTCATACTCTGCCTCATTATTTGTTGCTTGAAATTCACAGGTTATAGACTGGGGTAATATGTCCCCCTGTGTCGATTTCAGTAGGATACCTAATCCCACTCCTCTTACGTTGGAAGCTCCATCAGTGAAGAGTATCCAAGGATCCTTGGTCTCTTCTAGTTGTTGAACCTCTAGATCAGCTTCCTTTTGCATATCACTGCTAAAATCAGCCACAAAGTCTGTGAGTGCTTGTAACTTGATGGTTGTTTTGGGCTTATATTGAATATCATATGCACTCAATTTCACAGCCCACTTGGCCATTCTTCCTGACAATTCTGGCTTTCTAAGGACATTCTTAACAGGATAGTTAGTTCTCAAAATAATAGTATAGGTTTCGAAGTAATGTCTCAATTTAGTAGAAGCCATAATAAGTGCAAGAAATAATTTTTCAAGGTGAGAATACCTGACCTCTGCGTCTAAGAGGCTTTTACTTACATAATATACCGGGTGCTGTTCACCTTCATGATCCTTAACGAGGACGGCACTTACTGCATTACCTGAAACAGCTAGATATAGATATAAGGATTCTCCATCCACAGGCTTCATCAAAGCTGGTGCTGAGGATAAGTAATCCTTTAAGGCTTTTAGGGTGACTTCATGCTTCTCTGTCCATTCGAAATTCTTATTCTTCCTGAGGATGTCATAAAAGTCTTTGCACTACTCTGAGGGTCTGGAAATAAATCTGTTGAGAGAAGCTATTCTTCCCGTCAGCCTCTAGACATCCTTAGCATTCACAGGGGATTTTAGATTGATGATGGCTTCTATTTGCTCGGGGCTTGCTTCTATCCCTCTTTTAGTCACCATGTATCCTAGAAACTTTCCAGCCATAACACCAAAATGGCATTTTGACGGGTTCAGTTTCATATTATACTGGTCGAGGATATTGAAGGCTTCTTCAAGATCTCTGAGGTGATCCTCAGCTCTCTTTGACTTCACCACCATGTCATCTATGTAGACCTCCATAGTCTTTCCTAACTGATCCTTGAACATCATGTTGACTAATCTTTGATATGTTGCCCCTGCATTTCTTAGTCCGAATGGCATAGCAATATAACAGTATATGCCGGTAGGAGTCATGAATGATGTATCCTCTTGATCAGATGGTTCCATCTGAATTTGTTGAAATCCAGAGGAAGCATCCATAAAGGTAAGCATCTCATGTCCTGTCATTGCATCCACCATGGGGTCTATATGTGGTAACGGGAAAGGATCCTTGGGGCATGCCTTGTTTAAATAAATAAAATCGACACACACCCTCCACTTTCCATTCTTTTTAGAAACAACAACCACATTAGCTAACCATCAAGGATACTTAACCTCTCTGATCATACCGGCCTTAAGAAGTTTTTCAGCTTCTTCTTGTATGATCATGTAGCCAAGGCCTGCCCAAAATAACATTGCAACAAGACAGATTGTCAATAACACAAAATTTTTTATAAGAGTTTAACCCTTCAATATAGATTGGGAGGTTGATGTCCCCCAATGTTTTCTTGGTATATCCCCTGAAACCAACTAACACCAACGTCCTCGGAATGATCTCCAAGTCTGGGATGTTCATCTTCTGAAGCACATCGTGCTGGAAGATATTGACCGAGCTCCCACCATCTACTAGGATCATGCGTACATAATGGTTAGCAATAAACAAAGTAACAATCAAACCGTCATAACGGGGATCCTGGATGTTTGATTTATCTTCTTCATCGAAGAAGATCCTTTTGTCAGTTGTCAAAGTGGTGGAGATAACCGGTCATTCCCAGTTATCCAACTTGGTCTCCTTAGCCAACCTCTTAGCTGCGGAGAAGGAGGTTCCACATATGTTTGAGCCTCCGAAAATGAAGTTGATCACTTGAGTATCTAGTGGGGGTGGATTTTCTTTTTTAGGAACCTCTTCAGGATCCTGGATCCTGGATTTCTTTCTTCCCAAGAGCTCCTTGAAATGTCCTTTGCTTAGGAGGTATCCAATTTCTCTCCTTAAACCAATACAATCATCAGTCTGATGGACGAAATCCTCATGGAATGCACACCATTTGGACTTGTCTTTGAAGGATGTCGTTTTCTCATTTCTCTGAGGCCACCTTGCTTTTTCTCCAAGATCCTTCATGGCACAATTTAAACCATGAGTATCCACAGAGAAGCAATATTCAGAAATGCTTGGGTAATCTTCATCATCATCATCTCCTTCTTCGACTGCTCAGACATTTTGATTATTGAATTTGGAGCAAGGATTCGAGTTGTTGTTCCTAAATGAGGATCCTTGTTTCTTGTCAGGAGATTCTTGTTTCTTTTGGGCCCCTAACCGTTATTGGATCCTCTTGTCATCCTCCAGCCGTATGAATCTTACTGCCAGATTCCTTACTTCATCTAAAGTCCTGCAAGGAGTCATCACAAGATCATCATAAAAATGGGAGCCCCTATTTAGTCCCATCTTGAAAGCTTCAACAGCCGTAGCCATATCAAGATTAGGGACTTCTAGGGCCTCCCTACCAAACCTCGTAACAAAATCCCTAAGGGATTCATCATATGGTTGGACAACTCTATATAAGTCACTAGTTAACTTTTCAAATTTCCTACTATAAGAAAATTGGTTGTTGAACAAGTTAACTAAATGTGAAAAGGAAGTAACAGAAAAAGGAGGAAGACTTAGCAGCCATTTTAATGCAGATCCTGTTAGTATGGATCTGAAACCCTTGCATAGACAAGCCTCTTTGAGTCTTTCAGGAATTGGATTTATTTCCATCCTCTCCCTATATTGAGCCACATGCTCTTCGGGATCAGTTGTCCCATCATACACCTTCATGTTGGGTGTCTGAAATCATTTTGAGACTTCAGCATCACAAATAGGTGGAGCAAATCTGGACAACCTGTGGCTTCCTTCTGCTATTTCAGGGATCGGTCGGACCACCCCTGGTACGCTGGATATCATATCCTTAAGTTTCATCAGTTCCTTAGCCATAGCTTGGTTGATACCTGCATCCTGCACGGAACCACGATTAGCATCTAAGGATATAGGATTATATATGTTACCTCTTTGTTGCTTAAATGTCGGCATTCCAGAAGAATAGCTGAGGTAAGAAGCGTCGACTACAGGAGTTGGTCCTCCAGAGGCAATGGTCTGCATGGGGATAATATCTCCTTCATGGACCTCTGAAGACCTTTGATGTTGAATTCCGGAGGATCCTTGATTCTGGAATAAGGATCCTTAAGGGTGGGAGTTGAAGGATCCTGGATGATAAAATCGAGAGGATCCTAGTTGAAGGATGGACGATCCTTGTTGAAGAAACGAGGATCCTTGAGTATGCTGACACACAGACCCTGGTTGAAGGATAGATGATCCTTGCTGGAAGATTGAGGATCCTTGAGTATGCTGACCCACGAACCCTGGTTGAAGGATGGATGATCCTTGCTGGAAGATCGAGGATCCTTGAGTATGCTGACCCACGGACCCTGGTTGAAGGATGATTGATCCTTGCTGAAGGATGGAGGATCCTTGAGCATGTTGAGCCATGGATCCTGGAGTAGAGAATCTAGCACCCTAGGCATCAAGGGAGTCTGATCCTCCGCTGCCTCTTTCTTTTCTTGAGATCTTCAATTTCACGTAGGATCCTCTGGTTGGTTATGTTCTGCTGCTCCATGTATGCCTTAACCTATGAAAACATAGCAGAAACATCATTGTTAGTGAGACCGAGAGGTGATCTAGCTTTCTTGAGCGAACCTTAGTTGTGTCATCCTTAGATACCGGTGTCGTGAGATTATTCATTCCATTAACTTATAAGACCTTCAATAGGATTCTTACCTAGGTAGACGTTTTCTCCATTGTTAGTCTCATTCGTAAAGTTCCGTTAAGTCTTATTAAGTTAAGTCTTTTAATTTAGTTAAAGTAAGTTAGGTCGAGTAGTTAATTATTAAAAATCATTTAAAATATATTATTCTTAGGAAGGTCTTGTCTAGGGTTAGTGATCATAGACGTTTTCACGTGTCCTCGTGTTCGATACTCTGACTTCCTTAGTTTTATAGTACTTACGATCGGTACACTTGCCGGTTGTGTGTAGTTTTGAGCTTAGTTAGGAAAATCTGTTTTATAAATTTAAAGCTTAGTTGTGAGCTCCATAGAAAGAAACACCCTTTAAAAACACATCAATACATCATATTTTTGTTTTAAGGGAAACAACCACATGTATCTAGAGTATTGGTCAACACAAAGTAAAAATAACGATGTCCATAAACTGTAATATTAGGAGCCGGTCCCAAACATCACAAAACACTAAATCCAAAACATGAGTACTTTTATAATATGATGATGATAGATGCAGTTTGGAAGATTTCCCAAGTTGACAAGAATTACAAAAAAAAACAAATGTCTTGTTAAAAACATGAAGTGAATAATGTGAAAGCAAAAAATGTAAAAGCTGAGGGTGAGGATATCCAAATCTTTGATGCCAGATTGTTGGAGAAGCACGAATTGTGGAGAAAGCAACCTTGGAGATGGAATTAAGTTAAGGCGAGCGAAAGGAGTAAAGCCCATACGTACTTGGACCTGTGAGGTGGGTATTGAGGGTAAACTTGTCCTTCACATAAAAAAAGGTAGAGTGAAACTCAAAGAATACATTATTATCATGACAAAATTTTTGTACTGAAAGAAGTTTTTGTTTGATTTGTGGAACGTGAAGAATATCATTAATAGAAAGAGTTTTGTGGTTAGAGTAAAAATTTGTGGAACCAATATGAAGAATAAGTAAACCTATACTATTTTCAACATGAAGTGCATCCTCCCCATAATAAGGCTCAAAATTGTCGAGGCTGTTGAGATGGCGCAACATGACTATTAGCACCCGTGTTCGGCAGCCATGAAGTTGATGTTTGAGATAGTCTGCATAGTTTTCTTGTGATGGCTGTCTTGGTGGGCGAATAGTTGTGGGATCGTGGTTAGGACATTCTGATGGAATATGTCCAATGCCACACCTGCTACAAGTACCATAGACTGTGTTCTGGTTAGAAGCGCAAGCAAATTGATTTCTATTACCTGTGTTGTTTTCTAGAATTGCGGTTATTGTAGTTTCCATGACCACGTCGACTTGAGAAACCACGGTTGCGGTTGTATGATCCACGATTAGCATAATTAGCTTCATTATGTTGTTGAGTTGGTTGAAATTGAAGACCCATTTGTGACATCAGCTGCTCCAATGATTGCAACATTTCAGAGGGAATCTATAGAGCATTGGTGGGAGCAGGTGCATGACTATTCTTGATGGCCAGGAAGGATTGAGCAGGGGCGGCAGAAGTAGGGGCAACGAAAAGATCTTACTTTTTGATCATAAAATCATGTTTAGAGAGTAGTCCATGAAGCTCTATGACCGCGGTAGGAAACTGCCTGGTTAACATGGTAAAATTAACCCATTGTACTCGTTTCAAAGGCCCGAGATGACTAATAACATAAGATGTTTTTCTTTAAATTGGTTCACCAATATTGGCCAAGGAATCTGCACATTCGGGGGCTCCTGGGAAGTAGGCAGCACATGTCTCATCTGGCTTCATCTCGATCTTTAACAATTGAGTTTTGAGAGTAAACTCACATGAAGAGGTGTTTGGGGGCATAAGCACGCTCTAAAGCAAGCCATAAATCATGATAAGTATCTCCTTGTACCTGGTTGAATGAGGCTTTTGATATTGTGGAAAGTAGTAGCATGCGAACATGTGAATCGTTAGAAAGCCAAACAGAGTGATCAGGGTTTGGTTGTGAAGTTAAAGTTGTTGCGTCTTTGTCGGAAGACGAAGATGGTGAGGGGCAAGAAATGGCATCGATATAGCCAAACAAATTGTTGGTTACAAGGAATGGTTTAATCATTGTTTTCCAATAACCATAGTTTGTAGGGTTGAGTTTAAAACCAAATATGTGAGAGTTGCGACTTGTTTTCATCTCTATGGTGAAGGCAGAAAGCAACGCCATGGTTGGATTGACTGAACAACCGGAACAAAAAGAAAAGAAAGAGGAAAAACTGGATCAAAAAAAATGTGGCAGCAATAGGGTTATGATGCTGGCTTTGATACCATAATAATCATTGTGTAACTGTGGTAAAAAATGCATTACTATCGATCAAGGAATTACAATATAAATAGAGTACATTATTACATTTAGAACCATGGAATAAAATACCGCCACTCTAAATAAAATTAATAAATAACTACCGGGATTCAAGCCGCAATACATTTGAATTCGGTCAATATATATCGGTTTGGTTCATCATGGTACCGGTATGGTCTGCTATAGAAATTGAAAGAGAAACCCACAAAATAAAGTCTTAATATGACAAAGATGATATCTACTCAAAAAGGACGACTTGTTTTGCATATCGAAACGTCACGACGGAATTTACAAAAATAAAAATATAAAATCTAAAATCAATGAATTAGATTATTTCTCACACTTCTCATATTTTGTATACTTTGTACTTTAACTAAAACCTAAAAACTTAATGTGCATTTAAGGGTCAACTTATTCTACAAAGGGGAACAAAAATGAGAAGGATGAGAATGATTTGTAGCAAAAAAAACCCTAAAAATAAAAAAATAATAAAAAAATCATAACTCAAATTTTAACAAAAAAAAACGAAAAATGTAAAAACACAATATGTTTCCACCGTCTTCCTTGTTCTTAAAAATACCCAGAAAAAGACACAGTGTTGAGTGAAAAAGATCATTGTGTGTTTTTGTTTATAATGGTGTTGTGTTTATTTTCATCATTAATTGTGTTTTTTTTCTTTACATTGTACCTTTTTTTTCTTGATATTGTGTACGCAACATTGTGTTATATTTTGCGATCTGTTGTGTCTTTTTTTGTTTATCATTGTGTCGTTTGTTCATTGTTGACATTGTGACTTTTCGTTTTTTTTGGAACGAGAATGCCGGGGGAAACATTTTGGTTTTTTATTTTTATTTTTTGTTTTTTATTTGTGTATTGAGTTATGATATTATTTTTGAATTTTTTTGAGATGTTTTTTTTACTACAAATTCTTCTCACACTTTTTTTATTTTTGTCACCCTTTTATTTTAACTTTACCTACGCATTTAAAAACCTTTAAGATGACTATCACATTTCAGAAAACGAATGTTCAAACTAATAATTTGGTATGAAATGCTAATATGGTAACAATATGGCATTTAAATATCTTTTTTTACCCAAACTATCAAACAATATATATTTTTAGACCGGACCTACCCCATATGAAAATGACTCAATTTATTCGTTGGGCCCTGAGTGTTCTTTTTTATCATTTTCCCTCAACATTCACTTCGCTCGTCATGTCTATGCCACGTCTGTTTTCCTTACATCATTCAACCTCAACCTTAAACCACAAGTTACATCATTCTCCACAATCTCCATCGTTCTCCATTTTTTATTTTCTTTTATTTAATACAAAGAGAGGAAGAGAGTGAGCGACGACAGTGACTGTGGTCACTATCCTCAAATCAATCATGATTAAAAATGGAGGGCGGGGGGGGGGGGGAGGGGGGGTCCAGGGGTGTCAGGCACGTGACCCCTTCCATGTAGGACGCCATGTGACACGACTCCTTTGCCAACTCACCTCACTCGTGAGGAAAAAGTGGGTACCCCCCCCCCCGGCCTAAGGTTGTTTTAAGAAAGCAAATTGATTTGTCAAAACATGTTATAGATTAAAAAATGAGTATGGACGATTGACATTCCTTCTTAAGAAGATCCACTCATATATTATGGATCTAAACGCCGTTAAAAAAGGCATATTTATGCCTTAGTATTTATATGAACAAAGTTTCCAAACATTGTAACATACCAATAGAGTTCCCCAAAAATTATGCATGTTTTTTAAGAGCAAAATTTCACTTGAAATCTCTTTAATCTCGCACTTACAAGGATTAAACTAACCCGTCACTTTTGGAGAGATAAAATAAACTGCTTCCTTTAATTAGAAATAAAAAAGAATATTTTATCATCGTGAAGGCAGACACCTATGTAAGAATGATGTAACCCTTAACTAACCAAAGTATATTGCATATTCTTATTGGCCAAATGTTGTATGAAACTTTTTTATGATCTGTATAACTAATTAACTATAAACGATGTGCTAGAAAGCCGGAATTTAATAATGCATCATTATTCCCTACTAATTATGAAATATATATGGACCACTGGTGACTTATTACACCAATATTCCAGACTACTATGGTTGACCACACCATTAGATCTCTGAGTCGACAAAATGTAACATTCAATAAAATATTGGAAACAACCCAAATTTAAAAATTCTTTTAATAACCACAAGTTAGGCAAGCTTTCTTCTTGTTCTTCTGAATTTGTTCTTGATTCTCAAAGTGGCTGATCATGTAATAGATATAGAGATATCTTTGGCATATATTATAGAATATTATTAGTTTGATTGTACGTAATCTTATCTTCAATTATAGAGATATCCTTGTAACAATTATATATTGGTTCGAATGAGAATGACGACAGCAAGGTTTCACAAATAATTCCTCTAACATGGTATCAATAGCCTAACCCTAGCCGTCTCATCTTCTTCACGGCTTCTCTCATTCGATCCTCTGCTTCATTCCATTGTCTTCTCATCACTAATACTCATGGAAACCAAACTACACCCCGCTCTTACTGTCACTAATATCAAAATTTTGTACCGATAACTCTAGAATCTGAATCTGATCCCTATACGGCATGGTCAGAATTGTTTAAAATTCATTGTCGAGCTTTTCTGGTTTATGACCATCTAACCTCCCCCACACCACAGACACAATCATCTTCAACAAAAACCAAGGATGCCGACCCGAAAACACCACCGGCGCTTGACTCTTGGGAACGGATTGATGCCATAGTCCTTCAATGGATCTATGGCACCATCTCACGTGATCTGTTAAATACCATCCTAAAGAAAGATACAACAGCCCATGATGCATGGACGACCCTTGCCGACCTTTTCAATGATAGCAAAGCTACTCGAGCTATCTATCTTAAAACCAAGTTTGTCAACATCAGGCTCGAAAACTTTCCAAACATGCATGCATATTGCCAAGAACTCAAGGTCCTGGCAGATCAGTTAGCCAATGTTGATGCTCCGGTTACTGATAACGATATGTTCATTCAGTTGGTTACTGGCCTCAATGAACAGTACGAAGGCATAGGCGCAATAATCCAAAACAACGAACCGCTTCCTTCTTTCCATGCAGCTCGGTCGAAGGTTACTATGGAAGAAAAAAAGAAAAGTCACCAAGCCGCGCTAGCCGCGTCGTCTACTGGAACAGCCCTACATGCTACAACTACAAAACCAAATCAATCTGCACCTTCCGAATACAGGTCTGACTCTTCCTCTGAACGGGGTCGCGGTCGCGGTCGGTTTCGTGGACATGGACGTGGAAGATCTTCTTGGGGTCGTGGCCGTGGGTCTGGGCACAACAGCAATCAGTTCTCACAAACTCCAAACAATATTGGATACAATGGCTTCTATCAATCTAGGCCACAACAGTACAACCACACAAACAACTGGGCCTCTCAAACTCCTTGGATGCCTCAGCCCAATCAGTTTCCTCAAAATTCATGGCCCAACCCACCCTGCCCCTACCCAACTCAACCACGGCCCAACTCAAATCGAAACACTAATGGAATACTTGGGCCAAGGCCCAATCAAGCTTTCACGGCCGCGTATGCTCCAACCAATATCGAGCAAGCTTTATACACCATGTCCCTCAACCCGCCGAATCAATGGCATATGGACACCGGGGCTACCTCTCACATGACGAATAACCCGGGTAATTTCCAATCTTTTTTTAATAATGGCGTTTTACATAATATCATTGTCGGTGATGGCACCACCATTCCGGTAAATGGACACGGACACCAACACTTACCCCCTCCTTACCCTCCCCTTAAATTAAAAAACGTCCTATATGCCCCAAAATTAATTAAAAATCTTATTTCTGTCCGTCGCCTCACCACTGACAATTGGATTTCTATCGAATTTGATCCCTTTGGTTTTCTTGTGAAGGATTTCAAGACCCGGATCCCTATCCTTCGATGCAACAGCAGTGGTGATCTTTACCCACTTCTTCCACCGGAGTCTACCCAGTACACTTCTCCATCCACCTTTGAAGCTATTTCAAACTAGCTTTGGCATCAACGTCTGGGCCACCCCGGACCTACTTTATTAAACTTTTTGAGACGTTCCAATGTTATTTCATTTAATAAGATTAATAAACATGTGTGTGAATCTTGTGTTTTGGGGAAAAGTATTAGACAACCTTTTATGCCTTCTTTAAATCGTACTTTTTTACCATTTGATATTATTCATAGCGATCTTTGGACGTCTCCAATTGTCAGTACTGGCAGACACCGTTATTATATTCTTTTCTTGGACGACCACACAGACTTTTTATGGACATATCCTTTGGCCAAAAAGTCGCACGTCCATGCCACATTTTCTACCTTTTCCAAACAAATAGAAACCCAATTTGAACGAAAAATTAAAAACTTACAATGTGATAATGGCACCGAATACATAAACTCTTCCTTCAAACAATTATGTGATCTCAATGGCATGATATTTCGCTTATCATGCCCCCACACATCCTCTCAAAATGGGAAAGCGGAACGCAAAATCCGCTCCATTAATAATATTATTCGCACTCTTCTTGCGCATTCCTCGCTTCCATCTAATTTTTGGCATCAAGCTCTCGAGATGGCCACTTACATTCTCAACATCCTTCCTAATAAAAATCACAACTTCAAAATACCTACCGAACTCCTATATAACCGGTATCCAGCATATGACCATCTTCGCGTTTTTGGTTCATTATGTTATCCCCTGCATCCATCTTCACTCATTCATAAACTCGCTCATCGATCTCATCCATGTGTATTTTTGGGGTATCCACCAAACCATCGAGGATATAAATGCCTTAACCTTAACACACACCAAATTACCATATCTCGTCATGTGGTTTTTGACGAAACTGTTTATCCTTTTGCCACCAACCCAACCCAGCCTCAACTCTCCCTCTCAGATTCCTATGACTTCCTTAACACCCCACCCCACCCTCATCTTTGGACTCAATTCTCCAATACAAAATCTTCCACCCCTGCCCCATCTACACAGAGTCAACACAATTCCCCTATATCTACTACAACAATTCCTACACCTAACTCCCCACATCCGACACTAAATACACCTCCCATTCCCTTAAATTCCACACCACATTCCACTCCCAACCCACCCATCTCGGCCCAACCTACATCTACAGCCCACCCATCTTCTCATAAACTCACATTTCCTATGTCTCCTACCCCACTTCCACACTCACCGCCCCATCCAACAACTCCCTTGCCCACTGTAGCTTCCCAACACTCCCCTCTCATAAATTCAATAGTAACCCCACCACCACCTCCTCCCACTCGTTCCATGCGCACACGTGGCATGGACGGAATCACTAAACCAAAGAAATTCCTTAATCTATCTAGCACCACAATTGCTCATATTCCCAAAAACCCATCCCACGCCTTGTCCACCCCGGAATGGCATAATGCCATGAATGATGAGTACAGCGCACTTATTAAAAATGAGACTTGGGAGTTAGTTCCTCGTCACCCACAAATGAATGTAATCCGAAGTATAAGGTTGTTTAAGCATAAATTTCACTCTAATGGCACCTTAGAGCGGTATAAAACACGGTTAGTTTGTGATGGGCGATCTCAACAGGTTGATATTGATTGTGGAGAGACATTCAGCCCCGTGGTGAAACCGGCTACGATTAGAACCTTCTTATCTATTGCCTTATCCAGATCTTGGACGTTACATCAACTTGATGTCACCAACGCGTTTTTGCATGGCAAACTAAATGAAATGGTCTACATGTATCAGCCTATGGGGTTTCGTAGCAAGACTCATCCGGATTATGTGTGTCGACCTAAAAAATCTTTATATGGACTTAAACAGGCACCGCTTGCATGGTATCAACGGTTCACGGACTATGTTATACACTTGGGTTTTCAGCAAAGTCAATGTGATAATTCTTTGATTATTCTACATTCTGGGCATCACACCGCGTATTTATTAATATATGTAGATGATATTCTTCTTACGTCATCTTCTGAGGCGCTTCGCCAACATTTGTTGTCAAGTTTGGCTGATGAATTCGCAATGAAAGATCTCGGGCAGCTAAGTTATTTTCTTGGAATTTCTGTCACTCGAACCGGGGATACTATGTTTTTATCTCAAACTTCCTTTGCCCTTGACATCATTAAACGCGTTGGAATGCAAACATGCAAACCCGCACCAACTCCAGTTGATACAAATGGTAAACTTGGTGTTGATTCGGGTACCCCATTTGAGGATTCGACTCTCTATCGTAGCATGGCTGGCGCTTTACAATACCTCACCTTCACTCGACCCGACATTAGCTATGCTGTTCAACAGGTTTGCATGCACATGCATGCTCCTAGATCCACACATTGGGATGCTTTGAAACGCATCTTACGCTACATTCAAGGTACGGCTATGTTTGGTCTCACTCTCGGCAATTCCGATGCTCCATCATTGCTTGCTTATACAGATGCCGACTGGGCGGGTTGTCCTGACACCCGTCGATCTACGTCTGGGTATTGTGTTTACTATGGGCCTAATCTTATTTCCTGGTCTTCCAAACGGCAACCGACTATATCCCGATCTAGCGCCGAAGCTGAATATCGAGGGGTTGCAAATGTGGTTGCTGAAATTTGTTGGCTTCGCAACTTGCTTCTAGAACTTCATCATCCATTAACTCGTGCTACACTTGTGTATTGTGATAACGTGAGTGCCATATATCTCTCCGGGAATCCTGTTAATCATCAGCGTACGAAACACATTGAGCTCGACATCCATTTCGTCCGTGAACAGGTTCAGCGGGGTCAAGTTCGTATTCTTTATGTGCCGTCTTCATATCAGATTGCAGACATCTTCACTAAAGGTCTGCCTCGTGCTTTATTTGAAGATTTCCGATCCAGTCTTAGCATTTGGTTACCTCCTGCTTCGACTGCGGGGGTGTAATAGATATAGAGATATCTTTGGCATATATTATAGAATATTATTAGTTTGATTGTACGTAAATAGAGATATCCTTGTAACAATTATATATTGGTTTGAATGAGAATGACGGCAGCAAGGTTTCACAAATAATTCCTCTATCATCATGTCTTTCCTGGTTGTGTTGCTTGTATTATTATTAACGAAGCAAGGATTTTCACAGTCGAACGATCGTGATAACAACAGTACTGATCTCACGATCGCAGTGTTTTGTGGTAGAAACACGGTGATAAGTCTGCCAAATTTTATCAATGATCGCAACTCCACTTTTAATGATCTTAGAATGCAACTACTGAATCAACGGGTTCTTTATGCAAGAGCGCAGACCTTGAGTGCAGGGGACTCTGTCTTTGCAGCAGCCCAGTGCCGGGACTACCTCTCTGTTGATCAGTGTGTGGCTTGTTTTGATACCGCGGTTTCTAAACTGGACAACTGCACATTTAACGGTGGTTCTGTTAGTTTGGATAACTGCTTTCTCAGGTACGGCTTTCTTTTGTTTACTAGTTAAGGAGTTATGTGTATTAGAGATTTTTGCTCTATAATTACTCTACGTAATATTATTAATATTTGGAGTTATCCAATTTTCGTGTTTGTGTGCGTTTTCATTTTGTGTTTATCAATTAGTTTTTAATATTCCAAGTAAATGAGGATGCACATTCAAATATAGTATACAAGCTTCTATATCCTTGTGTAATATCTTCTGGTTGGTCTATACAATCTGTTGTCTTGTTTGTTTTGCTTAAACTGTAATTCTTAAAAATTTATTTTGAATATTATAAAGCTAGAAACAAAAGTCCAAAATTATTTAAATTCTTTTTTATAATTATAAGGTATGAAGACTTTTCTGATTTCTACAATAACCCTGATATCACGGAGGATGCGAATGGTACTCCAGCGGTGCTATGTGGCACTCAATCTGCTTCTCAGCCAACAGCTTTCAATCAAGTTGTGGATGGGTTGTTATCAGATATCAGAGATGCTACTCCTAAAACCTCTAAACTCTACGTAGCATCCACGAGACAAATCACTGGTGAAAATAAAACAGTGTATGTGACCGCACAGTGTGCTGGAAATATAAATCAGGCGACTTGCCAAACCTGCATGGATAGAGCGTATGACAAAATAGATGATTGCCTTCCAAATACTGAAGGAAGGTTCTCCGACATGGGTTGTTTTGCAAGGTATTCCGAGACTCCATTTTTCAATGTCAACCAGACAACAGATATTAAAAATGTCTCAAAAGGTGAGGCCGCCGCTTCTTTTCATTACGTACTTGATATATATTGTTAACAACACTATCCAATAGAATGTGATAACTGATGCATTTAATTGTAACTTCTATATGATAGGAAATTCAAGTAAGTAGCCATAATTGCTGCAGCCGTTGGTGGCGTAGTTCTTATTTTCCTCATCCTTCTTTCGTGGTTATTATATCGATCATGGAATAAGTCCAAGGAGACTGAAGAAGGTGATTGTTTATATATATATTTTGTGTATGAGATGCCTTTAACCTATTCCAATAGATAAGTCTACCACACAGTTGATGGGGTTGTGTATATAAGGAGGTTATTGGGGTGGGCTTTCTCATATATTGTTATTTTCAAAATGTATTTATATTCCAATATTATCAATAATTTCATAATACTGATAGAATTCAAATGTATATATACATGGCCCATGTTTTGCCATCAACAGCGGATTTTGAGGGGGCGGTACATGACAATTACAAAGACTTGCAGCTAGCAACTGATAATTTCAGTGAAGGAAATATTCTAGGAAAAGGAGGCTTTGGTGAAGTGTTTAAGGTAATAAATAGTAATTCAAGGAAGTACAAACCACTTAGAAAAGTGTTTTATATTTTTTTTTAAGAAATTACTGGATGGTTAATAGGCAGTTCTTGAGGACAATAATGTGGTGGCAGTGAAAAAAGTTCTAGTACAGCATGCTGGAGCAAAAGAAGAGTTTGAGAATGAAGTTAAGCTTATAAGTAACATTCATCATCCTTGGATGGTCAATCGAAGGAACTTATTTACTTCTAGTCCTGGAATATATGCCGAATGGAAGTCTAGACCATTTCTTATGGGGTAAGTTGGAATGGTCATAATACTAGTGATTATTTTTTAGATAAAATCCTCATCTTATTCAGTGTGTATATGTGCTAACAAATATGTTCAAAATGGAGGTTCAAAAAGAGGGACTCTGAACTGGAACCAACGTTATGAAATAATATTTGGGATAGCTAGGGGTCTAGCTCATTTACATGATGAATTCCATATCAAAATCGTTCACAGAGATATCAAATCAAGCAATATCCTTCTTAGTGATGATTTTAAACCCAAAATAGCAGATTTTGGGTTGGCAAGGTTTCAACCGGAGGACCAAACTCATGTTAGCACCAAGTTTGCTGGTACATTGTAAGTTTTTTTAACTACAAAATTGTACTTAATTATGTCCTCTCTTATGAGTCACACATTCTTTTATTTTTACAACATAATACTATGTTAGGGGATACACAGCACCAGAATATGCACTTCATGGTGTTATATCGGAGAAGGTTGACACCTACAGCTTTGGAATTGTGATTCTTGAAATTATTAGTGGCAAAAGGAGTACAGATGTGGGCTCTGGTAGTCAATCCACCGATTACCTCCTGGAAAATGTGAGATTCCGCATTCATACTCTCCTAGTTTTTTTTTTAATTCTTCTTTTTTTTATAACTTTTGAATAGCAAATTCACATACCCTGCACCACTCAGTAAGGGGCTAAGGGCCATAGGGTTGTTGGTACTATCTCTCCCAACCTTGTTGGTGCTTTTATGTAATAATAATATCAAGTAACTAACTACAATGAATGCACGGAAGTACACATCATAAGACAAAGATGAACATGATAAATAAGATACTAATAAGAAACATGTCTCCAACCTGAAAAAATGTTGGATAAAACTTAATTAGAAAACAAACAATTAATCAAATGTACTGATAAACCCAAAATACAACTTACTATAGATAACACTTTCCCCTTTCCATATTGTAATCGTCTATAACTCAAATATAATGCTTTATATATATCACGGAGTTTACAAATCTGATCAGTACATAATATGTTAAAATGCACCACATAGGCCACACCATTTATGGATTTGGGGTAGTGTCAGTGTTTGACCATTATTATATTAAGTTATCAGGGTAAGTCTTTATAGTTAACATTAGTCTAGTCAATAGTTTAATGGGTTAGTTGAGTCAAGTTGACACGGTGTTGCTGAATTATAAGATAAACGAACATAGCCACTTTCGTTTGTAATGAGAACGGTTGAAAAAGATGGGTTTCATCACATAATAAAAAAAATGATACAATAATAAGCGTAGGTCGTATATGGGACCACGTATGTACATATACATATCTTGGTTATTTCAAAAGAAATAAAATGAAAAGCTTGTCAAAACTAAAAATACTAATTAATAAGAAAGAACCACATTATTGTTTACATGGTCAAAACTTTTTTTTGAAATTTTGAACCATCAACATTAAAAGGAACATCAACAGATGCAACAAACTCCTTGTGACCACTCGGTTCGATTATCTAAATTTATACAGTTTAGCATAAATAGACATTTTAACCTTAATTCTAAATTTCTAATATCCCAGATAATGTGAACTAGATGAGACCATGTTATAAGAATTAAAAAACCATCCAACAACAAGACTCTATCGCTAGAAGTCCGAGTTAATAACCAACGCTTTAGCAAATCCACCACTTCTGTAGTTTCCTTTTGAGGTGCACTCCAACTTTATACGGGGCTCACTCCATATTTTATATATAGCATTACACTAAAATTTCTAAACTCAGGGTTTCAGTGCAACCCCTACCTTCAATGTGAATCCTCCCCTAACATTGATAATGGCTATCTCGATTAAAGCTTTGCCTCTACATGCAATACATGATGAAGATAAATCATTTGTTAAAATCTTCGAGACGAAGAGAATCAGACACTTGTTAATATATGGTACTTTGACAAAGGAACAAGTGAAGCTCGATCTTTATATTATACCTGGAAGCTAGGCTAGTTGACTGACCTACCTCATGGTCGTAAGCCCATAAAAATGAAGTGGTTGTTCAAGATCAAGAGGTTAGCAATTTCAAAGAAACTATTCCCATGAATAATTTGTGAGATACCCAAGATATTTAAAGACTTCTACGAGCTAAGAGATAACTTGAAATATCAAATTAGATACACGCTTGAAGATAAATGGAATTTATATTGTTGACTTAGAGGATGTTTGGTAGCCTCTCAATGGTTATTAAGAGGCTGCCTTCTAATAGTTCATAGCTTCTTAATGCTTAAGAGGCTATCGAATAACCCCTTAATTGCTATACGTTCTATTGAAGGGACAATTTAAGAGTTCAAAGAGCAAACGATAAAGAAGTCTAAGATTAGTGATGTCGGATTATTTGTTTAGTATCTAGGCATATATAAATGTCAGAAAATAATGAAAGTGTGTTCCTTATACATATAGCTTCTCATATGGAGTTGACGTTGGAGCTTTACACGTCGCCCTCCGCCTAGTCGGGTAGCCGGGCGAATATAAGTTCTCTTCCGGTCAAGTATTCACCAAACAGTCCTTTTTTAACGCAACTCTTATATTAACGGGTCAATATCATAAATCTAATTTTTGCACGTGATGTTCCTGAACCATAAATCTATTAGTTATAATATGATTTATAACTCAAAATTAATTCCATCATATATCTCAATTATCATATTCATACATACTTGCATGTTACCTTTCAAACTTACTTAGGAGTTTTTATTTTTTATTTTATAGATTCTTCTTTTTTTTTTCTCTAAACAAATTAGAGAACAACTAAACTGTTAAACCTTTTATATTGAAATTGATGCTTGTATTATGTAAATGTAATTAATATTCAATAGCATGTATAAAACTCATCAAATAAAATATGAGTAAATACAATAAACTTATTAGAGGTGATTTACTCGTTTTAGCTCACTTTCACTTTTACAATCTTTAAAATTTTAGTATGAACCAATTAAGTGTTATATTCTATAAAATCATACCCAAAAATTGGTAAAAGTGTAGAAAATATTAATATAATAAGATGTATGTTTTAGACCACATCAAATATTCTCATACTTAAACCTTTTTGTCCCTGAAAAGCTATTTGAAATGGAATCAGAATCTGAAAGTGATTTTTAAAACATATAGGTTAATTTTTAATCATAGATAAACGCAAAAACCGTGATTGCCGATATTGTTGTCCAATTAAGCCCAACCACTAGCCTATCAAGTCCCCTGTCATATTTAACGATTAAGTTCAAGTGATATTAATAAATCTATGGGCCTCACACCTTTAGAGCTACAGATCTGCTTACCTCCATCTCAAGCATAATCAAGACAATCTAAACCAGGTTGAAACAGACTGGTTCAACCTATCACCGTAAGCTAAAGACCTTTAATGGTAAGAAGAAAATGCACTTAGGTGGAAAATAGATGGATGAAAGGCCAAATGAGGCCGTACGAACATGCCTCAAGTACTATTAGACTTTGTCCTAAGTATTCCTTAAGAAAATATTTATTGACTAAAAACCTCGAGCCCCAGTAGTGTATCCTAAGAGTCACCATCCCCTTTGTAACACGTAAACTCTCAGTCTCGTCTAGTATGTGCACTTTGGCCTCTTTTTTTATTATTGAAAAATACTTCTTTGGCATTTTTACAATACATATATTCTCATTCATTTGCTTTTCGGACAAACTTTTTAAAATACACTTTCAAAACATGCTTTTTTTTGTATTGTGCTCTTAGGCTTCTTCACCCTAAAATATATAACTAATGACTAAGCTCACATAAAAAGTGGACTTTGCGTGACGCCACTACTCGTTATTTTCTTTCATAAAACAGTGGTATGCTAATTTTAAGTGCACGTAATTCTCACCACCTCAAGGTAGTCAGATTACGATAATACTCCATATGCATTATTGAATTTTCAGCTTCACTATCCCCCTCAAAATGAGAACCCACAAGTTTTATGATTATTAGGTATATTAATAATAATCAAAGGAAACTTTCAAAGCTAGTTGGACATATTGACACATTCCAAAGTTAGTGCGTTATCTTTTATATAATCTCATATATAATAGTAGTCTTAAAAGATCAATCTCAAATTTTCCTATCATTTTTCATTATTTGCGAAAATTTAGTTAAATTCTTGGGAAAATTTTCAACTCTTTTTGTTTTCAACCTATTTTTTTCATAATTTTTATTTTTGCTTAAACACGCTAGTTTCTCATCCCATACTTAAATTTAACATTGTCCTCAATATGAGAAAAAGGAAATGACAAATACAAATAAACTAATAAATTGGAACAGACTCCTCTGCTATATTGCAGTGGTCAAGTCATGATTCATGTTCTGTTCCCTTCTAATCAAATGCAAATCTCAAACTCAAGTGCTTTGTACCAAGCTGTTACTCACGAACGCATATTGCTCTCAGCCAATCAACAATTCTACAACGTTACAGAAAATCATGAAGCAGTTAGCATCCTCACACTTGCTTCAAACCCTAGCTCATCAACCGACATCAACTAACCCCGGAACAACCTGCAAGCAAGAGAAGAAAACCTGGCATAGCAAAGAGAAAACCAAAATAAAAATAAAAGATAATGCCAGGTTTCATCTTGGAAAGTGCTAAGTTTAAAGATGAGTCTTCAGTCGGACTTGCTCCTAAAACCTCAATCAGGAGGCTTCCCCTTTATTCTCTTTCCATCGGTACTCCTCAAAACTCTGCTCTTAATATTAGTTGGGAATAAACTAATTTCAAAAATTTATTGGGACCGAAGATATGAATTCAAATCGGCCCATCAACTCTTGAATTTCCCGGGACCGAACTGTATGATATGCATGTTATTCAAGAGGTTGTCATCCCTACTGTAGGTCCCAAAACGACCATCCGAACGGATTTTGCACTTGATAAACATGTCGAGACTGGTGCGGCATAAACAATCGAACAAATAATATAAAGATAATATTGAATGACTCTGTAATCTGTAATAATAAAAGATTCATAACATTTATCTAACCGATCCCACCCAAGGTGAGCTCCCCTTGGGTGGTTGTTTACACCATACAAACACAAACAAATAAGAACAGCACAAGTCCATATTTATAGCTAAATAATAATTATCTAGAAGCCTTATCCCGTTGAAGCTAAACACGCGTACTGAAGCTCTAGTTTCGTGTCCGGTTTTCTCGTCAGCATAAATTATTAACTTGACCGTAAATATATAATGGGTTTCGTAATTTGATATCTCAAGTCACAAATATTGGCCTTACAATCACCCCCTTGGCTTGTGATATCAAAACATCGTCGAACCGTGTCTAGCATCTTCACGAATCCATCCGATAAAGCCGAAGCCTCTTCAATCACCCCCTAAAGGTATGATATACCGGGGACAACGATCAAATGAACAAAGCTTGTTATTTCCTCTTCAAGTCCAAATTCGTATCCAATTTGTTCAAAGATTCATAACTTCTCGAACGCCTAGAAAATAATATAGAAATAACATACTTTGAACACAGTCCAATAATGACAAAAACCTGAGAAATTTTGACTTTCTTCAGTTGGTCAACCCCGAACAAATAATTATTTCTCGGCTTGAACATCTTGTAAACATGTGGCTCGGTTCATAAATTTTGAAGTTGAATTAACTTTTGTGTGACCAGACCCAATTAATATTCCAACAGCCATATAAAACAAGCCCAGATATGATATAATATGGCAGCCCATATATTAAAATAATTAGACAAGTTAGGCATGGTCTTGGCCCATTTAAAGAACCTGCCCATTTCTTCATATAGTTTTAGGGCACAAGACAAATATAACATTTTGGCGAACAAAAGTGAAGCAGCCGCCACCAAGGCCAACCGGCGCGGGAAAACCGATTCCGGCGACCGGCCGACGGAAAAGCTAGCCGGAGCCGCCAGAAAACCGACTTGCGGCCACTTCCGCCGTCACTCTCCACTCCATCTCGTCCATTCTTCAATGCCACTCAAGAGTTTTAGAGCCGTTGTCACCACCACCAACATCGCGGCCAAAAGAAAGGGCTGTTGGAAAACAAATTTCCAGCCACAACGCCGGAAAACCATTGAACGCCGCCGCCGGATCTCTACCGCCTTAACGATTCCGGCCACACGTCATTCGCCACCGTTGTTTTCTTTCTCACTCTACCTCCGGCCACTCCTACAACGGGTTACGACCACCATCCATAACCGGAAGAAGGATTACGCCGGAAACCGGCCGCTGCCACAGCCACCATCTTTTTTCTTTGCCGGGAAAGTGTAACTCCGGAAAAAATGATTTTTTTTTTGATAACTTGAAACCCGGATAACCACCATATACCACCGCCAACAGTTACCGGCAAACCCGTCGGTCACGTCTTTATCCGATAGTTTCTATGACCCGAAATAACCGACACTCGCGCACCAGAGTTTGATATTTTACATCTTCAACTTCGAACTCGTCCCCGGGATGAACTATAGGGTCGCAAGATTTTCGGCGTATGGCGAAACGGTTCCCGAAACGCCCTGATCAGGAACTTGTAGATCCCGAACATAAGGAGAATGCATCAGACACGCTTATTTCCCACTTTATTTCCAAGATCTTCAAACTTTGTTTCCAATTTCTAACTTTATTTTCAAAACTTCAACGGGTCTTTAATGTCTCGGTTCAGTAATAGCGGAAATAGAACCCGAATATCAAGAGCAAAGTTGAATCATAAAATTCGACCCGCTCTGATATAGGGATGGCAATGGGTCGGGTTTAGGTATTCCCAAACCCATACCCGGTTATGAAAGTCCGTCCCAAACCCGTCCCAAACCCATCGGGTTTTAATCGGGTAATGACCTGTCGGGTTTCGGGTTTCTTATCGGGTTTTGATAAAATACCCATCGGGTATACTTTGCTCAATACCCGCAAGGTTTCTACCGAGTTTTGACAAAATATAACTAATAGATTACAAAGATGGTTACCATAGAGATAAAATGTCTTAAATAATTGACATAAACAAGTTTCGACAAATAATATATTTGGAATAAAGTATATATATAATATAATAAGCTATATCGGGTACATCGGGTATATAATCGGGTAAATGGGTTTATCGGGTAATCGGGTCGGGTAATCGGGTATATTAGAAATCCCAAACCCGTCCCAAACCCGCAAAAAATTTCAAAACTATTCCCAAACCCTAATGGGTCGGGTATTACCCGTACCATTCATGTCGGATTTCGGGTTTTCCCATCGGGTTCGGGTTTCATTGCCATCCCTACTCTTGTACCAACTGTAGGTTCCAAAACGACTGAAAAATATCCAATATGTTGTAATTTCAAGCAAAATTTTATAAAATAAATCATTAACTAAACGAAGTTACAAAATCAATAAAGTTATAAATTTAACGAACATACACAAACAAGATTTTCCGTTTAGTTAGCGTCCATCACTACAACATTTGTTGCCTATCCAGACAATGATTTTTTATGTTTTCCCGACGACATGTCGTCGGTATAACTTTAAAAATCTTGTTCCGACGAAAAGTTGTCAGGATAAGTGTTGTGGCATTGCTTTGTCTAGACAGAAAAAGAAAAATCTTTCTTGACGACGTGTTGTCAGGATAGATACTACAAAATATATTTTTATAAAAATCATTTATTCAATTATAAAAAGAAAATGATTTAATAAACAAAAAGGAAAAGTATCGAGTCAAAGGTTGGTTTAGTCAAAGTTTGTCTCGCATATTAACAATTGACACGTGTAAAGAATTTTGGGATTTTCTATCCTGAAAACATGTCATCGGGATAGAGTTGGGAGTCCCGACAACATCTTGTCGTCGGGATAGGTTTCTTCGCAAAAAGACCAGTTTCTTGTAGTGCATGAACAAATTGAATGCTAAACAAACGACATGAACAAGGTCTCATTCGCATCAGTTACAGCCATAGATGGGATGATGGATAAGTTGTGAATGCTTTAGGAGGGATAATATTATAATATAGATGGTGTCAACGACTTTTGTTTGGTAAAACATAGCGAAAAATACTTGAATCATATGATATACATGAAGGTTGCTTTTATTATATCACATTTTAGCTTGTTTGTTCTGTAGTTTTTTTAACTCTAGTTTTGTTATACAATGCTTTGGTGATAGACGTGGAAATTGTATTAGAGAAATATACATATAAAGGTCGTCGATGAAACATTAAACTTGAATCAATACGAACAAGAACATGTGATGAAGATCATTGAGATTGCCTTGTTGTGCACCCAATCACCAGCTTCGAATAGACCTACCATGTCCGAGGTGGTTTTGATGCTTCAGGAAGGTCGATCATTGGGAAAAAGATAGCTAACCCGACCTAGTTTCGTAAACAATCAAGATAGGAGGATTCATATTAATATAGGCTCTTCAAGACCAAAGGAAATACAAGCAACTCAACAACCACACTCACTTAAGGCAGACAACATTACAACAAAGTAGATGTGAGGGATTCAATTATTAGAGTGGTCTAAACCTCAACTGTACAATTTCGTCTAATTTTTACATTTTCATTACTTATTTTATTGATATTCTTTCATTAAGACTATGGGAGAGCATTACTCTCCTGAACCAACGCTCTACTGTGGTGTATTTAGATGTTTTTACACAAAATCATGATATAGTGGCTTGATCATCACCAAAATAAGCATGCTTAACCACAATATGCTAGAAATAGGCATAGAAAATTTGGTAACCAAAATAGACATGACTAATTACACGTTGACACATTAGGCACCAAAGGGGCCAATAGGAAATATCATGTAAAACATATATAGTTGGCTAAACTATATTATGACATACAATCGGGCTACAGTGGTGGGTAAACGACGATGAATGAGCTACAAACAACAGTGCCTAAAAGCATTCTTTTTTAGGTGTCTATGGAAACTGAGAAGGCTAAAAGAGTGCCCTACTGTAAGCTTGTGGGACCAAATGAGTCTATCCTCACCTATAGTCCCATCGTGACACATTTACCAACTCAGTTCTGCATGATATAACGTGTCTCCTACAAGAGTTATGTGTCAACATGTGATTAGCTATGCCTAATTTTGGTTTGAAATTCTTTTTTATATATACATATTTTTGTCAAACATGCTTATATTGGTATTCTTTTTCCTTTAAAATTCTAATTATAAAAAGCAGTTTTGATTTTATATTTGAGCTAGGAAACAAAACAATTTTACCGTGGGTTATTTCCCAAACTAGCCTATTTTGATCAAACTTTTCTACAAATAGCAAAGACCAAAAAAATTCTCAATCTAGCCTAAGAATCTCGTCGGATCCAATGGATCAATTTCAGCACCGCCCAACGGAATTTTTGAACCTTCAAAAATTGCGCCAAATGTTAACGTATTAATAGATCTAACGGAATTTAAAAAAAAAACTGCTGGATTCAACGTAATTTTAGTGGATACGACAGAATTCATCATCTTCATCCTCTCAAACCCTAAACCCTCACCTCCATCTTTCTTATTTCTCCACAAAATCAAGCAAATCAATAATGCAAATCACTTAATTTTCCGAGAAGAACACTACTAGTGTTCAATTTCACCCCATAACTCAAAATCAAAAACCTTCCGAATTGAAAAATCTAGGGTTCGTTGGACAAATTAAACATTCGGATACGGAAGCATGAATTGAACCGTCAGATCCGACTGTTTATTATTACGTCGGTTTGTTTCTTTAATCCGTCGGACAAAACGGTAAACCGTTGTATCCGACTAGATTGGTTGTGGTGCGTCCTGATAGGGTCATTAATCCGTCGAATTAGAAACGATTTCCGTTGGATCCGACTAGATTTTAAGGCTAGTTTGGGTTTTTATTTAGTCTTGGACTATTTCTGAAAAATCATTGTCAAAATAAGTTATTTTTAGAAATTTTTCTTTTAGCGTGATCTAGTGAATTAGTGGGAGTCAAAAGTCTTGCCATTTGATATTTTGATTAAACGTTAAAAGAGTCGTTGAATGCATTTATGAATTTTATTAGTAGCAATTCACCATAATTAATAAAAACTAAAATTAATGTTTTTTATCTTGGCAGAAAAAATGAAGGGATTCACGTGCAACCCTTTTCGACATCTGTAAATACTCATCCAAAGCGTCCGACGAAATGCCGTACGCTAATTGACGGATAGCAGCCGTGCATTTTTGAAGAGAGGTAAAACCGGGAAAACCCCTAGCATCCTCCCTTTGTTGAAAAAAGGGATACCGTGCCTCTAAATCACTTGCTATACGCATGAAAAATTGTCTGCTCATTCGGAAACGAGTTCGAAAATCCGACTCCTCGTATACCGGTTGAGGGCTAAAATAATGCCTAATCAAAGTATCGTTAGCACCCGATCGATCACGATCACGAGGTGGTGCTCTAACTCTCGGGACTCGAGGTTGCTGGGCTTGATTTTGCAAAAGATCCACCACGGTTGCGGTCAAAACTCTCCCTACTTGAAGAAGCAAATCATCCTCTTCGGAGGAGTCGGAATCAGACGAGAACCACGACATTTTTTTTTTGTTAATTTTGAGAGGATTTTAGGAGAAAAGGTGTATAATTGTGAAATGGAGTATATTTTATAAAGGTATATATTAAAAGATTAATAAAATTTTTTTTTTTAATTTAATACGAGCCAACGGCTCTTTTTGCTAAAAACAAGGTGACTTCCTCTCTCTCTTCTCCGGCTACCAAGCTCACGCCTGCCTCTATTTGCCCTCTAGCGCCCCGCTAGCGCCCCTGGTGGTGTGGTGTTAGCGCCTGGGGGCGCGAGCAGAGGGGCTCTAGCGCCCCCGTTGAAGCCTCCACACCCCTCAGTGTAAGACTTTTCAAACTATTGACTATAAATCTGTAGTATATGAATGTCGATGTTGACATTGACGTGTGGAATCATCCAGTAGAGAATTACTTTTATGTTTAAAGCCCATATCCACAGGGCGTTAATGTAAGTATTGGTGGAAAAACATGGTACATGTAATTTGAGGTTGTTGGCTAGTCACAATTAAAAGACATAGTAGTCAGCATTTTTGTTGGACTTTTTCGACATCATTTCCACACAGCTTGGACAGATTATTTGTCTGACCGATACAGCTGCCATATATACTGTAGAATTTGAGTTTAAATTCCAAATATTCCATCTCAAAAACTTGGAAAAACCACAATTCTGTCACTTTAATCAGCTATAGTTAGGCAACCATCCAATCCCACTTTTCGCTTCTGAATTTGTGCTACTGATGACTGTCCTGGTGGTGTTGCTAGTGTTATTGTTGACTGAGCCAACAATTTCGCAGTCAAATTATAATTATACTAACATTTCCAATCACTGCCGCGGTAGCGCTCCAACGCCGAATTTTATCAAGAATCGCAACTCTACCTTTGCTGAGATCAGAAAGCTATTGTTGAGCAATAGAGTACTTTATGCAAGAGCCCAAGATTTAAGTGGCGGGGACTCGGTTTACGCAGCAGCCCAGTGCCGGAACTACCTCTCCGTTGATCAGTGTGTTGCTTGCTTTGATGTTGGCGTTTATGAAATGGTCAAATGCACAGCCGGCAACGGTGCTTATGTCTTTCTTGATGAATGTTATGTCAGGTAACGTTTTCTTGTACTAATTCATTTAATCTTATTTAGTTGTCAAACATCAAATGCGTCAGTTCAGCTGTCAGATCAGATTTTAACGTTCTTCAAAAACACTAATTTTCTACAACGCTACCTCCTATTTCAATTGCCCAATTTTTATATAGAAAATATTAAAATGTGATTGTTTGTGTGTGAAGCCCACACATCCGTTTGTAGCTAGCAGGTTTTGAATCCCGTACCTAAATTCCAAACGTCACCACCACAACGCCACTTTAATTTGGTTGGGTTTGAAAATTTCAGACGCTAACGCTGCCAAGTAATAAGAGTTGTGAATCCTCTTAGAAATGGTTGTGTAGGGTTCCGTTCTAATTGTGTTCTTGCCTCTGGCTAATCCTTAACCATCTCGCTTATAACTTTTTCTTATGAACACATTAGAGTGTACCTCCAACTCAAAACCTCAAAAAAGAAATTATAATCACTCCAATAAGTTGAAGTTTCAGATATTTACTCAAGTTTGGTATGGCTTCAATTTCATTTCATTGTTCATTTTTCATTAACGCGACTATTTTATTCCCTCATTCATTCTTTGTCCGATTCCCTCATTCATTCTTTGTCCGATACTAAAAAGACCCTTATTTCTTGTCTCTATAAAATCTTACCTTTAACATTTTATGCCTTATTCATTTCTTTTCATGATCTAATACCAAAGATAACTTGTTTATATAAAACAACACTTTGTTAGTAAAATAATTTATGTATATTAAATCTACCATTGTATAAAAGAAATCAAAATATTGTTAAAAATTGAAAAATTAATGTTTTCAAATATAAAACGTTTACATATTGTTGGTACTGTTTACAATGTTGTACCCGACTGCTACGTCATTTAAATTTTAAAATGGTTTAAATTAATAATAGAGACTGTTTACATGTCATTAAAATATGTGTACAAGTCTTGGATGCATCCCAAATTAGATTAAAGAAAAAAAATAAAAAAATATAATAAACTCACCCCAGTCCAAATAATTAGTCGTTCTTATACACCTTCCTACACGGGCCATAATAAGTCGTCCTAATACACCTTCCTACACAAGTCTTAGCAAGACACTAGATGAGTATCTTTATAGTTTATAATTTTATATAAAACTATTGTGTATGTTAGAAAAGATTTTTAACTATAACAAGTTTTTTGACCCGTGCGTTGCCACGGAGGCGTAAACTCGTGAGAAAACAACCAACTTTGAAACTCTATGACACTCTCGTTGAAACGTTAAAGACAGTCTTTGGTAAAATGGGGATATATCGTTAGTTCTTTAGTTCGTAAGACATGATTAAAATCGATAACAAAATTGCATGCAGCCAATTAACAAAATCATCTTGGAAAAGAGTTTCTTTTTTCTTCGACTCCTCTTGCCTTTTACCTTTACTCGTTTTCAGTTTTCTATATTTCAACCGATGCGGCCTGAAGAGTTGCTTCTATTACCTGCACAAATTTATTTACAAAGGCAGTTTCTTCACCGACAGCTAATAACTTTTGTTGGGCCTTTGAAAGCTGTGTTAACACCTAAAAAACAACAGAGAAAAGTTACAAATTAAATCTACACTGACCAACCCTAGATAAGAATACATAATCAATACAAAAAATACTACATATAAACCCAAAGTTAGCATAGGGAAGTGACAACAAGAAAAAGAAAACATATATCTTACATTAAAAATTCATGATATAATAAGTTTTTAAAGCATTATGCTTAAAGCATAACATAAAACATAATCTTCATTTGTAAAGACTAAATACATAAATCAAAGTTAATGAGAATGTAAAGGATACTATAATGAGTGGAAGGCAAAAAGGTGACACTGCCACTTTGATACAAAGATGTATATCATATAATATATAAAATATTAGACGACTTAACGTATTTATCGGCTCGCAAGTATGAGCCGTCTCTATTGACTCCAAAGACTTGAACTTCAAAACACCTTCAAGCAAACCTAACCTAACAACTGAAGCAGCAGAGGCCCTTTGTGAAAGTTTGCCATTAGTGTAACTTTAAATGTCAAAGTCTTGATGACTTTGCTGTTTATTTGCACAAAAATAAAGCTTAATATAACAACTGGTCTCTATTCTTCTAATTCAAGATAATCTTTTGTTGACTAAAAAGTTCAATGCCAACATACCTTTGACTTTGCATGCAAATTACTCATCATCTTATGAAAGTCCTAACTTAACAAAGGAAGCAATTAGTCACATTTTTGCCCACAATACACTTGTTTATAAAACCAAATGTCCAATGGATTTCTAAAAGCAGTCCTTTAAATGGGTATGGATAAATCTTATTAAAATGAAAATTATTTTCCAAGAGGTTAATGGTTTTTGTGTTACCCAGGGCATTACCCTTGAGAGCATTCAAATTCTTGTACTCTTCCATGCAAATACTGAACACATTCTAAAACCTGCTAGAATATACATCGGTTTGCTCAAGCGAATTTTATGTTGCATCAAAATCTGAGTATCCTTATATTATTTAGTTGATTTACCTCAAGCGAATTTTATGTTGCATCTCTCTTCTGATCACTAATGGGTATCAAATCACTCAATATTAGGAACCTAATACCCAAAAAATGTGTTCTAATCAATTACATACCACTAATTTTAAGAAATCGGTACAGTGTACTGATGTGCACAACTGGAGAATTAGGGCTAGTTACATGTGTTGATATCATCCGAAAAAGTAAATTAGGTCAAACTTAGATAGACAAAGTGAGATGAAATTAAGCAATCAATTAGCAAAATCGCCAAACAAAATAAGCGTTACCTCTAAGCTCGAGGTGGAAGAGGAGGTGGGAGACGAAGACACTGAGGTTGGCGAGCACTGTCATTAACGTAACCGTCTTGAACCATCACGACTGTGGTGGTGATTACGATTTAGGGTTTGGAAGAGGTGAAGCATATCTTTGGAAGAGCAGGATAGGAAAGGAGGGGCAGATGATTCCACATAATGATAAGAAAAAAAATCAACGGCTCTTATTAAAACTTTGATGAATAGTGAGTGAACCATATGATGCTTTTTAATATATATATATATATAATTTAATGGCGGAGACCATCTTCATGTTTGTGAGAGATGGGTACGTACGTTCAACGTCACCCTTTTTATGCGTTTCATTACATGTCAATGTAAAAGCATATGATCGTCAACTCCTATGATATATTAATATGGGCATTTTATTATTGTATACTACTTCGTTTATGTATCGTTAGATGAATAAGTGTTCGAAGATTAAATAATATGCATGTATTCATGAAATGTACTTGATTTTCGACCTTGGTTAATGATAAATAAAAACTAATCTCTCGCTCAAAAATATCATGTTGGAGCAAAATTCTTGGTTATTGATCAAATATTTCTTTCAATTTTCTTGAAGCTTAGGGATATAAGTCCTAATATTCCACGCTCAATGATCTTTAGGTACGAAACGTTTGATGACTTTTATAACCTCCCAAATTCAACATCGGATGGTGCTAGCACTCAAATTTCGTCTTGTGGTAACGAGTCAGCATCTCAGTCATTAACAAGTTATACACAAAGTGTAGATGAGTTCTTACAATATATTAGAGATGCTACTCCAAAAACATCTGATTTGTATGTAGCAAACATCAGGCAAATCGCAAGTGAAAATGCATCAGTCTATGCTATTGCACAGTGTGCTGAAAAAATAAACCCAGCCATTTGCGATATCTGCATGAGTACAGCATACAGCAAATTAAAAGAATGCCTTCCACGCACCGAAGGAAGGTTTTTCGACATGGATTGTTTTGCAAGGTATTCGGAGACTCCATTTTTCAATGCTAACCAAACAATAGATATCACAAATATCCTAAAAGGTGGGGCCATTAATTTCATCTTCCAATGTCAGTCTTGTAATAAATAGTTCAATTCATAGCCATTGAATTTATAACTTCTATTTGATAGGCCAGCATTCGAGTACTAAGGTAGCCACAATTGCAGGAGCCATTGGTGGTGTAGTTATATTATTCCTTATCTTTGTTATGTTGTTACTGTATCGACTACATAAGAGTTCTAAGAAGACGGATGAAGGTGATTACTTATCTGCTTGTAATACCATTCGAAAAAAAATAATATCTGCTTGTATATGTGTTGAAATTAGGACTACTAAACGGCTGTTTGACGCAAAACTCAAATGGCCGTTTAAAAGTAAGGGGGCTATGGTGTAAGCTCTAACCTTCAAACGGTCGTACGATTAATTCTCAAACGAGCGTTTAAAAGTAGGGAGCTATGACACATGACCTAACCTTCAAGTGACTGGTTGAAACTAGTATGGATTATATTTCCATTGGCTTGTGTATAGCTCTTGCCCCATTGTGATAATGTGACTCTGAGAACGTTACAAATTGTAACAGAAGACGGATCACCTATTTATACTAGAGATTACAAGAATAATTAATATATATTGTACCTCATGGAAACATTTGGATTCCTTGTTCTTCATATATATTTGTTCAATTTCATAATACTGATTTGATCCACTTTATATATGCACCATGTTAACACTTAAACACAGAGGATTTGAAAGGGACACTAAATTACAATTACAAAGATCTTCAGCAGGCAACCACAAATCCACTTTATATATGCACCATGTTAACACTTAAACACAGAGGATTTGAAAGGGACACTAAATTACAATTACAAAGATCTTCAGCAGGCAACCAGTAATTTCAGCGAAGACAATATTCTAGGGAGAGGAGGTTATGGTGAAGTATTCAAGGTAACTCAGTAGGAAACTTCATATTGGATCGCTAATGATATTTTTTATCGGATAATTGGTTGATGAATGTGTTCCTTAACAAAACAACTCATGAAAGAAGATTGTTAGATTCACGACATGCTCAATTTAGTTTTTTTTCCATGATGACATGATTAAACACTCGGGGTGTTGGATATTTTTTATTGGTCATCCGTAGTGGGGGGGTTTTGGCCGGCGTTTTGCCCACAACTCTCCCAACATGATTCGTTTTGAGAGAGAGAGAGGTAATGATTGGATGAGAGTTGTGGGTTTTTTTACCACTACACTACTTTGCCCATGTTTGAGCTATAAGAAAATCAGACATGTGACTCTATCAACTAGGCTAGTACCACATTAACCTATATTGGTATTTGTGTTGTCCAATATTGATTCCTATATTTGGTACTATGACTTAGATCAACATATATATAAAACTAGTTTTTGAAAATTTTAGCCAACTCCATTTTGTTTTGCACAAAATGTACGTAGAACAGTACTTTTTTATTTGTACAACCTTATAAGCATACTAGCAAGACAGTGTTTTATTATTAGTCACAATACAAGTAACAAACTTATTTCATGCACGTTTTTTAATGAATGCTAATTTGTTATATGATTTAATAGGCGATCATTGATGATGCGAATGTTGTGGCGGTGAAGAGACTTCAAATACAGGACGCGAAAGCAAAAAAAGAATTTGAGAATGAAGTTAAGCTGATAAGTAACATTCATCATCGGAATCTTCTACGTCTACTTGGATGGTCCAGTGAAGGATCTGATCTACTTCTAGTCCTGGAATACATGGCGAATGGAAGCCTTGATCGTTACTTATGGGGTATGTTGGAGTTTCACAACTACAGATTATCATTTAGTTGAATTTTTCATTCGCAAAGTGTTGGTATGATAATAACATGATCATACTCATGATGCAGGTGCAAAACGGGGTACGCTGGATTGGAACCAACGACATGAAATAATAATTGGGATAGCTAAGGGTCTTGCTCATCTACATAATGAATTTCATATCAAAATTATTCACAGAGATATCAAATCAAGTAACATTCTACTTAGTGATGATTTTAAAGCCAAAATAGCAGATTTTGGTTTGGCAAGACTTCAACCAGAAGACGAAACTCATGTTAACACCAAATTCGCGGGGACATTGTAAGTTGTTATATTTAACATATGATATAACCTCTTATTATTTCATATCATGTTTCTTATTTTACAATGCAATATAACATAACAACAGGGGGTACGCTGCACCCGAATACGCACTTCGTGGTGTTTTATCAGATAAGGTTGATACATACAGCTTTGGTATCGTGATTCTCGAAATCATTAGTGGCAGAAGGTGTAACGACGTGAACTCTGATATGCCATCCATGGAATACCTTCTTCTACAGGTGAGACACCACCTTTAAACTATTTCCTACTTCTGTATTCTCGTCTTTAAAAAAACTTAAATATCAAATTAAAAAAAAACAATAAAGGCCACACGGTTACATCAAAAGGCCAACAAGAGAAAAACCAAAAGTAAAAGAAAACAACAAATTTAAATTTTGATTACAAAAGAAAGATACCTCCTGAAGGATATTGGAAAATGAAGATAGAAGAAAATCCATTTTCAAGGTGTACAAATATAGGTTGTTGTATTGTTTCTTATGAACCTTTGGAAAAGGTACCTTCCCGGAGAAGGTAGAATGATGAAGCTAGAGGAGGAAGGGCGAAACTAGCCAGGAAAAGCTGAAAACGATTACTATAGTTTAACTTGTATAATTGGAAATACATGGTTACTTTTTCTACTAATCTAATTTATGAATTTAAGATGATAGCCTATTTATACTAACAAATCATTAAAGGGGGACTGAATAGTGGAAGGTAGCAAGAAGATGTGATTGATTCAGCCATGACTCCATGACTTAAACCACTTGCTAAAATTCAGGAAACCACAAAAATACATTAATGACTAGGTCGAGCTTCTCTTGATTGGAGTTGAGCCTGTTACGTTTTAAACAAGTGAAACAATAAATAAATCCAAGACCCAATACACGATCGAACAATATTTGCTCAAACACACGAGTGTTTTCTTATTATCTGAAAACAAGAAAAGAAAGATATACGACAAACTTATATTCAATACAAGACACACTTGATATATTTCTACAACTATATACGACAAACTTATATTCAATACAAGACACACTTGATATATTTCTACAACTAAACCTTATAAGCCTTATATAAGCAAACAAAAACTTAAGGAGTAAGGAAACTTAGCTAGTAAGAATTTGAAACTTACACTAATCCTTATCCTATTGAAATAAAGAAACTTATCTACTAGCAAGACTTATCCATACTAAAAGACTTATCCATTATGGATACTAAAAAGACTTATCCATTAAGGAAACTTAGCCACCAAGTATGATTTAGTTTTCTTGTAAGTCCCTTTAGTTATGATCTCCTCCAAACCACCCCTTTAAGATCAAACCGAACCACCCTTCAGCCCACAAGTGTTGCTCAATTAACACTCCCTCTCAACACTTGCGTTCGTCATACTTCACCATCTTCACATTAGTTAACGGTTTAGTGAACATATCGGCTTCTTGATCATTTGTATCAACATACTCCAACTCGATTTCACCCTTGAGTACCTTTTCTCTAATGCAGTGATAGTGAACTTCTATGTGTTTTGTTCTTGCATGAAATGTGGGATTCTCGGCTAGCATTATTGATGATATATTATCACAATAAATTAATTTTCACACTCGGGCTAACGCTTTGATATAGGTCTTTTAATAGTTGTACCAACCACACACACTCTTGAGCAGCCATTGTTGTTGCTCTATACTCGGCTTCAGTTATGGATAACGAAACTGTTGGTTGTCTTTTGCTACTCCACGTTACAGCTCCTGACTCAATCAAAAACACATACCCAGTTGTCGACCTTCTGGTAGTCAAGTCTCGGGCATAATCAGCATCGCAATACCCGGCCAATTCGATTCTTGACTTCCTCTTAAACATGAATCCGAAGCTAGGTGCTCCTTTAACGTACCGTAACACCCTTCTAATAGCATCAAGATGCGATTTCTATGGATTCTGCATGAACCGAATTAACACTCCTACCGCATACGTGATATCCGGTCTAGTAAGTGCTAAGTAAATAAGACTCCCCGCCAATTTCTGATACATAGTTGTATCCGTCAACTCATTTCCTTCATCCGCTCGAAGTTGTAAATTGGTTTCCATTGGAGTAATTGTCGGTTTGCAACTCGCCATGCCAAACTACTTAAAAGTTCAACCGAATAATTGTGTTGGTGTAACATAACCCCATTCGATTCATACTTTAACTCCAATTCGAGAAAATGACTTAACCTTCCCAAGTCTTTCATGTGAAACCGGGTCCAAAAATTTTCTTTTAACTGATCAATCACGGTAATCAAGTTTCCCGTGATATCCAATTCGTCAACATAGGACAATCGCCACTTTGTCTTCCTTGGACCGAACGAGCAGGCTAGTATCGGCTACGGTAGACACGAAACCATTGTGTTCTAGGAACTCTCCTATTTTCCTAAACCATGCCTTAATTGTTGACTTTTTATGTTGTATAACGCCTTCTTCAATTTGCAAACATAACCCGAGCACTCTTTGTTCTCAAAACCTTTTGGTTGATCCATGTAAATTACATGATCAAGGTTTTCGTATAGAAAAGCGTTGCTCACATCCATTTGCCACATGCTTCATTCCTTACTTGCTACGATTGCAAGTAATACCCGAACCGTGGTTAATTTTGCAACCGGACTAAACGTCTCTAGTCATAATTGAGCCCGTGTTGTTGTGAAAACCCGCAACCTACAAGACGTGCCTTGTATCGTTCGACTGATCCGTCCGCTTTTCTTTTGATTTTGAACACCCATTTGCACGATACCGTGTTTACGTTATCTACTTGAGGAACTAATTCCCAAGTTTGGTTCGTCACCAAGGCTTTGATTTCTTCTTCCATCGCCACTATCTACTTTCGGTTTTCTTTTGCCTCTTCGAAAGATTCCGGTTCGGCCTCTTCATTCTCCACAGTTGCCACATTAGCATACCGAGGATTTGTTTTTTTTAACGACTCGATCGCCTTAACCCATGCGCTTTGGAACTCGACGATTCGAATTGTTGGGCCGAGGGACTTCAGCCAGTTTTCCATGGGCCTTGGTTTGAACTTCGGCTTGGTGGAGAGTTCGTCGAATCTTTAGTTTCGACTGGCCCGATGTTCTCGACATGGTCTGACCCATCTTTCTCGTTTTCTGATTCTACTTCTCCAAGATTGAAAGTTACTTTGGTTTCAAGCTTCTCTTTCAATTTTTCAGAATCCGGTAACATTTCTCGATTTCAGGACCACCATGACGACATCTCGTCAAAAACAACATGTCGAGAAACATATATTCTCCCTGTATCTGGGTTGCAAGATCGCCACACTTTTCATTCTATATCATACCCAACAAAGATGCACCTTGTTGCTTTCTTTTCCATCTTGTGTCTAAGATGGCTCGGGACACACACCCGAACACCTTCATATGGCTAGCCTTCGGTTTAAGTTTGAAAAACTTTTCAAACGATGATATATTCTTCATGTTTTGTTGTGGTAAGCGGTTACATATATAGGATGTGGTTCGCATTACTTCAGCCCAAAACCGACCTGGTACATTTTTGTCGTGAATCATACTACCTGAGAGCTCGGTAAGGTTCGGGTCTTTTTTCGGAGGCTCCGTTTTGTTGTGGAGTATTTGAGCAAGTTAATTGGCGTTTAATCTTGCACTCTTTGAGATATTCATCGAACTCCTTTGAAGTATACTCACCTCCGTTGTCGGATCGGAGGCACTCAATATTGATCTTGGTCTCCCTTTCCGCCATGCTTTTAAATTCTTTGAATTTCATAAAAGCTTTCGATTTTTCTTTCTAAAATATACCCAAAGGTATCTAGAAAAATCATCAATGAACGTAATCATGTACTTCATACCCGTTATTAAAGCTTGTTTCACCGGACCGAACACATCGGTATGAATTTGCTCCATGGGCTTCATGGCTCGATGACTTGAGCTTTTGATCGGTTGTTGGTGAGCTTTACCAAATTGGAAACCGGCGCACACCACGCCTGTCCGGACATCCATCTTCGGTATACCGGCAACAAGAAACTTTTCGATCATTAAGACAAGCCTATCGTACCCAACGTGACCGAGACATTGGTACCAAAGACCGATACTTTGGACCGTCTTGGTTTTCTCCACATAAGCCGTTCCTGCGGAAAGAACACACCGTATCGTTTTTCTTTCCTTACATTATGGCTTTGGGCGAGGTTTCAAACTTATCGAACACCTTGACATCATTTGGACCAAATACAACATGCTGACCCGTAGACGTAATCTGAGGGACCGATAGTAAATTCTTTTTAACACCCGGAACATGGTATACATCATTTAATACAAACTCCCCTTGTTTATTTGGTATGAATCGTATGTCACCAACGTGGGCGATTTTGTGTCGCGAGTTGTAGGCTATTACAATCACCCGATTACCTTCATATTTGACTGGATTTCTTAGCTTCATTTTTTCTCTGGTCATGTGGTTCGAACACCCGGAATCAACAATCCATTCATCCACAGAATTGTCTTCGATTTCGGTGTTTGCGGTTATGGTCATCACATGCTTCAGCTTCCTAAGCCGCTTCCTCTCGGACTGTGGTCGCATTCCCTTCATTAGCCGACTTCCACGGGCAATCTTTGGACATGTGTCCACGTTTTGCACAATTATAACACTTATATGGACATCGCTTACCGGATTTTCCCGACTTCGTGTCATTCATCGGTTCTCGCTGATTTGAGCTTTGTCCCGATTTGTAGTTATCCAACTTCTTGTATCGGTCGTTCCACATTCGTCCTTGATTCCCACTTGGCCGAAATTTTCCCTTCCCCCGATCGGCATACAAGGCTTCAGTCTCGATCTTCGGGCTTGAAATCGAGATGTCACTGATCTGTTTAGCCAAGTCTTATTGGCTCGCGAGAAGATTCTCGAATTCGACCAAAGATGGTTGTTTCGGCCATCCTTGAACCGCAGCTACGAAACTTTGATACTCGGTTATTAAACCGTGTATTATGATTCGTTTTAGTCTAACATCTCCAACTATTGCTTCCGGATCAAGCTCCCTAATCTCACGACACAAGGTCTTAACCTTGCAAAAATATTGCGAAATCGTGAGATAGAAGCTAAAGCTTCGCGTCATTTTTCTTGGAGAAAAATGTCGCCAAAGCATCCCATGCTTCTTTTGGTGTCGCTAGGTCTCAGACATGATCCAAAAGCTCTTCCTCGACCGTTGTTTTCAACGCGAACATAGCTATTCCAACCTTTACTTTCCACTTGTTGATCGCCCCATTGGTATCGATTCTCGGTGGGGTGGTGTCTGACCCTTGAACAACTTCCCACAAATCCTGACCCTGTAGATACGAACTCATACAGGTTTACCACGTGTTGTAGTTTTGATTGTTCAATTTCTTCACGCCTTCGACAACTTGAAAATCGGCCATGTTTAATGGGTTGTCTCTGATACCACTTGTTACGTTTTAAACAAGTGAAACAATAAAGAAATTCAAGACCCAATACACAATCTAACAATATTTGCTCAAACACACGAGCGTTTTCTTATTATATGAAAACAAGAAAAGAAAGATATAAGACAAACTTATATTCAATACAAGACGCACTTGATATATTTCTACAACTAAACCTTACAAGCCTTACATAGGCAAACAAAAACTTAAGGAGTAAGGAAACTTAGCTAGTAAGATTCTGAAACCTACACCAATTCTTATCCTATTAAAATAAAGAAACTTATCTACTAGCAAGACTTATCCATACAAAAATACTTATCCATTATTGATACTAAAAAGACTTATCCATTAAGGAAACTTATCCACCAAGTATGACTTAGTTTTCTTGTAAGTCCCTTTAGTTATGATCTCCTCCAAACCACCCCTTTGAGATCAAACTGAACCACCCTTTAGCCCACAAGTGTTGCTCATTTAATAGAGCCACCTAAACCTCACTTGACATCTTTTTCTCTCTAATTTTGCAATCCAACAAAGTCAAGCCTTTGCATATCATTCTATTTTAAATTTTCTTCAAACCAAGTTATATTCTATGTTACGTTACGAAACTTTGTATTAGTTCCTTTCATTTGGTTATTTGCTTGATTGTCAAAACATCGAACATCAGACAAATTCCGGCTCTCTTTCTCATAGATCAAGGTTGACAACCAGATTATTTCCTTAAAAATCATGCGGATATAATTATTATGCTGAATTTATTCCAAAATACCGAATATTGTACTCTTTCAGCGTTTCTATGTCATGGAGACGGTTGGACGAGTTAATTTTCTTCATGTGTTGCATACAAGGATGGAGATTCACTTGCTTGAATGTCAAAGAACCAGACATTAGATTTAGAATGACCTTCTCCCTCATCATTAGTGGAGCCTCCTTGATCCTTGTTACTAGTTCATTCTAGTTTCGCCTCCTTTATTTTCCTTTCATTTAGATATTCTGATGTAAAATGACCAAAATCTTCACAAGAGTAACATTTTACCTTTTCTTATATATGCATATCTTTCCACTAGAATTTACCTATTCTAATAAAGTAAAATAATTGTAGACACGCGTCAATTTTGGGATTAATTCTCATAATGTTTTTCCCTATAAATTAATATATGACATAAATCAATAATTATTCACTTTTCTTTTACACTCCATTTATATTATATCTAATTAAACTATTCACTTTTCTTTGAACTCTATTTATATTATAACAATACACATTTATACAAATGAATATAAATATTCATATTATACTATTATACATTGTTAGAATATATTTCTCAACATACTTGGTGAAATCCAAAAATCAATAACAAACCATATTTATTAAATATTGAAAATAATATAACTTTAAATGTTATCATTAACATATTATACTATGTATATTGTTAAAAATTGTTAATAATAAAAAAACACTATTATGCTTTCAATTTACAAAGTCATTTTTTAATCATTAACTATATGCTTAAAAGTTGATCCATTCATTTAAAAATAAATCCATTTATCTATTGGTTTTTTTGTACATTGTCATATAAATTTATAAATTATAAAAATATGATTTAAATCTATCTATTTATATTTTCAGTTAATTTAGTAGATTATACATATTTGTGTTAAATTGTAAGGATATTATATACCAATCACTTTCAAATATAATAAAGTTTATCATATTTAGTTTCTTAGGTTTTTTTAATCATGGATTGTTTCGGGTTTTTTGTGAAACTTAAATTTGATAGTTACGGGTTAAAAGTTGATAAATAGATCGCTTGGTATAAATTAACGACATCTGGCTCAAATTTGTTACGCGTAAAAAGGGGTAATCTGAATATATTTAAAAATTTGAGAATGCAAATAGATTTATCGTCAAACTTGTTACGGGTTCAAAGTTTTGACTTGAAAATGTAAAACAAATGAAAGTTAGAATTTTAAATGTGATTGGGTTTCGTATTTGTTTTTAATGACATTTTTTGAAATAGTCAAAAGATTCGGAATTTTGCATATTGAGTATTTTTCACATGACTATTAAAATTTAAGAAAAAATGACAACCACTTCTGACATTCCACATTCAGGCCTATCAATACTTTTAACTTTTATCAAATTAGAAACATTTGTGTCAGCATTGATTTTTTCTTGAATATTGATCGAAATGCTGTATGTGAAACATGTCGTACAAAATTATGCTCAAATGAAGCAAAACATTCACAAAATTGAACGAGTTAACATGTTATTTTTTTTGTCAATTAGCAAAGTCGAGAAGTCTCTCAAACTTATCAAAATCTTTTTCATGGTGTGGCTCAAAACTATTATTTTATGAGAAGTATTCTCCGAAATTGGTTCATAACCAAATTTTTTTCAATTATACATACATGATACCGAGAATAAATTTTCAATAGACAGAGTGTTCTTGGTGTATGTTTTTGTACATGCATTATATATATTTATTAAGTTCTTTTTTTGTTGGAAAAAAATCATTTTGTGATATAAATAAAATCAATTTATGTATAATGATA
Organism: Bidens hawaiensis; assembly: GCF_021521415.1. Taxonomy (NCBI): domain Eukaryota; kingdom Viridiplantae; phylum Streptophyta; class Magnoliopsida; order Asterales; family Asteraceae; genus Bidens; species Bidens hawaiensis. Next base: position 547,923 of record NW_027491313.1, read on the forward strand.
CAAACATAAATGTAATACATTTTTCTTTATACATTATGTATTGATTTATTTGTAACTTAATTATTTAGATCATCCCGTGTATTACATGAGCTTTAAAGCTAGTCATATTATATTATAGATGGTAATAATCTCGACCTCTATCGTGCCCTCAACCACATATTCTCCATGTGTGGCTTGCACCACTTCACTTTGAAGTATCTCTCTCGCCATGTAATCTTGAGTGAGCCACTTGAGTGACTTGTTTGAGCAGGAAACCATACAAACCCTCTCGTTGTTGGAAACCACGAAGCCTTTCCTTGTAAATATTTAGACGTGTTATGATTTCTTGAATAGACATGCTCCCTGGGTCAACAAATTGCCTGATTGAGGTTACAATCTGTATGAATCTTATGAGGACAAGTCAAAGAAATTTCCTGGTAGTCACATCAAATTTGTCTCCAACAGAGCCAATACCGACCATGATTGTATTCAGTCTCCTATTGAACTCACCAATAGACTTGTTCTTCATATAAATCAAGTTGAGGTACTTCTCAATGTTTGGACCTTTGCTTCTTTCCGCGTTCAGCACCGTGCATCGTTTGGAGCGTCCCCACACTTTATTTGTTGAATACTTCTCTGCTAGCGTAAGTAGCACTTTCTCCTAAACAACTTTGATACATTACAACCAATGCCATAAGATCTAGTCACTTTTCGACACCTAGATCTTATACTGCCACCCATGCATCTTGTGCTTGCTAGTTTACCCAGATATACAAAAGCCATACATAATATATGGACTTTTCAAGCTTATAGTCATGAAAGTGTCACCACCTTTTTTCTCTAAATCTTTTAACGTCTCCATCAATAGTTCTAATTAAGGCTTAGTGATTAAAGTATATGTAAGTGTTCCCCTACAAACAACCCTGTCAGCATATCTTTGCAAATTGGAGTATGAGAATTGAGAATAGATGCTAAAGTTTATTTGTTAGCACGTTATCAACTACTTTTTTCATAGTCAAAATAAAATAATCTATTTAAAGTATAAAAGACAAGAAGGTTGAAATTTTATCTTATTTTACTTATTCCTGTTTTAACTATTACGACGTTCACTATGAGTTGGTCCCAGGCATGGAAATTGTATGAGAAGAAGACGCATATAAAGTTCATCGATGAGACATTGGAATTGAGTCAGCATCAACAAGAACATGTGATGAAGATCATTGAGATTGCGTTGTTGTGTACCCAATCACCTGTTTCGCAAAGACCAGTCATGTCGGAAGTGGTTTTAATGATTCAAGATGGCCAATCATTGGGGAAAAGATTGTTAACAAGGCCTACTCTTGTACACAATCAAAATAGGAGGATTATATAACTATATAAGTTCTTCAAAGAGCTCTATTGTTGCTCGTAATGTAATTTATAAACAACAGGAATTCAAAATCTAAAAAGTGAAATAGAAGCAACAAAGTACATGTGACGGGGGAATGAATATTGTAAATTTTGTAATTTTCCTTATTGAACATATTCAGTCGATAATGTTGAGGTTTTAATGTTGTTAAAAAAGGAAAAACAACTTTCAATCTATATAAATATGGGATTCTTGTTATTCAAATTACATTGAAATCGTGAATGAAAGGCTAGTGATCAATCAAGAGAACTAAAATTTGGGCGTGTGAAGCACCGCTTGTTTCACGGTGGGCATCAAACTGTTGTTTTGGTAAAAAATTACACAAGGATAATCAAGTAACCAATCTTTGTATGTGAGGTAGGATGCTTGAATATATATAATTGAAATAGTAAGTAAATGATGAACATGACATAGCGATTTAGAGAGGAAATACATTTAATCCTTAGAGGATCTCTCGCAAAAAACCTCGGGAGGGGAAAACAGTCCCGCTGCCTCAATTATCTTAATAAAAGGGGAAAATCCCAAAATAGCCATTTTTTCCCAAGGTTTTCCAATTCTAGCCCAAGACCAAAACAATGCCCAAACTAGCCATATTCTTCCGTCAGATCCGACCAAAACAGTAACTGTTCTGACTGAATTTTTAACCTATCACGACGCGCCACATGGCTAGATGTTCCGTAGGATCCGACGCTTTAAGCTTCTGGCTGACCGATTATCCGGACGAACCGTCGGAGTAGAAGACAGTCGGATCCGACGGTTAAGTTCATGCTTCCGTCGGATCCGACTGTTTAATTTGTTTGATGAACCCCAGATTTTTCTATTCGGAGGTTTTTGATTTTGAGTTCTAGAGTAAAATTGAACAATATGGTTGTGTTCTCCTCGAAAAATTAAGCGATTTGCAGTATTAATTTGCTTGATTTTGAAAAGAAATTTGAAAGATGAATATGGAGGTTGGTTATGGAGGTTTAGGGTTTGAGAGGTAGAAGATGAAGAATTCAGTTAGACCCATTAAAATTCAGTCGGATCCGACAGAATTTTAAGAAATTCAGTCGGATCCATCAAAACGTTGACACGTGGCGCGATTTTAAAGGTCAAAAAATTCAATCGAATCAGAAATGGTTTTAGTCGGATCCGACGGATTTTTTTTTGGCTAGTTTGGGTATTTTGTTTAGTCTTGGGCTAGAATTGGAAAACTTTGGTCAAAAATGGCTATTTTGAGGATATTCCCTAATAAAAAAAATTAGTATTACAAGTGTGGGAAGTGTGCGATTGCTACTATGACAAGAGGGTGTCATATGGTGTGTGTCATGTGTCTTAATGTGATCTAAACATCTTCTATATATGGTTATAATGGTCATAACCAGTAATAACTAGTAGTAATGGGCATTAATTGTCTTGACGAAGATCTTAGGACCGTTAGACCATCCGTAATGGCACTTTATAGCCGGCGTTTTGGAGCATAACGCCAGGGGAACACCCCCCCCCCCCCCTCCCCCGCGCGTTTTGGGGTTTTTTTTTTGAACTATAGCGCGAGATCTGGCTCAAATATCAAAAAAACCATCCGTTGGGTGTGGGGGTTACCCTAGGGAGCCGTGGAAGTGTTTCTGGAGATGGGTTACCGTTCACCGCCGATGAGTAACTCCGGCAGCGTCTGCGGCGGAGAAGGAGGTGTTGGAAGGAGACCTTGTTTTCTTATTTGGCTTCGAGCTTGCGGCGGCTGAGGAGGCGGCTGCGGAGGAGGAGGAGGTGTCTTGGGTGTTGGGCTGGTGTCTTGGTGGATAACGAGCCAACGAAGAGGTGATAACGAGGAGGTGATAACGAGGAGGTGTCTTGGCCATTTGGTTTCTGATTTGGTTTTGGAATGAAATGGAAGAGGTGATGTTAACAAAAAGAAATATTGGGTTGGTATCTTGGTGGGTGTTGGGTTGGTGTCTTGGTGGTTAACGAAAACCCGATCGAATTTCAATTTTGTTTTTGTTTTGAAACCGTAACAAACGTGTCAGAGACCGATCGAATGCCAAATTTGCTTCTGTTTTGTTTTGTTTTTAGTTTCGGTACCGCAATGAAACCGTTGAGTTGAATAGACTCACCGTCTTGACACTCAGTTGAAACCGATTGTTTTTATTTATGAGTTTAATGTATTTTTTTAAATTTTAATGTAGTTTTTTAATTATATATTTAATTATTTAAATGAATTATTATTTAAAAAACAAATAAAATTAATAGTGACTGGGCGCCACGTGGCGCATTATAGCTACACCATGTTTTTGTATAAAGCCATAACTCTGACGGGGCGCCATGTGGCGCATAATGCCTGATCACGGGCTTTATGACTACTCATGGTCTTATGGATTGCATATATTTGTCTTAATCGCGTTGTAACAACCTCCAGTGTCTATAATCTTCAATATTTGACCAAATCTTCAGCTAAGCATTTGATTGTTTGACAGTTTCATGCAAGACTAAGTCAATTGTAAAAGGATAATGGTAGTTTATAATAATACTTAATGAGGATATCGTTTGTTTGTGATCCTGACACACTGCGAAGATTCCCTTAAGAATTCTGCCTGCCAGGATCCTTAAAATTTATACCTAAAGCAGCTACTAGCTAAATTCACAAAATCGAGATACACTTGCATGTTGATCCGGGGAAAATCCTCACCTAAGAACAACGCCCATGAACACGCCCGAAGGCACGATAGTGCGGTGAGGTAAAACTCGTTCAATTCAAGGATTCAACTAGTGAACGCCACATACACGCCTAGTCCTCCATCATCACCCAATGTCGATCACCGAAGCAAAGTGATCATTGGTTCAAATCTCTTCCCACTTTTTTTTTTATCTTTTTTATTTTCTTATTAATTTAAATGAAAACGAGGGTTCTCTTTAAAAAATTCAAACATACAAGGAACAACATACGATGCGACCAAATCGACAACCGATTCAAAAATTTAAACATTTGTTTATGAAAAATCTAAACATAAAAAATGAGACCTCAGAGAAAAAATAATTATGAATCCGTCATTAAATAGGATGCATATGCACCATGGGGGTACGTTCACAGTGTGGTATATTTAGCTATGGCTTTACAAGGTAAGTCCTAATTAACTTTATCTGTAAGCCCATCGGTGGCGGCCCAATGATTTACGAGGCCTAAAGCGAAGTAAAAAATCAGGAGCCTTTTGCGTTGTCTTTATTCGATTACAACTTTAAAATTATTCAATGTATTTGACACATTTACAAAATGTGGTGTGTTAACTTAAAACACAATCCAAACACATCTTTTTAGGCCAACTACAACATTTAAGTAATTTGCTTAATAAAAAAATCCAAGTTTAAGATATATTTAGTAACTTTCTTACAATTATGTCTTAGCACACAATCGTGTAAGTAATAACAAAATAATCCTTTATAATACAAATGCTACTATGCTAGATAGAAATGTAGACAGAGAATAAAAAAGAAAAAAATGCGTACGTAGGGGGCGTAGGGCATTGAGAAAAGGGGAAAAGAAATAAAACAAACTAGTAAACTTTCCCGCGCATTGCAGCGGAAACGTTGATAAACATAAACCCAAGTGTTATGATGGGAACATTAATAAAGATAAAGTTAAAAATTTTGTCTTTATAAAAATTAAGTTTCCTTGATGAAAACAAAAAAAATAATATTGAAGAAAACATTATATATTTCAAAATTTTAATTGAAAAACAAAATATGTAAAAGATATTTATAGAGATAAAACAATATTAAAATAAATAGAATTTTGTGGCTCAAATTTAAAGGAATTAAAAAGAAATAAAAAATTTTGTGGCTTAAATTTAAGAAAATGATGAATAGTTTTTTTGTGAGTAGGGTAAATGTTAGTTTTTAGGGCTATAATTGTAAATTTGAAGAACTCCTAACTATAGGGCTATAATTGTAAATTTGATTTTCCAATAGTTTTAATATAATTCGGCTTTACCTGTACGACCTTTCTCTATACAACCTTCCTCAGTGCGATGGACTATCCCTAAAAGACTTGCAGATCGTGAATCAACACATGTTGATGATTAAGAACCCTAAATCATTGAATATCAATCATCTGATTGTGTGTAATTATGCATATACAACCTTTAACCGTATCTCCAGCTTTGATTCAACCACTAAACATGACAATTGAAGGTATCTCTTCCTTATTCATATGTGTTTCAACTGATTCTCATTGTTAGACTGTTAAATTGATTAGATATTGTTTTATCTGCAAGCTCTACAATCAATAATTATACTGTAAGTCCATAATTTGTGATTCTAGGTCAAAAACGATATGAATTTGGTTATTCTAGGTAAAAAAAAGACCAAAAGTTGTTTATTCTAGGTTAAAACGGCTATTACTCTAAGGAAAAACAGAATTTGCTTGCTTCATGTGTTGCTTTGATAGTTTAAGTGATTAATCATGAGTTATGGATTCTTAGGAGATAATTGAGTATTACAGCTGGGTGATAATGTGTCAAACAGAGTACTTCATACGTGTAATACTATTAGTATTATACATAAGCAATAATAATAAATAAAAAAATACCCTAATATGCAGTATGATATATATATATATGTGTGTGTGTGTGTGTGTAACAGGGTATTACATATGTCTAATATCGAGTTTTGAGTATTACGTGTATGTATTATTATTAATAATACATAGTTAATTAAAAAATAAATAACCTGATATATGTAAGATCATTTGCAGATGTAAAGTCAAATTTTAGCACCTCGACCATAAATCTATTGCAATATGATTGTGTTGAACAACAAAGTGACATCTTGATCCATGTAATGCATGTATGTAATATAATGTTTTGTGTACTACATATATGTAATATAATGCATTATACATGGAATTAACTATTGCAGCTTATGGGTTAGACTTGTGAACCTGGTTTACAAAAACTGTTTAGAATCTTCGGTATTAGAAACAAGTCTGGTTCAAATTCTGGTTTCAGTAATAAATGGGAAACGATCTGGTTTAGGTATGCACTCGGCAAAACACAGGTACAAACCTATGAACAGTTTTCACCTGAATGATGCTATTAATTTGCTATGGTGAAGAGGTTGGATAGGTAAATAATTAAATTAACTATTGTCATGTTTATTTAACTTTTACTTGAATTATGCGCTTTACTAGCTATTATTTTACTATTGTTATACTAATTATGTTTTTTTTTGCATTATGAGGTTTCGTGTTGGATTCTTACGAGGGCAAAGCTGCTGTAAACAAGTCAAGATATGTTCAAGCACTCCTTAATCAAGATAGAGCAAGGCATGTCACGAATATGTAACCGATCATGACTCCTGTAATTGCGAGAAGTTCCTGACTGCTAAAGAAGCCAATGTTGCTGCAGCTAATGCCACTACGACCGGGTCATCTTCTGATCATGTTGTCGACCGTTATGTTAGACGATCGGCCCGTATTGCTTCTACCTGATTTTGTTCCTTTTACAACGTGTATGCGCATCACGTTGTTACAAATATTAAACAAGTGTGTTTTTCACGTGTGTTGCATATTTTGTTTGAGAACATTGTTATTAATATTGATACATCGACCCTTGAAACCTTGATGAATGTAATGCAAATGTGTATTTTAGTGTTATACCCACGTTTTAAACACCGTGTATGTGCCTGCATACATATGCAAACTCCACTCAGTATCATATGTGCGTACTACATATGTGATATATATCATTTACACGCATTTTGACAGATACATGTTCACACTACTGTACACATGTGTCGTTCAGTTTTATACAAATGTTGCAGGCGTGCAGTCCTACATGATTATACGTGTTTACAAACCACGTATAAATTGTTATATTTTTATATTATAGACATGTTGTGTGGCTTATATATACAATTTTTTGAGTTTTATCTACATTTTAAAACATCAAAGTGTACCATGTAATGTAAAATTCTCGTCCTTTATATGTTCGTATTGTACTTATGCATTGTGTATTTTACATACATTGTCGATCATCGTATACGTGTCTACTGTTTATACCTTACGCATCATGCACATCTAATGTATTATCCACGTCTAATTTATGTAACAATACACCATTAATGCATAAAATAGTTAACACGCATACCGGGCACGTGTTACTTGTTTTAGTCCTTTGACATTCTCGTGCATGTATCAAACAAACATACATAGTAACGCGTAACATACTCCATCTACATCGCTCAACCATTTTCATTCACGTGCATGTATGAAACAAACAAACGAACAAACATTCATGTCAAACCAATTGACATTATCATAAATGACTTGACGCCCTATGCTTTTACAAAACTGTTATTTATTTCATTCATATTGATTAACTATTATCCATGAACACCCTTAAACGAGACTTTTTTAAACCATAAACGTTTATTTAGTTTTTCTTTTCCACTCCCTAGCATCTTCCAACGTATGCTTCTTAACAACGTCTACTCCCGAAAGCAATATGCGAGCTATATATTTCACCTGAAGAACCTTGATCTGTTTAACCTTCCCAACATCACCCATGCTGAAATCACAATGAACCTGGTCGCCTTCTTAATAGCAGTTACATGTGCAGCATCGCGGATGTCCGAAAATCTATGACATTATATTTTGTTGCTCATGGTAACTTCAATTTTCTTGGCCTTGCTGGACTCATAGCTTCCGCCTTCGGGTGTCCAACCGATTTTAGATAATTAGAAAATATGGCATTTGTGTAAACAAATAAAAAACAACCATTATAACAAACATGTATCACGATAATATGTATTACTAATCTATTAAATATATGCATTGTTAATATAATACACATAAGCAATACTAATGACTTACATATATGCACCACTACCATATTGAAATTACAATCAACTAACCACTTTGTATGGTGTGCTTTTGCTATTGAAAACTGGTCTGCATCTAAAGTTGTACACACTCAACATTAGGCTGTCAAAATTATAAGCCATCGCCTCGTTCATGTTGAAAACCATTACGTAAAATTGATAACACCACAATGTCATACTCTCTTAAGTCGATCTTATTTTCAAAACTGTTTAGCATGGTCACTGTGGCTGACAAATTACCAGAATTGACATCTTCGTTGACTACAACCTACCCTGTTTCATGCCCTGTTTCCTTTCTTTCCTTCTGTTTTAATAAAACAGTTAAATAATTATGTATTTTCACACATATAATACGTGTATTACATGTGTATCACACATATGTAGTGCATTAGTACTACGTATGTGCAACACACCATAACCTAATATATGTGTAATACATCTGTAATGCAAGTAATGCATATATATATATATATATATATATATATATATATACATCATACCCGCATATGCATGTAGTACATCAATAATTAATATAGGCCTAAATGATGACATAAATTATGAAATTGAACTTCACAGTTTTTTACCAGCTATTTTTCTTTTGATTATGTTAAATTTCGCAGCAAATTTTGACAAACTAGATGATTGAAATAACATTTCTGAAACACATAATTATCGTTCCATGATAAGATACCTCGGCTTGTATTCCTCGTCCATGAGCATCACATGGTTCACCTTTCGTGGGCTTTATGACCTTTTTATAGTTCTCATATCTGTGCCACATAAGTAATATAGTCGATTCAAGTACACATTTGCAAAATACAAAATGCATGTAATGTATCAGAATATATAACCATACCATCAACACTCCTATATTTGGCATTGCTGTCAGAAATGACTTCAATTTTGTTAGTAATTTTCCACTATTTTGCTTTCAAACTAGACATCGTTATCTTTAAATGTATTACGTATATGTATTATACCTAAACAAACGCTTTAAAATTATCGTCACAGCTGAACATTATTATTATCATAATATGTATTGCATATATGTATTAACATTACTATCTTAACATTATCATCATTTGGGTATTATCATCACCATTAAACTACACAAATGACCTAATATTCGTATCGTATTTTTACGATTGCATTTCGTATATGCAGTATAAAGAAACATGCAAAAAACATTACCATTACTATGTTCAATGGTACATATATGCATTATAATTAAAAATTACACAGTGAGATACATCATTCATATATTTTATTTATGTAATATTCCACCAATCATGTAAATTAATAAACTGATATCGATGTATGACACTACATAAACAAAACGCTCATAACTGGTACTTATGGACGTCTAATCGACACTGCACACACGAACTGTTCAGATTTGATGCAGTGTACACCTAATCGACACCTATAACACACCTAATCTACAATATATACAGAAATCATTCAAAATAGACACAATATATGACTAAGCAACACTTATTATGTAACTAACCGACACTATTGTTATTCGATTAACAAGAAAAAGCAAAACAGAGACGGTTGGACGCGATTTTAGTTTAATGCGCCTAATTGATATATATAATGTATGAAATTGACTAGTATTATTGTTTACCTAATGGTGTTCATCGTTTTCCTGCTTGAATTCGTAGTCAATTGGGCAAAACAGATGATATATTGGAAGAATAAAAAACCCCAGGATGATAGTCTGCTCGATGATTGAATGATGAGAGAAGAAAGACCGATTGTGTTTTTTGTGTATGTTCCAAGTTTACCCTTCTTCATTAAAATCCCCACCTTTTTTTCTTTTTGTCCCCTTGTTTTTTTTAGCCATTGATTTAGTAAAATCAATGGTTCTAGTAGAGTTCTCCAGTTCTCTCTTTAAAAGGAGTTCTTTTTTGATCTCACCCCTACATATATATATATATATATATATATATATATATATATATATATATATATATATAGGGGAGGGTTATCCTAAAAATAAGTAGTTTCCTAGGAAGACTAAGAATAAATCATATCTATTGGATCATGTTAATCAATGGTTGAGATTTAAAATTAGCAATAACCGACATTGTTTCCTAGAATTACTCATTCATCATTATAACCGACATAGTTTCCAAGAATTGTTCTTTCACCATCATTTGTAATGCCAAATGTCAAAATTTTGTTGGTTCTTACCATTCCTAGGAAACTTCTTATTCTTATTTGAACCCTTTTCCATATATATATATATATACTAGGATAGAGCTCGTGCGACACACGGGTTGGTAAACCAAAATAATAAAAAAACATGGCATTTCCTGAATGTGTAATATATGTTGAGTATTTGATCAAACCACAATTTAAGCTACAAAATTTATATCAGAAATGTCCCTTTCCTGAATTATCAATTTGACCTGTATCGATATATGTGGTGGATCGCACTCAAAATATAAACCCTATAAACTATCAACCGAAACATAGTAAATCACAATCTGCAATATGTTTCGCATAACTTCACTTTCATAAACACCGATACTAAATTAATTTATCGTGAAACACCAATATTTAAATCTGTATCTTGGTACATTTCCTGATGTCACATGATCAAACACCATAATTTAACTATTGATTATTTACAAACTTTCTACAGTTTCAAATGAGTTTAGAAATTAAATTCCAAAATTACCCTTGGTGGCCAAATTCATCAAAATCAAAAAATTAAAACTTGCAACCACAAAATAATATGCAAACTACTTGTATTAACTAAATTAGATCAGCAAAACACAGAGTTTAACACATTGCAAATTTCAAACTTGTAAACTGCACATGCACTTTTCTTTGATAACTGCAGTGGACCGACTTGAACATCAAATTAGCCTTATTCTTAATGTTGACACATTTGCAATATATGAACCCGTTTATATAGAATCCACCCTTCAATCAAAAGTTGTAGATTATATCAAATATTCCCTTCTGTCACACCCCCATCTTAGACCTAGGAGTGTGACTCGACAGTTGGTACCACATTTGTATATAAATCAGAGTTGCGGGTTATTAGCGGAAGACTTTACAAAACATGTGGATTTAAAGTTAAAATATTTATATTACATAATACTAGACGAAAGTCTCATTTAGATTTACTTGTTTATGAGTTTAACAAAAATCATCATATTTTAATATTCAAACAAAATATCCAAGACATCGGATTCTTGAGCCTTCGTCCTTCAAGCTCTATTCTTGGTTACCTGCAAAATGCTATTAAAATACGTCAGCAAAGATTGCTAGTGAATATGCTGACGCTAAAATATTTTCTTTTACTTTGTTACCCCTCGAGGGTTACGCAAGCCTCGGCCCATCTTGGCTTAGGAATAACAAAGTTAAAACAATATCATTATAAATTCGAGTCTCTACACTAGATCACCCCAGCAAAACACCGCAGCGTTTCGACGTACTTAGGTACCATAAATATACACAAGGTCATTCTCACTCGAACATACTTTGGTTCGGCCCATCGTGGCTGGAGGTCGTGACCAGGCGTGGTGCGATGTGCCCACCGCATTTAACCACATATGTAAGGATCCAGACAAACGTATACTATAGCCTGAGGGCTAGGCTCTTACTCTTATTTATAATGTTTTTTGAGACACTTGGTCTCACATAAAGTTTTTACACATAACACATTTATTTGTTTGAAAACAAGTTTGTAAAAGTGGGGCGTATTCATCTTTGATTGGGATCGGTTTCCAACACCGTCCTTGAGTCTCTTTCTTGCTATCTCGCACCTATAGTACGAGTATAACCATTTGTTAGTCGGATATACAATCCGGCTTAAGACCTTTAGTCTTTATTTTACCTCGATGAACCTTTAGTTCATTTCTCAATTACTTGAAAACCTTTAGTTTAAAATTATTGTTTATAAACCTTTAGTTTATTATAAAAACCCTACGTTTCTTTTTCTTTAAGAAACGTATTCTTTTCTTTATTATTTAAGAATACTCATTATACTTAAATAATAATAATAGTTATAACAAAGAATTCATATAACACATATATATGTACATCTTTTTTTCTTTCTTTCTTTTCTTTGTTATTTCTTTTATTCTCGAGGTATTGAATATAATTTCGACTTAGGGCTTAAGCCTTTAATATAATATTATATTATTTTCATTTTACATTACGCCTATCCTTGTTGGCGTATTTGGAAACCCTAAGGATTTGAACAGCACTCCCACTTCACTTGATCAACACTTCCTTATGCCAAACGAAATCACCAATCTTTATTGCTTGTTGGCACGCTTCTCGAGACACCAACACTTCACGGCACGCCCTCCAAGATGATCGTCGGGACGTCGGTATCGGATCGCCTTTTTGATATACGTCGTCGGAAAAATGGCACGTTTATCTCGGTATGGCACAGAAAACGAGGAATCAGGTACGTTTATCGATGTGGATCGATGGCACATTTTTCGAGGTATAGAGAGATGTTTAGAGAGAGAGTTATAAACTGAATTTGGTGTGAGATTATGAAGACCCGGACCTTGCTATTTAAAGGCAAGATTTTGGATCCCATCGCGGTACGCGATGAGTTCCTTGGCTGGCCCGTCACGTAGCGCGACGTAGGCCTGGCCAGTCACCCACTAGAACTGCCACGTGTCGACACGCGGCAGGCGTCATGCCGCGTGGAAGCATACGGTGCCACCGTGTGCCACATGGCACACGTGTCAAAACGTGTAAGGCCACGTCATCGCGGTACGCGATGACGTAGGCTCAACATTGATCGCGTATCGCTGTTGACCTTATCTAGAAGCTTTGACTAAGCCCCATCGCGATACGCGATGTTCTTGTCTTTTGTCCCGTCGCGTAGAGCGATAGGACAAGAATACAAAATTTACATTTTAGTCCCTGGAGTTTGGATTTTGGCAGATTCGATCCCTTAACTTTGGAAAAGTTTACATTTTTGGCTCAAAATTTCCGTGATGTTACATCCTCTCCACCTTGAAATAAATCTCGTCCTCGAGATTGCTTCACGAGAACAAGTGGGGGTATTTTCTTCTCATTTCCGACTCGAGTTCCCAAGTATACTCGGGTCCTCTTCGCGAATCCCATTTCACTTTCACTATTTTCAATGTTTGAGTTTCTTTAGTTTTGAATTTTCGATTTGAATTGGTTTTTCAATGAATTTTAAATTCTCGTTTATTTCCACATCTTTTAAAGGCATTGAAAGAGATTCATCGGCTAAACATTTACGCAGATTCGAGATATGGAATACGTCGTGTATCCCTTGCATTTCCTCGGGTAGTCGCAATCGTATGCTACAGTACCAATTCGTTCAAGTACCTCAAAGGGTCCAACGAATCGGGGACTTAACTTTCCCTTCTTGCCGAAGCGAACTACGCCTTTCCATGGCGAAACTTTCAAAAGAATTTTATCACCGATATTGAACTCTAACGGCTTACGAAAGACATCGGGGTAACTCTTTTGGCGATCATGTGCCGTCTTAAGTCGTTCACGGATTTGAATAACTTTTCCGGTAGTTTCTTGGACTATCTCGGGTCCAGATAATTGATTATCTCCAATTTCAAACCAACACACGGGCGTTCTACATTTTCGACCATATAACACCTCAAATGGTGCGGCTTGAATAATTGCATGATAACTATTGTTATACGAAAATTCCATTAGGGGTAAGTGGTCATCCCAACTTCCACCTAAGTCTATCACACAAGCTCGGAGCATGTCTTCCAACGTTTGAATCGTCCTTTTGCTTTGTCCATCGGTTTGCGGATGATAGGCAGTGCTAAGGTTTAACTTTGTACCAAGCGCTTGTTCGAAGCTATTCCAAAAATGAGACGTGAAACGACTGTCTCGATCAGAAATTATGGACAGTGGTACTCCATGTAAAGAAACAATGTTGTTAACATAGATACGAGCTAATTTGTCAATTGAGTACGACTCATTGATGGGTATGAAGTGTGCGGACTTTGTTAATCGATCCATAATCACCCAGATTGCATTATGTTGTCGAGTCATTTTAGGGACTTTGGTAATGAAATCCATAGTAATCAACTCCCACTTGTATACGGGAATTTCGGGTTGCTGAAGCAATCCCGAAGGCTTTTGATGTTCAGCCTTGACTTTCAAACACGTCAAACATTTCGCCACGTGCGAAGCGACATCCCTTTTTATCCCATTCCACCAATAGTTTGCCTTGAGGTTATGGTACATTTTGTCGCTCCCGGGATGCATCATATACTTAGATTTGTGAGCTTCACTCAAAATTTTCTCACGCAAGTCCCCAACGATTGGTACCCAAATTCTATTTCCGAGTCTAAGGATACCATCGTCACCTTTGACTAACGAGTCAATGGTGCCGTTACGTTTTTCGTCGAAGATTTGGTTCTCGTTGATGGCTTGAATTTGCGCCGTTTTGATTTGTTCGAGGAGGTCAATTTGGAGTTCTGGACGTAACGCTCGGACTCTTTTTGGCTTCTCGTGCTCTTTACGACTTAAGGCATCAACCACGACGTTGGCTTTGCCTTCATGATAAACAATTTCACAATCATAGTCGTTAAGAGTCTCCATCCAGCGTCTTTGGCGCATGTTGAGCTCCTTTTGATCAAAGATGTGTTTTAAGCTCTTATGATCAGTGTACACGGTAAATCTTACTCCATAGAGATAGTGCATCCATATCTTAAGTGCGAAGATTATGGCGCCTAACTCTAGATCGTGAGTCGTATAGTTCTTTTCGTGTACCTTCAATTGACGAGAGGCGTAAGTGATTACTTTCTTTCGTTGCATTAGATCGCACCCTAAACCAGAATGGGATGCGTCACTAAAGACAACAAAATCTTCAGTACCTTCTAGCAAGGCCAGTATAGGTGCTTGGGTAAGCTTTTGTTTGAGTATATCGAACGCCTCTTGTTGCTTTGGTCCCCATTCATATTTGATGTTCTTACGAGTCAAGGAGGTTAGGAGAACAACGATTCGAGAAAAGTTTTCGATGAATCTTCGATAATAGCCGGCCAATCCAAAGAAGCTTCGAATCTCGGTTGGCGACTTTGGAATCTCTCACTTAGAGATAGCTTCAATCTTAGCGGGGTCTACTTGAATTCCATTAACGTTGATGATGTGACCAAGAAATTGCACCTCGTGCAACCAGAACTCGCATTTCGAGAACTTAGCGTACAATTTATCGGTTCTAAGAATATCAAGTAATGTTCGAAGGTGATTTTCATGATCGTCCTTAGACTTAGAATAAATTAATATGTCGTCGATGAATACGATCACAAATTTATCCAAGTAAGGCTTACAAATACGATTCATCATGTCCATGAACGCAGCCGGCGCATTAGTAAGTCCAAATGGCATAACGGTGAACTCGTAATGGCCATACCTTGTTCGAAACGCGGTTTTAGGAATATATTCGGATTGAACCTTGAGTTGGTGATAGCCGGAACGAAGATCGATTTTAGAAAAGAAGTTAGCACCTTGAAGTTGGTCAAAAAGATCGTCGATTCGAGGAAGTGGATATCGATTCTTGATTGTGACTTTGTTGAGAGCTCGGTAATCGATGCACATACGCATGGATCCATCCTTCTTCTTGACGAATAGTATCGGCGCTCCCCATGGTGATGAACTTGGTCGTATGAATCCTTTCTCGAGAAGCTCGTCAAGTTGTTTCTTCAATTCTTTCATCTCAGTTGGTTCGAGGCGATACGGAGCTTTAGCGATCAGAGCAGTTGGAAGCCACCGTAAGCTACGGTGGCTACCGTAGTTTACGGTGGGACTGACGCTGAAACTTGTAACAGCCTTATAAAGTCGTTTTAGGGTTGGCTTTTGACATTCTTATTATTATCTTTCAACTAAGGACGACCTAAGGGCGATTTGGAGGTGCCATAGCTTAATTTTGAGTGTGGTAATCATTAGAAACTCTATTTTGATTCATATGCAAACTATAATCGAAGGGATAACGAACGGAATCATGCTCGGCTAAATCCCTTTGTGTTTTCCCTCGGATTGTAAGGTTTATCATGTTTGTTTGGTTAAATGTTTAGACAATTTCTGAGATAATATTTGATTTTATTGATTTCATTATTATGGTGTTTATGTATTGGTTGATAGATTGTTAGTTTATCGATTTTGTGTTCTAAACCGTTAATTCTTGGTTTTGTATGTAATCGAGATTAATCGGGAGGGATTTAAGGTTGGGTAAACTAATTGGTTTTCGAGTGATCACCTTGCGTTGTATGATCCAAGTACTTGATCTTCAATTATCGCAATCGTTTACATAAACACGAACTTTATCTATTTTTCATCTTAGTTAAACACTAACCGTAACATTCATGGAAACCTGAAACCGAGGGAAGGCATATTTTCGCATATTGATTAAAACTCGTTAAATTGCTTTCGGTTCTTTTCGTTAATCAAATCAACCAATAAAATACTTGAGTTTATTTTCTGCATTTAGTTTAATATAGATTAAATACAAAGCTACTTAGTAACACATTTTCCACAAACTCCCTGTGTTCGATACCCGCTTACCGCTATCTAATAGTTGTAATCGGTTTATCTTTGAGTGAGTCTTTGACACGTTGTCAACACGTGTCGACACGTTGTCGGAAAAATGGCACGTTTATTGAGGTATGGCACGGAAAACGAGGAATCGGGTACGTTTATCGAGGTGGATCGATGGCACGTTTTTCGAGGTATAGAGAGATGTTTAGAGAGAGTTATAAACTGAATTTGGTGTGAGATTATGAAGACCCGGACCTTGCTATTTATAGGCAAGATTTTGGATCCCATCGCGGTACGCGATGGGTTCCTTGGCTGGCCCGTCGCGTAGCGTGACATAGGCTTGGCTAGTCACCCACTAGACCTGCCACGTGTCGACGCGTGGCAGGCGTCATGCCGCGTGGCAGCAGACGGTGCCACCGTGTGCCACGTGGCACACGTGTCAAAACGTGTCAGGCCACGTCATCGCGGTACGCGACGCGATGACGTACGCTAAACAGTGATCTCGTATCGCTGTTGACCTTATCTAGAAGCTTTGACTAAGCCCCATCGCGATATGCGATGGGCTTGTCTTTTGTCCCGTCGCATAGCGCGGTAGGACACGAAAACAGAATTTACATTTTAGTCCCTGGAGTTTGGATTTTGGCAGATTTGATCCCCTAACTTTGGAAAAGTTGACATTTTTGGCTCAAAATTTCCGTGATGTTACACCTTCTGCTATACTACACGTTATTTCAATTTATTGAAAATTACCCTAATGATATAATTTTGACCCCACATCATGATTTTAACCTACAACCAAACTTTTAGTATGAAACATATCAGAAATATCCTGGCACCTAAATCCTCTTTATTGACCCGTAATCAAAATCTGAACTCACTTCAATATGTTATTGAATCAATCAAATCTTGAATTCCCAATATACCCTTAAATCCAAATTAAATTAAATTTAATTTTCAAAAATCTTGAGTCTCGTGTGGAATCAAAAGAGCTAATCCTATATCTGTTGACCAACCGTAAGTCCCACATATTATTTTGAACTAAATATGAGCATAACCCGCACGTTTAAATTAACATCAAAATTAATAATACACAAATAAGGAATCTTTTAAGTTATAAAATAATATAATTTAAAACAGCTCGTTTCGACCCAAATTCATCCTTATCGTAACACTTTTTTACCCGCTTGTTTTGACCTAAACCAATTTGATACTCTTTTAAAAAAAAGTTTCGACTTAATTAAACCAGAAATACAGTAATGGATTAACATATCAATGGTTATGATTAAAACTTACGTAGTTAACATAATCTAAGTGACGATTCAAAATTAAATCTTACTAAGAATGACAAACAATGGAGACGAATAAGGGCCGTTCCTTGTATTGTAGAGTACCACCAAAAGCGTTAGGCTAACGAAGCGTTACATTTGAAATTGTACCATTTGTAGAAAGGACACATGTAGTGTTTGACCCATGTTGAGCAAAGGATATAATCTTCATATTAACATCCTAGACACACAAAAAAAAATCTTAATTAGTGATGTAAATACTTTGAAGTCAAATTTAATCTCTTGCTATCCTTTTTTTTCGATATAATTTGAAGTCAAAATTACCTATTTCTGAATAGATAATCATTGACCTGTAATCATAACATTTTCATCAAAACACGTGATACGCTCATATTTTCCAAATCATTCAAAGGCACCAAATTGTGATGTGGGAGTACATATAATTCTTCCCATTAATCTTCAAATTCTTATATTTAGTCAGTTGCTGTAGTTGACTTTTGGATTTTTGAAGCTCTAATGCTTCCAATGAAAGCCGTTCAATCTCCCTATCTTTACCAATCTTAATGAAAGCCATTAACCATAAGAGTTACAAATAAATTGGTATTTCAGAAAATTACAACCTCAAATGACATAGAAGGTAACTCATGTAAAGCGAAAAAAATGCAAGAATACTACTTTATTCAATTTAAAGTACATTTTTCTAACTTATCTGGTAGATATAGATATTCAAAAAGAAAAATAAATATGAGAAAAATTATCCTTGGCGTTAATTTTTTATACATCTAAAACCTCAAGAAAGAACTAAGAAACAATTTAATAGCATTATTGAAATATTAAATCTCACACTACTTAAAAAAGGTTGCAACTACAGATAAAACTACTAGAAAAACGTAACTATGAACATATAACAACAAAAGAAAGCCAATTCTTATTACAAAAGGTATAGGCAAAGGCTATTAGATCCCAAATGGATTCAAATGATATTCAAGGCTATTATTTTCATTTGTCAAGTTGATATTGTCAAAATAAATCATAATGTTATGATGCATGTCAAATTGAGATGGCTAGAGAGTATATGCAATTATGTACATAAGCAAATGATCATATATAGATTATACACATCGCCAAGAGAGACTGTCATTACTTTCATTTCTAGCTGTACAAATTAAAGCCATCAACAACTTTACTTACAAATCCATATTTCAATGCCTACTAAAAGTATACATGTTCCAAATGAGTGCACATTATCACATATCAGTATAATAAAACAAATTGATGGGAAAAGTATCTCAATAAAACCAATTAAACATGATAAGTTCCAATTAAAAACGGTAAACTGGACACTATTCATAAAAAAAAACCTTTGTTAAAGTACAAATTTGAATCAACAATAGAAATGTAAAATCAAAATACCTAAAATTTCACTAAAATCAAACTTGTATGTGTTTGAACAAAATCGATATAAAAAAACACAATTAATCAAGAACATAATTCAAAAGAGGGTAAGTTTAATGAGCCCTAATTGTACCAGGACGTAAGATGAAGGTATCGATTTAACCTTTTTCATCTTAAATCGCGAAATTAGACACATACCTATAGATTCAATGATGATTGTGGACGCAAGTCTGATTTCGTGTAGATGTGCATTTCTTTGGTTGCCACATAAGTCAAATGGGTTATTTGGCTGACAAGTGTTCAAATGGTGTGTATGGATGCCAATTGTCCAAATTGTTCTTCCTTTATTATATATATATAGAGCCATGACTAGTTGGACATTTTTGGGCCTAAAAAACAAATGCGAAGCTGCAGGAATTCGATCGTGGGCTCCCATGATTAAAGGGCTGAACTCTAACCACCAAACTACAGCGAAGGAATGTTTGTAAAGTTGTAAATATAATATATATTTCTTTATCTAATAATTTTTTTAAAAGAATGAGGCCTTAAAAATTTGTAAGCCTAAAGGTCTAACTTTACTTACTAAGCTTGTTGGGCCGGCCCTGATGCCCATTCAATAATTGATGTATGATTTTTAAATAGTCGTTATTTTCAAATGTTCGTTCAAACGAATTTTAAATTTTTTATTTATAAAGGCAATAGATATTACTATCTTATAACGTGTTTAATAGACCAAATTTTCGTTGAATTGTGTGTTCGTTAGAAATTATGACGATGGGGCCAACAACTACAACTCTCATTGATTGCTCACACATCCTTCTTTTCAACGATTTATGGACTTGACTAATATTTTTCACACTTTCACATTTGACTGATAGTAAGTTCCAACTACATTTTTCGTAAATTTAAATATTGATGTAATTAATAATATATATGGATTATATGTGCAGTTACTAAAAGTATAATACTTGGCATTTATCGTACCAATACGACCTAAATATAGGTCATTTGGGGCTGTTTTTGTATTTGAAACATTTTCAGCACCAGTTGTATTCTAACGCTCTGTTCTCGAGTTAATTTAAAGGTATGATAATTTAAATAGAAAAGAAAATATTATTGTGTTCTATATGACTTTTAAGGAAAGAAAATAAATGAATTTAGAGTAAATTGTGTTCCTGAGTTCATTAAATATAGAAAAAGAAAATAAATAGAAAGAAAACAATGAGAAATAAATAGCAAATTCGAAGAATATGTTTTCTTTCTAATTTGAAAAGAAATAGGAAGAAAAGAAAGTAAAAATAAAATAGGAATCCCACAAGGGCTTTATAGCCTAGTGGCATCTTGATGGTGGGATAAGGCTTAGAGACCATAAGGTCCTGGGTTCGAATCTCACAAAGGGGTTTTCTCAAGATTTATTGGGTTTTCTCCTGAATTGGTGGTTAGGCATTATTGCCTAGTGGAGATGGATATGATCGCGTGGTTCTGCTGGTGACACGATGATACTCCAGTGGTCCGTGAGTGATCCTAATTTGTCGTTCCAAAAAAAATATAAAATAGGAAAGAAATGAAAACAAAATTTTTCCTTTCTT
This sequence comes from Bidens hawaiensis, assembly GCF_021521415.1. Lineage (NCBI taxonomy): Eukaryota > Viridiplantae > Streptophyta > Magnoliopsida > Asterales > Asteraceae > Bidens > Bidens hawaiensis. Next base: position 568,946 of record NW_027491313.1, read on the forward strand.
TTCTTTTCTTTTCTCACATTAAGTGAACTCGGGAACTGAGCGTAAGTCCTTATGACATTTTTTTGTTGTTTTATTTGCTAACCATTTTTACGACCAATTTAACTTGTACTTTATTTTTATTATATTTATTATAATTGGCGACTATATTTGTGACTAGACAATTTTATAGCTATTTTTGTGACCCTTTCTATAAAATTAATTTTTATTATAGATTTTGCTTATTTTATATAATTAATAACTGTTGCGTGACCAAACCAGTTTTAGTCAATGATATTTTATGATCATTTACTAGCTGTTTAAAAAAAATGTGATCATTTACTATAGTCGTTAATTTGCGGGTTGTAAATTTCGAGGCCTTTTGTTTTTTAATTATGAGTTGTAACTCGTAAGGATTACTTGGTCTCTACCTCTTGCTAATTTTTTTCTTTATAATGTTGAATTCCTTGTATTTAGACTATTGCGCTCTTCTAATTGGAGAGCTATGATGTCTCACTCTGGTCAAATTATGTTTTTTTAACCGGACACATGCTGGCTTCAGAGTTTGACTTGTGTGTTCTCGGGAAAACATACCGTCGATTCACTTGACAGTCGTTGTGCCAACACAAGAGCAAAACTCTTTAACGTAACACACAGTGGGACGAAAACTCAAGTCCCGTAACGATAATCAACACACAAACTAAACGAATAACCTCGTTTATATTAATCAGAAAATATCACTCTAAAAATTGATTACAATACCTCAAACCCTAACTCGGTTTGACTTTTAATTAACCCTAACTGGGTTACACCAACTCCACCATCTCTAATGTCTAACCATAACTCGGTTTATATAGATTAACCTAACTTGTTAGCCAAGACATTACTAAATATAATAAAACATAATTCTTGTGTTGGGTCTTACACTTGGGCCAAACAACAATTGACCCAACAATCACCCCCGCAATTGTTGTACCCGAGTCACCCGACTCACCCTCTAATTTCTTACTCGAAATTGGCGGGTATTCAACTTCACACTTGTTAACATTCTCTTGATTCTCCCGAGGCTTTTCATGATTTCTTGCAATGTTCTTTTTGCTCCACTTGGCTAGAAGACACACTTGCTTCGTTTGATCATTACACGCCTTCCATTGGGTTTGAATCTCTTTCTTGACCGCGCTTTTAACTTTCAAAACACTCTTCTTTGGACTTTAAATTTTGGAGCTTGAATCTTTGATTGGAATCTGACTCATAACCGGCTTGTCTTCTTTCAGTCCAATACTTTGAAGATTCCTACCTGCAAAATTCTTCATTCCAATGATAGCTCGTTACCGGGACTTGTTATCTTGAGATTGATCTTGTACAATCGATTCTTGGTCCTTGTCACCTTCATCAAAAGCTTACCTGTATCATCTTTAATGGTTAGCAAATCATGCTTCATGTGAATCTCGCATCCACCTTCCGTTACTTGACCAAGACTTATGATATTGCACTGTAGACTAGGGATGTAGTAGACATCGGTCAACAAACGTTGCTCCCCCGTTTTTCCTTCAATTAAGACCGACCCTTTTCCCCGAATATCAATACAAGATTCATATCCGAACTTCATCGTTCCCGTGACTTGTTCATTCAATTCATAGAAATACGTTTATTATCCGCATGTGATTCGATGCTCCGTTGTCGAGATACCAAACATCTTTCTCCATCGGCTTGGTTTCGAAACGCTATGGAATCTCACCATCTTCATTCAGAAAAACCGTTTTCTGATCACCTTTAATCATAAATAAACTTGGATCAAAATCATCAATTTTGTTTAAATTAGATTCTTCCTTTTTCTTCATACGTTCCGGACACGTATACGCCAAGTGACCGAACTCATCACAACGGTAACACTGAACATGTGATCTATCCTTCCTTCTCCATTGACGATCATTTGTTCTTCTTTGTCTCGTATACCTTGATCCATGATGTTGACCATCTCGGTTGTCACAATCATCTTGATCCTCATCCTCTCGGTCTTGACCTCCGGTTTCCCGGCCTTTTTCACGTCCCTATGAACTCGGCCAACCCTTACCTCGGCTACCGGACTGATCATACGACTTCCCTTTGTAACTACTTTCCGACCGATTGAAAAGTAACTGACCTTGTGAATTTGAAGCGCGTTCTCTCCCTCGTAGACGTTCCTCAAACGCCTTAAGTCTTCCAACAGCATCTTCAAACCTCATACTATCGAGATCAATCGTTTGCTCTATTGAGGCTACCAAGTTGAAGTATTTGTCTGGAACCGCGTCAAGTAACTTTTTCACCAATACATCTTGCTCGAATACGTGACCAAGACCCGTTGCCTTTGAAACCATACCAGTTATTTTTCCCTCAAACTGATAAACGGTCTCATCTTCCGCCATCTTAAGTTTCTCAAATTCACTTTTCAACGTTAGCAGTCGAGCCTTTTGGACTCGCTCGGCCCCAACAAACTGTGCCTTCAAAGCCGCCCATATTTCTCGAGCATTCTTGTATTGAGAAACCTGAAGAAGAATATTACCTTCCATAAATTGGAACAAAAACGACCTTGCCGTTTTATTCTTCTTCGCATCAATAACATCACCCTCATTCGGTTGAACAACTTCCCATAACTCTTGATCATCTAAGATCGCTTCCACCACAATCGCCCATGTGAAGTAATTAGTTCCATTCAACTTTGGAACCTGCAACGATATCCCCCCACTCGTTTTGGGTTGGATTACTGGCTCTTCTTTGTCACCTGCCATTGACGTCGTCGAACCCCCTTTCTCCACTTCGTTGGAACAAACACAAACAACTCAGTCCTGAACAACTTTTCAGAACCAAACCCGCTTGTTCGAAAACAAACTCTGAATTAAACCGACTTATTCAACTCAAATAAAAACCCAACAATAATGAATGGTTAACTTAAACTTGTTGAAAAAAAAAATAATAAGCCAATTACTTTTTTGTTAATTCTTCCTCGTCAGCACACAAAACACCTATTTTGATTTCTTTTTTTTTTCAACCAAACAACCAATCAAAATTGTCAAAACCTGTTTAAGTATTGGAACTTCATAGAAACTTTCTTTTTCTCTTTTGTTTAATCAGAAAACAGAGCACAATAAAAACACTAACCCAAACTTGATCGCCGGTCTCCGATAAAAAATACCAACTCCGATATTTTCTTTCGCACAACGTCGATCACCGTTAACTAGATTATCGATTTCTTGAACTTGGCTCTGATACAAAGTCCCGTAACGATAATCAACACACAAACTAAACGAATAACCCTCGTTTATATTAATCAGAAAATATCACTCTAAAAACTGATTACAATACCTCAAACCCTAACTCGGTTTGACTCTTGATGAACCCTAACTCGGTTACACCAACTCCACCATCTCTGATGTCTACCCATAACTCGGTTTATATAGACTAACCTAACTTGTTAGCCAAGACATTACTAAATATAATAAAACCTAATTCTTGTGTTAGGCCTTACACTTGGGCCAAACAACAATTGACCCAACAAAAACATGGATGGGTTGCGGGTTTGAATTAACAACATTTGCATAAGACCTAGCTCAAATTCTTCATTATCAATATCCACTAAAAATGACACAAGCAGGATTCGAATTTAAGTTTCCATTGAATAACGATCACAAAGTGAATGATTTTACTCCCTGCTAAGTTAATCCAAAAATATATCAACGATATTTTATTTTTATTTAAAAAAAAATCACACAGATATAACTACTCTATTGTGCTCTAAATATACGTGAATTCAAAAAAACTTTTTTCATTTACTCTAGAAGTTATAGTCCGAATTTTTGTTATTTTTGTAAAAAAAAAAAGGTAAAATAAAAATTTCAAAACAGCGCGGGTGTTAATCGAGTCCGGTTGACGGGTTGTATGTTGAATGGTTTTGGGTTTGTCGGTAATAAACGAACCCCAACTAACCCACATAATTAGGGGTGTTAATCGGGTCAACCCGATTGGATTTTGGGTTAATCGGGTCGGGTTAGTCGAGTTTTTTAATAAAATAAGAAAGCTAACTCGAAATCCAGTCCTATTAAGGTTCAGGTTATTAAGGTTTCGGGTTAATCGGGTTAACTGACTAGTTACTGTAATTTAAAATTGATTTTTGTGTTTGTAACTTGTGGGATGCAATATTTCTCATTCCACTCAATTTTCAACTTCTTTCACAGGTAAAAAAACCGAACGAACATGAACAAGAGTATGTGCGTGTTCTTTCGTTTATGTTTAAATGGACACGAACACAATCATTTAATCGAACAAATATTTGTGTTCATGTTCATAGGGATGAGCACGGTACCGTACTGGTACCGAAAATACAGATCTCGAAAATCGAAAATTATTGGTACCGGTATCGGTATTGGATTGTTCGGTACCGGTGTGTAACGTAAAATTCTGGAAATACCAATACCATACCAATCCCGAAAACTCAAAACATTGGTATCGATTCGGTACCGACGGCACCAAATCGGTACCAATTTCGATACCGGTACCAGTACCAATACCGAATTTGCTAATCCCTACATGTTCGCTTGTTTAAAAAATGAACATATTTGTGTTCATTTATATTCATTCATTTAAAGTTTAAACGAACAATTCACGAATTTAATTGACATAATTAAACAAAGATAAGTGAACATAAAAACATATATGTGCATACACAAACAAACATAAATGAACACAAACAAACAAATATAAAACATAGTAGGGTGATATAATTTATAAATGAAAATAATATTTAATACTTTCTATTAATATGTAAACAAACATGAACGAATATAAACAAACTTAAATGAACGATCATAAACGAACATTCTCCAGCATAGATGAAAAAGTGAAACATGTGTTCATGTTCGTTCATTTAGTTAAATGAACACAACATAAATGAGCTTCCCACCCAATGACTTATGAACAAGTAGAATAATTAACATCTCTATAAATCTTTCAGTATTGACTTTTTAATGCTTATTTCACATTTGCATCAATATTGTATTTGAAGTTAACTATCACTACTAATCGGGTTATTTGGGTTAACCCAAACCCGATTTTTTTTTCAAAAATGAACTCGACACCCCACTCTATTAACAATTCGGGTTAACCCGATCAATACTTTTTGACCCTATATAACCCGAACCTAGTTAGCTGGCCGTCGGGTCGGGTTAATCAGGGTTCGGTATTTTGGGCACCTCTACACATAATCATGTGTGTTGCGTGTTGTTGTGTTTGATACACTTAAATCATGTTATGTTCGGATTGTGTTTAAGGTTGACTTGTATAATGTTCATATTCGAATATGCATAACACACAGTGACTTATAAAACAATATAAGTTTCAAACCACAAATTACTACAATCAAAGGAATGTTCTTTTTATAACTGATTTTTTTATTGTATATGTTGAAAGTTAAACTTGAAATGAAGACTAGTGTTTACTTGTTTAAATGAAGATTAAATCCAAGATTGTGACGGTGCAAGTTGGGGCCGGTCACGAGAATGTTCGAGTTAGTAATGGAGCTGAAACAATACTGCCGATGATCGAGGGATGTGTGATAAAATCAAGCCGAAGGTGAGTTTGATCATAGCACCAAAAATCAAGGTTGAAGAACTACGGGTGTTAAACATGTTATGTTTAAGTTAACTGATTTAATAAACAAGTTTTGTGTCGCACCCCGACCTACGACAGAACATCGGGGCGGGACAATATTGTATCATAGCTCAAATGACACTAAAGTAATTACAACCCAACCTACGTCATGCTTGAAAGTATATATACTTGTCAACATAAAGTTGAGCAGATAATCACTGTTTTTGTATATACATAATAAAAGGCCATTCCTTGCGATTAACATGAACTACTACAGCTAGCATAAAAATAATATTAAAAAGGGGTCATTTCCCTCGTCTCACAGGGGTCGAGTTACTCCGGCGGCTTACGATCATACTAATGAGGATGGGGATGAAAACGATAATGAGTTGCCAACAACCATAACTCAAAAATAAACACATAGTCATATTCACACGTATAAACTAACTGAGCAATTGCATATCTACGCAAATAGTGGAATTGTAGTGAAAATTTTAACATGTTTATCTTGTGAACTCATAACGCCCCCCAAATACGAAACGATAAAAAAGGAGAATGTGAGTTACTCACCTTATAGAGTAGGACACGCGAAGACGAGACGACCATAGAAATTGAGTTAAATGCGGTCGAGCTCCTCGGGATACGTCGACAGGCGTTCCTAGATGTTAACGATATTATTAATTATAGCTGAAATAATAACACCACTATGACGAAGTTGGGATTCGATCGGGTTTTAAGTAAGCTTGATATCGAATTCTTATTAGCTTAATTTTCATAACTATTGTGGTTTTATTATATTATTATTTACTTTTATTAATTACTTTTCATTAATAAAATAAATATTGACTTGTTGATAAATAGATATCATGTAATACATATACGTTAACGGAAAGGTTTTAAAAGAAACATTATTATGATAGTTTGGCTCATTAAGAGAATGGTAAAAAAATATTGTTATCATATTTATTATATGTAAGACATATATATTGTATGTATGTATGAATATATGAATATATATATATATATATATGGGAGGGTTATCCTAAAAACAAGTAGTTTTCTAGGAAGACTAGAAATATATCATAACCATTGGATCATGTCAATCTATGGTTGAGATTTAAAATTACCAATAACCGACATAGTTTCCTATAATTACTCTTTCAATATTATAATCGACATAGTTTTTTAGAATTGTTCTTTTACCATCATTTGTAATGTCAAATGCCAAAATTCTGTTGGTTCTTACCACTTTTAGGAAACTCCTTATTCTTATTTGAACCATTTTCTCTCTCTCTCTCTCTCTCTATATATATATATATATATATATATATATATATAGGTTAATAAAAGTCCAAAGACAAGAAAACAACAAGCCGAGGTTCGGTTTCTCAAAAAAGCAATACATATTTAATGTTATATACAAGTATTAATATAAAAAATTGATTTAAAAGCATTTTAAAAATATACAAATTTAAAGACCAGGCCTGGGGGATTTAAACCCGCGCCCCAGGCCGGCTTACAGGTTTAAAGTAGCATGTGCTAGCCATCAGGCCAGCGTCCTAACTTGGTTATATCCTGTAACTAGTTTAATAAAAGTAAACCACATGACTTTCCCAAATTCACATATAAACCCTAATTTCAAATTTGGTTTAATATTTCAAGGTTGATTAAAATTGATAAGGGGTTATTATTATTTGGTTAAAAACGAATCAAATGCAACTTGTCTTGATGCTTATGCGATGACTTGACCTCGTTGCATGAGAACACAACCAAGACCTTTATGAGAGGCATCGCAAAATACAACGAAATCGTCATTTCCATTGAGAAAGGTTAGAATAGGAGCATTGCAAAGCATGTCATTGAGGGTGCAAAAAACTTCTTCTTGCTTTGAACCCCATTCGAAGGGTTTTCCCTTATGGGTGAGTGAGGTAAGAGGCAAAGAGATCTTAGAAAAATTTCGAATAAAACGCCGATAATATCCGGCCAAACCAAATGAAGGATCGGATTTCTGTGGGAGTCGTTGGAGTTTTCCAATCCTTAACAGCCTCAATTTTAGCGAGATCAACATGAATACCTTTGTCGTTTACGATATGTCCCAAAAATTGAACTTCCTCGAGCCAAAATTCACATTTGGAGGATTTGGAATAGAGTTGTTCGTTTCTAAGGAGCTCGAGAATGGAACGCAATGATGTTCATGTTCGGTTTTGGTTTTAGAAAAGATAAGGATGTCATCAATAAAGACAATAATGAATTTATCAAGGAATGGTTTGCAAACGCGGTTCATGAGGTCAATAAATACCGCGGGTGCATTTGTTAACCCGAAGGGCATAACCAAAAATTCGAAATGTCCATATCGAGTACGAAAAGTGGTTTTAAGGAATGTCTTCTTCGCGAACACACAATTGATGATAACCCGATCGAAGATCAATTTTAGAGAAACAAGTTGCGCCTTGAAGTTGGTCGAATAGGTCGTCGATACGTGGCAAGGGATATCAATTTTTTATAGTAAGCTTGTTAAGTTCTCGGTAATCGATGCACATACGAAACGAACCATCCTTCTTTTTCACGAATAAGACGGGAGCGCCCCAAGGAGAAGAGCTAGGACGAATGAAACCTTTATCGGAAAGTTCTTCGAGTTGGTTTGATAGTTCTTGCATTTCCGACGGGGCTAAACGGTAAGGAGCCTTGGCCACGGGCATCGCTCCGGGCACAAGATCGATACAAAATTCAATTTGACGAACGGGAGGAAGACCAGTAACATCGTCGGGAAAGACATCGAGGAAATCACGAACAATGGAAATATCTTAGATTTTTCTTTCCTTATTGTTTTTTGTCACCGAGAGAGCAAAAAACGGAACGTACTTTTGGCGTAAGTACTTTTGCGATTGGGCGCACGACATAAGATTTAGCCTTCGAGAAGTAGCATTTCCAAAGACCTTGAGAATTTTACCATTGACGAGCGGAATGCGAATGAATTTATCGAAACAAACAACTTCGGCACGGTGCAAGGACAACCAATCCATGCCTACTATGACATAGATAAGGGAAGAGATCGATGGAGAATTTATGGTTAGCAAGGATAAGGGTACAATCGCGGACGACGGAGTTGATGGTAATAGAATTGCCATTGGCGACTTCAACGGAAAATGGTCGGGAAAGCTTAGTTCGAGGCATAGCAATTTTCGATTCAAATTTCAAAGAAATAAAACTTCTATCGGCACCAGTATCAAATAAAATAGAAGCCAAATGATGGTTCACCAAAAACATACCGTTCACGACATCGTTTGCCACTTGAGCTTGATTCGTGTTCATCATGAAAACTCGCCCTTGGTTGCCATGATTGACTTGAGGTGCTTGTTGTGGAGGTGGAAGTGGTGCTTGGATTGATTGGATGGGTTGGATGAGCGGTGCATTGATTTGGGGAACTTGGGGTTGGTAAGTTTGAACTTGGTAAGCTTGGTTTGGTAGTAGGGTACGGTCATGGTTTGGTTAGCAAAAGTGAGGCGAGGTCAATTGTCACGGAAATGGTTTGGATCGCCACCATTAAAGAAAGCTCGGGGTTGTTGGGGTTGGTTTGGTGGGTAGGGTGCATATCGGTTTTGGGAATTTTGGGGAAAAGTCCTTGGTTGGTTAGTTTGGTTAGGCTGGGTTCGTTGGGTGGATCGGCATGTGGTGTGGAAGTGACCAAATCGGTTACAAATTGTACAATGGCGACACGACGAGTTTGTTGGGTGGTGAAGTTGGCAAGTGTTACATAGCGGGGAGTTACCAACATAAGGTTTTCGGTTTTGGGGAATAGTTTGGGCTTGTTGTTGTGGTTGAGGTTGGGTGACTACATAGTTTATGTAGTTGGTTTTGGGTTTCTTTTTGCTGCTGTTGTTGTGACGGGATGAGTTGAAGTAGTTGATGGCTTGTGGTGCGGGTTCAACCTTGGCTTGGGGAGCGGGCTCGGCTTTGGATTTCTCGGTCGTTTTATTAGTGGTTAGGGTACCCGCCTTCACATGATTTCGATAGTGCACCGGTTAATGTGATGGCTTCCTCAAGGTTCGCGGGCTTGCTACTCATGACGGAGTCACGAACTTGCATCGGTAAACCCCAATGTATTTATCAATTTCACGTTTGGTTGGGGTAACCAAATGAGAAGAAGGATGCTCAACTCATGGAAGCGGAGTGAGTAAGCGGCGTTATCACCACTTTCTTGTTTTAGGTTCCAAAATTCTACCGCAAGCTTTTGGAGCTCGTATTAGGGACAAAATTTCTTCATCATAAGTGCTTTGAGATCGGACCATGGAAGAGCCATAGCCGTTTCCGAACATTGGAGGTGCATAACACTACTTCGCCATGTTAGAGCGGTTTCTCTAAACATGCTTGACGCGAAATTTGTCCTTTTTTCGTCGGGGCATTCGCTGTGTCGGAACACACTCTCGGTCGATTCGAACCATTGCAACAAGGTAGTCGCACAATTGGTTCCACGGAACTCGGTTGGGTTGGCACTAGTAAATTGCTTGAGTAGGTAAGAGGCGGGTTTGGGTTCAACAGGTGCAACAATGGGTGCGGGTTGGGCAGCTTGGATTTGGGTTACAAGTTCGGGAATCACAGCGGCCATTTGCTTGACGATGAAAGTAGCCATAAGTCGGTTGGAGTTCTTGCGCGGTCTTAGTGTAGGCATGCTAAAATTTATAAAAAAAATGGGATAAGTTTTGGGTAAAAGAAATGAATATGAAGGTGTAATAAAAAAATAAAATAGGATGAAGTTTGATTTATTGATTGTGAATCCTAGAGTTAGTAAGGAGATCATGTTAGTGTTAGATAAAATATATAAAACTTTGTATATAAAAAAAAAAAGCAAAACCGTAAACAAAACGTAAAAGATTTTGAGATGGTTAAAGCTTGAAAATTTGAGATTTTGAGATTTATAGAGTCGGAAAAATCGTGCATGAATCACCATGACTCGATATTCCAACACTAAAAAAAAGTTTTATAAAACACCACGTTGGAGTCTAAACATGTGCACGTACCACCGCGACTTTTTCATGTTTTATACTCAAATAACAATAATAACACAATAAATCGAGATACAACGTCATGTCAAAACACTAGTCCACGTATCACCGTCGTTCTATTGTTTTAGCACCAAAAATTAGGATGGCGACCGAAACGCTTGCATTCAACTACTTAAAGAATTGACATATATAACATGATTTGTGGCCTAGAAAACGAGTACCATAACTCAACCATCCCAGGTAAGTAAATCACCTTCGTTCCTTGGAATCTTTTTGTCAAATGGTCATTTTATAATGTCTCGTTTTCTATGATGGCTACAAACCCGATATATACGCAACCTTAAAGGGATTTGAAACAACGGGATCCAAGTTAATCTTGTAATCCATAAAACACAATAAAAATCTACTTTTGCGTTTTAAGGTAAGGATACCTTGGAAATACTATGAAAGTGTGTGCATGTGAACATTTAGGATATTGGTGAATTATAAACAAGTTTATAAATAAACATGCGATATGAACAATCAATTATAGAGTAAACACGTATAAACACACGTATAGGACCCTAAGCATAACAATTCTAGGTCGTTACGTCTAACCACCTATCCTAATTGTCATGGCTCTGATACCTATCTGTCACACCCCGACCAAAGGCGGCGGAACATGCCGAGGTGTAACAATTGCCCATAAGCGCATGACACTAATTTAAAGCGACAATATTTAACAAACTCATTTCATCTCACAACATCGAAAATGTCACATAACAATATTCAAGAGATAGTAAACAACAAGATATAACAAAATATAGCAAATCAAATATTGTTCATTTTTGTTAATAGCTTAAAGGTCTTGACTTTCGTTTCCTCCACAATCATCAAATCAACCTAGATGCAAACCTGTAACATTTCATAAAATAAAGTTTGTCAACACAAAGGTTGGTGAGCAAATCATAAGTTTGAACAATAGATATATAGTATGAAAAGCCACAAAATTAGTATACAAAACAATAAATAATAGCTATAAACTTGGATAAAATAGTTATCGCTAACAAGTTAGCGACACCCAACTATAAGGGGTTGCCAAATAGTTTAGGATTTATAGTTATCGTTAATTGCATTACGTTAACGACACCTTGCCATGAGGGGTTGCCAAATGGTCTAGGATTTATAGTTCCACCATCCGAAAGCGATAAACACATAGGCAAATAAGCATAGAACACCAAATCGAGCAATTATTCAAGTAAAGTATACAACAACGTTTGTGGTTTAAGACCCAATTATAAAACATTTAGTTTAGAATAGATGAAATGTCACCCCCAAAACAAAAGTTAGAAAACAGGGTATGAAGTTACTCACGTTCAAGTAATAAACTTGAAAAATTGATTATTTGGAGATTTACCGGAACGACGAGTTTAACGTATGAAGCCTAAATAAAAGAAAGTCTTGGTTTAGAAAGGTTGTCTTGAAGATCTTTAAATAAAATAATTTTTGCAAAAAGTAAACAATTAAACTTCAAGGTATAAAATGTAACTATTTAAAAATTTATAATAATACCCATTTAAAAATGTAAGTTTGCTCGAAACCGGGTTAAAGTATCTAACCTTAATATTTACTTAACCAATGTTAAGTAATAAGGTGGGAAAAATGCTAAAATGCAAGTTCCATTGGGCTAAAGATACTAAAACGGGTCTTTAACGAGTGTTCAGGTTGTTGGTTCGGGTCTTGACGAATGGTCAAACCCAAAGTCAACTTTCCAAAATATTAATTGTTATGAATAACTCACAAAACTTTACAAGACTTAACGAAGTATGTAGATCTATTGTTTAGAACTAACAACGTACGTTAAGCGGGTGTTCGGTTTTGTCGGTCCAAACTTTGTAATGAGATCAAGTTGGATGCAACATCTCCAAGTACTTAAGAAAATAATAAAAATCAGTTTGTAAACTATTTTTAAAGAAATATACAAGTCTTGATAGCTAAAAACACACTTGTGTGTCTTAAGCGAGTAAAAATCGGATCGGTTAGGTTTTCATTTCACAATATGTTCCTTGATGGTCTCCACATGCCCAAATATCATAGATATTGTATAATAATTTATAAATGAGAAATATTTAAGTTTTACAACTAAAAAGTTAACAACAAGTCTTTTAAGCAAAAGTTTTGGTTTGGTTCGGTTTCCATCTCCCAACGAGTTCATAGATGGAATCCACATGCTTAATATCAAAGAACTTGTAAAAATGATTTTTGAAACTCAAATCCAACATTAAACATGTTTAAACAACTATTTTAACAAAACTAGTAAGCAAAAGTTCGGTTTCCGGTTTAGAGCAATTTGCGGTCGAACCGAAGCATACTCTCTTAGAACCCATAACCATGGAACTTGTAAATAAGGTAAACAAACTAAAATGAGCATATGTTAGTCATGGTTAGTATGTGCAAACAAGTTATATAAGTGAGTGTATATATCAAGAACACGAAGTCCTCCATGAGGCCTTGCCTTACGAGGTCGAAACTTAACCGATCGGAACCGGAGAAGCAACTACCAAAGGAAACAAGGGGTGTGCATTATATATATGTTGTACTACCATATTCAAGTGTTAGTAATGTTAGATGAACAAGTTAGAATTAAAGATTAAACTCAGTTAGACTTTTAGAAGTCAAACATTTAAGAACAACTAATGTTTTGAGAGAGAAATGAGAGATGTAGCAGGGAATTATGGAAAAGAATAGTGGTGCATATATAGGGGAAGGAGTTGGGTCAAAGATGGGTGTTTATATCAAGAGTTTGCATGAGAAAGGGGTCAAAAACGAACACAAAATAACAAAAACATGTGTAGGTTTGCAGTGGCCTTTGCGCTACGCGACCGGATAGGGTGTCCCCCATCGCGCGGCGCGACGGGGTATATTTCCTGATTTTCCAACTTTTCAAAAATGGCAGTTTCAGTCCCCGAAGTTCGTTTTTAAGTGATTTTTAAGCGTTTTAAAGACCGAAATGAATGTTTTCAAGACCCAACAAGTGTAAAACAATATTGTAACATAAAATCCATCATTTTGATTATTCCCAAAGTTTCGATTTACAAAACGGGTCGGTTTACATAAATAAAGTTTGCAAAACGGATACGAATCGAGACCCGAAATTGACGAATGTCAAATATACCTCTTGTCTTCGTTTCAAACAAAAATACTCATTTTCTTAAATAAACATACAAAAATGAATTCTGGAAACAGCCCGAACCAACCATGCGCTACTTTCGGTCAATACCATGGTCCGCAAAACCAATTGAATCAACCGAGCGTCAACATTCAATGGTTCCCGAACACCAGAAAACAACCGAAGCTAAGCAATCTGTATCTTATTCCTGGCCCGAACTTAAACATGTACGCCACCTTCCGCAGCCCCCAAAACCCCATGCCGGTGTTAGGGTATAGCCAACCGGAGCCGGTGACGGTGCCGGAGACTTAAACGACACGAGCCTCCGTTAAAGCCTAAAGACGACCTGTAAACACAAAAAGAAGCAATCAGGGGAGCCGATGGCGTCGCGTGATCCATAAAAGCAATGGACGGAGGATGAGGAACTAGCTCTCAAAAAAGCTTGGATCGCCATTTCGGAGGATCCCGGCGTTGGTAAGTTTTTTAATATTAAGTATTTATATAACTTTATTTAGTGTTTATTAAAAATTTATTTTAGTTTTGAAAATAATTTTAATTTGTAGCTAACTTTTAAGCCTCCGGAATATTTTGGAAGAAAATATTTGAAGCTTGGCTAGTGCTAAAGGGTAAACCAGAGGAATATCGGGGTAAAAAAGAGGTTCAAGCCCATTGGAAGGTCGTAAATTCATAATGCCAGAAATTTGCCATACAACCGTTGAGTGATCACGGTTGGCGTAGCCGGTAAAACAACAACGAAATCCAATCTCGAGCGTTAAGCGACTTTCGAACGCAAAGGCAAATGGCAGATCGAGAAACCGTTTAAGCATTTAAGTTCTTGGGAAAACTCAAGCTTTGCTCGAAATGGAAATAGGCATCCACCGTTCCAGTCACTCGACGATCCAGCGTATCATCCCGGGCTACAAAAAAGTTGAGGACATTGTCTTCGACAAATCCGAGCACACCAACAACACCCTCCGATGCTCGTAACTTCAACATTGTTGACGAACATGACGCGGTTAATTTAAACGACGACTTTTGCGTCACGGCCGGGTTAATCGAAGAGGCTGCATTATTGGAAGAACAACGAGTTCAAAAATTGAACGAATATTATGAATATTTGTTTTATGTTGTTTTTTTTGTTATGTATTTTTTTGTATTTCTTTTTAAATTTAAATGTATTTTTATTATTTATTTATTTAACTCAATGGGTTTTTATATGTTTAATTTAATTATAAAAAGAATATAATAAAAAAGATGAAATGGCAAAAGAGGGCTACAAAGCAATTAAACCTATAAAACAAAAAACTTATCATTAACTGATTGGACATCACATGACGCGAATCGCCTTATTTTGTAGTGCCATTATTACACATATCCTTATTGTTTTGAAGTGTCACCCTTAGAGCATTCTCACTAGCTCATTTAGAATTTTTGTGAGAGAGTTTTTTTTAGAAAAATTAGAGAGTTATGAATGGTTGTGAGTGGAGAAGAGAGAAATTTTAAAGAGATAGTTAAATTTTGAGTAAATTTGGAGGAACACTGTTCATGCTCTATTTATTTTTTTAATATATTTGAAAGTAGTTGTGAGTGAATAAGAGAAAAAAGATTATGATAAAGAGATAAAAAAATATTATTTAATTGTATATAAGAGAAATAATGTAGTGTTTTTTAATGTAATCATAAAGATAGAGAAACTGTTAGAATATCCTTATAAAATACAATTGCATTAATTATCAAATTATAGAGAGAGCCAATAGGCCATATAGGCAATGGTTATTCACACACCTTTTTTTAATATTCATATACCATTTTAACACTCGTTTTATCTTCTATATACACCCTATAAAAGATGTATGAATAACACATCCCGCCATACAGGTAGTAATGCGTTACAGTAGTTTGCCATTAATATTGACCATAATTTTGATTGTCCATATATGCGAGGGGGACATAAATTAATATTTTAAAATGTTTAAATGTTTAATACGCCAATTTGTCTATGAAATTTGTATCTTCATGTGGAAAGGATGCACGATGGGCCCGACGATAACAACTCTCTAGACCCGTACCCAAGACGTCAAAGACTCCTCACTTCATTATACTCACATCGTCTTTTCCAAGAAATTATGTACACCCTTAGAAAATTTCTCTAAATCAAACGTATTTATTATAACAAGTGAACTTTTTATATGTAACCAAAACAATAAAAGTATTTGTTTAACATGTACGTATCTCGATATATATGGAATAAAATATGACTTGTTTTCGTTATCACTAAGTCAACATTTAAAAAGAAAAACTAGGTGGTGAAGGTAGGCGTTGTTGAATCTAAGTAGAGCTGAAAACAATCTGAGGTAATCAAGAACTAATCTTGACTAATTTGCAGCACATAAAACAAAGTATTGCTTCTTCTTATTGTTGCTGTACATACAGCAAAGAAACAAGGAACAACAAACTTTGGGTGGGCTGCACTTTTTCAACTTGCACACACAGTGGACGATGAAGACTTTTTGACAAACAAAAAACAACTCAATATTATTATTAAGAAAACGAACACACGAAAAACTTAATAAACCTATGTGAACCAAGGGTTTATATAACACCCTTAATTCGAGTCATACTCGTATTCAAATACATAATTTGAATCTAACTCAAATAGGTTTTAGGATAAGACTAACTTAATAAAAATAAGACAAACTTATTAATAGCTAATAAACGAAATATTATTTAAATCTCCTCCAAGCCACCCCATGAGATTACCGAACCGCCCTTAAATATCGTCTCGTTTAACACTCCCTCTCGATATTTGCTTCCTTCATTCCCAAGCGAGTACAAAACTTCACTAGCTTCTCTTTTGGCAAACTCTTTTGTGAACATATCAGCAACTTGCTCCAACGTGTTAACGTATTTAAAATCAATTTCTCCATTTAGCACTTTCTCATGAATAAAGTGATAATGAACTTCAATATGTTTCGTACGTGCATGAAACGTGGGATTCTTAGCCAACAATATTGAAGACACGTTATCTCCATACAAGGTTACCTTCTCGTTCTTACCTTGATTTCACTCGTTTAGAAAATGAACCATCCACACGCACTCTTGCGCAGCCATAGTCGCGGCCCGATACTCCGCCTCGGTAGTCGAAAGTGACACGGTAGGCTGCCTTTTGCTGCACCATGTAACAACACTTGAACCAATCAAGAAAACATACCCGGTTGTACACCGTCTCGTGTCCGGATCATTAGCATAATCGGCATCGCAAAACCTGATTAATTCCATACTCGACTCCCTCTTAAACTTAACACCATAACTTGGAGTCGACTTCACATACCGCAACACTAACCGAGCAGCTTCAAGGTGCGGTTTTCTTGGAGCTTGAACAAATCTACTAAGCACACCAACGACATACGCAATGTCGGGTCGAGTCAAGGTCAAATAAATAAGACTTCCAATTATTTGCCTATACATGGTTACTTCTTCCAAATCTTTTCCTTCTTCGGCTCGTAGAGACCCGTTTGGTTCCATGGGTACCCGTATCAGTTTGCAACTTTCCATACCGAATTTCACCAAAAGATTAACGACATACCGATTTTGATGAAGTATAAACCCATCATTCTCGTACTCGAGCTCAAGGCCCAAAAAGTGCTTAAATGTTCCCAAGTCTTTCATGAAAAAACGAGTTCACATATTCGTTTTAACTGCTCCACCACGTAGATTAAATCACCGGTTATAATTAAGTCGTCAACATAAACGAGGACAACGGCAGTTTTATCACCTTCGGCTCGGACGAACACACTGGTATCGGCTATTGTAGGAACAAATCCATTGAGTTCTAAAAACTCACCGATTTTACCGAACCAGGCCCGCGGTGACTGTTTTAAGTCGTAAATTGCTTTCTTCAACTGACAAACATAATTAGGAAAATTTTGACTTACAAAACCTCCCGGCTGATCCATGTATATTATACGATCCAAATCGCCATACAAAAACTCATTACTAACATTCATTTGCCATAAATCCCAACCTTTGCATGCGACAATAGCTAAAATTACTCGAACCGAAACGAGTTTAGCTACGGGACTAAATGTATCTTCATAATCGATCCTGTACTCCTGTGAAAAACCCCGAGCGACTAATCGAGTCTTATATCTTTCTATCGACCCGTCGGCTCATTTTTTAACTTTAAAAACCCACTTACACGAAATCGGTTTCACATCACCCGGCTTCGGAACAAGATGCCAGGTCTCGTTACTGGCTAAAGCATCCAACTCTTGCTTCCTTTCTTCCATCCACTTAGGATCTCGTACAGCTTTTTCTACCATCTCAGGTTCGGTTTCTTGACTAACAAGTAAGGCGACATTTTCATACTTCGGGTTCGGTTTACTAACTCGTTCGGACCTCCGGACAGCTGATGCGCTTCCCTTGACAGTTGTTGAAACTTTCGGATTTTCGGACTGAGACCCGGACTAACCGTGATGTCCCAGTGCGCCACAGACTAATCCGTGTGTTGCTTTGTGACCTTATACCTTCTGTTTGATTCTCAACAGGTTGTTAAATGGTTTCAACCTCCTCTTCATTGTTAAACTCCACAGAAACATACTTGTCAACTTCTTGTCTTATGTCTTGAGTGTCGGGTAACACTTCTTTACTTCAAGACCACCATGATGAATTTTCATCAAATATTACATCACGAGACACGTAAATTCTCCCGGTACTCGGCTCACAACATCGCCACCCTTTCTTTTAATTATCGTAACCAACAAAAATACATCTCGTTGCCTTTTTCTCCAACTTGTGTCTGAGATGCCCCGGGATGAACACGTAACACACGCATCCAAAGACTCGAAAATAACTATACGGTTGGATTTTGAACATCTTCCTGTATGGTGACTCATAGCTCATTCCTTGTTGTGGCAATCGGTTACTCATAAACGCAGAGGTACTCATTGCCTCCCCCCAAAATCTTCCCGGTATATTCTTGTTGTGCATCATGCTTATGATCATGTCGGTTAGGGTCCGGTTCTTTCTCTCCGAAACCCCGTTTTGCTCGGGAGTATTAGAACACGTTAGTTGGCGTTTAATTCTATTTTCTTTTAGAAACAAAGAAAATTCACGAGATGTATACTCGCCTCCGTTATCGAAACGAAGGCACTTGATGCTCCTTTTTAGATCCCGTTCGGCTTCTAACTTGAATTCTTTGAAATGTTCAAACGCATCGGCTTTCTCTTTCATGAAATATACCCACAAATATTTCGAATAATCATCAATAAATGATATCATATAACTCATACCTTTAATTGACGGTTGTTTCACCGGACTGAACACATCGGTATGAACTACCTCGAGAGGGGCTTTAGATCAATAACTAGAGTTTTTAAACGGCTGCTTATGAGACATACCAAACTGACAACCGCCACACATCACATCCGTTTTTACTTCGAGTTCGGGTATTCCCGCCACCAACTTCTTTTTCACGATTAATTGAAGTGTATCATACCCGACGTGGCTTAAATGTTGATGCCACACATCTGCGTTTAGATTCCTTTTCACCTTATTCACATACGAAGTCCCAGCAGATAATACATAAACCGAGTTTTTCTTTCTCCCTTGAATCATTGCTATGGATTTAGTTTCGAACTTATCGAAAATATTCACCTCGTTTGGCCCGAACAGAACGTATCATCCGGTGTCGGTGAGTTGAGGAACCGATAACAGGTTCTTTTTCATACCGGAAACATGAAACACGTTTTTAAGAACAAAACCACTTTTCTTGGAATCTTATGAGAGGTCAACCTCACCAATATGAGCTATGGCGTGTCGCGAATCATCGGCTATAACTACCACCTGATTACCCTCGTACTTAACCGGGTTCTTTAACCGCTCCTTTTCACCCGTTAGGTGATTCGAACAACCCGAATCCACAATCCAATCATTTAACAAATTTAAAGAGGGTTTTACCGTAGCCATTAACGCATGAACTTCTTCAATTCTGAAATAATGGGCCTCGACATCCCAAGGCTCTTCGGTTCGATTTTGCGTTGCCGCGGCGTTTCCTTCCTCAGTTGCACTCGCAGTACAATACTTTGCGATGTGTCCTCGCATGCCACAATTATAACACTTAAACGTTTTAAACGACAGACGTTTACCCTTTTTATTGTGGTTCCAATTCTTTCGATCAACACTTCCTTCCTGTTGGTTTTGTTCCTCGGGTTTATTCCCTTTGTTG
The DNA here is from genome assembly GCF_021521415.1 of Bidens hawaiensis. Classification (NCBI taxonomy): domain Eukaryota; kingdom Viridiplantae; phylum Streptophyta; class Magnoliopsida; order Asterales; family Asteraceae; genus Bidens; species Bidens hawaiensis. The sequence continues at coordinate 588,921 of NW_027491313.1, forward strand.
AAGTTGTTTGATCGATCCCACGGTTTCTTTTTTTTGTAACCGTGGTTGGGTTTGAACTTTCCTTTTCCTTTGCCCGCAAACAACACCTCGTTTTCTTGCTTCGGTACAGCGGAGACTGACACACTGGCCATCTGTTTGGCTAAAGATTCCTGTCCGGATAATAAATTTTCAAATTCCGAGAGTGACGGTTGAGTCGGCCAACCCTTTACAGCAGCGAAAAACGACTGAAATTCCGGCCTCAAACCGTGAATAATAATCCGTTTCATCCTCACGTCTCCGATTCTTTATTGCTGATCTAAATCGGCAATCTCTCGACAAAGCGATTTCACTATATGGAAGTACTTTGGAATCGTCATATCTTTCTGAGTAACCGAAAGCAACTCGTTTTCAAGAAGTTGTAATTGGGTGTCGTTTTTCTTCGTGAATAGTCGTTCAAGAATATCCCATGCATGCTTCGGTGTTTCGAATTCTTGGAAGTGATCTAACATCTCCTCTTCGACTGTTCTTTTTAACACAAACACCGCTCTCCCGACTTTTACTCACCACTTCCCGATGGCACCTCCGACGTCGTTTCTTGGCACCTGTGTTTCGGTTCCGTTGGTTACCTCCCAAAGGTCCTGACCTTGAAGGTATGACATAACACATGTCGACCAAACCCGGTAATTAGTTTGGTTCAAACGCTTGATTCCAGCGACAAACGACGTATCGGCCATCGTTTCCTTCATCGTCGGCTTCTTTTCTCACCACTTCGGTGACCGGCTCTGATACCACTTGTTGAATCTAAGTGGAGCTGAAAAAAACCTGAGGTAATCAAGAACTAATCTTGACTAATTTGCAGCACATAAAACAAAGGATTGCTTCTTTTTATTGTTGCTGTACGTACAACAAAGAAACAAGGAACAACAAACTTTGGGTGGGCTGCACTTTTTCAACTCGCACACACAGTGGACGACGAAGACTTTTTGACAAACAAAAAACAACTCAATGCTATTATTAAGAAAACGAACACACGAAAAACTTAATAAACCTATGTGAACCAAGGGTTTATATAACACCCTTAATTCGAGTCCTACTCATATTTAAATACACAATTTGAATCTAACTCAAATATGTTTTAGGATAAGACTAACTTAATAAAAATAAAACAAACTTATTAATAGATAATAAACGAATTATTAATTAAATCTCCTCCAAACCACCCAATAAGATTTACTGAACCGACCTTAAATATCGTCTCGTTTAACAGGCGCTACAACGGTGTAACTAATATCAGTTTGATTCGTCATGATAGTCATGATACCAGTATATAGTGTCAACATTCATATAGTTTGTGATACAAAAATAAGAAAAAAAAAACTTTATTTACAATACAAGCCTTATCAGAAAACGTATGTTGGAGTGTCGTAAAAACTACTAATCACAACTATGAAAATTGAAGGATTAAAACTAGTGTGTGTATATATATATATATATGATCAGGATAATGTGAGGACTATTTTGAAACTGAGAACTTTGAGAATCATTTTAGACAAAAAAAAAACCCAAAAATTTTTAAAACTCATAAAACATAAAAAAATGCAAAAATGAAAAAAGTAAAAAAAATCAAATTCTTATTTATCATTCCGGTTTTATAAAAAAAAGTCTCGGTTTAGCTAAATTATACACATATGTATAATATGTACATATATGTACATACATGTTTTTTTATACACGTACGTATAATTTAAGGTAAATGATAATGTACATATATGTACATTGTGTAACTAGAGATTAAATGATATTATACATATGTGTGTAATACGAAGTTGTTTTTTTATATGAAAACGGAATGAAATATAAGAATTTTGGTTTTTTTACTTTTTAATTTTTTTTTGTTTGTAATTTTTTAAAATATTTTTTAGAGGTTTTTTTTTTTTTTTTTTCTTAAAATGGTTTTTAAAGTTCTCAATTTTCAAAGGATTCTCTTAGGATCCTTACCATATATATATATATATATATATATATATATGGGAGGGTTATCCTAAAAATAAGTAGTTTTCTAGGAAAACTAAAAATAAATCATAGCCATTGGATCATATCAATCAATGATTGAGATTTAAAATTATCAAAAACTTTCATAGTTTCCTAGAATTACTCTTTCACTATTATAACCGACATAGTTTCCTAGAATTATTCTTCCACCATAGATTTTAATGTCAAAAGTCAAAATTTTATTGGTTCTTATATTTTTATATAAACGTAACCTCTATCTATTCTCTCAAGCGACCATATTACTTTATTTGTAAATAAATACTTCTCATGCATTTGACCCGAATTCATGGGTATGGGTCACACCAAACCCAAATATCCCTTAAATGGGTTATAACATCTTATTAAATTAAAAATTAATCTAACCAAATACTAGACATGAAAATCAAATAGGGATATACTAAAAAATTAATATCTGAATTTTTTTTTATAAAAAAGGTATTATTTATAATTAAGAAAAAAATTTATAGTAAAAAAAATAAACGAGTCATGGGTCTCACCAAACTTATATAGGTTTTAAACCGGGTTATTACATCTCATTTATTTGTGAAACCCTTTCATCATCAAACCTTATGTATATCATTAACTTTATTAAAATAAATTATATTAAAATCCAAAAAAAATATATATAAATATCATAAATGAATAAAGTAAACAACCCCGTAATACGGGAGATAAAAACTAGTATATATATATACACACACGTATTTTATATGCACAACATGCCGGATGTTTAGATAAGCCAATTTATTAATTATAGGAATACTATACCAAAATTAAAAAGGAACAAAATTCTCAAGTTTATTACGTAACTTTTTTAAATAAAATAATATCATATAAAAATGATGTATGTAACAATGATAGACTATATCAAATTCACTACATCACTCTCTTTTACTATCGGCATATAAGTATACGTTAAATTTGTTAAACATTTGTTAGGGTACCTATTGGGCCCCAATTGATCAATACAGAATAGGTCATTTCTAGGTGGAAAAGTCATTTAAAACTTAAATACTTTCTTCATATTTTGGCCTATATATGCTACTTCGTATATATAAATAATCGCATTGTTTTCTTCAAGGCACAATATATACCTTGAGATGCTAAAATAAACGCTGAATCGAAAATAAATGAAGTTGGTGGATAATTCTACGCTGTTGTCTAGATGTCTGATGGGCCTGTGGGTGGTATTGGCCACAGCCGGACAAGCAAAGTCACAACCCAATGATAGAAATAGCACACTGTTTGCATCTTATTGTAGTCAATACAAAGGAAGGAACCGAGAGTATTTGTCAAGCAACCTTAACACCACCCTAGCTAGCCTCCACCGCCAGTTGTCCATCAACCATGTATCTTATGCGACTGCTCGTACGTTGGTTAACGGGGACTCCGTTTGGGGTCTCGCTTCGTGTAGGGGTTATGTCTCAAGTGCGGACTGTGTGGCTTGTTTTGACTATGCTGTTGTTCAGCTAAGAACCTGTGGGTTTGCAAATGGTGGTTATGTTTTTTACGACGACTGTGATATCAGGTGCGATTGAACTATAGATTTTTTATTTTTTAAATAACTTTCATATCCATGCATTCATTTATTCGTGGAAGCTATTTTGTGTTAACATAAGCAAGCATTTGTTTAAAAATATATTTAATTAAAGACTTTTTCTTTAATCGCATGTAAAAAATATAAGAAAGAACTCATAAGGCATAACACGTATAATATTTAAGGCCGGCTAGTAGGTTTAGATCATGGGTAGAAATGGCAAAATGTGTCGTAAGTGTTGTGCTAAACGAGTCAAACATGAACAACATGACACTTTAACAAAAACAATATGTTTGACTAAACTTGTCATTTTTGCAAAAAGTAACACTTATTATATATTTAGGGTGTGTTTGGGATTGCTTATTTAAGTGAAAAAGGACTTTTTGTTAAAAGGACTTATAAACTTATGAATTTTTGAAAAGAAGTTTTCAAAAAAATGTTTGGATTAGCTTATATGGTGGGGAAAACCAAAATAGACACTCATTTTTAAAAGGAGTGTAATGGGTTTTAAGGGTTAAAGGGTGTAATAGATAATTCAAATCCATTAAGTTAATAAGTTAGAGATTTCTAACTTTTCAAAACTCCTTTATTTTGCCTTCACCATAAGTGAAGAAACACTAAGATACCCCGACAGATTAAGGATAATCTTAGGGTTAAGTAGATGTTTCCCACGAGGGTTAGGTCCGGCAAAGATGGTTATTCTTCTCAACCTGCAAAACAGACACCGTAAGCTCGTCACTGAGAAGGGGGGGTTACTCCTTGTGACCACCCTCCGGCGTGAGAATCAGACTAGGTTGCTCTGAATATAAGTGTATATAGAGAGAAATAGCTAGAGAGAAGATGATGATACCGTTCCAAGGTGTTGGAGTATTTATAGCCGAAGGTAGGTTTCCAAGCAGGTACGGCCAGCTGTATATAATATTCCTTTTCCACCAACTATGGGCTACGTTCGTGCCACGATGGGAGTTGGTGGGTAGGCAGCGGCTGATAGTGACATTTTGTACTGGAGCGTGCTCCTTCTCGTACTATTGTCAGTGAGCTGTCACCCTGTGATTGGTTCATGGGTTGCTTTTGTCAGATCTTGTCTATTTGTCCATACCTTGGTAGGTATAGTACAAAAGATCTTCTAGAAGCGTACGGACTGGCTCTTTTGGGCGGGAATATTCCCGCCCTGCTCATTCCTTCTTCAGGTGATATTGCTGAAGTATAAGAGTTAGTGCCTTATGCGTGTAGCCTTGCTGTTAGTGCGGGTAGCCTTCCTTCTTGGCTTGTACCCACAGCTGCGGGGACAGGCAGGGTACTGTATCAAGGGAGGCTTTCCTGCGGGGACAGCTGGCTTACTGCGTGTAAGGTCTTCATCTCTCTGAGCATGGTGGGTCCTGCGGATCCATTTGGTCTTTGCGTAGACGTACCTCTTCAAGGTGAGTCTTGTGGGTCCAACTGGGCTTTGCGGGAACCTACTTCTTCAATAAGTTAAAATCCAAAAGGCCTTATGGTTTGCCAAACACCTTATACACCTTATTAACTTTTCAAAAAGTTTATAAGTTATAAGTTGATGAAAATAAGGAATCCCAAACACCACCTTAATAAGAAAGTTACACGATAGTTTAATGTGATTAAATATAGTAGTTCAACAACACGACACGTTTAATGCATGTACGGTTGTTGACATTCACTAAACGCGGTTAATACATAATAAGAACGATTAACACAATTAAATAGAAGTTTCAAAAATAACAATCAGTAATGTTTAATTATTTATAGAAATATGAATTTTTGACAAACTGTCATAAAGTGTCTGTCAACCTATCAATCTATTTAAATGATAACTTAAAATGTTAGGCTGAGGGGCGCGAGAGGGGGCGCGAGTGGGGGCGCCAGCCAATAATATTGTGACGTGTGGCAGAGAGAGAAACTTGATAAGATGGGTGTTGGTAGTGGTGCTCGCGCCCCGGGGCATGGTGTGGAGGGGCGCGAGAGGGGGCGCGAGCGGTTTTTTTTTTATTTTTTTATAAATGTATTAAAAAAACGTATTATTAAAAAAACTCATAAATTATTTAAAAAAACACACATTAATTAAAAAAACACATTAATATCTAAAAAAAAATTAAAGTACTAAAAAAAAACATTATTCTTATTCTTCGGCTTGGTCTTCTTCGATCAACCTCTTCCGGATACGTTCCTTTTGTTTTTCCATCAGCATTTGGTCGACCGGATTTAGGTTACTGAAGTCTCTTGTAAGGAATTCCAAATCTCTCATTCTTTTTTTTTCCTTTTTGTCATTAGAGACCACCTCCATGGTTTTGTTGAATTTATTGAGGGATTCAACAAGATCGTTGATGTTTACGGCTTCCCCCTCAGCCGGTTTTTTGCCCCTGGCGTCCCTTCCCAATGGCCGCCTCCTCGGCGGTGAAGACGTTTCCTCCCCCGCAACGTTTAGGTCGAATCCAACCCGGCAATCCGACCCGGCGGAAGTGCTGTACGCTCCAGACGAACTAGTTTTAGTCCGTTTCGGCCCTACTTCCGGCGGAAGTGCTGTACCAATTTCCAGCCATGTGATATTGGTATGTGATATTGGTATGTGATATTGGTGTTGGTTTGAGTTTGATATAGGTTTAATAGAGAGAAAATTGTATGTTTTATTATGTTGGATGGTTTGTATTTGATATAGATATATATAGAGTAAATAAAAAATTTTTTTTTTTATTAAACAAAGAGCCAACGACTCATTTTCACCATTCCAACGGCTCTTTTCACCATTCCCAATCCCATTTACGCCCCACAGGTCCCGCTAACCCCCTTGCGCCTGCCTCTTTTTCCGCGCTCGCGCCCCTCTCGCGCCCCTCTCGCGCCTCGTTGGTGTGGTGCTCGCGCCCCGGGGCGCGAGCGGCTGGCCTCTTGCGCCCTTTCTAGCGCTCCACACCCCTCAGCCTTATGTATGTATTGACTCTTGGGTGGGTTAACATGTTTTGATACATTCTTAATTGTGCCATTAACGCAACTGACATGCTTATGAGTTGGCCGACATGTTTACCCTAAACACTAAACCTAACTTTCTATCAATTCAATAATATTGACGAAAAATTTTTATAAATAAGAAAAATGAAAGAGGTGTAATGGTTTATAGAAGAGAGAAAATTTTTTTGGGTTTCTAGGTGTTCCGTCATTTGAAATGGCGGAACCCACCATGATTGCAGAACGTGTCAGAGACGGTCTGGTGACTTGGAGGTTATTTTGGTGTTCCGCCATTTGAAATGGCGGAAGTGACATATTAACCATATGTTCCGCCATTTGAAATGTCGGAACACAACTTTTACCCCTTATAGGCTGCCCCTATTCATTTTATCACTTCCGCCATCTGAAATGACGGAAGTAAACAGTACCGACAATTTATAACATGACATGACTTTTCTAGTACCTTTTTGACCACACTATTCACTATTTCAAATGGCACGAGTGAATAGTATGGTAAAATCAAAAAAAGTCTTGTCAAATGTATTTAATGCGTGGTCAAAAAGTAAGTAGAAAAGTGTGTCATAAAAATGTCACTGTTCACTTCCGCCATTTGAAATGGCGGAAGTGAATAGTGTGGTAAAAAAGGTACCTATTAAGTCATGTCATGTCATAAATTGTCGGTACTGTTCACTTCCGACATTTCAAATGGCGGAAGTGAATAGTTTGGTCAACAAGCCCTCGTCAGATGTGTCAGGTATTATACTATTCACTTACGCCATTTCAAATGGCGGAAGTGAGAAAAATGACTATGGCAGCTATAAGAGGTAAAAATTGTGTTCCTCCATTTCAAATGGCGGAACATGTGGTTAATATGTCACTTCCGCCATTTCAAATGGCGGAACACCAAAATAACCTCCAGGTCACCAGACCGTTTCTGACACGTTCTGCAATCATGGTGGGTTCCGTCATTTCAAATGGCGGAACACCTAAAACCCAAAAAAAATAAATTTCTCTCCTATAAACCATTACAACCATTTTATTTTTCCTATTTATAAAAAAATTTCGATATTGACACATGTGTGTCATATATTCCCATGCCAACTAGTAGACCTAGAAAATCTCAAGACGTTACCAGGTTACTCCTTTATCTTTACATCATTAATTATGCTAGAGTAAATCAATTAGGTGTTCAAAAGCTCATGTTGATGCTAATTACAATTGTTTTGGCATAGGTACGAGAACTATAACTTCTATACTGAGTCTAAAGTTCGAAATGGCTTGCTAAAATGTAACAACGGATCATTAACTCAGCAAGCGGAGTTCAGTAAAACAACAAATGGGTTATTATCTGACCTTAGAATAGCAGTCCCAAGAACATCCAACTTCTATGCAGCTTCTTTGAGGGTAATATCTAAGGGTAATGCTACCGTGTATGCCATTGGCCAATGTAATCTAAACCTAAGTCAAAGTGATTGTGTAGAATGCATGGATTCCAGATATACTACTCTAGATAGCTGTCTACCTAGTTCTTCGGGGCGGTCAATGGACCGAGGATGTTTTATGAAGTATTCCACGACTCCGTTTTTCAGACAAGACCAAATAACTAATATCAAACCTCTCCTTTGGGATGGTGAGACCTAAAACTCTTCTTCATATGCTACCGGATTTTGTTGTAGGATATAAATGTATTTTCAATGTTTCGCATATCTATGCTTTACAGGCGATTCAAGTAAGAGAACCATAATTGGCGGAGTTGTTGGAGGGGTATGCTTTCTCTTTGTGGTACTCGCATTTTTCCTATGGCGAATCCGATCAAAAAACTCAAGTAACCGTCATCTAGGTAAACACAATACGATGAACTTATATATTGAATTGTTTAAATTTTTTAACACACGCTAGCCACCGACTAGCTAAAATAAATGTACACCTTCCTTACTGGTTTCTGTTACCTTTTAAATTTTTGGTGGTTAGATAAATCAACTGGATCAACTGTGCTGCTGCAAGGTCCAACAAGATATAGCTATGGCGATTTAATAAAAGCTACCAACAACTTCAATGACATGAACAAACTTGGAGGAGGGGTGTTTGGTGAAGTATATAAGGTACTTAACGAATTCGGAAGTTATATACTATGGAATAAACAACTAATACATTTTCTAAGGAATAAAGTTTGTGTATTAATCTATGGAAATAATATTTCAGTATTTGTTTACGGTGGTATGATGCAGGGCACTCTCAAGAACGGTGATACAATTGCAATTAAGAAGACAGTTATGACGTCTACTAGAGGAAATATACACATTGTTGATGAACTGAAGATTATATGTAATGTTCATCATCGCCATATTTTACGCCTTGTTGGCTATTGTAGCAAAGGTCCCTTCTTATTTCTTATCCACGAGCACATGGACAATGGTAGCCTTGACCAGTTTCTTTATGGTGAGTTGAGGCATCATACGAATGATTGTAGTTGTAAACTGTTATGTTCTCTATTTTACATCTAGTAAAGATACATTGTAATGACAGGCAACAAATCAAGGAATCTAAGTTGGAGGCAGAGGATTGAAATAATCTTTGGGACAGCAAGGGGTCTTGCATATCTACATGAACAGTACCATGTTACCATCATCCATAGGGATATAAAACCTAGCAATATTCTACTTGACAATGAACTTCAGCCAAAAATTGCGGATTTTGGGCTGATAAGACTACTTCCCGAAGACAAGACTCACCTTAGCACAAAATTGCCAGGATCATTGTATGTTTAAATTAATACATAGAAACTTGCTGCTAATTATATGTCTACTCTTTTGTTGGAAATATTTGACCAATAAAAATTGTTAATCTTACTAGGCAAAGTGGTTACGTAGCACCGGAATATGCCATTCATGGACAATTATCTGAGAAAGTGGATACATACAGCTTTGGTATTGTGGTCCTTGAAATTATTAGTGGGAAAAAGTGTCACAATGTCAAAGATGAGGAATCAGCTAACCAAAACTTACTTGATCATGTAAGCATCCCAAAACTTGGATGAATTATTCTAAACCAGCTGTATTGTCACTAGTTTATACTAGGTGGTTAAATTCAAAATTCATTGATATATATATGCTGACAGATCTTAACCTTCATTCTATTTAACTTTGCTTCCGTTATTTTGTTTCATAGGCATGGAATCTATACGATAACGGCACACATTTGAATCTAGTGGATAACACATTAGACCCAAGTGAGTATGGAGAAGAAGAGGCAAAGAAGATCATAGAGATAGCATTGATGTGTACTCAATCACCAGTTTCTGCAAGGCCTGCAATGTCTGAAGTAGTTACACTTATAAGTGACAGATCACTTGATCAAATACCACCAGTAAGATCTACCTTTCATGAAAACGATGTAAAGATTCAAGTTGGTGAAACCTTGACATCATTGTCCTCCAATGCCACGGCCTCCACCGTTCAATTTTCTGCCCGTTAAAGTTTCATTTGCATCACATCACAAGCTTTAAATTGTTTTTATATGTATACAAGATCATTGTTCTCTCTTTTTATTTAATCCTCTATTTGCCTCCCGAACAACTCTTAATGAATATGCATAGTTGTTAATTTTCATATTTTGAATTAATTGCCATACTTGCCTCCTTGACACGACTGTCAACGATAGTGTTTGCTCCACCATCGAAAATTGCCGTCCATCGAAAAGTACCGTCGATAATCTCTAGCTAAAGTTTTTATCTGAAAACCCTCGTGAACATTGCTTGGTAATCTGCCAGCAAATAGATTACTCATATCAGCATTATCAACATACCTTCATCGACAGATACTTGTCAGTAATGACTTTCACCAAAGAAAACGGACTATTAATACTCATTGATTTTGTAACAACGTGTAGCAATACTCCCGTTGGCAATCTCATAATGAGATTGGTGGGCCCAAAGTTAAAAAAAAAATTGAAAAAAGAAAATAATGCAATCTAGATTGGCGATCTAGGTTGGTGGAGCAAACCTAGATTGCAATCCAAACTAACCCCCGATAACTTAATTATTTAATTAACTTTTAATATTCTAACAAAAAAAATAATAATTAAATACACGATATTTCTTAAAAAAAAATTTATGAACATTCCGATATAAATTTTATTAAAAACGGACTTCGTTAAAATACATTTTTTTAAGTTGGGATGAGTTGTGAATGTGTATAAAAGATTGCGATGAGTTAACTTATGTAGATTGGAGAGAGAGAAATTAATTTTATAATGTAAAATTGAGATTGTGAGATTGCCAATGAGAGTGCTCCTCTTCCTCACATGCAAGTGAAATTTGTGTATGAATTTTCATGTTTATTAATAACTAGGTTAGGAACCCGTGTATTACACGGGTTGGACAATAAAAATGGTATGATTGATAAAAAAAATTTTAAATACGTTATATGATTAAACTTACGTATTACATATAACAATGAAAAATGAAAAGTTCATAAATCACTAAAATTACAAATAAGTTGCAAGTTTTATATATACAAATAAATTGCTATAGTTTTACTTAAACATTAACATACCATACATTGTATAGCAACAAAGCATATACAAATCATATACAAATTTTTTTATTTGAACTAATTGCTAGTTTCTCTAACCATGATGAGGCCATCTGATGTCTAATTATTGATTCTACTATTACATGCAATTCACAACCAAAAATAACCAAACTAACCATGATTTAATACCCAACACTTGTCTCATTCATTCAGTTCGATATTTACATTCATAATCAGTCAAATAGATCGAAATAGAGAGAAAAAAAAGGAAATAAAGATTGGCTAAATTCATTTCAACTCGATTTCAAAATAATAAGGCTTTTGTATTCATATGTGACACCCATATTGCTAATCAAAATACTGGACAAGGAGTGTTCCGGTTCCAACCGCTCCATACGAAATTAGTCACTTTGACCTTTGACCCAACCCGGTTATGTTTTTAATCTTGTAAATAAGAATTTTTTTTTGTCAAAATAACCTAGAATAATCTGACAAATTGGTTTCTACCTAACTCTTTAATGTTTTTTGATCATGTTTTTATTATGGTACATCCAAATTTGTCATTGACAAAGGGGATATATTGCACGCAATTTGGAACTAAATATAAACCAAGAGTCAATATACTTCAGGTTTGTGAGAAGAGTAAATAAGTCATTTGGGTAATCATAATCAATAAAATGGGTGGTGCAGTGAACATGACTTTATAATATGAATCAAACTCCTTTAGTTGTAATCCACGATAAGGCTAGATAAGGAATGGATGAGATAATGATAAGGCTATATAAGGAATGTTTTATATTTTAATTAAATTTTAGTTTTAAATTTAATTAGAAATTATAGGTTAATACATGAAAGTGTCACTTGGCAAACTATTAGACCAATTAAAAGGTTTGTGATTCAATCAACATTTTTGTTTATTATAATAGTAGATATCACTTTCTTCTGCCTTCATGGTAAATGTTGACCAAGAGGAAATACCACATAACCTCTCGAGCTCTTGTATTAACTTCAACATATAGAACTTCCCAAAAACAAATCTCCTAGAAGAATATCACTAAATCATGCCAATTAAACCCATGATTGTTGACTAATGCATTACGATCACGCTAAACCTTCCAAAAAATCTGCAAAACAAACTTTGTTAGCCTTGCCACATGCATGGGGTTTTTCTTGTGACCAGCCATGCATACACATGAGAATCAATATCCATTCCCCAAGAGGGGCAATGAATGCAAAGTTTCGTAATAGCGTATATGCAGTAGATGAATTATGGTTGCCGTCACTCTCATATGGCCGTAATGAATGCAAAGTTTCGTAATAGCGTATATGTAGTAGATGAATTATGGTTGCTGTCACTCTCATATGGCCGTGGGCTAATGTAATTAACGGTCTAATTGTTTGTGTTCTGTTTAACAAATAAACATTCCTCTAGTCATGTGGACCCTCCTCACCGCGTAGATGTAACAGAATTTCCGGACGAGTCGAGTACTCATGGAGTCATGGGTCTGTGGGTTGAGCCTGGGTGAAATTTGTTCTACGTAGTCCCTCACAAGCAAGTGAAATTTGTGTGTGAATTTTCATGTAGATTAATAATTTAAAATATCACTTTCTTTGTCCTCCATACAAATGTTGACCCGCGTGATTTCGCAGAAAATGGGGGTCAATTGCAAATTTCTTTGACCAAGTAAAAGACGTCTTCTTATTTTCAATAATGACCCCACACGTCTTACTTTTAGAAACACTAACACAACAAAAAACGTTCTACCGTCTTTTGCACTAACATGTAATTAATTTATGTTATAAAATAGTATACAAGTCTACAATTCATTAATTCTTCTGAATTTTTAAAAAGTTCGGACATGCATATATACTTTAAAAGATATTAAAGCTTATCATTTTGTCAGGAAAATCGATTATTGAATTTTAAAGTTATAAATATATAATACTTCAAAATCTAAGTACTTGGAGAAAACCTACTCGGATGAAACTGATTGGAATACTGAATTTTTTGTTCTAGGAGAGGGGCCGCCCCTTTATAGGTGACTGGCGAAGCAAGATGCGCCGGTCCCAAATAAACGCCGGAGAACCCGGGAAACGCGTCCTTACAAACATCGACAGTGGGGGGCAACGATTTCTTTTCCAAAAATAGAGAAGCCCAAGTGAGCCATGCAAGCCCAAAGCATAACAGAGAAGCCCAAGTGTAGACCAGCTCATATACACAATATTATAAAACCAAGCGTAAGTTAAACAGGCCAAGTAAATAGCACAAGATATATAGGAAGGATTATAAACTGAAAAATATGCATATATTTTAACAGATTCTTCAAAATTTAGGTGTTTAAATATTTCATTTTGTTCAAACAATATGCCGGCCATCAATCACCATCCACGAATGGTCAACAAAACCAGTTTTCTATTGACTTTCTATTAACCACATATTCCATATTTCCATGATGCTTCGTCTGCTCAAACCACCTGATCATTTCATAATACATTTTTTTTTTAATCTTAATATGCCATATATAGCCAACACTTCTGAGGGTGGATGTGATGGCTGTTTTGGTTCTGTTCCTTGTTTTATTCCTGATCAAGCCAGGAGTTTCACAGCGGAACGACACCGTAAACAATACTATTAACACGCCCATCAGATCGTTCTGTGGCCGTAACCCTCCGATAATTCTTTCAAACTTTATTAACAATCGCAACTCTACCTTTACGGAAATAAGAAGACAGTTATCCAGCAACGGTGTCTTTTACGCAAGAGCGCAAAGTTTATCTGAGGGGGACTCGGTCTTTGGACTCGCCCAGTGCAGAAACTACCTTTCTGCAGCTCAGTGTGTGGCTTGTGTCGACGCCGGGGTGTCTGAATTAAACAGCTGCATAACTGGAAATGGTGCTTATACCTTCTTTGATAACTGTTTTGTCAGGTAATGTTTTTTTTTAAAAAGTTGATTAGTAAGTCAGCAACTACTACTCCCCATATATGTTTTAGTAGAGTTATAAAATAAAATATGCTCGTATGAATTATTGCACTATGAAGTTTCAGTTTTACATTAAACATTCAAGTATATAATTTAGTCTTCAAGTTAAAGATAAAACTGATAAATACTTTGTATAAGAAATTAAATTATTATGTTTTTTTTTTCACACTTTGATTGATAAATACATTGCAATAATTCCAATAATATATACAACTGTATTGATAGTGATTGTTGATAATTTAATTTATTTTGTTGACCCGAAAAGTCTAGTTATAAAGAGAGAAAATATGCATTGTCATTTAACCCTTTCAGAAACAAGATAAACTAAAAGGACCCTTCATTTCTTCTTAATTTGCAGAGTGAACCATCAATAGACATGAATGAAAGTACCGGCCCTAATTAGTGCTTCAACATGTATTTTAAGACTTGATTATATGTTCAGAGAATGATAATTGAAAGAGAATTTATATACTGCATACTTAGTTTTGTGCTTAATTATCCAACATGAAAAAAATACAAAAAAATAAATAAATAAAAGGAGAAGTGTCTCATATTATCATCTTTTGGTTTTGGAGTTCCGTAATATAAAGCCTTTTTTTATACTGCTCGTAATTATAAATAATGTATCTGTTTCAAGTCAAGTGTTTTCTGTCTTTGATGAAATTTCTCTCCAACCATTATTCAAATGTTGTCCTAGGGCCTCATGGTGAATCGTTTCCCAATATACAAGTGGGACATATTATTTGTTTTTATTTAAATTTATTGTGATAATTTATTATGAAGACGACCTAGTGAACTAGAAAATATATATGAACTTGCTTATACAGTGCTTATAAATTATTCTAATGTGTATTATCATACTAAAGTCATTAAGCAAACAAAGGATATAACTGATATTAGATATGCAAATTTTGGTAATTGTTTGGATAGTAGTTGCTTCAACAAAGACATTGAAGCAATAGCATACATGGTGATCAATAATTGTTTTAACTTTCATGGATTTCAAATCAGATTTCCCAAAAATTATCTTAACTATTAGGATTCAGGTAAAAGCTTATTAATTTGTTGAATGTGCACAACTTTTTGGTTTTCTATAAGTTATCAGAGAGTACTTTTTAATATATAATTTCAGCACCCTTGGTAAAAATTTCTAAGAGATTCAAGTCATTTGTTTTCAAGGTATGCAAACTATGATAACTTCTACAATGATCCGAATGTCGTCGAGGATGCAGGCATCGGCCCACTTGGATTGTGTGGCAATCAGTCAGCATCTCAGCCAACAACAACCTTTACCCAAGATGTAGGGGGGATGTTATCAGATATTAAAGACGCTACTCCAAAAACTAGTAACTTCTATGTTGCATCCACAACCCAAATCACAAGTGATAATGCAACAGTGTATGCAATTGCACAGTGTGTTGATAATATAAACAAGGGCATTTGCCAAACCTGCATCGTTATGGCATATAGCGGTTTATTTAATTGTCTTCCTAGAACAGAAGCACGGTTTATCAGCATGGGCTGTTATGCAAGGTATTCAGTGACTCCATTTTAAAGTGATAACCAAACAATAGATATCGCAAGTTACTTAAAAGGTTACGCCTCACAATGTTCTTTCTATTTCTTCATTTAGTTTTTAGAATTACCTCGTGCTTCACATTTGTTAAGTTTCTAACTTTCATATGATCATATATGTTAGGGAATTCAAGCAAGGTACCAGTAATTTCTGGAGCAGCTGGTGGTGTAGGTCTTCTTATTATCTTAATTGTTTCGTGCTTATTGTTTCTACGGTGGAAGAAGTCTAAGAAGACTGAAGAAGGTGATTAACATTAGCTTAGTGTGAGAATACTAATATGTGACTAATCTTGTATGACGAATCTACTAACACTCGGTATGTGATGTTTGTACGCCTCACCGCTTGTGAGTGATAATGCTCATAGTGTTGGATATATCAAATACCATTTCCCCAATATATTTCTTAAAGCAATATTATATTAATTTTCATCATATTGCTGACCATGTGATGTATGTGATGTCCTAGATGCACCGGAATTGAAGGGGGCCATAAATTACAATTACAAAGATTTGCAATTGGCAACCAATAACTTCAGTGAAGAAAATCTTTTAGGTAAAGGAGGTTTTGGGGAAGTATTCAAGGTAATAAGATATACAGCCTTTTGTATTCCATTGCTTACATTAATCAAGAATCAAGATTATCCCATATCCGAACTATATATAATATATCTTGTTTATATTATAGGCAATTTTTGAAGATAACGAGATTGTGGCGGTTAAGAAAATTAAAGTAGGTTATGCTAAAGCAAAAGAAGAATTCGAAAATGAAGTTAAGCTTGTATGTAATGTTCACCATCGAAACCTTCTCCGTCTCCTTGGATGGTCCAGCGAAGAATCAAACCTACTTCTTGTCCTGGAATACATGCCAAATGGAAGCCTTGACAGATTCTTGTTGGGTAATTTGCTGTCACAAAACTTAAAAATTTCTTCACATGAAGATATTCATTTAGAAACAGTTGATATATACTAATAAACATCTTCATAATGTAGGAGTAAAAAGAGGGACTCTAAACTGGAAACAACGATACGACATAATATTTGGGACAGCTAGGGGTCTAGCTCATCTACACAATGAATTCCATGTCAAAATCGTTCATAGAGATATAAAGTCGAGCAATATTCTCCTTGATCACGATTTTCAACCCAAAATAGCAGATTTTGGGTTGGCAAGGTTTCAACCAGAGGATAGAAGTCATATCAGCACCAAGTTTGTTGGGACACTGTAAGTTAATTTAACAAAAGATTCTCTTTGATTCCGTATACAGAGTCTAATCAGATATTATATTTTATCTATATAACATAATACCAGGGGCTACACGGCGCCAGAATATGCATTACATGGTATCTTATCAGATAAAGTTGACACCTATAGCTTTGGAATCGTGGTTCTTGAAATCATTAGCGGACGGAGATGTACCGACATGAACTCTGATAAACCATCAATGGATTACCTCCTGGAAGACGTGAGACAATCGCTTTCACAAATATCTCATCACTTTTTTTATATTTCAATTTATCACTTTTTATGTGTCAACAGGCTTGGAAGTTGTATGAGAATAAAAAGCATGTAATGCTCATTGATGAGACATTGGATGTAAACGAACACAAAGAGCATGTGAAGCAGATCATTGAGGTGGCGTTGTTGTGCACTCAATCACCAGCTTCTAAAAGACCAACTATGTCAGAAGTTGTTTTGATGCTTCCAAAAGGCCTGCCATTGGGGAATAGACAACTAACCCGACCTACTCTAATTGATCATCAAAGACGGGTTCATATAGGATCCCCAAACAAGGGTAATTTTTCTAGAATGTCAAATGAAACAGACGCGAAGCTGCAGCTGCAAAGTGTCCAAGTATATGATGAAATAGACGTGATGGAGAAGGGGATGAATGTCGAAAAGCGCTAGTATATAATGTTGATCTGAGCCACATGCTATTAGAAAGAAAAAAACACCCAAGTTTGTGTCCTGTAGCTGTATCCGGGTGTGTTCGCCTCAAATGAGTAATTGCTATATCAATGACTACAAAAAGATATGGGAACGTACTTTTATTTACTTATGATGTGATGGTTAAAATTAATAAATTTCTGTTGTATTATATGATTGTAAAGTATAAGAGCATAGTTATCTTGACGGTTAGTGTTTTTCTGTTTCTCTTGTTTGTTGTATGTTAGCCATCGTAAGCGTTTCTGTTTAGGAAGGTAATTTTAGTTAGTTGCTCCTATTAATTAGTAATCTTAGAATTTAAGTGGTAGGAGACAATTTGCATAAAGGAAGAAGAAAGGAGTAGGCAGGGCTGGGGTATTTTATTTTCTTTACTTTTCGTAATAATAGTACATATAGTTATTATTATAATACAAAAACTTTACAAATTTAAACGTTAGTTAGTGACAGATTCAAACAAACATTACATGTGAATCACATTTCTAAAATTTAGGATCGCAAAGTTCGATTTGATCTTATCAAAACCATTTGTATATGAATGTTTTTAAAGGTATATAGTGAAAAATGTATTCATGAGCTTGATTGGGAAACGCTACAATGGTGTCTTTCTATATAGACCATACAAGGAAAAATACGACGACATGTAGAGGTGCAAACAAGCCGAGCTATTCGATATTGGCTCGTTAAAAAGCTCGATCGAGCCGAGCTTTATTGAGCCAGAGCCTGACCTCAAGCCTAAAAGTAAGCTCGTTTAATAAACGAATCTGAGCCTGAGCTTCACTTATCGAGCTTGAGCAGGCTCGCGAGCCTAAACAAGTCTGTCACTTATACAATTTTTTAGAATATATATTTAATAATTATTAATTAATATATATAATGTTGAAAAAATAAATAAAAATAACTAAATAACATGTACTCTCTCTGTTCCATTA
The DNA here is from genome assembly GCF_021521415.1 of Bidens hawaiensis. Lineage (NCBI taxonomy): Eukaryota > Viridiplantae > Streptophyta > Magnoliopsida > Asterales > Asteraceae > Bidens > Bidens hawaiensis. The sequence goes on from NW_027491313.1 coordinate 607,406, forward strand.
TAAGTGTCCAAGTTTAAAAAACACAAAGTTTAAGTTGGGTTGAATGATTACTTTTTTTTTCTTACCAAATGACAATAATGTCATTGAGAAGTGGGTTCATCAATATCGTTAATTAATGTTACTTGTGTGTGTTTAAGGGTAAACTTGAAAATTAACTAATAAATTTTAAAAGTGGACACTTGTAATGGGGCAAATAAAAACGGAAATTTGGACACTTATAATGAGACGGATGGAGTATTATTTTATACACAAATTATAATAGAAATACATATATAAAAATAATTATAATTATATAAAAAATAATTGATAAATAGTAAAAAAGTTGAGCCTATGTCAAGTTCAAGCTTGAAAATCTATTCACGAGCCGAGCTCTAGGGCCGGTCTTTAAGGAGGGCTGAATGGTTGACGGTTCCCGGCTCGACACCCTGTTAGGCCTGAAACTTTTAAAAAAATTATATGTATTTTTATGAAAAAAAGATGTATATTTAATGTCTAAACTCAATTAGATAACAACTAGTTTGGTTTAGTGGCAAAGGGGAATTATTCTCAACCAAAAGGATGTGAGTTCTAATCTCATTCGGAACATGTAAGCCTATTTTTATATAAAAGTTTTTTACCCAACCAAATTATAACCAAGTATGTCTATTAAAAACTTAAATTGTTTAAAGCTAAAAAAAATCATTTCACTTGAGGCCCAAATTATTTTTCGCCTTCGGCCTAAAAATTATTTTTTGCTTCTCGAAGCCGGGCCTGCAAAGCCCGTGCTTTGAAAATAAAGCTTGAAACGAACCGAGCTCGAGCTCTGTATAAGTTAAACGAGCTGAGCCTGAGCCTAATCGAGCTCGGGCTCAGCTCGACTCGTTTTCACATTGACATGTACTAGGGACCACTACCAAACACTAAATAACTATACCGAGCTCGAGCTCTGTATAAGTTAAACGAGCTGAGCCTGAGCCTAATCGAGCTCGGGCTCAGCTCGACTCGTTTTCACATTGACATGTACTAGGGACCACTACCAAACACTAAATAACTATATGAAGTGAAAACTCAATAATGCCCGTGCACAATTAGTCCATAAAAATTGACTAGTATGCCCCCATCAAGTTAGTGTGATGTGGGCCCAAATGTAGAAGAGCGGGCCATGGTGTTTCTGCAGGCCCAAGATCGTGTTTCGAAAGGGGCTGCATGAAAATGAGCTTAACTTGGGGTACGGGCCTCCGTTTCAGGCGTGCTACCAGTCAAAACGACCGTTGAAACATGGGCCACGTTGTGGTAACCAGCCATAGACGGTCGTTTATTTTTTAAAATAAGGCTTCTAGGTTTTTCGTCTACTTTTTGTGTTTTGTTTTGGGCTGTTGTTGGGCTTTGGGTTGTGTGTGCTGGCCCAAACATATTTTGGATTCTCTATTAATATGTTATGAATGTAGTGTGACTGATCATTGATCAGAATTGAATAAAGAACTTTTGGCTTTTCAAATTTCTGCCTTTTAGGTCTAAATTGGGAGTTTGGGGAAGGATCATCATGGGTATTTGTAGAATCAATGTGATTAGCCTTCAATCTCTAATAGTACGCTACATCATAGTGGAATGGGCACAACAACATGAAGCTTGTATCTAAGAGTTTCAAAGCGAGTACATGAGACACTGTTAATGGGATTGGCACACACGAAACCGAACACAATACACGAAAGAAAGAAATGAACACGAAGATTTAACATGGTTCGGTCTAAAATGACCTACGTCCACGAGTTGCAACTAGGTATTCTATTTTATCAAGTGACAAAGGATCACAAGTACATATCATATATATATATATATATATATATATATATATATATATATATATATATATATATATACTAGTCTAGGATTTGCATCTTACTAAGCATGACATTTAAACCGGGCTAGGCTTGGGCCCGCTGCCTACACCCATCTCCTCTTTTGACTTTATATCAATTTCCCACTCTGAGGCCTTGAATACTCTCATCTACACTCCTAGTCATACTTCTATAATCTGAACATTAAAGTTCTTATAGTTATCGGCACATTCTCATCAACTAACCTAAAGGCTCGTTGAAGCTCCACGAAGCTTTAACACATTAAGCACAACTAAAATTGCCCCCGGCTCATTCTTTGTCCCTAACGCCTCCCATTGAATCTAACAGTCGGATCTTAAGATATCTGAAGAACAAACACCCTCCACATTCAGCAAGCAATCCACTAGAGAAATTTTTTACAGCTGGAATACTGGTTTTCTTAAGTCATTGTCGACCTGGAACTCTAACTAAAATACCGCCTGTGCTCCCACTGTCATGATGTCATCCGACTTATTTAACCTTCCTAGCTCGTTCATCCTAAATCTTCACTTTGGCTCTGGGTTTATTACTTGCTAAAGTGTAACATCCTTAATTTTATAATATTAAATAAAGAAAAGATATGTTGTGAGATGTGCGTTAATATTTAATTAAGATTAAATATTATAAAGATGGAATAAAGGATGGGATGGGCCTTAGGCCCATGGGATTAAGAGAGTATAAATACTCCCTTAAACCTCCCTAAAACCCTAGACCCCTCATTTCTCTCCATCTTATTCTCTACACACTCAAAACACCCACACACACACACCCCTTGCCGTATACGGCCGTGAAAAGGAAAGGAGAAACGAGATCAAACGAATGTTGATTTTGATAGATCTTTGATATACAAGCTAAGTACAAGATTTAAGGTTCACAACCAAGCTAACTGAGACCAAACGAACATGTAAAGGTATGTTCTTGATCTTAAAGTTTATGTTTTTATGAACGGTTGACCTTGAAACTTGAACGTAGAGTAGATCTGGTATAAACGAACCTTAAAATATCAAACTTGATGATAAAATGGACTTAACGAACTTATGGACATGAACGGCTCGTTTAAGAAACCCTAGATCTAGCTTAAACGTTTCTAGCCATAAAAGTTCAAACTTTATTGACTTGCGGGTCAAGCTTTGGCCGAAAAATGTTAAGGAAACTATTATGGGTCCATACCAAGCCATAATAAGATGTTAGGTTTAAAACGAGTAAGATAACAATTGAAAAGGGCCAAACTCGTGACCAATTAATCAGACCAGTCGATTACTTTTATGTTCGCTTTCAAGTCCAAGACTCGATTGTCACACCCCGAAAATCTTATCTTAGCAGCGGAAGACTTAACTAAGTTAGTTTCGGGTAATGACAGATGCCGATAGCCAAATCACGAAACAGAACGCTTAAATATATTAAAAAGGCTTGTTTATTCATCAGAGTGCACATGTCATATTTTACATAGTTTATTATTATTACAAGCCTACAAGTTCCACATCATCAAAACACACGCGTTCTCGGTTCCATCCCATCCATCCCTCGTGATGCCTCCATATTTCTCATTTACCTAAAAAGTATGTTAAGACAATTTGGTCAACCCGAATATTGGTGAGTTTCTCAATTTAAAAACCGGGATGTAACAGTTCTCGACTTTACACCCATTTATTCATCAATCTTATCAATGATAATTTTTATTATTCACCATTCTTTTCAATGGGAATTTAATTTCCACTTTTCCAAACATAGTTATATATTTCTTAAACAAAACGTGTTAGTTGTAAACGAGCAAAGAGTACAACACATGTATGACTATCATTATAATAAACTCGAAACATACCAAAATCAAAATATTCCCACCTTTTCAACCAGAGCGACTGGAAGAGTGGGGGGCGTCGCCCCGATAGATCTACCAATATTTTTAGGCACTTTCTCTCTAGGTTAACGGTTTTTCCTTTTATAATGACTCATCCCATTTAACACAATTTGTAAAACATATATCTCTTTAGTTTACATACTTTGCCTCCCCCCCAAAAAAACATTTATAAATCAATAAAACATTAAAAGTGGGGATTTATGAGAAAACTCACCGTTTTTGGTAGATGATCGGTTATTCCAACTCGACTCGTGTCCTAATTATATAGTACACGATTAATCATTTATTCATATTTTAAGCTATTTGATCAACTTAAAATATTAAAACACACATCTTATTTCTTAAAAATAATGTTATTCTTTTGTTCGTGTGTTTATTTTAGTTTTAATGACACATTGGCGATTCCATCCAAGTCCAATTACTATATGATCATTCAACACACACATGATCTCTAAACTTATAAATTTAACCCAAGTAGCAACTAGCACATTTTATGCATAAATATTCTATTTAGCAAATAAACAAGTAATAATATATTATTATATTATTTAATATTGTTTAATATTATATAATATTATTTAGTTTTATAAATTTATATTTTTTTGCTGGAATATTTGATATTTTATATCCTTATACTTATCACATTTATAAAATCGTTTTCCGGTTCGGTCGGTTTTGTGTTAATCGGTGAACCGGTTAACTTTTTCTTATAAACTTGAGTTCTTAACTATTTTTAAATACTTTAAGTGTGAAAATACACAAGTTTTATAAGTTATTTTGTTAAAATGGTTTATTTATTATTTTATATATAAATTTCACAAAACTAGCAATTTTAACATTTTCGGGTCGGTTTTGTCGCGACACGAAACGTCAAAGATCAAGTTATTCCATCTTGACCTTAATATATACATTTACTTATGTAAGGTATATATATATATATTATTTGGGTTTACGGGCTGTTCTAAAACACTTCGCAAAACTGTTGTCGGTTCGCGTTAAAAGTCGTATTTTTCGATCGTTAAAGCTACCGACAAACAAAATAAGTTATATTAAACATGCCAAACAATTTGTACACTTAATATACATATTTATAATATATCCTTTGAACCAAATTTCCAGATTTAAACACTTTAACACAAAACATCAACTTTTAGCAAATTTCAAGTATAGTAGGCACAAGTCTTATCTTACTAAATATGGTAAAGTACAAAAAAAAATCATTTTTCATGTAACATAAAATGAAGATTCTTAAATGTGCAAAATTCAATGCATGTTCACGTCACATTAATTTCATATATGCCAAAATCTAACTTTTTAACATTCTAACATAAATGCATGTTTTCATATTATATATATCTAATCATCTTATCATGATTCCTTCATATTTACTCAACATTTTATCATCTTTCATGCAAGAAATTCAAGTACTTAATCTATTTTTAGTTTCATATTTAAGTATGTCTATGAATTCTAGCATGTATCCTAAACATTAAAACTTGTACAATTGAGAAGCAAACATTCTTGACTAGTTATCTCATTCAACCATTTTGACTACTCAATACAAGGGTTCTATTTTATATTAGCATAATCAAACTATTACACAACTAGTTATTTATCATTTTTACCAAACAAAGTTTCTATCTTTAGCAAGTTACCCTATCTATCCATTTTTCATACTTATACTCACTTTAAACTTCTAACAACTAGCATTGTTATTGCTCATTATCAATAATCCAAACACGTGTAAGTAATCTAGCATGAACCTAGAGAATCAAGAAATAACCATTTCAAACATCATGTTCAAATGCAACAATCTTAACAATTTTTCTTTCTTTAAGAAACACATTACCCAACATCATTTAATCCTTCCATCTATCATATAATACAAGGTCCTAACAATTGTCAAGATCACATTTTGTATGCATATTATTTACACATGGATCAAGAAATAAATATCCTTATAATAAAACCCTTTCATTTCATCTTGTTCCATGTGCACTAACAAGAAATAGTTATTAAATCAAGAATGGTTAGTTACTAGTAATCATCAATCTAGAGCCATGAATCTGTCTGAACGCATGCATGTATATATTTCTATATCTAATAAAACAATTCTAGGCTCTATTAATAATAGACTCTTAGGGTATGTAAGCATGCATGCATGTGGGTTTGAGTTCACACACACACTCACAGACACTCACGGCACACTCATACACACTCAAAACCAACTTTTCATTTCACCATCTTTACAATTTAGCTTGGACTTTTACAATGTGAAACATTTAAGCAACAAAACTTACAAAATCAAAGATTAGTAAGTGTTTTACCTTGGTTTTTAGGTGAGATAATAAAGAAAAGAAGAGATGAATCTTGAGCTTCCTAGACCCTTAATAAGCTTCCTAGTTTACTTATGATTTTTGTTCAACCCTTATAGCTATTTTAAACCTTGGAGAGATAAGATGAGAATGGTAATGAAAATGTAAGGTGAAGTGGGGGTGGGGTTGAGGTGGCCGACGGTTTGGTGGTGGTGGTGGGAAGGAGGGTGCTTGGTATTTGGTTTTAGTGGTGAGGTAAGATGGTGGTGTTCTTATGTTTTAGGAGGCTTCATAGATTATTGTTCTAGAGAAATAAAAAATGGAAGATGAAAGATTGCTATGATGATGGTTCGGTTTTTATGGAAGAAAAGGTAAAAAGTAGAGTATTGAGTAAGACATGCTAGATTGTCCAAGTGGTAATAGAAGGATATATTAGATTTAGTTGGAAATATGAATCTTTTTACACCACACGTTATAGAGTAATCATTGCATTGCATGCAATTGGATTGGGGAAAATAGAGGGCCAGATCTTTGGGGGATTTGGAAAGGGACTTGGTGGGATTTTGGGTATTATAAACAAGATCTTTAATTTACTAGTTTAACGTTTGGTACAATTTAACTAATCAAACGAGTTCCGTTTTTAATAATTTTTGTTAGACTTTATCCGATTTTGGATTCCTGACGCAACAAGCCTAAGAACATAATTTTTGGTGGTGTTGGGTTTCGGGTCTATACGGTGTCCGCTACCGGCTCTTGGCTGCAAACTTATTGATTTTCGCGTAACGCAAAATTCTAAAAATAAGTTCATCACTTATGTCCACTATTTTTACTAATAATAAAATTTTCCAGGTTGGTCCCGACTATTTTGGACTTTTCAACTTCCTGGGTATCGCCAGTGTTCGTTAGGAGCAGTGTTCGCTACGCGACAAATTTAACCTTTTTAAATTTATATAAATATAACACACATAATTTAAAGACTTTGGAATAAAATATTATTATTTTATTTATTACGATATTTTATTCAGATAAGCACTGTTACATTAACCGCGATTTAAGGCTAATTTTTCCGGGGTTTCACATTCTCCCTTCCTTTTAGAAATTTCGTCCCGGAATTTAGGAAGTGATACTGGTGTCAGACTCTGCCAGGAAAAGGTGAGGGTACTTTTGCTCATTCGGTCCTGACGTTCCCACGTGAACTTGGGACCAAGCTTTGAATTCTATCTAACTTTGACCAACTTTATTTTGTTTCGCCTTAATTTCTGAATCTTCCAATCAGTAACTTCTATAGGTTCTTCAATAAATCAAAGTTTATCGTCGACGCGAATATCTTCAACGGGCACAATCAAGGATTCATCGGATAGGCATTTCTTCAAGTTAGACACATCGAACACATCGTGTATTCCGCTAAGCTCTTCGGGCAATTCAAGTTGGTAAGCTACGGTGCCAACTCGTTCAGTGACCGGAAACGGTCCAACATAACGAGGACTTAACTTGCCCTTTTTGCCAAATCGGACGACTCCTTTCCAGGGTGAGACTTTCAACAAAACTCGGTCTCCTTCTTGGAACTCCAACGGTCTTCTACAATTGTCAGCATAGCTCTTTTGTCGATCGGCTACAACTTTTAACCTATCTTTGATTTGGAAAATTCTGTCGGAGGTCTTCTGAACAATCTCTGGTCCTGTCAACTGCTTTTCTCCAACTTCTGCCCAACAAAGCGGAGACCGACACTTTCTCCCATACAAAGCTTCAAACGGAGCAGCTTTAGGTGATAGATATTATTATAAGAAAACTTAGCTAGTGGTAGATGAGTGTCCCAACTTTTGCCGAAATCGAGAACAAATGCTCTCAATATATCCTCCAATGCCTGAATAGTTCTTTCGCTTTGATCCTCTGTCTGAGGATGGTAAGCAGTGCTCATATCCAAGTGAGTGCCTAAGGATTCCTGCAAAGATTGCCAAAATAAAGAAACAAATCGACCATCTCTATCGGAGATAATCGAAACTGGCACGCCGTGTTTTGCTATGACTTCTTTAAGATAAAGCCTAGTCAGCTTCTCCATATTGTCTTTCTCTCGGATAGGAATGAAGTGCGCAGACTTTGTCAGTCTATCCACTATTACCCAAATGGCATCATGATCTCTGGGGGTACGGGGTAGTTTAGTTACAAATCCATGGTAATATTATCTCATTTCCACTCAGGGATTACGGGTTGTTGTAACAATCCAGATGGCTTTTGGTGTTCAGCTTTAACTTTAGAACACGTCAGACACTTGCTGACATAGACAGCTATATCACCTTTCAAATTTGGCCACCAATTAAATTCTTGGAGATCTTTTTACATCTTAGTCGATCCTGGGTGGATTGAATACTTTGATTTGTGGCCTTCATCCAACAATAAATTTCGCAGATTCCCATATCTTGGTACCCAAATTCGGTCAATCAAATACAGTGTACCATCAAACTTTGTCACGAATTTGCGTTCAAGACCTCGCAATCTTTCAGCTCTTATGTTTCGCGGCTTCAAGGATTCGTGTTGGGCATCACAAATTCGAGTAATAAGACTCGTGTGAATAGTTAATCCCAATGCACGAACACATAAAAGTTTTTCTCTTTCTTTTCTACTCAATGCATCAGCTACGAAATTCGCTTTACCTGGGTGGTAACGAATGTCACAGTCATAATCGTTGAGTAATTCTACCCATCTACGATGTCTCATATTAAGTTCCTTTTGTTCAAATATATGTTGGAGGCTCTTGTGATCAGTGAAGATTGTACATTTAGTACCGTAGAGATAATGCCTCCAAATCTTAAGGGCAAAAACAATAGCTCTTAGTTCCAGATCGTGTGTAGTGTAATTCTTCTCATGCACTTTTAACTGTCGGGAAGCATAGGCAATAACCTTGTCTCGTTGCATAAGCACACAACCAATACCTAGGCATGAGGCATCACAACAGACTATGAACCCATCAGTACTTTCTGGAAGTGACAAGATGGGTGCACTACACAACTTCTGCTTCAGTAACTGAAAAGCTTCTTCTTGTTTGTCGGTCCACTTGTATTTCCTTTCTTTCTGGGTTAATTGGGTTAGAGGTTGAGCTATGGAGGAGAAATTTTTTATGAACCGTCGGTAATAACCTGCCAATCCTAAAAATTGTTGCACTTCAGTAGGTGACCTTGGTGTCTCCAGTTCTTAATTGCTTCAATCTTTGAAGGATCAACATGAATACCGTCTTTGTTAATAATGTGACCGAGAAACTGGACTTCTCTAAGCCAAAAATCACACTTAGAAAACTTTGTTTACAACTTCTCATTCTTTAACAAATCTAGAATTATCTTCAAATGCTGCTTATGCTCTTTCTTGGTTCGCGAGTAAATAAGTATATCATCAATAAACACGATCACAAATTTATCCAAATATAGCTTACAAACTCGGTTCCTGAGGTCCATAGACACAGCCAGTGCGTTAGTTAGACCAAACGGCATGACTAAGAATTCATAATGGAAAGCAGTTTTGTGAACATCTTCTTCTGCAACTCGTAGCTGGTGGTATCTAGATTGTAGATCGATTTTTGAATAATAACTAGATCCTTGCAACTGATCAAACAAATCATCAATTCTCGGTAGTGGTTACCGATTCTTGATGGTAAGCTTATTCAGTTCGCGATAATCGATACAAATACGAAATGAACCGTCTTTCTTCATCACAAATAAGACTGGTGCTCCCCACGGTGAGAAGCTTGGTCTAATAAAACCTTTGTCCAAAAGCTCTTGCAGTTGATTGGACAACTCCCGCATCTCAGACGGTGCCAATCTATAGGGAGATCGGGCTACCGGTGCAGCATCTCTCACAAGATCGATTCTGAATTCAACCTGCCTTGGTGGAGGTAATCCAGGTAAATCTTCAGGAAATACTTCTTGGAAGTCTCGGACGACAGGAATATCTTCTATTTTCTTTTCTTTAGCTTTCGAATCAATTACATGGACAAGTAATGCTGGATAACCTTTCTGCAACATCTTTTGAGTCTTCATAATACTAGTGAGCTTCAACTCCGAATTGCTTTGATCACTCTGAATAGCTAACGCTCCACCACTTGGAAGGGGTAAACGAACCATCTTTTCTGAACAAACAATCTCAGCTTTGTTTTTGGATAACCAATCCATTCCCACAACAACGTCGAAACTTCCGAGCTCAACAGGTAACAGATCGATACTGAACTGATGATCTCTTAATGTGATACTATAATTACGAACAACTTGGCTAATTTCTATTAACTTCCCATTAGCTAGCTCAATTGAGTATTTGTTGTCTAGATTGATAGATTTAATACCAAGGAGGGGTTCAAATTGCTTGGAAACAAAGCTTAAGTCGGCTCCGGTATCGAAAAGTACATAAGCGTAATGATTATTTATAAGAAACGTACAGGTGACTACCGAGGAGTCTTTGCGTGCCTTCTTCGCTTTCATCTCGAATGCCCTTCCGTTATTCTGGTTCTTGATCTTCGGACAGTCCTTCCTAAAATTCCCCACAACTCCACACCGATAACATCCCGAGTTCTGGTTACCAGATACTGGCGGTATCATTTTAGCATAACAGTCTCGGGACAAGTGGCTGACTTGGTGGCATCAATCACACTTCTTGCATTCCCCTCCACGATTCTTCCCACACGAGTTACATCGGTTTATCTGATTCGAACTTCCTCCAGCTCTCCCGATATTAGCAGAAAACATGCGACCCGAATTTTGGTTTTTCTTAAACTGTCCTCCAGAATTTCCAACCCATTTTCTCTTAAACTCCCCTGACTTGTTCTCGGCTTCTGCTGAATCAATTTTCTTTCCGGTATCCTTCAATATCCCTTTGGGAACACAGTCGTCGGTCAGAGTTTTCGCGAGTTCTCTAGCAGACTGAATCGTGTCGGGCTTCGAAGATGTGACCATGCCTCGGATCTCCGGTGCCGATCCCCAAACGTATCTCTCGGTCTTAACATATTCGCGCGTGAATAGTCATGGTACCAATCTTGCTAAAGCACTAAATCGAGATGTATACGTTCCGATATCGGCACCCTTCATGGTCAGATTCCAGAATTCAAGTTCTATCTTCTGCAACTCATTCCTCGGGCAATACTCTTTTATCAACATCTCCTTTAGCTCTTCCCATGTCAGACCATAAGCTGCATCTTCTCCCATGTTCTGAATTAGAGAGTTCCACCATTTGAGTGGTTCGTCTTGAAAAGAGAAGACTCCATATTTAACTCTCTCAGCTGGGCTACAGTTACTGATCTTCATAACATATTCCATTTCTCAATCCAACGAATTATTTCAAGGGGTCCTTCAGCTCCAGTAAAAGTCTTGGGATTACATTTCTGAAACGTACCGTAGGTACAACCAGGATTCCCTGTTAACATAGTTTATTCAAAAATCATCACCGATTATTGAATCTTACTAGTCACATTTATGGAATTTTTGTAAATGATTTTTATTCTTTTATTTCTACTTGACGGGTTACCGGTAAGATTCTCGGTTCCAGCTCCGGCTCCGGTTCCGACATCATTACGGGCATCATGTCTTGGATTACGGTTAGCATCACGATCATTGCTTCGATGTTCAAGAGCTGAGTTAACGCGTTGGGCAATGAGCTGGTCTAACTCCTCCTGGGTGGATGGTAATCCGGACCCTCGAATTGCTGCGGCTCTCCTTGTCCTAGGTGGCATTATTCTTTTATTATTATATCAACAATGATAGCATAAGGTTAGATTATTATCTTAATGTCACATAATAGCAAGAAAATTCATAACATAACAATAACATTAATAATATTTTAAGGTGAAAAGCTCAAAAAATTACAACCAAAATTTGGTGCACTATTCTTAGCACCTAAAAGTTTTGCTTTTCAACCCAAAATACAAAATATTAATCCAAATCACATAATACTAGGCCTAAAATGCCTATACAAAAGAAACAAACATGGCATCTAAGGTAAGAAACCAAATTACAACAAGAGAAAGTGCAAAACATCCTCAAGGCTTTCCATCCTACCCGCCATTTGCCAGAATTGGCCCATGTGAAGCTCCATTGCACCTACTCGGTGCTCCAACATCTGAAATGCCTGAAAGTTACCGATCTCCCGAACTTCCATGTCCGTGAGTCGGTTTTGAATGTCCCCTATGATGGCTTCACTAACGGCCACTCTCTCTGCTAGAGAGATCACTAGGCTCACTAAGGTCGGGCCTTGGACAACTAGTGGTGGTGGCACGGGTATGGCATCAACAGCAGGTGATGCAGTGGGTGGCGTAGCAAGTGTGATGTCGGAGCTGAACCAGAGGCCTCGAGGTCATTCCTTCCCCTCTTTCGCGGGTTCACCGCGACAGGGGGGATAACAGTATGCGGTGCTGTAGGAGTAGGTAGGGGTTGGGGTGTGTCCCCAGCCTCATCATCTCCTTTGGTCAAGTCAATAAATATAGGTGGTGATGTCATCTACGGCAAGTAACTTAGTTAGTGCTTTATCAATAAAATATTTATAAATAATAGTTAAATATTACTTTCCAATAAATTATAAAATATCCAAATTATAAGTTTATTACGTACCTTGGCTTCGCGAGGAGGGATGAACCATGTGCTTTGATTTCATGAGTTATAGTTTAGAAATTATTTTAAATATTTAAAAATTTCTATTTCGCAATAACGATTGGCTCTGATACCAAATTCTGTCACACCCCGAAAATCTTATCTTAGCAGCGGAAGACTTAACTAAGTTAGTTTCGGTAATGACAGATGCCGATAGCCAAATCACGAAACAGAACGCTTAAATATATTAAAAAGGCTTGTTTATTCATCAGAGTGCACATGTCATATTTTACATAGTTTATTATTATTACAAGCCTACAAGTTCCACATCATCAAAACACACGCGTTCTCGGTTCCATACCATCCATCCCTCGCGATGCCTCCATATTTCTCATTTACCTGAAAAGTATGTTAAACTAATTTGGTCAACACGAACGTTGGTGAGTTTCTTAATTTAAAAACCTTGATGTAACAGTTCCCGACTTTACACCCATTTATTCATCAATCTTATTAATGATAATTTTTATTATTCACCATTCTTTTCAATGGGAATTTAATTTCCACTTTTCCAAACATAGTTATATATTTCTTAAACAAAACGTGTTAGTTGTAAACGAGCAAAGAGTACAACACATGTCTGACTATCATTATAATAAACTCGAAACATACCAAAATCAAAATATTCCTACCTTTTCAACCAGAGCGACCGGAAGAGTAGGGGGCGTCGCCCCGATAGATCTACCAATATTTTTAGGCCTTTCTCTCTAGGTTAATGATTTTCCTTTTATAATGACTCGTCCAATTAACACAATTTGTAAAATATATATCATTTTAGTTTACATACCCCCCCCCCCTAAAAAAAACATTTATAAATCAATAAAACATTAAAAATGGGGATTTACGAGAAAAATCACCGTTTTCGGTAGATGATCGGTTATTCCAAATCGACTAGTGTCCTAATTATATAGTACATGATTAATAATTCATTCATATTTTAAGTTATTTGATCAACTTAAAATATTTCACACATCTTATTTCTAAAAAAATGTTTTTCTTTTGTTCGTGTGTTTATTTTAGTTTTAACGACACATTGGCAATTCAGTCCAAGTCCAATTCCTATATGATCATTCAACACACATTAGCTATTTTAAACCTTGGTGAGATGAGATGAGAATGGTAATGAAAATGTAAGGTGAAGTGGGGGTGGGTTGAGGTGGCCGACGGTTTGGTGGTGGTGGTAGGGAGGAGGGTGTTTGGGATTTGGTTTTAGTGGTGAGGTAAGATGATGGTGTTCTTATGCTTTAGGAGGCTCCATAGATTATTGTTCTAAAGAAATCAAAAATGGAAGATGAAAGATTACTTTGATGATGGTTCGGTTTTTATGGAAGAAAAGGTAAAAAGTAGAGTATTGAGTAAGACATGCTAGATTGTCCAAGTGGTAATAGAAAGATCTATTAGATTTAGTTGGAAATATGAATCTTTTTACACCACAAATTATAGGGTAATCATTTCATTGCATGCAATTGGATTGGGGAAAATAGAGGGCTAGATCTTTGCGGGATTTGGAAAGGGGTTTGGTGGGATTTTGGGTATTATAAACAAGATCTTTAATTTACTAGTTTAACGTTTGGCACAATTTAACTAATCAAATGAGTTTCGTTTTTAATAATTTTTTTTCAGACATTATCCGATTTTGGATTCCTGACGCAACAAGCCTAAGAACATTATTTTTGGTGGTGTTGGCCGGGTTTCGGGTCCATACGGTGTCCGCTACCGGCTTTTAGCTGCAAACTTATTGATTTTCGTGCAACGCAAAATTCTAAAAATAAGTTCATCACTTATGTCCACTATTTTTACTAATAATAAAATTTTCCGGGTTGGTCCCGACTATTTTGGACTTTTCAACTTCCCGGGGTATCGTCAGTGTTCGTTAGGCGCAGTGTTCGCTACGCGATAAATTTAACCTTTTTGAATTTAAATAAATATAACACACATATTTTTAAATACTTTGGAATAAATTATTACTATTTTCTTTATTACAATATTTTATTCAGATAAGCATTGTTACATTAACCGCGATTTAAGGCTAATTTTTCCGGGGTTTCACATCGATTACATTGATAATCGATTACTTTATGAACTCGATCACTTTGACTCGCTTACAATGGGTTGATCACTTTATATTCGATTACAATTGGAATTCGATCACTCTTACCTTAACCCGATTACAAAGAGCCAACTCGCATACAACTTGTATATTCCCTTACTTTGGACAATCGATCACTTTGACAATTCGCTTACATTGCACACGATTACAATATACTCGCTCACACTTATATAATTCGCTTACATTAAGATTCTCTTACAATAGCCTTAGCAAATAATGAGAGGAGGGTCGATTACTTTAAGGACTCTATTACTTTTACTTACATTCACTCGATCTCTATTTTTATAAAACCAATTACAACCCATACTCGAACACATGGAGTTAGTTGCTTACTTTATACTCGATGACAATACCCTAAGTCGCATACATGATCTTTGGATTACAAACTAAATCCCAAGTAAAATGTAATCTAACAAATAAAAAAAGATAAAGAAAGAAATATTAAAATAATGGAAAACCCTATATTTAAATATATTAGGGTTTAAGGAATGAAATAAAGTAAGTAAAATGTATTCAAAACATAAAACCATTAGATTAGACCAGACTTAGCCATTTTGATTAAAATATGGACAAGATGAATAGTACATATATTGATACGTATAATTAATGTACAGTCAGTCGAGCTCAGTTAAGAAGAGGACTAACAATAAACGAAGAATGTAACATGATCCAAGTGAGTTTCTAGTCCCATTTCCTTGTTATGTTTTCGGGGCTGTGTGCATACTCGATGTGATAGTTAATACATTTACCTTAAATGGTAAGTGTATGCCATGTATGATTTATGTGTTAGATATTATGTTATGAATGTGAACGATCTTCGGATATTGCACGTATTTACAAGGGAGGTATGTATATGAAAGATGAATGTCTATGATATATATATATATATGTGTGTGTGTGTGTGTGTGTGTGTGTGTGTGTGTGTACAACATATGAATATGTATGAATGATTAAGGAAAGTATATGTACGTTATAGGTATGTAACGACATTATGTGCGAAGATGAAGAAGTAAGGGATCAGGCCATAATAATATCTGAGATAGAGAAGAAAGGGATCAGACCCTAATAATATCTGAGATAGAGAAGTAAACAGGGATCAGACCCTAATAATATATAAGATAGACAAGAAAGGGTCAGACCCTAATAATATCTGAGATAGACAAAAGAAAGAGGGATCTGACCCTAATAATATCTGAGATAGAATGGACAATACTTATATAGTATGAAAGTATTAAATTATGAATATATGTATGAAGTTATATAATGAAAGTAAATTAGTAAAGTAATTATTATTTATTTTCGGATGCATGATTGAAGGTAAGTAAATATATTGTATGATGTATGATTAACTAGAACTCACTCAGCGTATGTGACTTTTAGTATGCACGCAAGTGAGTAGGATGAGACAGTTGGCTTGAGCGGGGACACATGGCGGAAGAATAAGAGTCTGACATCTGAAAACTTACTATGTTTTACAATTAATGTTTTGATTTTGAAAGACAAGATGAATGTTTTAAAACATGTTATGAATTAATATGTAATGTTTTATGAAAGTTTAATATTCCGCGAATGTTTTAATTAACTCTGATAATTGGAATTGTGTTTATGAGTAAACCCAATGTCCAAAGTGAGGCACCGGTAACAGGGCCTTACATAAAGCCATAAAGGAACTCTCTTCTACCCATGAGATTTTGTGAACCAGACTTTGTCTTTCATCTGTACTGGATCAACTCCTTCCGGTGATACGTGTATCGTATACAATGAACCTATTTTTATGCCACGAGCCAACACGATATTTCATGTGACTACCTTCCACTGCCTATTTCCGAACTTAACATCATGCCCATGATCATCCAACTGCCCGACTGAAATCAAGCGTGTCTTCAAACTTTGAATAACCCTCACGTCCTTCAAAGTCCAAGAAGTACCGGCCGAAGTTATTAAATCAACATCTCCTATACCCATAACCTCTAAAATATGATCATTTGCTAGTTGAATATATTTAAAATCCATAAACTTAAGATTCTTCATCGCTTAACTACAGTGAGTAGGATTGAGCATTTTGTCCCAAATACTCGTACTCGTACCCGTACCATATTCGTATGCGTATATGTACCCATACCGATTTAGCCTATTTAGTATGGGTATCAGTACTCGTTTTTGTTGAATTTCGATATAGGTACAATCGGGTACATGTACAGTACATGCACGTTTGGTATTTTTTACCTGTTTGAAATATGTAGAGATTTAATTGGGATTCTTCGTATTTGATATATTAAATAAAATGAACCATATTATTACTGAATAAGTATCAAACGCTTCTTCAACATTAAATAATATAACATCCAAGAGTCGAACAAACATGTCACCTAAACTCGGCGGCCTGATTATGGTTCTTCAATACTATCTGATCATTAAATTGACAACCAATTTGGTACTTGTACTAATTTGGTACTCATCGAGAACCTATACTCATATTGGTACCTTAACTAATTCAGGTTGTTTCTTACCCGTACCGGTACCGGTTTCAAGATCGTCGGAGATTTGAAAATTAAAATGTAAAGTGGTGAAAAAACGGTTATAATACCAAAATACACGTACCCGTACCATACCGAAAAATTCGGTATGGATATCAGTACACAGTTTTATCAATTTTTGGTGTGGGTTCAAGCTGATACGAGTACGGCGATTGTATCAAGCTCATCCCTAAAAGTGAGTGGCGTGAAACGATGCACTAGAATCCATTTCCCAGTCATCAACGTTACTCTCAACACCCGTCATTTTAGTTGTATTTTGTGACATTCACTTCTTTTTTACCTGTAGGGCTAATATTCTATATGATTATTAGGATTGTGTATGTCTTTCTATTTTCTTATAGTCGGTGTATTACATACCTTAGTACATTTATTTTGTACGGGCGAAATGTAAAAAATGAAGAAATTGGGACCCTATAAAAGGGTCACTTTACCCATTTCTCCACTATCCTTCCAAAACTCTTATTTGAAATAAACACTCTTGGAAATACAAAGAAACTTTCTCTCTCACCAAATACTTCTATCTTTCTTTCTTTTGTTTTTCACACTAAGATCCGAGATCCGAGTGTTTTTAGTGATTTCCTCTAACTAACAACACGGATTGATCCGAATAAGGTTGTGAGATCCATATATAGGACCTAAATTACCATTCGAACACTAGTTCATGAAGTGTCCCGTCTCTTTACAAATCCGTCATACAATATCTATCTGAGTCTTGTTTTTAGACTGACTCCTTTTCCTGCTCCCACTGCCTCTTTCTTTTCCCTTACCTCTGTCTTAACATTTTGATATGCTAAAAGAAGTCTGTAAAAACTTAACCTAATCTAGACACTCTAACTTTAAATTTATAAACCTACACTCTCCTAATTCTAGACCACTAGACATGTAAGTGTACCTATCGACTGTAGTAAAATTTAATGAAGTTCGGATATCGAACTCATGAGACACTAGTGAGACCTAAACTAGACTCGGACTAAGAACTTAATGATTTTACTGATTAAAGAATTGACTAATTAAACTAAAATTGACACTAACAGACTTCAACACGATGACCTAGACGAACTCAAAGACAGTAGAAACACTACCTAGGTTTAGAATCATAATTGTAACTCTTGGATTTCTCTCGACAATGGATCCCTTATCATTCTCCGGGTATGACCTAAAAGGAAACCCAAAGGGGTGTGTAAACATACAGGTTTGTCGGATTACCTTTCAGTCTCTCTAACAATACTAAAGTGCCCTAAAAAACAGATCATTTGTCGGTCTCACTATCTAAACACACCCTAAAGTGTAGGAGGTAACCTAAAAACAATCAATAAACACAGAATTATAGTGAAATTAGAGAAATCTAAGAAAACTTGTTGTCAGAGCGTTTAAACCTAAATACCTAGCCCCAAAAAATAACTTGAGCCTCATTAGCTTCAGCTTATTCTTTTTACTGTCGAGCTCCTCTGGCTTATTTCCATTTGATCTCTCTATTATTCTCTATTGACTCGTTAGTTTTCTAGTTATCATATAATTCACATTAGATGCGTTTTAGGGGGTACACATCACCAGAATATGCGACTCGTGGACATTTATCAAAGAAAGTAGACACAGGTTTGGTATTGTATCCCTAAAAGTCATTAGTGGTCGGAGTTGTAATGGTGTGAACTATAGCGGGCCTCGATTAGAATACCTCCTTGATCATGTAACATACGACCTTCCGGCTCTTTTTACGCACCCTTTTATCAGTGACATAAAAAATAAAATTGTTAATTTAGAAACGTTTTTAGAATTATATATATATATATATATATATATATATATATATATATATATATATATATATATATATATATATATATATATACCAATGGAGTTATTCTTTAAATGAGTTTAATTCTGCATTTTCCTTATCAATATGATAAGAACACCGTCTTTTACAACTTATGTTAGTTATGAGCCTTAATTTGTATAGATATGTGGTCTTCATATCATAATATTCAATTAGTTTTTAGTAACATTTTGGGCTTGACTTTCTTGATATTTTCTGTCTTTGACTCACTATTTTTCAACAACTTCTTGGTTCATAGGCTTGGCAGTTGTGCGATATGAAGTTAATTGATGAAGCCAAAGATCCAAATGAACATTAGGAAGAGAATGTGATGAAGGTCATAGAGATTGCTCTAATGTGCACTCACTAACCAGCTTCTTTAAGACCAACCATGTCTGAAGTCTGCTTAATCTTGTCCTGTGAGCCAAACTTTGAGCAAAAGATAGATATCCAGGCCTACTTTCATTGGTGCAGATTAAAGAATTCACATAGGTGGAAGTTGAGAACGAGTGCCCTTAGATCTACAACTGCACCTTTTAGTTTGCTTTGCTTGCTTGATTTCGAAGCAACTATGGTTGATCTTGATCTAGCACAACATCTTATCATACTTATCTCTTAAATTAGTAGTTCCCACTCAAATTTCAGTCCAAAAACTTGAGGATTTTTGTTAATTATGAAAAGCTTGCTTTTAAACATAATGATAGAATTCATGGGATCTATACGAATAAAGATGTGTTTGAAATATTTAGTGCCTGTCTTTAATTACCGATAATTTACTTTTTATTTTTTGCACTAAAAATTGTGAGGCACCATGCTTAATATCTAAACTAAGTCTTCAACTACGTAAGCCTCCATTTTTAGAGGCAATAGATCAGTTTCGTCGATGGAGCTACATAGTTACTCCGCCTCAAGCCATAGTTGATTAATTTAAAAATAAAAAATAAAGTTATTATAATAACATCAACCGCTGCTAAAACTAGGTTGTTTTTTACATAAATTTCCAAAACTAGGTTTTTTTACATGAATTTCCATGAAAATATATAAAAAATCAATGTTTCCTACGTATTTCACCAACTGATAAGACTAGGTCCAAGAAAGCTGCAATAACCTGTAATGAGGCAATAGTTATTAGGGCAACCAGCCCGGTCAACATCACAATAAGCATGTAGCTTAGGATTCGTTGCCCATCAAGTAGTTAAGCCATGAGAAGTAGTACCCATCATGTACTTCAAAACACGCTTGGCTGCACCATGGCCGGCTCCGAAAAGTCGAAAAAAAATTTGGGCCAAAGGCGAAAAATTTGGCCTTAAGTAAAATAAACATTTTGTTGGGTTTAAACAATTTAATTATAAATGAGCTTATTTGATTATGATTTAAGTTATGTAAAAAATTTTGTATAAAACTAAGCTTAAAATTGTCTCAAATAAAACTAGAACCCACAACCTTATGGTTAGATGTCATACCCCTTTACCATTAAACCAAACTAGTGGTTATGTAATTGTGTTGAAACATTGATTATACACATGTTTTTGATAAAAATACATAAAATTTTTTTTCAAAAAATTTTTTGGGCCTAGCAGGGTGTCGGGCCTGTGGCCGTCGACTACTCTGCCATGCCTCAAAGACGGCCCTGGGCTGCACCCCCAATGTCGATAATAGATTTTCGGATACATTGAGAAACCTTATTGATCTATATGCAATCTTAGGGAGAGTATAAACAAGATATTGTAACGCATAGACAATGGTTTGATATATTAGTGAGTCCTCCAGAGAAATGCAAAACCCCGAGAGAGTTGTACTAGAATCATATGCATAGCGTTACTAAATGAATCGTAATGAATCATTAGAAAAATGCCACTTGGATGAACAACAAATATAGCTCACCCAAGTCCGTAAGTTCAAATTTTGCATGTAGGCGCTCAATCAAATCCATAACAAAGCGTGAGAAGTTCCTCGTAATAAATATGTCATCAATGTACACCAAAATATAGAAAAAATCAAAACCAATGATGCATACGAATATAGGTATCAGATGTGCACTAAGAAAATCCAGAAGAAGTAAGAGCATAAAACAACTTGGAAATCCAACATGAGGAGGGTGTTTAAAGAAAGTTGTCAACTAGAGCATTCACAATCCATCCACCATCACCGTGTCTAGAACTATACCAAAAATCACACATTTTTTTTAATTTAACAATATTTTTATACATTTATCATTACATTTTCTATCTATTTTACTCATAGCCACTTTTAAAAAATATTAATTAATAGAGCGAACAATGTCCAAATATACTGATGAAGAATATCATTTTTGTCTCCTTTCCGTTTACAACCACTCCACGCAATATCTATAATATGGAGTCTCTACTCAAATATATGAGGGATGGGTTGGGAATGCTCTTTGATATACAATGTCGTTAAAAATAAATATCCAAAAACATTTATATTTTTAACCCAGACATTTCCTGAAAAGGTACATCTTAGTTTTAACTACTGTGTCTTAACTACTACTTTTTGTATGAAAACTTGATTTTATCAGACGTTTTTAGACACACATATAAAACAAACCACAAAAAACCATACAACCATTGTTTTAAAAACCGGTTTAAACCGGCCGGTTGAACCGATTAAACCGGATTTCGTACAGCAGGCCAGTATTTTGAGTCCGGTACTTTTGGCCGGTTTGCTTGAACATCGTACCGCCGGTTTTTGTCTAGAATACCGGTTTTTCCCGGCAAACCGGTTTTGTGTCCGAGAAATTTTTATATTCGCTGCCCATATTTTTTCAAAATAACTTTTAACCTAACAATTAACATTCAAACGTGTAAACTTTATGACTATTTTTTAATAAACTGAGTGTATGCATTATTTTTTTAATATGGATTAACTTTTGAATTATTTTTTGTTATGGAATAATTTACTTTTGGGTTATTTTTGGATTGAAGTTACATTTATATAAAATTATAAGGTAAACTATTCAACCGGTTGAATCTTCCGGTATAACCCGGTTCAACCGATTGTATCATTCTTTAGCTTAATCCGGTACAAGTAAAATACCGGTTTTTAAAACATTACATACAACTCACATGGCGTAGAACAATTGGCCATCAACAATTTGACTTTGACAAAACAATTTATTTATAGTTTAGATAACATATTCAATGCATCAGAATCAAATTTTTTTAGTCAAAGTCAATACAAATAATAATTCACATAATGTAGCAGCAGCCATCAGGCCCAGTGGTCGATCCATATGTCGGCCATATTAACTAGCTTGTAATTAAGTTGATATATATATACTTCCAAAATATGGGTATTTATTCACCCTTTGATATGGAAAAACATACTCTGATGGCGGTGGTGGTGGTGTTGCTGGTGGCGGAGGTGGTGACATCACAATCCGATTATAGAAATAATACTCTGATTAGACGGTATTGCAGTCAATATGGCGTCTTAAATGACGAGTTTTTCTTAAGGAACCTCAACACCACTTTTTCTAGCGTCCGGCGGCAGTTGGCCAACGCCACTTTTCACCAAGCTGTTGCGCGTACTATAATCAATGGCGAGTCCGTGTATGCACTAGCTTCGTGCAGGCAGTATCTCTCCAACTCAGAATGTTTGAAGTGTTTTGACATTGCTGCAAAAGAGGTGAGGGTATGTGGGATTGTCAATGGTGGTCATGCTGTCTTTGACGACTGTGATCTCAGGTAATTAGTTATTTGCTAATTTTCTTAAAATTTATTTTACTCGAAAACTAGCTTACCAATACACATAATGACTATTACTACTATATATAATGATTTTCAACAATGATTGTTTTCTAATAATAAGCACGAAGAATCAAATACTAAACGGCCACATTGATAAACCTTGAAAACACTCACAAACGTGTCAGTTAGTTGTCATGTCAAATTTTTACTAATGTTTATAAACATTCATTTTCTTTCCATCCTTACATTTTCGCATATCCTTGTATTTTTATATTATAACTATTTCTTACATTTAGTTTTGTAATTAAACTTTTTTATATCCAAAACAAATTCTTTTGTAAAAGATATATAACTTATTGTAAATAAACAAATTCATTGTTAAGCAAAATAATTATAAAAATTAAAGTATGGTGTAAAAAAATCAATATTTTTTTATAAATATTTCTTTTTCATATAAACACAAACCGAGCTACATCTGGATAATGGGTAAGCGAGCAACACGCTGCGCCGCTATCCTCTTTTGAATCGCAAAGCCTATTCTACTAAATATCAATCCTTGGTTCCTCGGGCTCTGCAAGTCACCGTGGACCACCTTCTGCACCCGCTCCAAAAAGTGAACCGCCTCGGGAGCTAGAGAGCCAAATGTGTCGAAGGCAAATGAAGTGAACACGTGTTGATTCTCCAAACACGCTGCCTCTTGCTTAGCAACCTTCCTAGATTCCGCCCTCAAAACCGCATGTCCCGGAATGAAGCCACTGTCTCTCAGCCCCACCAACGGGGACACCCTAGTGAGGTCGACACACGCATGCTTACCCCCTGTCCAGCCAAACACAAGAACGTCCGCAGGACGCAAGGTAGATCTTCCCTCTCGCGGATCAGTCATAAAGTTAACAGGTGTCTCTTTCTTGGCTGAGATCCTGGCGCGCCTAAACGCATCCCATAAGACATCTCTAACCCAGTCGTGACGATATTGAATCCCGGCAATTCCT